>NC_134545.1:85719919-86347776 GCF_050624435.1 Tenrec ecaudatus | reverse complement strand
AGAGGCGCAGCGAGACAGAGGAAAGTCCTTACAAGGTGGATTGACACAGTGGCTGCAGCCATGGGCTCAGACGTAAGAATAATGATGAGACTGGTGCAGGATCTGTTGTACTGGGTTGCTATCAGTCAGAACCAGCGCAATGGCACTTAATGACAACAGCAATGATATTGAGCATATCTAGTGTGCTATTTTGGCCACTTGTGTATCTTCTTTGGTGAAATGTCTATTCAAGTTCTTTGCACATTTTACAAGTTAGGTTGTCTTTTTGCCATTGAGGTCTATGAGGATGATAGTATGTTTTGATATATGGTTGAGCAACTTGTCTTATTTTTTACATATTTCTTGTGTATTTCCTCTACAGGTGAATTTCAGAATGGACTGATTAAGTAAACAGTCTTGTTTGGTTGGAACTGTATTGAATTTATAGATTAATTCAAGTCAAACTGACACTTTTATAGTATTGAGACTTCCCACTTAGGAACATGATATATTTCTCCATTTCTTCAGCAATTCTATATCCTTTAGTAAAATTTCATAGCTTTCTCTTATAGATCAGTCTCATTTTTTGATGTTGTTAATTACTAGGTATTTTATAGCTTTTTAATTGCTTTTGTGAATTTGATTTTTAAATTTCATTTTGATTGGTCATTGCTGGTGTGTAATAATAGCTAACATCTGTGGGTGTTTGCTGTTAGCATTTTCTCATATATAATTTTTTCAATAAGCCTTTGCTTAGGTACTAGTATTCTTTTACTTTATTGGTGAAGAAATTGGGCTTTAGAGAGGTTCAGTCATTTGCCCAAGTCCACAGGGTGATGGGGTGAGGGTGGGGGTGGGGGTTGGAAGTCGGGAATCTGTTTGCTCCTTTAGGAACAGACGAAGCAGCCGGGTGAATTTAGAGTGGCGTCTACATAGACAATCCAATAGAAACACTCTGCCCTGTAGTCCCCGCACATCTAGCTAAAGTCAATGGATTGTACATAAAAATGTAATTTCACAGCACTGAGTTTAATTTTTATTTATATTTTCTTTATTAATTCAGTTGTCTCTCCCCACTATACCCCACCTCCAATTGCTCAAATGTCTGGTTCTTGGGCGGGGTGGGGGATACATTCGCGAAGAACAGCCTCTTCCTCAAGCCCTTCCCTAATGTAGCCCAGGCTCTTAGATCCATATTTTGGCTGTCCCTTTACCGATGGTTAACGTGAAAAAGAGCCATTTTGGGGTTTCTTGGAGTCATTTCTCTGAGGTGTGGCAGGGCACCGTTGCTGACACCAGCTCCCACAGGCAGCTCCCCTCACAGTCATCTGCTCACGCCCGGACTCCCCACACTCCCCACGCCCAGGGCTCTGCAGGTCAATGGCATGCACATCTAGTTATGTTGTATTTTTTATTATAAAATGTAAACCATGCTTATCCCGGGGTTTTCTTGTGTTTTTTTTAAACACATGGCTTATTAAAGAAGATTAGTTTTAAAAATTTGTAAAAGAAGATTAAAAAGAAAAATTGCTAGTCCTTGTATTGCCCTTAACACTATCACTTTCAGCATTTCAGTATGCTTCCCGCCAGGCTTTCCTTGTCTGTGTACAGGCTTAAGATATACGTGATATATGTATACATATACATATATTTATAATAATACTCTCTCCTCCATCCCCTTTTACTGTGTATCATAAGCATCTTACCTGTATTTGGGGGACATCATTTAAGTGAGTATATAATATCCCATTTGGTAGATGGTCATCATTTATTTGACATGTGTTGGTCTTGTTGCCTCTTGAAGGCCACATGCATCTTCCTTCCCCTTTAACCCATGGGGCTGCAGCATCCTCGGAGCTGGCTAAACGTCCTCTGAGTTTCTAGTTTGAGTCCATACCGCCTTTTTGAGGTCACTGAGTGTTAGTTGCAGCGTCAAGTGGGATTTCTTTTTGCCTTAAACTTTACTGCCTGAGCTTCAGATAGGCCCTTTGGGGTTCTCATTCTTCTCATTCATGTCCCCTCCCTGGTTCCAGTACCACGGCCCCACGTGTGCAGACTGACACTGTCACTGTCACGGAAGTCCCCACAGGCTGCTCCTGTCATTGCCTATCCTTGACATTACCCTCAGCTTCCTCTTCTGTGGAGAGCATGCAGCTGGATGTTTCTCCAGCTGCCCAGAGGGATGTCTGTTGGTATGCGAACAAGATTTCTATGTCTCTTGTTGTCCTTCCCCTTTTGTGTCCTGGGGAGCCCTGTTGGCGGGATCAGAGCAACTGGCTGCCTCCTGCTCACCTGCCCAGGCCCCTCTCTCTCCCCTTCCTGACTTAGGTTGATCCTCCATTCTCACTCCACTGGCCCCTCCCTCTCAGTGCTGCCGTGGCAGCCACTGTGCCTGGCTTGCCTCCTTCCCCTCGCTGAGTGGGTTTCTGTGACCTTCGCACTGTCCTCCTGCTTTGAGACTTGTTCACTGTAATGGTGTCAGTGGCGGAGGTTAGCAGATGGCGGCAGCAGCAATGCGACCTGACAGGTTCTAATGATTCCCTCCTTCCCACCCTTGCTGGCCTAGCCGATGGAGGGGCAGGGGTTTCCTGGAGGTATTTAAGGAGGGGGCCAGGAGAAATAGTGGGTCCCCCAGGTGCCGATGAGGACTGTGACCTCTGCTGCTATAATATCAGTGTTTCACAGGCAGGGGGGTTCAGGAGCCCACTTGCAGCCCATCAAAAATTGATTTAATTGCAATTTTTCCTCCAATTAGGAGCGCTGGAGCCTGACTAATTGGAGTAATAGAGAGTAATAAGGCTCAGATAAAAAGCCTTCCTCGGCTGCCTTTGTATCTCCTGTCAGTGCCTGTCAGAGGTCAGAGAGCTTGCATATTCTATTAGGCAGCCCGGCCTTCATTTGTACAAATTAGTTTACCCAACAGTAATTAAAATGCCAATGTGGGTTGAAGAGAACTGAATACACTTGATGGGCATGTTGGTGAATGATGTGACAGCTTTGGTGGCCTCCCTTGCCAAAGTGTGTCAGCCCAGGCTCAGAGGCTACTGGGGTCTGGGCTAGCTGGGCGACTATAGGCCAGCCACGGGGCAGCAGCTGCCGAGCATGCCACCGCTACTGCCACGCCTCAGAGGTCGCAGTCCCTTCTTCTTCCAGGAGGAACTGCTCAGTCCGTCATTCAGTAAGCCTGAGCGTGTTTAGTATGCACCAGGCGTGATTTGATTGACCAGCTGGGGCAGGTGAACGAGAAGACGACTTAGCATGTAGCCTGGGTGAGAAGTGTTGAGGTGTAGTGATAGCTTGACCGCTGGAACAGGTTCAAATTCCAGACCCACCAGCGGCTCCCTGTGTAACCTAGAGCAAGTCACCTGACTTCTCTGCGCCTCAGCTTCCTCATCTGTAAAATGGGGAGAGTGAGAGAAACCTACTTCCGGGCTGTGAGAGTGGGATGGACCGAGGTTTTGAAATGCTTGCTTGGGCGGCATTTTTCCCTTCCCAGGCCCTGCTCATTTTCCTCCTTACCGTCCTCTTGTCTTTTCTAAGTCTCCATATTTTCCAGTCTTCCACCCAAGTGTAAAACTCCTTATTCTCCAGGAGTCTTTCTCCCGCACGAGGACTCTGGAATCCACTCCGTGGTCCTGATGCTGGTCTCTGTGCTGCCAGGTGTAGCTGAGCTAAGGCTAGGGGGCCCATAAAATGGGCTGGAGATCTGGGCAAGGTTTGGGACAGGATGAGATATTGTAGCAGGCTGGCTTCCAGTAAGGAGTTTTTAAGTCCATAAAGAAAGGAATTTAGGGAGTCAGAATGAGTTTGAGATCTTCAAGCTGAGTGAGTGAGCTTGCGTGCAAGGGTTAGTGTGTGTGTATGTGTGCCCGTGTGTGCATGTGTCTGGGAAGGAGTCTGTGGGGCTTGACATTGTGTTTTAGATACTGTGGTGCTTCTCATCTGGATGTAGTGTTTAGTTTATGAGGGACTTGTCACCATCCTAATGATGTTGGGCCATGTCAGGTGTCATCCAGGTCTGAATCTGTGTTGATTTAGGAGGAGCAGAGGGACCGCCTTCTTAGTCTACAAGACTACTTTCCTAAGCCTTGCTGACTTTGAGCTTTGGCCCTAGAGCCCTGCCTTTTGAGTCCGTGGGAACTCACGGTGACCCTGTCGGAGAGTAGATCTACCTCTAGTGTCACTCAGGCTCTTCACCGTACAGAAGCAGACTACCACGTCTTTCTCTTGTAGGTTTAAACCACTGACTCTTGGTTCATAGTGGAGCACTGGCCACTGTGCTGCCATGCTTCTCTGCCCTTCGGCAGGCCTTTCAACTCAGCGTCACGGATTTGTATTGACTGTCTTTTCGGGGCCAGGCACTGTACCAGGGTTCACAGAGGGACCAGACATTTCACAATGTCACAGGGGAGATGGGAAGATAAACTTCAAATACCATTGGCCCTACGAGGGAAAGAGCAGAGTATGGTAGACCCCCTCGGAGGCCACCAGTTTGTGCCTCGCTGCGTGTCCAGTGTTCGTTGGCCCTGTGCCTGAGATACTCCTGAGGGACAGATGGGGCTGAGGGCAAAAGCTATTTGAATGTTCATTTTTTTCTGAGAGGAGCTGGGTTTGGGGTTGATTTCTTTTTTTTTCCCCCAGTAACTTTAAACCCTAAATTGTGGTTACAGCAAAGATCTCAATGAGGAAGATCTTTGAGCAGTCCTTAGGAGGAGCTGGCAGAGGAGCTGGCTCATTCCATTCGGCTCATCTCCAGGTGTTTATAGAGAACCTTTGGCATGCATAGCATGGGACCAAAGCAGTGAGGCAGGTGGAGGGCATTTGGCTGAAGCTATCAGGTTGATATGCATGAGGCAGAAGACTGGAGGAAGGTTTATGTTCAGACTACGGTCCACTGCCTGGGGAAGCTTACAGCAGGAAGGGTGGCAAGACAGCGTTTGGGACAGAAATCCCACCCTGCAGGCCCAGTTTTCAAAGGACTTTATCTGGAGAGGCTTGAAGGCCATAGGCAACTGTCCTAAGTGGAGTTACAGCATTTTGAGTAAATCTGTGGGAACCTGGCTGCACTTTGTGTTTGTGTTCTGTGCAGTGGGGTGCTCACCTCTCTTGAGGGGCCTCGTTGTTGGATGATAGGCATCTCTTGGGTGTTCAGAAGAGTGAATTCCTTCTATTCTGCTCCTTGTCTCTGGAAAGACTGCACCTGCATGAATCTTTTTAATCTTTACTAGAATGCGAAGGGTCCGAGCTGCTGTCTTCTGCTTCCTAAAGGCCGTGAGGGGCCTTTTTTTTTGGTGGTGGTGGGGGCATGCATGGCCACTCAGATTGTGTCTGCAGCCAACCTGACCCTTGAGAGTCCTAGGCCACCCCTGTAGCCTGTGTATGTATCCTGATTGAGTTCCAGCTCGACCAGGCTCAAAATCTGCCTCATTGGTGCTCAGATGGTTTGAGTGTTAAATTTGATTAAAGGAACCCCTGGTGGCTCAGTGGTTAAGCATTGGCTGCTTACCAAAAGATTAGCAGGTCAGATCCATTGAGAGCTTCCTGGGAGAACCTGATGATCTGGTCCATAACTGTTACAGCCCTGGGGCAGTTCTGCATTATCATACAGGCTGTTGTGAGTTACAATTGACTAGACAGCACATGACTACAACCGATTTGATTAAGACCTTACAGCCTCCTAAGGGGCAGACACACTTGGCTTTCTCTTCTGTCCCAGCGCCAGGCCAAGGAAAGGGTTTTTGTTTTGTTTTGTAATGAAATGTCTCATGCCATGTGCCAGGTTTAAAGGTGGATGGGGCTGGAATAGATGGGACAGAAGTCCTGGGAAGATGTTTGCAGCTGTCCCCTTCTCCCCCGCATGTGCCCAGCCTGCTGGGCGGTCAGGACTCAGAGGGGGTGGGTAGGGAATGGCAGGGATTAATGTTTCAGGTCTCTTCCATTCCTTCTCTATTGACTTGCCTTGATGCTAATTTAGGCCTGTGGCCAGTCAGGGACCTACTCAAGAAATGTCTGGGTGTCTGTGTTGGCGCCCCTCACCCACTCCCACCCCTCAAAAGTCTGGAGAGCCCAATTGCCTGCTCAAATGATTTCCAAGTGGCTATTATGTTTCCAACCCACGGTAATTGGCTTTACCAGTTATTAATGGATTACCCTAAGGGGAAAAATGTTGGAGGGAGGGAGGTGAGGGCAACACCTCTTGGCTTTGTAGTTTGGGGCTGCAGTGTCCAGTGGCTGCTTCCAGGTGGGGAGGCATCCAGGGCCTGCATGCACGGCCCAGCTGACACTGCCACACCAGTTTAGTGGCAGCTGGCAGTCTTATGGGTCAAGTTTTGGCTTGAGGCGTGGAAGCCCAGGGTCATTGGCATGACCTTATTATTAGCCTGGGGCTAAGAAGCCGACACCTGCCCTGCACGTTTGATTGTAAACCAGTGGCTTGGCCACTGCCTGCACTAGTGTCCCCCCCAGCACAGCCCAAGCCCACAGGCCTCTCAGCGGAAACCCACCCCCACTCCAATCTCCAGTGGGGTCAGCGGGCCACAGGTGCTGGGCCAGGGCAGGTGGGCTGCCGCCTCCACATGGCTAACATGTCATTAGTGTGTCCAGCCCCTTATTCCTCCTACCTGCCCCACCCCCATCCCAACATGCAAGGACATGGCCCATGCCTGCTGCAGGGCTCCCGAGCGACACCACAGCTTTCAACTCTTGCTGTTGTTTAGGTTTTCAAGCCCAAGGTTCTTGTCGCCTTCTCCTTACCCCTCCCTCTCCCTCCACAAAGGAGTGTTCCCGCTGGTTCAAGTGCCAAGTCCCAGCACCATGGCCAACTTGATTCCATGTGCTGATCCTTCCCTCTGGCTTGTGCCTCACATGAAAATGACATGGGGCAGACTGTATGTGTGACCTCTTGGGGGCTTTAAGAGGCACCCTAGAAAATATGGACAGAGTGCTTGTGGTCCACCGCCTCCTGGTGGCACCTGTCATTACCTTCTAAGCTGCCTGCCTCTCACCCTCCTCCCAACACCTGGCCTGCCTGGCCCTCATGCCCCCACTCTCCCCCATCCACGGGGTCTCCTCACTGCTCGTATTTCTCCTTTTCCCAGTTTGAAGCCTTTCCACCTGCCACTGTCCCCACTGCCAGCTTCTCAGCTCTTAAACCTTCAGTAACATCCCCAACCACTCTCACCTCCAACCAGGACATCTCCTTCCAGCCCCTACTCCCTGTCCCTGGAGACCTCTTCTGTGCCTTGGGTATTGTGGTCTCAGGGTTCATACCACCAAGCTGGCAGACTTGTTCACTGGGGCAGGTAAGAATGGTGGTGCTCACAATTGCCCATCTATGGATTTGGCTATTATGGCGAGTAGAGACCACACCAGTCAGTCTGGGCAGCTGCACCTGATGGCTTGGTTCTCCAACAAGGCAGCTCTGGGAGGTCCAGCCCTCACCATGTTCCCAGCTGTGGTCCCACAACTCCTCTGCTGGCCCTCTGGGCTGCTTCTCTCATCTAGTTTAACCCCATAATCCCCGGGGAATGAGGACGACGCCTCCAGTTGTGTAACTGTTTGCTCTGACTTGCTCTCCTTTTGTTTTGCAGCTCCTTTGTGACAGGGACAGCTTGTTGTGGGCACTTCTCACCCCTCAGAATCTGGGACCTCAACAGGTAAGAGATTCCTGAGCCCAATGGTTTCCAGTGGGGGTGGGGTCAGAGCAGCCCATTGGCTGGCTGAGTGTCCTGGAGAATGCAGAAGGACCTGCCTTGAGGCCCTCAGGCAGCCTGAGCTGTGGCACCCACCTCACATGGCAGCATTCAAGGCAACCTGAGGAAGTCTGATACTAGATAATTAGTTGCATGTAGATTTGATTATAATAGCAGCAATTTGGATTTATGATACTTTCTCTGAGGAGCTCCTGACTATATAGTTATGTAAATCCTCACTGAATCTCATGGATGATGGCTTTTAAAAAAAATCAATTTTTAAGATGTAAAAAAAGAATTTTAGAAAATGGTTTAAATACATCCAACTTTTAGTCTCAATTCTCTCTTGGCAGGCTCGACACATTTCCACCTGGTTATATTTATTCATGTATTTTTCCACTTTTCGTCACAGGCTGTTGTAAAAATAGGATGGAGAAACATGCGTCTGCTTTTTTTGTCGGGTGCCCTTGAGTCAATTTCAGTTCATACAATTCCTGTGATGGAGTGGAACTGCCTCTGGGGTCTCTCGCCTGTAGTCTTTGGGTTGCAGAAAGGACTGCCAGATCTCTCTCCTTCAGAGCCAGTGTGTAGGTTCAAACTGCCAGCCTTTCTGTTCGACATTCGACCACCACCCCACCTTTGATCAGGATTCTTCTGTGGAATCTTTGATCAAAATATTCAGGAAAGGTAGCCAGGTACCATCCAGTTCTTCTGTTCTCCTGACAAACAGGTTTTCGTTCCTGAAGGCAATTAACCACACTCCATATCCTCCCTCCTGTCCGATTCTCCTTCCTCAGTTGTTCCAGGGGAAGAGACCACTTGTGCCTGGGTAGCCACTTGCCAGCTTTTAAGACCTCAGGCACGATCCAATGAATTTGGAGGTACAGTAGGCACCTTGAATTTGCTATTAGGTCAGTTAACTGGGATGTTCAAGAAGCCATGACTTTAAGCCTCCAAATTAAGGCCCTAGACTCCAGGCTGATGGTGATACATAAGCAGCTACCCTTTTTTATTTGTCATCATAAATATATCCTCCCCAGTTTTTGTCAGTTCAACTTTTTACAGGTGACAGCAATTGTAATTGATGTCAATAATAACCCGGTGTGCAACCCACCCAGTAGTGTTCCACCACTAACCTCTTGACCCCTACCTCCCCCACTCCTGGTGACCATGAGGAAACCCTGTTCTCTGTTTGCCTTTGCTTGTCTTTTGATGTGAGGTGATGATACAGTATTTGTCCTCTTGTGGCTGGCTTATCTCACTAAGCATAAAGTCTGCAGCAAGCTTCACTTCTCCATGGTGAGCCTGCGCTACCTGGTGTTGGTCCCGTCCTCTCTTAATGGGCATTGAGATTGACTCCACCTTTTGCCCACTGAGTCGTGCTGCAGTGAGCACTCCTGTAGGTCTCCCTTTGAGTCTCAGCTTTCAAGTCTTTGGATTCAATACCTAGGAGTGGCTCTTACTTTTTTATTGCTGAATAAGTCAATGGATGGATCACAGTTTAGATTACCCATTGGAGGGCATTTGGAGTGTTTTCAATTTCTTTCCTATTGCAAATAAAGCCACACAAAACACTTGTGTACAAGTTTTGTACATGTTTTTATCACTCTAAGATACATACCCAAGAGTACAACTTCTGGGTCCTTGCTACATGAATGTTTAATAATAATAAAAAACAATGCCAAACTATTTTCGAGTACCTTCACCATTTCACATCCCCATCAGCAGTGTGCGAACCAGGTTCTCCGCGTCCTCACCAGCATTTCGTGCTGTGTGCTAAGTTTTTAGCTGTGTGTGACATCGCAATGATTTTAATTCACATTCCTTAGTGGCTAAGAATGTTGAGTTATCTTTTTGTGTGCTTATATCTGTTCATGTCATTTACCCATAATCTAACCGGATGATTTGCTTTTCCACTGTTGAACTGAAAGTTAGTTCTGTATTCATTCTAGATGAGTCTTTTGTCAGATACATGATTTGCAATTATTTTCTTTCCATCTGTAGCTGGTCTTTTTACCTTCCTACCAGAGTCCTCTGCAAAGCAAAAGCTTTGGATGAAATCACGTGATCACCTTCCTCTTCTCCTGTGACCCTGCTTTGGGTACCTAGTCAACACTCTTCTCCCAGCCTAGGCTCAGCCTTGTCTTCTAAATGCCTTGACACACAGTGGCGGGGGAGATATGCTTGTTTCCTCCTGCTTACTCCGCTTGCCTAGCTTTGTCTTCTCTTTTTCTTCTTCTTTTTTTTTTTGTGTGTGTATAAGAAAGAGTTTTATATCAAAAGGTAACTATATAACAAGAAGGCAGTCCGTAAGTTGGATGCTAGTCCCCAAGTCTCTCTTCAACTCCTGTCGTAGGTTTTGATGAGAAAGGTGCTGCAGGGTGACCAAAGGCGATGTGCAGTGTAGGCACCGGTGGCTCTGCGTCATCGGCATCAGAATCCCAGCAAGGAGGAAGACGAAGAGGCACAGAGAGGGGCTCCTGTCTGTCCATGCCGGTCCCTGTCTCTGCACACACACCCCTTTCCCTGCCTTTATGAGAAGGCCATACACCCACGGAGGCATCGTTAGGCTGTGTGTGGCCTGACTGACAGGTTGATTCCACCCCTACACTTTCACGAATCTTGAAGTTGACATCATCTACCCATCACATCTGATAACTTCAAACTTAAGTTTATTGGTTCTCTGTTTTCAATTAATATAGCGTTTGCAAGGGTCTTCTCCTTTGCTCGCTATCTCCCCAGGAAAAAAATGTTAACCATATCTTTTTTCTAAGAGAATTCCCAAAGATGTAGAACACATAAGATGGTGTTTTTTTGACCCCACCCTCACATGAGATGTTTTAATTAAACATGGGCTTTTGTTTTTCTACAAAATTTTCTTCTGGTGGTCAGAACCACAGGGAGAGGGAATTACTGCTTCCACAAACAACTCTTTACGTTGGGGCGGGGCTGAGCGTTTGCGTGCCGGCTCTTTGGGAAGGGCTCCTGAAGCTGTGTTCCTGGACAAGGGGAAGCTAGGCTCTGAAGGACAGACCTCCTCCTGAGAATGTCGGCCCTGCTCCTCCAGGCCTTTCTCAGTTCCAAGCCAAAGACGTTGGTCCTTCCTTTGTTCCTCACAGACAATAGTAGATGAGCTAGGGCGCCAGTAATGAAGACATAATTCCAAAGTGGCTCAAGGAGCAACATTCTTACTAAAATGGCAAGGAGTATAGAAGTCGGGGTGGTGGCTCCACGGTTGATGGGCACTATCTTCCCCTCGGTTTCTGGTGTGCCACGTCCTCCTCAGGGAGCCGGAGCCCTGTGCTACGAAGGCTTGCTTACAGCAGCTCCACCAGCTTACAAGGCAACCCGCCTGGGTCTTTTGTAAATGGGAAGCCTTTCTCTGGAGCCTTCTCGCCTTCACTGAGCTAAAATGAAATTCCTTCCTTGCTCACTCTAAACCAAACCTTGCGAAGAGCGTGTGGTGACCAGTCGATATCGACTTGCTGCACCTGGGGAAGAGCCGAACTGTCCGCGAACCTGGGGGCAGACTGTGTGGTCCTTTGAGAAAGAAGGTGAGAAATG
Source organism: Tenrec ecaudatus (assembly GCF_050624435.1). Lineage (NCBI taxonomy): Eukaryota > Metazoa > Chordata > Mammalia > Afrosoricida > Tenrecidae > Tenrec > Tenrec ecaudatus. Next base: position 86,336,542 of record NC_134545.1, on the reverse strand, counting down.
GCTGACTGGTGCTCACCGTTTTGATCTCAGGACTCTTCTCACCTGAAAGTGTCTCTTAATGGATCTCGTTTTAATCCCTTTGGAAACGAGGTATTCTTCAATGAGCACTGAACAGCTAAGGCGTGAGCTGATGAGTGAAAGGTGTTACCATCTTATTCTAGAGCAGCGCTTCTCCGCTTTCCTCGGGCCGCGACCCTTTCCTACAGCTCCTCATGTGGTGGTGAGCCCCCCAACCATAACATTATTTTCATTGCTATTTCATCACTGTCATTTTGCTACTGTGATGAATCAGGTGACCCCTGTGAAAGGGTCATTTGACCCTCAAAGGGGTCGCCACCCACAGGTTGAGAACTGCTGTTCTAGATAAGTCTACTTTTGTTAATGTAGCCGGTCCGTGTGCTGCAAACAGAGCTGAACCTCTGTGGGGTTCCTTTGTTCTGGAGCTGTGGGTGACTGTTAGCGTTCCTGCCATGGGACAAGTGTTCCCATGAGCCCACCCTGCGAAGCCTCCTGCGGGTAAGACTCAGGGCCTGTGAAGAGTCGGTGGGGGAGCACAGACTGCAGTCACAGACCTGGGCTCCAGACAGACCTGGGCTCTGCCGCTGATTAACCGCCCCCAGGGAGCTCCAAGGTGTATGTCTCAACGGGAGCAGAAAGCTGCCTCTTTCTTCCACTGCACCTCCTGGCATCTAGTGCGGGACTCACTCCACCACCCACCACCATGAGAAAGAAGCCAAACTCACTACCATCGAGTAGAGTTTGACTCATAGCAATCCCCTACAGGACAGGGTAGAACTGCCCCTATGAGTGTCCGAGGCTGTCATTCTGTATAGGAGGAGAAAGCCTCATCTTTCTCCTGCTGAGCGGCTGGTGGTTTTGCGCTGCTGACATTCCGGTACGTAAGCACTACGAGCATGAGGAAAGACAATGAGCGCTGGTGTTTGGGGAAAGCGCCCTGCATTTTCCCATCACAGCAGGGCATGTGGCTGATGCACCGTGGTCACCTCCTCCACACCCACTGTCTTCTTCCACACAAGTCCCCTGGAGTTTGTATAGGCTCAGCCTTTTCCATCCTAAAAAAAGAGTGGTTGAGAAGGTGGACCTGCTGACCTCGTGGTACTGAAAAGGCTCTTGACAGTAAGGCTGCAGATCAGAGATGGACCCAGCTGCTGAGAGGCCCTTGTGGCCTGGCACCGGCCCAGGCTTTCAAGACAGGTAAAGGTGAGGGCTGCCCCACAATGGCCCAGCTAGGTACAGTGCAAAGGTGGAGTGACTGGCCCTGGCTTCCAGGAGTGAGGACACGCCTGGGCACAGATGGCATTCCCAGCCACCTACTCTTTGAATGACACTTCCTTCGGCAGTCCCCAGACCTTACTCCAAACACTGGGTGTGCACTTTGCCTAGAAAGCATTCATGTGAGCGTGGGCTAAGGCCACCTAAGGGATCTATCTGCTGGCTTGGCACCCCTGTCCACTCTCTTCTCTGCAGACTCCCCACCTCACCTTTCAGGAGCCAGGGCCTCGTTCCACATCTGCCCTGTCCCCCAGGACAGAGCAGGGGGTGAGGGAAAGATGCCCTGGTGGAGACATCCACTTTTGGAGGGAGGAAGCGGATGGGCAGGACAAGTGTCTGACGCGGTCTTTCCAGAGAAACCCAGGCAGATAATAAAGCCATGTAGAAAATAGGATTACGGTAATGAACAGGCAGGACAGAGTTTGATCTTTCAATAACTCCAAAGCCTGACTGACAGGCCAATCTGACAGGTGGAGCAACCTCACGGGCAGGACAGAGTGGCTGGGCGGTGTGCAGAACTGGGCGGACTCAGCTTTTAACCTGTCACAGCTGAAACCTGAGGAGCCCCCAGGTTTTCTCTTTTATGTGTGTGCTATGGGGCAGGGGGTGGTGCTGGGGGATGGTTTGGCTCTGAACATCACCTCTCGGTGCGGGAGGGGGCTAGGAGCTCACCCCCTCCATGTCTTCCCTGGGTCTCTCAGGTATCCACCGTCAGGACCTCATTCCAGCCAGACCCCTGGACCTCTCTATTCTGTGGGCTGGGCTAGCTGGGGGAGGGGCAGTGCTGCCCGAGGCAGATGGCCTTCTCTTCCTTTCTCTCCTGGAACTAAGGGCAGAGGAGAGGAAGATGGCGGTCCTTCGGCAGCCTGGGAGGTGTCAGAGCTTCCTAGAATAGCTGGTCTTCAGGCCCATCCCCTGCCCCATGGGAGGAGTGTCAGGATGTCCTGCACTGGCCCCACCAGCTAGTCAAGTGCCCTGGCTAGGCCCTGTCATGCCATCAGGCCCTGACCCTGAGGGCCACAGGAATGGAGGCCCAGCTTGTGCTGCCTGCCCCTTAGCATGGCCCAGGCTGGGCCTTCGGGCCTTTTCCTGTGGCACACTTGCTGGTGGCTGGAAAGCCCGGGGGGCAGGGTGTTGACTGGCCTGGCATCAACCCCTCGCCCCCTTGGCCTTGCTTTTCCTTTGGATTTTGCATTTGAGCTGGATCTAGCACTTGTGGCTTGAGAGCAGGGTATAGCTGCCCCTGTAACTATGGATAAGTGGGCACAACCAGGATGAAGAGGTTTGTGCTCCCAGATCCAAAAGTGTGACAGTGAGACCAGACACAGTCCTAAGCCAGTGTGGGCACTGTGAAGTGTGGAAGGGGATTGGGTGGGCACATTGGGGGTTCACGTCCTCGGCTGGTCACTGCATCTCCTGTAGGTGTAATTGCATGCTTGCCCTGCACCCACTCTTCCCCTGAAGTCTAGGCGCATCAGGTCGACACAGCTCCATTGCCTCCCAAAGCCCCTTAACTTCCACTGCTCATCAAAAGGAAGGACTCCATCGACCTGCCCGTTCTGCCCTGTGCCCTGGGCTTTGTCCCTCTGTGCCTTTGCCCAGGCTGAGCCCAGTGTCGGGGACCCTCCGTCTCTCCGGAACATAGCTCTGTTCCAGGGCTGCTTGCGTTGGACCTTCCTGGTGTGAGGGCACACCTGAGGCCCCCAGGTCAGCCCAGTGTGGCCTGGTGTCTCCCCCTGGCTGAGCTGGCCTGTGTGGTCAATAACAATTAGAACATGTATGGTGTGGGGAATGGTGAGAGGCACAGAGAAACATGTCCTGCGCCCTGGTGGACGGCCAGGCATTCTTGGTGCCCATACACCCCAGGTGTGGCTTTGTCTTTGCTCTGCCTCTGCCCCTGCCCCCACCCCATGCAGGGGCCTGGCCCTCAGTCCGGGTGATTATGGGAATTGCCCCTCTTTAAAGTACCTGCCTCTGCCTTTGAAAGTCTTACTGGCAGCTTTTTTGATTTTCTTTCCCTCTTTAAGGAACCCTGTAATTTCTTTCTTTCTTTCTCCCCCTTCCTTTCTGTTTTTGTCCCCTGTCCCCTGAACTCTTTGAAATTGGCTCTCTGCCTACTGACACCAAACTGATACTTTGCGTTTCACTTCTCCTTATCCCTTTATGGCAACAGATGTTGAAATTTTGTATCCTTTTATCTGCCCGGCTGCCCCTTCCTGTAATTACGGTCCCCTTGTTAGCAGTACAAAGTGGGCTGCCTGGCCTTTGAGCCATTGTGTCTGAACACGTGTGCATGGGCGGGGGTGGGGGCTGCGCACGCATGTGAAGACCTGGTGCCTGGTAAGGGCCCTTCTTCTCCCCTGATGCAGCCAGGGCAAAGGCCTCCACCGGCTTCTCCTGCTGGGCTCCACCACTTAGCTTACAGCTGCGACCGGCCTGGCTCTCAAACCACAGGTTCAGCTGCAGGCCTGGACGGTGGGGGTGGGGGTGGGATCCAACAAAGACTAGATAAGGACGTGAAAGTGGCCCTGGGTGTCCTGGGGAGAGTCGGCTTGGGCAACTGATAATGTTGAGGGACAGTGACAGTGGCTGTCATGTCCTTGATGGTAAGGAGTGTCCTATAAAACCATGTACTCTGGAACATATGAATCAGACTTTAATACTCACCAGATGTGCCACAACTGAGTCTTAGTCTTCTCACCTGTAAAATGAGGTCAAGAAAACTTACCTCAGAGGTCTGCTGACTACAAGCACACAGGCTGCAGCATCACCTGCCTGGTTTCCCTCTCTGGGTGCTGGGTTCCTGATCTGAAAGCTGGCGGCTCAAGGGTTACAGGTAGGGAATGTGAACCTGAAGGCCCACGGTGGTCTGGAAGCCAGATCCCATCAGCCTTTGTAGTCCACTCACTTACCCAGGCCTCCAGCCGAGTCACCTAGCTAACCTAACCACTGCCCAGACAGCCCAGCTGCCTGCCCTCTGCACCCATGGCTCTGCTCTGTCCCCCTGCACTGCCCGCTCCTATCACTCACTAACCTGAGAGTCAGCCCAGTTCTCCCAGCCAGAAGTAATCTCTTGCCGGACTTCCAGCCACACTTTGTATTCATGCAGCTATATGTGCATGAGGTAGACTTCACTCCTGCACCAGGAACTGGTCTTCGAAGTCACATCTCCCTGCAGTGTCTGCTGAGCAGTGTGGACAAGCGTCCACAGAACATGTTAAAAAAAACAACGCAGACCCTCCCATTTGCTTGTGGCTATCGGTCCCCTGAGACCAGAGATGTCGCTTTCCTCCTTTAGAAGCCATTATTACATTTCAGGGTGGTACCACCATATAGGAGGATGGCCTCGTACCGAGATCTAGGAAGAAGCCCCAATAGGATCTCTACAGAGTGCCATCAGGAAGCCAGTGTGTTAAAAATAGCTGTAAAACGGCATGGGAGCCAGGGCACTCTTAGATGTGAGCCCATGTATCGGAGGGGAGCACTTACAGGTCTTCTAGGGACATAGCTAGGGGGCATTCAGGCAGGTCAGACCAGTGGGGGGGGGGTATTGGAGGAGAGGAAGGAGCCGACTGGAAACAAAGCCCTACTTCTCAGGCTAAGACCAGAAGGCAGGAGGTGGGCCTGGCAGAGACAGTTCTTCCGTGCTGGCCAACTCTAGGTTCAGTGGATCTCCAGTCAACTGCCCCGTAATGTGATGGCTTTCAACTTCTCCCTGGCGGTCAGGCAGCGCCTCACTGCTCCAGCTTCTGGATAGCTCCAGCTCCTCCACTCCTCAGGTCTGCCCCCCCCCGCCCCCCCCCCCCCCCCCGCCCAGGTACTGGAAGAGGAGGAGGCCACAGTGCTAGAGCCAAGGCGACAGACAGGTCTCCTCCAGCCAACCTTCCCCAGATGCTTCCTATCCATCAGGCCTGCATCTGTCTTTATCTTTCCCTGGGGGGAGAGACAGACAGACAGACAGACACACACACACACACACACACACACGCGCCCTGGCCCTGCTCTGAGGCTCTATGCGGCAGCCCTATTCCCACACAAGTTGTAGGACAGCAGAGGTTTGCTTGGCACCCCCCTCCAACCCCCCACAGTGCAAGGCTAAGGAGCATTCTTAACATTCTTTCCAGAGAAAAGGGGTGAAATGTCTGAATTTGGGGGTCACTGCGTCCTACAAATTGCAATCTAATCGTTTTTTACAAGAACACACTTGCGGTAAGAAAAGGCGCTCAGGAGGAGGGGAAGAGGAGACAGACAGCTGGTTTGGGTCCCTTCCCCCCCAAAGTTTGGGGCTATTGTTGGCCGACCTCTCCCTCCACCACAGCAGCAGGGCCTGAGATTTCCAGTTAAATTGGCCCCGGGGTGGGGGCCTCGACTGGCCCTGCGGTGCCATTTCTGTTTGTTTTCTCAAATCAAAACCCCAGCAGGGCCCCGGTGGCACCGCTGGGCGGCTGTTTGAAGAGATGGGCCATTTCCCAGAGCCTGGTGTGTCAGTTTATGCTCTGAACTTAACCTCACGGGCACTGCACAACAGAGCCTCGAGGGTCCTGGGCCCAGAGGCAAAAGAAATTGTATCTTTTTATTGGCCCATTTGAAGTGTGTGTGGCCTTTCCAGAGAACCAGAGAAAGCAATGTCTCAGCTGATACACCAGGGGCTATGGGCACTTGTCTGGCCCTCTGAAGCTGGGTATACTCTTGAGCCCTTGGCCTCACCCAGTGGATAGGGTCCTTGAGCTTTCCTGAATATCTTTTGCACATGCTTGTGGCTACTGTTCAGACATGGGGGCAGTGGCCTGGTTTGAGCAGCTCAGGCTGGGTGGATCCCTTTGCAACCCCGTGGTGCCCAGCCTTCCTTCCCACTGAACCCTGGGACCAGGGCTGGGCAGGTAGAGCCACGCTGGGATTCTGTCTCCCAGCCCCCAATGCCTTTCATCTTCTATTTCAAACAGACAAACATGAAATTACTTCTGTAGATTAAAGGGGAGAGCGCCAATCGTTTCTGAAGGCCTCACTAATGGAAGGGGCAGTGGCAGGCCCCCCAAATCTGGAAGGAGAGGGAGGAGAAGTATGGACCAAAACAGTTCTTTCCTGGGCACGCCTGAATATGCACATGCTCCTGAGAGCCAGGCCAGGGGAGGGCGGAGGACAGGCTCCAGCCGCCCAGCACTGAGCCATGGCCCTTAGTGCTGCCAAGGGGTGGTTGGTCCCTCTTGGATCCTCCAGCAGACAGAGGCTAGTCATCTACCCCTAGTCGAACACCAGCAGAACTTTGAGGGGATCACCCAAAGGGGCAGGCTGAACGGGCAAAAGGAAGCCACAAAGCCTCTTCTTTAGACTCCTTCAGCCTTCAGGGCAGCCGGTGGCCCCCCAGGAGGAGTAGCCAAGGGCCACCTCTGGGGAACGGAAGGAGCCAGACTAGACTGCCCTCAGACAGGTGCTGGCTGCCTTTGCTGAAATGCTGCTTCAGTCATAGCTGGGAAGGTGGGACCCTGAGACCCAGTCCCACCCAGGCCTCTTACCTGGGCCTCCCTGTGACATGTCTATGGCCTGGTAGCCCAGAATTTCTTAGATGAAGCTCAGGGGGTGGGGTGGTCACCTTCTTCTTCATTCTCCCAATCTTTCTACAGAAATTCACCACTCCTGCCTGTCCCAGTGGCAGGGATTAGCGGGTGCACTTGATGTTGAGGGGTAGTTGCTAGGGCCAAGAGGCCCCCCTTCATGGTTGCTAGGGGCCTGGCATTGGGACGAGGGTATGCCCACTGCTGCAGTCACGGAGGGAATCACCTAGTCACAAAGAGATTGTTCTCAGTAATCTGCTCTCGGCCACCGGGAGCAGGCCGGAGCCCCGCAGGCTGGGGGCTGTGATCACAGAGCGTGCGAGCCCCGGGCTGGGGGCCAGAGGCCGGGAACACCAGGGACCAGCCTGCTAAGCTGCTTTCTCAGCAACTTCGCTCTCCGGACACAAAGGTGTTGACTTGTTTTAACATCGCCTGGGACTCCCCTGCTCCCTTTGTGTGGTCTTTATCCCCAGTGAGGTTTGAGCCCCAGATTACAGGCAGGAATTAAGGCATTGGACTTGGGCAGCTCAGAACGGCATGACCTGCAGGATCAAGGAGTCTAAAGTAACACTGTGTGTGTGTGTGTGTGTGTGTGTGTGTGTGTGTGTGTGTGTGTGTGTGTGTGCGCGCGCCCTTCAGGCCCAATCATTGCTCTGGGAAGGAGTGGTGGCGGCGGGCAGGCAGCATTGCAGGTGTGACAGAGGGGCTGCGCTGCCCAACTGTGGCCTTCAACTGGGGAGAGGCGAGGCCTGTGGCAGTATGGGAGCCAGAGTCAGGGGCCTGTCCCTCAGCTCCCTTCTGAAGGGATTGGAATTCTAGCTCAGGAAAGAAGGCTGTTCTATACTCTGAAGGGCCAAGGTGACATAGCCTCTGCTCCACCTCTCTCCCCAGTGGGCAGCTGATGACACACCTGGGCAGTGACTTTCCCCCAGGGGCTGGGGTGCTGGACGTCATGTATGAGACTCCTTCTACCCTCCTGTCATGTGGCTATGACACCTATGTTCGCTACTGGGACCTCCGTTCCAGTGTCCGGTGAGTGCTGGCCAGATGGAAAAGGGCAATGGTCCCTGGGGTGGGTCTCCTTGCCCGCGTCAGCATCCTAGGGCGAGGACACAGACTCCACATCAGGGGCTTAGCCTTCCTGAGGCACCCTGCATCCAAGCCCACCTTGCTGGCCCCTCCTGACTTGTAGTATGTTGAGGGCCCCGAGCAGGGGGGCTGGCTACCAGTGGGGCTCCGACTCCTGCCTGGAGGTGGGCATAGGAGCTTTCCCCACTGGGCTGCTCACCCAGCCCAGGATGACGCCTCATCTGCCCTCAGTCCCCTGGGGATACTGAGTGGAAGTGTTGGGTACCTCTAAACACTCCCATCTTCTCCTGGACAGGAAATGTGTCATGGAGTGGGAGGAGCCCCACGACAGCACCCTGTACTGCTTACAGACAGATGGGAACCACCTGCTGGCCACAGGCTCCTCCTACTATGGCGTAGTACGGCTGTGGGACCGGCGCCAAAGGGGCTGTCTGCATGTAAGTGTCCCACCCACCATCCCGCCTCGGGATGACAAGCTCCGTCCTTACCACAGGCTGCATCCTGGGAGTGGGTGATATACCTGGAGGGGGCCTGGGCAGGCTGGGATGGCACCCAGGCTGGGGACCCTGGGTACTGCCCTTCCTGCTGGGCTAGCTCTCCCTGCTAATCTGCCTGCCTTTGCAGGCCTTCCCGCTGACATCGACCCCGCTCAGCAGCCCTGTGTACTGCCTGCGCCTCACCACCAAGCACCTCTACGCCGCACTGTCTTACAACCTCCATGTCCTGGACTTTCAAAACCCGCGTTAGTTGGAGCACCTCAGCCTGTGGGCTGCTGGGGCCACGCTACTCAGGAATCTCTCCACCCAGAAGGGCAGATATGGCCTTGTACCTGTGACCACCATGCTCGGGGACTTGTGGGCCACCCAGGCGAGAAAGAAAGGGATGCTGTCAAGAGCATGCTGCTCAGCCCGGGCCTTGTTTTTCTGTTGGGCCAGAACAAAGACCCGGCCTCACGAGGCCCACCCTCAGAGAGCCAGCACCACCTACGAGGAGGAGAGGCACCCCAGGCTGCCAGTGGGGGCTTTTCTGTCCCTTCCCCTTTGAGAAGGGCTGAGGCTCTTCTGAGCCCGCATCCCAGCTGCAGGTCCCCCCAGGTCCCACCCTTGAGGCTTGGGCTCATTCCTGGGATGCAAGGGCTTGGTTTTGCTTTGAAACCAAGAGAGGACAAAGGAAGCCCAGCAATGTGTGTGCGTGTATGCAAGCTGAACCAGAGCTGCCTCCGGCCAGCTGTTCAGACAGGCTGGTTTCCATCTTCAGTGTAGAAATAAAAGCTCGACTATTTGCAGATCTGTTCAGGGACTGCCTAGGCAGCCCAGGGATTGGAATGATGGACTCAAACTCAGGGAGCTGTCTGCTGAGCCAAAGAACAAAGGTCTTTCTCCTTTGGAAGACTTGCCGCTAACCTTGGTGGGGGTGGGGTGGGGTGGGGTGGGGTGGGGGTGACCTGTGGTATACAGAGAAACATGGAAGAGCCTGGAGGCAAAGCTGCTCTCTGTTGCAACCTTTCTCCAGTCTGCCCAGTCCACTCAACCCTCAGCTCCTCCGAACACCTGGGGTCCAGCTTCTCACCCACACCACCCAGGGCCTGTTTCTAAGGTTTCTGCGCTAAGGTGACCAGATGTCCTGCTTTTGGCAGGACAGTCCTGATTTTGAACAATTTTCCCTGCGTCCTGCGGCATTTTTTAAAAGTCCCGATTTTTGGAAAGAATGCACGACAAGCTAGGGTATATGGTTTTTGGCTGCCATGTGGCTATTTCGCCAGGATATGAGTTTTATCAATGGTGTCCTGCTGGTGTCCCAGTTTACCAATGTGAAAATCTGGTCACCTCCTGGCCCAGTCTCCCTCAGAAGCTGGAGCACACTCCGTCTTTCCTTTTGCCCGCTGGGCCAGGGCTCCCATCCTCCTCTCCACTGAAAGCTACACCTCGCTACGCAGAGACACTATGGCAAAAGGGCCCTGCTAGGGCCCAGAAGGAAAAAGTTCATCACCGCACCTTTTTTTTTGGGGGGGGAAGGGGCCAGGGAGAGGCCGCATGCAGATGTGGACAGGAGAGCAGTCCGCTAGCTGTAATTCAGAATGACTTTACTCCGGAAGCAAGACTGGCATGGGACAAAGGGTGCCCCAGGGTCTGGGTCTCAGGGAGATGGATAGCTCCCATCAGGCAGGCCCAAACCTCTGAGACTTTCACAGCCTGACAAACACATCTCGCGCAGCCATCGGACCAGCTACTGGGTCTTACAGTCTCCGTCACTGTTGTGGGCTGTCTTTACCTTCTTCAGCTCCTTCTGTAGCTCCGACTCAGCCACCAGGATCTCTTTTGGCTTCTGGTACTGTGGGTGGAGCCAGGAAGTAATAGACATAATTCAGCCACTAAACCTTTTTTCATACATATACACGCACGCACGCACACACACACACACAATTTCTCTTTCTTCTCTAGGACTCTTCTAGTTCAGTCATTTGAAGATGAATGAAATTGAGGCCCTAAATTTGAATGTTGTCAAGATTGTGTGGCTGGATGGGAGCAGACCTTGAGCAAGACCTCAGATCTTATGATTCCCAGCTCACTCCATCACCCTCAGTCCTCTTCCCACTTTGATGTGCAGTCAGGCCCCTCACTCCCATCCTGAATTAGAGACACTTGTTCTCTATCAAGCAAACCCGAGGGGTTGGAACCAGAATGGGTGGGTCCCAGGGGATGGGAAGTGGGCAGGAGAAAGGACAATGCCCCTGATGTACTGGCCAAGATGGGGGTGGTGACTCTTACAGAGATGATCAGAGTGCAGTTGGCATGAGCAAAGCTCAGGGAGGAGTCTTCCAGAGGCAGTTGGTGTCTGTCTAAGTCAGGAATGGAGAACCTCTTGTAGTATCTGTGGGAACACCAAAAGTCCATGGAGACATACAGCAAGTGCCCCTAATAGCTGGGCATTAGACCATGGGCTGCCAAGCTGCCATGGCCAGAGAGAAGGGTACCAGCTAGAAACCAGTATATTAGAGCTCAGCAGCCTTGGGGAGAAAGGATGGAATGCTTCGGCAAGTAAAGTGCAGACCGTATTCCTTCATTAGATAGGGGCAAGAATGACTCCGCCTTGAGGACAGACAGACCTGGAACATACAAACAGCACAGACAGCCTGGGCTGCCTCCGTACCCCACACCTCATGGGGACACCACCACACAGAAGACAGAGACCCCTGTTCAGACCAGGGACAGAATAAGAACATCCAGGGCTGTCTCCTAAAGTTGGGGCCCAGTTACCCTTTCATGTGGGTCTCCCACAGAGGCCCTCAGTAGCCTGCCTCAATGTGCTGGCTTGAAAGAAAAATTCATCCAGGCAGCCTCTGGGAGAACAGACTACATACCTCACCCTGGAAGCAGGCTCAGGGCGCCTCTCCTGGCCCTGAGACTCCCCCCAAACACAGGCCCTTCCTGCTACTAGTGCCAGTCTGGAGGTGAATGAGCCCTCCTAATTCCCAGAGAGCAATGCCTGGCCTCTAATGTGGGAAGCTGGCTTTGTCTGTCAGGAAACGTGAGCCCTGTTACCCAAGAAGAGGAACCTTTGGCTTGAAGGTGACTGGTCCGTCTTGCCTGGTTTCACACAGCCAGTTGTGAGTGGCTTCAGGATAAGGTCCTTGCTTCCAGCCCAGTGCTTGCAACCCACGACACAAAGGCCAGCTGCCTCAGCTCTGACTACCAGCCACTGGCTATTGTCCTTGGTGGAAATCTTGCTGCAGCCTGCCCTAGTGCCTGTGCATAGCATCTGTGTGTGTTGTGTGGGCTGGGAAGGGACGAGCCACAGACAGGTACAAACAAACTCAAGCTAGGGGTTGGAGAAGCTGCGGCTTCTAACACTTCAGAGGGGCTAGTCCTCCAAGTCCACTTCAAAAGCCCCGATGCCCTGGGGCCTTGGAGAGCTGACATCAATGCTGCACTTCCGCCTGCTCTCCCTGCTCAAATCCCCCAGCTCAGCAAGCTCCCAGGGCCCCTTCCTCCCAGGCTCCCTAGCCCCCACCAAGGTGCAGGGGACCCACAGCAGGAAAAGAATGTTTACTTAAAGGCTGACAGTTCAAAAGGATGGGGGGGTAGGGGCTCAGAGGATCCTAATGGCACCGCATGGTTGCTTTCTTTTCCAAAGCCCTGCCCCAGGGACAGGTGATCCATCCAGCAGGCCAGGGAGGGGTGCCTCGCCTCTGAGCCAGCCGGCTGAAGGCTCTTCCTGGGGCCAGGCGGCCAGCAAAGGTGGCAGACACTGATAATAGGGGGGGAGTCAAAGGTTAAACAGCAGAGATTAGATGAACACAAAGGCTTGTTAGGAAGTGTTAACATCTTACCCACAAATACACACAAAAAGGTAGGCCCAGAGCAGCAGCCCAGAGACACAACGGAAGAAATGGGGCCATGAAAAGCCTGGCAGTGCAGAGCATGGGAACAGTCTCTTCCCCCAGCTTGGTTTGTGCACCAGTATGGGACAGGTACACCTGTGCCACCTCAGAAGGGCACTGACAAGCCACAATCCCCAGGCTGGGGCAGGGAGCCTGGCAAAAGACTCCTGGGCTTAGCCTCCATGCCAAGCAGTGACGAGCTCAAAGGCAACTGGAGGGCATGGCTTGCCACCTTCCTTGAGCTCCCGCCACCTTTCAGGCCGCCAGAGAGCAGGCAGGCCCAGAGCACAGCTCCAAGAGTCAATTCTGGGGGATTCAGTTTACTGGCTGAGGTTAAGTAACTTCTCAAAGGTTCCCTGGCACGCAGTGCTCACGGGAGTGCAGGGCACGATCCTCTACAGGGCAACAGCAGGCCCTGCCCTTTGTGCTGCTGTTTCTGGCTGGGGTTTGCTGGAGAACTGCACTGTGCTTTCTCATGGCACCTGGGCCAGAGAAGGCCCCTAGGCGCACTGCACTAAGGCAGTGAGCTCCAGCTTTCCCAGAAGTACAGTGCGCCCCAGGGACCTTCTCTGGCCCAGGCGCCATGAGAAAGCACAGTGCAGTTCTTTGGCATCAACTGGGTCCCAGGCCTTGAGCTGTGGGCTGGGGAGGTCAGGATGACAAAGAACCAAAGCCTAGCCCTGCCCCAGGACCCTAGGCTGGCTACTTAACTTCTGTGCCCCATTTCTTCTTCCAGATTCCCCTTCAAACAAAGAAGCTACACTAGATGTAAGACATTAGCAAAAAGCTCAGGACAGAGCAACCCTGCCCTTGCTAGCCCCATGCATTCTGGTGACTTCAGAGATGACATCCTGTATCCCGTCACGCTCTTCTGACAAAATCGCCTCCCCACCCTCACCCCAACTCCTGGTCCTTCCCCTTCAGGGAGCTGAGAAAGGGCACAAGAGGCCAGCTTGGACGAGAGGCTGAAAGCAGATGCCAGGCTGCTGTGGCTAGTCAGCCCTGGGCTATACCCCAAACCCCTCCAGTGGGGAATGCTTCACACCAAACAGCCTGCACAGGCAGAGCCACCAGGAACTTCCAATCACTCAGGCCCTAAGGAAACCAGCAAGAGGATCTTGCTTTTTCTTTGGCCATCAAGACTGGCCAAACCCCTCCTTGTGAACTATCACCCACCAACTACACGCTAAACAGAAGTCTGGCAGAGAAATTTGTGTCATCCAGAGCTTTCTAAACTGACGTGACCACAATCCTTTTCTAGCCATGCCTATTAATTCTGCCCACAGTGGTAGCACCAGCATCAGGACATCAGCCAGGTTCCCCTCACACTCAGATTCCCAAGAACTGTGCAGGGCCTGCATCAGATGTGTATACAGAGATCCTTAATCCACGTCCCCAAACCACAGGCAAAGATGCTGTGGCGGCCGAGACCTTGCCCGAGTGAATGCAGCTGACTGAGGCAGCTTCCACCCACCGCACCACTGGCTCACTCTACTTCCTGCGACCAACTTCTGAGCGGAAGCTAAGAATGGTCTTTCTGCACAAGTGCTCTTACCAGGGCAGTGCCACCCTGGGGCCTGGAGACGCACTCCTTTCCTTGGTTCACCCCTCACCCCTGAGACCAAGGGTGAAATATACTAGAAGCCATTCCTTTATGGAAAGGGGCCAACTAGTTCTTGAGGGGCCAGAGAATGCCAAAGGAATCCTTGCTTTGGTAGGTAGCCACGTTCTCCACTATTAAGACTGGGAGCCTCTAGGTCGGAAAGAGGTCAGATAACGGATGAGCTGCTCCTGTCTGGTGAGAACTGCGCTCGCCTAGACACTGGGAGCCACTGTCCCTGACCTTCCCTTCAGTGGGCCAGTCCATCACACGACCTTCATGGATACACCACCAGGTCACCCGGACATGAAAATACACATCCTGCCCCCCTCCAGAAAGAGTGAAGATCAGACAACAGATTTTTTTTTTAAAACTATCCTGAAAACCTTATATCCCTCAGAAGTCCCGCCATTGAGTTCTATTTCCTAAGTGGTGGTCAAGGTAGGGAACCAAGAGGAAGGTTCGGGAGGGAGCAGCACAGGGACCTGAGCAGGGCTGGCCTGGCACACTGGACTAGACCTCAGTGGGGCCTCCAGGTCCTGCCCCGCCCCCAGGGTACCACTCCCACCCCCCCAGGGCGCCGCGAGTGGGCCTCTAGAGTGGAGCGCTAGACCAACAGCGCCACCTATGGCTGGATACGAGCAGGAGATGGGACCCAGAGGATTGGCCTGCAGATGAATTTTTTGGTGAGTTAGTGAGCGAGCCTCTCTCCTCGCTTCCTGGTAATCACATTTCAGCCTGATATCTATTCGACAGTGACCTCTGGGGGACAAAAGGGAGGCAGCAGCCAGCTCCACAAACTGCTGGGCTGCAGATTCAAGTGCTATCAGAAGCACTTTTGTTCCCAGTCTGGACCGAGGTCTCTTCCGCCAGGGAATGCTTGCTGAAGCACGGAGTTTGTTTTCCTAAAGGCAATTTCTCTGTTGTCTGAAATTGCAAAATTCCACTTTCGGCACTGACTCCTGTTAATGATGAGAACAATAACGGGAATAAACTGCCTTTTATCTGAGGGCTTCAAAGTGCTTTCTAAACGCAAACCCTTATTATTATGACTTTATATTTATAGACAAGGCCCACTGCAGGGGCTGCCGGCTGCAAGTACAGCAATAACGCCGAAATTAATTCATTCATCTCTACCCCCTTCCCCTGTCCCCCTAACCCTGACAAAGTGATGGGGTGTGGCAGTCAGGAGAGGGGGACGGGCCCCAGGCTTCAAGTGGGGAGTTTGGGAGCCATGGCCCTGAAGGGAGATGGGAAGGGAGGTTGGCGCTTAGCAGACAGGGCAAGGCGCCAGCTTTCTGGACTATGTTTAAACCAACAACAGAATGAGGGTAACTCTGGGCTAGGCTTAGCACCCAGCTGTGGATAGGGGCACAAAGGCTCCCAGCTCGAGGTCCCAACTCTTCTCTGTGTGCTGAACCCCCAGCCTAGGACAAGACCCATCTGTTCAGGGCTGTTCAACTCGGGCCTCAAATGAGGCTCTGGCTTTCCCTGTGGCCAGTCTGAGGGCTGGAATCCCAAATGAGGTCACTGCAATTCCAGGATGGTCAGCCCAGAAAGCATCCGGCCAGGATCACTCTTCTCAGCCAATTCCTGGCCCCTCAGCCCCTCATTCTGCCTCTCCTGCGGCACCTGCTAAAGGACCACAGGGAGAGAGGCAGAGGGAAGCTGAGCACCCCTTTGGAGATGCAGTGTCAGACATCCAAGGGGCCAAAGGATCTGCTCCTTGTCAAATCAGTGCAGGGAGAGACAGGAGTGTTGTCTGGCAGCTCTGAGAGTGCTAACACCAGGCCACCTCCCCATGGACGGGTTCTAGCTACGATGTCAAAGCCACACGAGCCTGACAGAACTGCTAAGACAATAGTCATCTGCCTCTGTCCATCCTCCCTCCCTCCCTGAGTCCTGCACAGACACTATGGGCCCCAGTGGCTGCCAGATACTGCACCAGCCCCTCGTTTCAGTGACAGTCCCCACCCTGTTGGAGCTACCAAGCGAAAGGAGAAGCGCCCTTTGATGCTTTCAGTTCTGCCTGCCTGCCTTCTCCCCTTCCCGCTCTTCTTTCCTGCCTCAGCTGGAGGGAGGAGGCTTCTCTGTCCCCTGGGGTAGGGGGATGTCTAAGACCTGACCCCAGACCAACTCCACCCTCAGCCTGCTGCTACCCAAGCAGAGGTCCTCACCATGCTACCTACTTTTTGTTGGTGGTTCTGACAACCAGGCAGCGCTCCTTCTGGTCCACACAGACACTGTAAACATCCTTGGGGTAGGGGAGGTTTCGAATCCGCCACTGGAAACTCAGCTTGGTGTCCTTGCGCATGAAGATGGGCTGCAGAAGGCAAAGCAATGGCTGATTCTGGCCCTCCTCAAAGCGGCACCCAGTGGCTCCACGGGGCCCAGAGACCCCACTGCTCCCCGTGGGCTGCTACTGCAGTGGCACTGTGGGCTGGAGCACTCGCCCCGATGACCAGGCCTCAACCAAATGGCACTCCTTCCGCAAACATTTCCAAAGCCCTGGGTCCAGGTGGGCACACTGCACATGAAGAGGTTAACACGGGGCCTCTCCCCCAGACCCAGTAGCCCACACCTCAGCACCTGGTCAAATGCGTACACTGGCATTGCTTTCCTTGATGAGTTCTGGCCCCAGGCTCGCTGCTCCCGGAGGCACCGGATCACCCACCTCAATCTGCCACTGGCCCAAGGCTCCCAGGGAACTTTTCACACGCCACTTTCTCACTGGGAAGAGAAGGAAGTGGGATTATGGGGAAGGCAGGGCCTGCTTGTTTCTGCTGAAACCCCCAGCCTCACCCTGGGAACTAGAACAGGATGCAAGTGGGAGCGGCAGACCTCCAGCGGGGGGGTGGGGGGGCAGGGCTTCCAGCCTCTGAAATCGCCATTGAACGGTTCAATCTTGGACAAGCTGTGTGGCAATAGAGCATGATGCCCGGCCTACGGGCATGGGAACGGCGCTCTGGGAGAGCCAGGGCTTGAAGGGACCTGGGGCTGGCTTCAAGGCTGGGGAAGACGAGGGTAGGAAAAGGGTAGTGGGGGAGACGGGGGTACAAAAAGTAGACAGATGGATCCCCCACCTCCCACACACCTTAAAAAATGTACTGGCGGGTGGGGGGGAACGTACCAGGGAAACGAGTGAATAGGATGACCCCGTGGGGCAGGTTTACCGTCGCTCTCTCAGACACGCCTGGCTTGGGTGCAGCCAGAGCACTACAGCTAACCGAAGTTTCCCTGCGCTCACTCCACTTTAACAGATCCTTTCTAGTAACATGAATACAGCCTTTCAGCATTACAAATACTCCTCCATTGCCCTGTTTTATGGGTCAGCTTTTGGCCTAAGACTTTTTTTTTAATTTTGAAGTAAGGTACATACATTATGGAAATTACAAATCAAGAAACAAGTTTGGTGGCCATTACCTGAAAACCCCTGCCCAAATCCGCCATGCTGTGGTGACTGCTGTCGTGGACCAGTCTACCATCACTGCAGGGGGTGTCTCCGGGGGGGGGGGGAGTGCCCCCCCCGCCCCTGCTTCACTGCCCCTGCCTGCTGCATCCAGGATCTTTGTGGTTGCTGCCCAGCCTCTCCAGGGCAGCCAGTCAGAGCAACAGACCCACCGCTGCTACAGCCTCTGCCTCCTCCTCCTCCTCTCCCTCAGAGCCAAGAGAAGCAGCTCGACAACTCTGAAGGGGCGTGGAGTTGGGCTTCAGCTATGGCCCTTCCTGGGCTCCTTCGGGATGAGGGCACAGTGCTGAGGGCTGGCTCTCTTTAGACCTGCTGAACAGCTGTGCCCAGCCTTCACACTACCGCCAGTGGGGCACACCAGCCGAACACGCAAGGAGGCTATAAAATTAGGGTTTCCCCTTGAATGTGGGCGTTTATAAGCTCTGCTGCCTTCTGCAGTGTGGTTTTATTACGTCTTAGGGCCAAATATTCTCCCACGAAACACATTTCCACGTTCATGATGATAATTAATAAGGAAGACTGGGAAATATGCTTTGTTGGCAACTTGGTTTTCGTCTTTTCACAAACCCTTCTGCTTTCTTAAGCAAGTGGACTGTGATGCAGCCTCTATCCACACCAGGCCCTGGAAGCCGGCCTTCAGGGAACCTCTGTCCCTGCCGCAAACACATAAGTGACAAATGCCTCTGAGCAGCAGTTTTTGGTGACAAGATCCATATTCCTCCTTCCAGCCTAGAGGAGAGGTCACTCCCAAATTCTCACTCCAACTGTGCAGAAAATGCTTTGTGTGCAGGCAAAAAGGGGGCCCCTCCCAAGGGCAGGTGAATACCATTCATCTTGAAGGGCAGTGTCAGACCGACACAGCTCTTGGGACCATTTAGTACAAGGGCAAGCACACACACCTCTCAAGACCCTGGGACAATTCTAGGTAACAGAGCTGTGCCACCACAGCACCCCAACTGGCGCCTGCACGCTGCAGACGAGAAACAGTATTGCTGCCCGGCCTACCCTCCTGTGACCCCGACTCCCCTCGCCAGGGACAGAGCATGAAGACCAGCTGAGCTTCAGTGATTCTACAGCCTAACTTGCAAAACCCATAGCCAACGTCCAGGCCTCCTAACTCCACGGCTAGATTTTGAGCCATCAATAAAAGGCAAAGTTATATTTGATGAGTGTTCAATAAGGATATGCCATATTCTGCAGAGTTTCTTTTGTTTTTAAAAGCAGCTCTGTTTCTAGGAAGAAGTACAGCCAGAAGGTTCCTTAAAGGCAAAGAGCGAAACTTCGTCTCACATACTTTGGACATGCGGTCAGGAGAGCCCCGTTCCTGGAGGACATGGACTGGACAGCACCTGACCACCATCACCGCCACCTCTGAAATACTGCTAGCCTTTGAGGAAGCCGCTGTGATTATCTTTGTGAACTCCAAGTCTGAAGACAAGCTAAGACCAGGTGTGCTCGAGTGTGCATTCTGACGGCAGGGTGTCTGTGTGCTCCACACTTTTACGCCAAGGAATGTTGGCTTTTCCACAGAATCCTTCCTTCTGCCAAGGCAGTCAGCCACTGGTTTCCCACTTCTGACCTCAGACACCATCCAGGTCACAAGAACGTGGCTCTTCTTGTAAAAAGAAAGGAAAACACCCCTGGGAAAGAACTCCCTTGTTGGGCCACAGAGGACCGTGCCCACCACTCTCTTCAGGGAGAAGATTCCAGAAACGAGTTGGGTGGCACCCTTGCTCTGGCTCCTGCACACGTGGCCACGGACACCGTGGCACAGACACATCCTTTGCCTTAGCTTGTCTTTCTTGTCCCCGTCTTTGTTCCCCAGCTCAAGGACAGCTCCTGCGGCAGCCAGCGAGGACTGCTTCCACCTGCTGTCACTCTGATTTGATTAGACGGTAAACCCAAACTGGGGTGTGCTCGCAGCAGCTCCCCAGGATGCTGTTCTCTCTTCCGGCTAAGCCCGGGCCAGACCTTGGGAAGGAGACTGTCAATGAACCTGGGAAGGGTCTGCTGGGGACCATCTCTGAAGGAGTCAGCGCCTGGGGGCTTTGTGCTCCGTCAGCAGGAAGCAGGCCGACATTCCCGGTGGCTGGGAGGAGGCCCCCCATCTTTCAGGTGGGCTGCAAAGTGGAGGTCCTGAAGGCCTTTTTCCCCAAAGCCTTCCAGCCCTGGCCCACTTCCAACGTGGATAATTACATTCCCGCTCCGAAACACTCCCCGCAGCTCCGGCTGGATGCAGGCTGCTGCTTTTCTGCCCTAAAACACTGCAACATTGCGATGTGGCTATTAAACAGCTGCCACGGCCCATCCCTGAGGAGGCTGAAGGGAATCGAGTGGGTCATTTATAAAGCTCGTGAAGTGCTTGGGGATGAAAGTACTCAATACCCTCCAAATGCAGCCAGGGGTGGGTAGGCTGGCGGTCAAATACCAAAGCAGATTAGGGCGGTAATCCGAATGTACTCGTGGGGGTGGGGGTGGGGGTGGGGCTGCCCTACAGCCTGTCTCCCTGGACAGGCTGTGTTCTGGGCTGGTTTAATGTTCCGATCCTTGTTAGGGGCCCTTCAGTTGTCCCTCACTGGGGTCGGGAGTGAGCAGCACTGAGAGCAATAAACAAACGTGACACTCACAGGCTTATTAACAGCAACGACAGGCATCGCACTGTCCCAGACGGACACACGCCACGGGCCAGCCCTCCCCTGTGGTTTTCCTCCCAGAAACCCAGTCAGCCCGGGATCACGTTTGTATAGGCAGCTAGGAAGACTGGCCACTAGCTCCAGACACTTCCAGAAGCCCCAAGCTTTTCTCTTTTCACCTTGCAGACTTTGTAACCAAAGCCATCTCTGGCCCTGGGTGGTTTATACTTCACGATCAGCAATGAGAGGCTCCTGCTAGGGCAGCTGGGGTGGATGCCTGAGGGTTGGGGGCACTGGTTGCAGGTGGGCTCAGGTCCCCGTGGCGTGGGTGGAGTCTTCCTCTGCCCCACTCAAGTCCCTCTGAGCAGTGCAATGCTTAGGAAGGAGAAAACTAGATGAACACTTTTCAGTCCCCAAGCATGGATTGTCGTGAAGCAAAGCTGGGACTCTCAATGGGACAGACCTTGGCTTGAGTCCCACTCAGAAGCCAGCTAGCCCTGTGACTCTGAAGTACAGTACTTAACCGCTTGGTTCTCTGGCTGTTCCCAGCTGCAAAATGGGGCCAACAGGCCCTGAATGAGGATGCTTAAATAATCATCCTTGGCATCGAGCACTCAGCATGGAGCTCAATAGAGACTGGTACTAAGTGCAATAGAGAGTCAACCCTGGGCTGGACATCCTCCATTTGTGTGTGTAAGAATGTGGGGTGTTGGAGGCTTCAGCTCTCTCCTGCCTGCCAAGAGAAGTGACAGGTTGATGTGGCGGGGGGGGGGGGGGGGGGGGCTCACACAGAACACTACAGATGAAGGGACTTGGCCTTGCTTTTCATTTTAATTTCAGGTCCAAGCACGATCAAGCGGCCTGGGTTTTATTTGTTTGTTTTTACAGCCCGGCAGCCGTGATTGCGCTTGCTTTGCTCTGTGAGGAGAAGAGGGCCTGCTGGGGCTGGGGAGAGGGGCAGAGGCTGCTGTCAGCCCGGGAGGCGGCGGCGGTGGTGGTGGTCAGCCCACGTGACCTCTGCTTTCATAAGTTCTCCCCTGTTAGGCATTCCACGGCTGTCACCCCCTGGGAGTGCTCTAAATTACAATGCATTGTGAGGATATTACTACTGTATTGGTTTCCCCGAATCAGTGTCATATGCTAAACACATCAAGATTTTTAATAGCACCAGCCTAACCCAATTGGGACTGGAGCCCAAGCAGCTCATAATAAGGAGGGATCAACACTTCACTCTGCGACCGAATATGCGCAGGGGCCCGTGCCACGGCGGGCAACCAAGAGAATGCAAACCAGTACATGCTGTGTTTTCGGTTCGAGACATTTATGAGTTGTCAGAAAGAGGGAAAACGAAATTCCCTCACCAATATGACCTGTCGATCAGGCCAAGGAAGAAATTAAAGTCAAGAATAATGACAAGAGAGTAACCCAGCCCGTGATTTCATCATTGGTCTGAGCATTTCAGGTGAGACTTAATGAAGAGACCGGCTCCTACCACTGACAGCCTGAGGCCAGAGCCAAACAGCAGGTGCCCACCTCGGGGAAGTCTGCCTGCTGTGTGGGAACACCAACCAAGCGGCTTCTAGGAATCTGAGCTGGAAACTCGTCTCCTGGGCCTATTCTTAGGAGAAAAGCACTGCAGGACCAAGTCACTGTAGTCACACACACAGCTCTCATGCCCCGGCCCCAGAGCTTGATGGGGACAGCCCAAGACCAGGGCCTATGTCATCGAGCCCCCATTTTTCCTGTTGCCACTGGGACAGCCCTGGGACCTTGCTGAGGTCTGATGCTGGGATTGCTGGTCCTTGCAGCTGCTGGAGCAGGTTCAAAAAAACAGGAGCAAGAGGAGGAATGGCAACAAGAAGTACTGGAAGAAGTGGAGTCAGTGAGGGAACCCCGAGAGGACCGGGACGAGACAAAGTGCACGTGACTTGCAAATGCAAGACTGATGAGCTAGCTGCTTCACCTGACTGACAATAAGAAGGCCAATTCCGGAGCAGAGAGGGGATCTCCCAACCACCATCAAGAGGAGACACAGTGAAGTGCATCCTTCAGACCCAGGAGCCCCAACAGCAGAGAGGGGGAGGGGGAGAGCCAAGCGGTCAGGGAGATCAGCAGCAGAGAAAAGGGGCCGGAGAACCAGGAGAGTGCGGTGGGTTTCCAGGGTCCATAGAGGGAGAAGGCTGAGCGCTCCCAAGGAAGAGGCTTGCTGGGGGGGGGGGGGGGGGGGGGGCTCTGGGCATCTGTTGGCAGAGCTACAAGCTTTGTAACACTTGCCTGAGCAGGACCGAGGCAGGGCCAGGGCGAAGGATACCTGGGGGCAGGCTGAGAAGAGGCTGTCCTGACCAAAGAACTGCACCTTGAGTCGCAGCCTATTACTTCCCCAATAACCCCATAATAAGAATAATTATTTTTAAAAAGGCAGTGAAAGCCTGTTCTTATAACAACCAGTTTACAAGGCTTGGTTCCAAGAGCAGCCATTGGTAAAGCAGGATTGGGGAACGCCCGGCCTCGGGTGTGTGAGACCCATGACCTCACCGACACCAGCTGACTTCACAGGCCTCGCCACAGAGCAGCACTTCCAACCAGCACATGAGGGGTGAGTTGGTTAAAGGTTTGACCAGTATAGCCCCCAATAGTGTTACAAATATCCTTGGCAGGGAAAAAAAAAAGGTTCCCCTCCCCTGTGGTCAAGTTTTTGGGTTGTCCCCCCCTCCCCCAATCTGTTTCTCTATATTCCTATTCCTGCCTTAGAAAAACTATTCAGACTCTCAAATGGCTGGGTATGGGGGTGGCTTACTGGTCAGGGAAAGACCTCCAACTCCAGGCTTTCTTCAGGTACCCAGCCCAGACCTCAGATTATTCTCAGGAACAAGTCACAGTGAGAGCCTCCATCTCCCTTAGCTCCCACCTTTGGCGCTGGGATCTTCCCTCAAGCTTCAGGCAAGGGTGTCCGGCTGGCCTTAGGTCAGTCCCAACTATTCCCAAGGGCCCGTTGGGAGCCTCTGTCACTTACCAAGTAGTTCACTTGTCTTTTCATCATATTCTTCAGCCATTTCCTTCCCATCTGGGAACAAATAGTGCACTTTCCTTCTCCCTGTGCACAAAGCAGAGAGTTACCTTACTCCAGTGCTTCCGCTTAGTTTGCCCCTGGCAACCAAGAAGCCTGCAGAAATTATGAGTAAATAGACACAGCACTGGTGTTCTGAAAAAGCCTCCCCCAGCCTCCTCCAAACTCCTTGTGACCATCACTGACCACTGACTTTAAAACATGCCCCAGGAAGAACTGGATGGTTCCTGATTCCATTGCTGAACATTGGCCAAAGATATTCTAAGGAGGAATCCTGATCAAAAGGGGGGATATGTACAGCAGAATTTCAGTTCTCATGGAATCTAGACTTTCTGTAGTCAAAAAAGCTGAACCCCTGAAACCACTGCCTTGAGATCATCTTTAAACCTAAAAACAAAACTATCCCCCGACATTGTCTTAAAACCAAACAGATTTCACTAGTGAAAAATGTCTGCCTTGAGCACCGTGCTTTTTCAAGCTCCATCTACATGGGATCAAACTGACAATAGCAACTCATTGGAAATTTTAGGGCACTGAGTTTGTGTTCAGAAAAGGAGGGTGCAACTCGAAGAATGCAATCAAGATCCAACCTACTGAACTGGTGTGTGCTCTGCTGTAGCTATTCTCAACAACAACGGCACACCCTGGGCTCCCTTCCTCTCAGTAGCCTTCTCTGGAAGTGTCTTGGCTTTATCAGCAATAGTCCCCCTGCTTCTTTCCAGCAGAACTCCTTGTCCTTTACAATCCAGCTCAAGCCTTCACAAGCCACTTCCACTGGGACATCATGTCACTGTTCTCCCTGGTAAATTATTCACAGTCTCCTTCGGGCCTCCCAGACATTTACCACATTGTATAATAGTTTTTAAAGTACTGTCTGCCCAAGAATGGCATCTGATGTATCTTCCTCTCCCCAGTTCCAAATTCCAGACCTATGTGCTCAGTATGTGGATTGACTTTCCAGACCAAATACACCCTGTTCTGTGTTCTTCTGCACATCTTTAGACCAATTTTGTCCCACAGTCACACAATACTAGTCCCTATGCGTTCAGGATACTTCGTTTGAGAGATTCTTTTATCATTGCTTGTCACTTCTAAATAAGGGGGATTTCCCTCCCTGCCTAAGACCACGCACAGTCCCAGCATACTCTAGGAGGTCAACTAAATACTGATTGAAAAAGGATTAACCTTGATTCATCTTCCACAGAAAGAATGAAAGAGCCCAAAGGAGGGTCCTAGCCTAATCTCCTCTGCATCAGTAAGGAAGATTTGTCGTTTTCCCTTTTACAGAGTGGAACATGGTTATCAGCTGGTTCTTCAGCAAGACTAAACACAGTGAACTGGCCCAACCAGTGGTGGATGAGTAACAAGCCCAACCAGCTCCAGGTGCCACCTGGATCTGATCTCCCAAGTCCCATCCACTCCCCTGGGGCACACTTGTCTCCAACTGTTTCTACTAGTATTCTGGTCAAGGTCACCCTCAAAATGGACAGGGCCTCTCAGCAGACCCCTCGATCATGCCATGCTCAATCATTTGGGTTTCTCAGAGGAGCTGGAAAGGGTTTCCTGGCAGAAGTCGGGAACAAGGTTTTGCCTCTGATAGCTGAGGGTGTCCGGCCTGAAGTCTAGTCTGGAGCCAAGTGGGATGCAGAGCTTCTCTTCGCCAGGCAATTTACATTCTTTAATCACATGGAAATCTCACGATAACACCATGCATTCCCATTACCTGTATTGCACAGATGCGTAAAATTGAGGCTTAAAGGTCACAGTGCTTGCTCAAAGTCCCAAAGCTGGGAAATATCAGGCTCAGCTGAAGCCCATTTGAGGCTCCAACAACTATCCTAGGACAATCGGTGCGGCTTACGGCTTTAGAAGGTGAACATTGCTTCAAGGGCTTAGTAGCCATTTGTCTAGTGACTTGCCAGTTCAGACCTCAGTTGCCTTTATCTGGATAGGCCGTCTTTTTCTAAGTGAAAAAGATGTTACACATTAAGCGTGTGGCATGTATGTTGCAGATACCGTTTCAATGGACTTTGAACTTTGTTTCCACAAACAAGGGTTTGGTTTCTATAAGCCAGCTCTTTTTCCCTGGAGGGCCTTTCTCCTCCCTCACCCAACAATTACATGACACTTATCAACCCTTATTTTCTATGATATTTGCACCATACTTACTCCACAAAGACAGACAATTGATACGACAGATATAAAAACTTAATGTATCATATTTTCCACAAAATACTTTGATATCTATATTTTGGTAAAACATATATGGAAAATATATAAAAGTCATGATTATTTCTGGGTAGTAAGATTATTGCTGAAACGAACATTTCAAGATCTATGCTGAACAACCAAACTGTCAGTGACAGGATAATATTCAGATGCCTACAACACATCAGTTACTACAACGGTTACTCAATTCACCAAGACACTAAAGCCAAAGATGACGAAATTAGAGATTTAAGCAACTTCTGTAGTCTGAAATTAATCAAACATACAATCAAGATACCGTGCACAAATTGGAAACAAAGACGGATCGGTAGTTGGAAACATGGCCTTGGAGAAAGAAACGCTGCAGAATATCCCATGGTAAAATTTTGCAAAACCAAGGACTTACTCATTGCAAAAACCTTCACTCAACGACAGAAACGGCAACTATGTATATGTACCTTGATGGCTGGGATACACAGGCGTGTATTTGTGGGAAGGGATGATAGGGAAGCTATCTATCAGTCAAAACAAGGCCAAGGGCCAACTGTGGAACAGACCATCAATTTCTCATATGCAAGTTCAAGTTGCAGCTGAAGACAATGAAAAGAAGTCCACAGGAGACAAAGAACGAACTTGACTATAACCCACCTAGGAACACATTTGGCACAGTGAACCCTACCGGCTGAAGACCGCAGAAGCTATGGGATGACATTATGCATGAAAGGAGCAAACAAACATTAAAAGGACTAAAAGAAAAATGAAGACCGAGATGATTATCAAGAGATTCTGAAATTTATTCTTGAACGCGAATGGAAGAAATGATGAAGTAACAGAAGATTTCAAAAGACAGCTCAAGATGCCATAGTAAAGTCTCATCAAGATAATGTGCAAAGACCCGGAATTAGAAAGAACACGCTCAGCACTTCTCAAGCCCAAATAACTGGAGAAAACATTCAAGCCTCAAATTACATTAAAGGACTCTATTAACAAAAATATTGAACAATGCAGGAGGCACCAAAAGAAGATGGAATCAATACACAGAAACATTGTCCAAAAAAAAGAAAGTTGACATCCAACCATCTCAGGAGGTAGCATATAATCTAGAATCAATGTTACTGATGAAAAAAGTCCAAGTTGCACTGGTGGAAAACAAGGCTCGGGGACTGATGGGATATCAACTGAAATGTTTCAATAAATGGATTTAATCCTGAAAGCACTAGCTCCTCTATCCCAAGAAATTTGGAAGATAGCTACCTAGCCAACTAACCGGAAGAGACCCATATTTAGGCCTTTTCCAAAGAAAGGTGAGCCAGCAGATGGTGGATATAATAGAACAATATCATTGCTAACACATGTAAGTAAGATTATGTCGAAGATCATTCAAATATGGCCACAGCAGTACATGAACAGAAAACCATCGGAATCAGACAGTTTCAGAAGAGGATAGATAATGGGGGATATCACTGCTGGTGTCTGATGGGCGTTGGCTGAATGCAGAGAGTAACAGAAAGATGCCTACCTATGTCTTATCAATTATATGCAAAGGTTCCCGGCTCTGTGGATCACAGTGAATCAATGGATATTCCAGACATTTCATTGTGTTCATGTGGAACCTTTACATATATCAGGAGGCAGTCATTCAAACAGATGGGGGTACTGTGTGGCTTAAGATGAGGAAAAACCAGGGTTATGTACTTTTACCATATTCATTCAAACTGAATGCTGAGTAAATAATCCAGAAGCTGGATTCTATGAAGAGGAATGCAGCATCGGGATTAGAGGAAGGCTCGTTAACAGTGTGAGCTACGCAGCCAGCACAATCTAGCTTGCTGAAAATGAAGAGAACTCTAAGCACTTCACAATGCTGAACAAAGACTAAAACCTTCGGATCGCACCTCAACGTTACAAACAAAAATCCTCACATCTGGACCAATAAGCAATATCATGGTAACTGGCAAAAATATTGAAGCTGTCGAGGATTTCATTTTACTTGGATCCACAATCAATATCCATAGAAGCAGCCATGAAGAAATCAAACGGCGTGTTCCGGTGGGCTTATCTGCTGCCAAAGTCCTTTTAGAAAGTGTCAATAAGCAGGAATATTCCACGAGCGGTCGGGACACAGGACAGCTTTGAGCGCTCCTTCCGAGCAAGGATGGCAAGACCTGGTCCCCTGCCCTTTGGGCATGCTGCAGCAAGGACCAGTTCCCAAGGACGTCACGCTTAGTAAAAGAACAATGCAAACGAGGACTCTCAAGGAGATGGGCGGACACAGGGACTGCCCCAAGGGACTCAAGCAGAGCAAGGATCCTGAGGGTGGCACAAGGCAGGGGAGAGTGTCACTGTTGTCTGTATGGTGGCTATGAGCCACACCCTACTAGACCGCAAGGATTATAGGCGATGTGTAAAATGCCTTAATATTTCTACAATGATTATGAATTAATACGAACACAAAAAAGGAAAGTTGTGTGACCCTTGCCCAACAACAGTAATCTTTGGTGGGAAGGAGGTAACATCCTCCCAGACACACACCTAGGCAAGGAAATCTAAAAGGAAATCAATTCTGTATTTATAGTTTTAGGGAAGAGGGGAAAAAAACAACAACCCTGCTTTGTGATACTGCTTTTTTTAATTGACAAAAAATGTTGGTTGATGAAACATTTGTTTAAACACTGTCCTGAAAGACAGTGCTGTCTTTAGCGTGACATCTGCACTCTCTGCTCCTTTTTCACCATTGCCCCTTGCAAAAGAAACCCGTTTAGCCCCATTCACACTTGTAGCCTAGCTCCTGACATGGTGGTGCCTCCTAAGGGTTTGCCATCCCTGAATGGCAACAGTTCCAGCCTCACCCAATGTTCTGTCATTCCTGTGGTAGTACGTCATCTACACGTGATTTGATCTTCTTGGGCTATCCCTTTCATTTTGTCCATTTGGCAAACCCTTTATTAACACCTTCGGATTCACTACTATGGAGTTTATGCCAGCTCACAGTGACCCTATAGGTCAGGGTCAAACTGCCTCTGTTTCGGAGACTGTAACTCTTTAATGGCGTAGAAAACCCAGTCTTTCTCCCAAGGAACATCTTTTGGTTTTGAACTGCTGGCCTTGTATGAGCAGCCCAACTCTTGGGGACCCATAAATGTCAATTCTTCAATCAGACCGTCCTCAAAGAGATAAGGATTCCCACCTTCGCGCGCCCTTACACTTTATACAAGAGCCCCACCTCCATGAAACACACTGCTGTTGCTGACATGTGTTTTCTGGGGCCACACTGTGACCACCTAGCACGTCTTTTTCTGTCTGCTCTTGTACAGAGCCCGCACAGAGTAACGCGCACACCCAGCCCGCTTCCATGAAATGAATGTGCCAAGGCGCGGCGGATTGTAATGCCCGCAAACTGCCCCGCCTGGCCTCCGTCGCTGGATGTGTTCCCAGCTGTCAGCCCGACAGTAACAGGAATTCAGACCGAATTCATGCAGGCAGCCAAGGGCTAGATGGGGACCTGGAAGTAAACAATGGAGAGAGGGGGCTACACCGGCCAATCCTGGAATGGGAGAAAAGCCAATCTCCCCAACTCTGGGCCCACCTCTTCCAGGCCCTGCTTCTGGCCCTCGACTTCCCTCCCCAAAGACACGGTCACCCAGGGGGACAACATGACGGCTGGCAAGACCTCGGAGACGGCAGAGGTGGCCACCCACCCCGTCTACAGATGAGGAAAGTGAGGTCCAAACTAGTCAGCTCCCTGGGAAAGGCGAGCGGAATCGGAACGCGGGGGCTGCCCGGACCCGAGCGGGGGCTGCCCGGACCCGAGCGGGGGCCCAAGCCCGTGCCCTCGGCCGGCCTCCCTTTCCGGAGGCGCCTGCGCGCGGGCCGGCCCGGGGGACGCGGGTGCTCGCGGGGCCTCGAGTTACCGTCCTGCAGCAGCGCCGTCTTCTCGGCAGCCCGCAGACTCTCCAGCCAGCTCGTCACCGCCATCTTCCCTGGTCCCGCGACCGGCCGGTGCCATGGCAACCGCGCCGCCCAGGGTCATTTCCGGTTGACCCGGAAGGTATCCCGGACACTTGCCCTTCCCCCCCGCCCCTATTCCCATTGGCCCCTGGTAAGTAGTTCACCCCCGCCCCCGGCCCTTCGCCCGGGTGGGGGGCAGACTGAAGCCGACCCCACTCCGGAGTGGGAGGGAAGGAGCGGGGGCGGACGGGAGGGAGGACAGGCAGCCGGGGCTCCTGGGACCGAGCTGGGACCCTGCAAGGCCCCTTCTGGCCTCCAGCCAGGCATCCTGACCCGTGCCAGCTGCTCATGAGGCGGCGACACCGCACCTGCAGGGGTCTCTCCACCCCCAGCTGTGCGGCCGAGGCTCCCCCAGTTCTGGAGGGCGCCCCACACACCTGCTGTCTCACCCCGGCGCTTCACCCCACCCCCCGCAGCTGTGCAGCCGGGACCAGGGCATGGGCAGAGCGCGTCCCCTGTACCCCTCCCGCCTCAGGTTGGCCTCTGTGCATCTGTGTGGCAAGTGGAGAAAAATGATGTGGGGTCCAAGTCCCTCCTAAAGCGGCACCTCATTCCTCAACCTAGGATCCCTCCTTTGGGTGAAAACCCTTTGGACAGGGTCACCAGAGGGGCAGGCAGTGCACGGACTGCGTCCAGCAACCTGTGTGGGGACTGATGGTCTCTGCAGCCCCCTCCAAAGGCTTTCCACGGCCCCAGGCTGCCTCTGGCTTGTAAGACTGGTGAGTGGAGAGCCAGGCTAAATCACTGAGGTTCGGCTACGTTTTGAGACACCCCTGGGGACTGAGGAAGAGGGAGTGGGAGACACTGATTCTGAATTGCCTCCCACGTGACTGTGGTACTGATTAACCCTTGGGCAGAAAGACCAGGATCTAGCCCCACGTCCATGGACCCCAGGGGCATCATGAAGGCATTTCCTAAGCGGAAGAAAGTTGTTGCCGAGCCATCATTCAAAGCCCTTGCAAAGATCCCCAAGAAGGAAGCCAGAGAAGAAGTGGGAGGTGAGCTGAACACTCAGCCTGTCTGTTAACCACATGGTTTCATGTCCAGAATCAGGGAGGGGAGCTGTCAGCTCAGGGCCGAGTCTGTTTGCAACCCCCTTGCCCTATGCGTGCTCCTAGGTCTGTACTTCTATCCCCACCCAAGACCACAGTCCTTCTGAACTTGGGGCTGGCTTCCTTGGGAAGTGACCTGCTCTGACCTATGTTCTGTAGGCGGCCCAGGACGGAAACCCCACTTAGGGCTCAGGGCTGTACATTGTTTGGCCAACAGACTGACAAATTGATGCCAAAGCCTGCCATGCGAGCGTTGGCAGCACACTTTGAGACTGTGAGCCTGAAATACGGCTGCCTGGGGTCAGCACAGAGAGCATGGGAGGCAATGGGAAGAATGGAGTGGTGCAGACAGGAGTGATTAACCCACTCACTCAACAGTGTTTCTGGGAAACCCACACTGACCGGCACTAATGGACATGCCGGGCTACAGCCGAGAATAGGACCTAGAAAGCTTTGCTCCTTTCGCCCAAATGATGGCCCACGAGACGTTGGCTTTTGATGTAGGTGGGATTCCCACCAGCAGGCTGTCTGGGAAAAAGCAAACACTAACTCACTTCCACCAATTCAGACTCTATAGAACAGATCAGAATTGCTCCTGTGGACCATAACTTCTTATAGGAGTAGAAAGCCTCATCTTTCTCTCAGGGATCGCCTGGTGGTTTTAAACTGCTGACCTTGTGGTTTGCACCCTAACACATAACCCACACTGTCACCAGGGTTCCTAAGCTATCCAAAAGGAAAGAAACATGACTGCTTGGTGGGGAGGGGCTTATAAAAGGTACCTTCTGATCATAACTGAAAGTCATGACCACAGGCATTTGAATGTCCCCTCCACAGGGTGGCTGAGCTCCCTGCAGGCCCATGTTGTGCCCACTGGCATTGGGCGAGCCCGGGCTGAACTCTTTGAGAAGCAGATTGTCCAGCACGGTGGCCAGATCTGCCCTGCCCAGGCCCCAGGGGTCACTCACATTGTGGTGGATGAAGGCATGGACTGTGAGCGGGCCCTGCGTCTCCTTAAACTGCCCAGGCTGCCCCCAGGTGCCCAACTGGTGAAGTCAGCCTGGCTGAGCCTGTGCCTTCAGGAGAGAAGGCTGGTGGACACGGCTGGATTCAGCATATTCATCCCTGACAGGTGGGCTGGTCCTACCCTCTCCTGAAATGCTTTTGGGCAGCATTTTGGGCCCTCTCCTTGAATTAAAAACAACAACAAAAAACCCTTTCATTATCTTAATTGGAAACCCTGGGAAATCAAAATTCTAGAGAGAAAGCGGGGTTGGGGGGGTGGGCAGAGGTAAGATAAGAACTCCCATCACCATCTCTGCAGGTACTTGGACCAACCACAGCCCAGCAAGGCCAACCAAGTGCCTTCTACTACTCCTGGTTCCCATGAGGCTCTGCTCAGGACACCCCTGCCTGCACAGCCTCCTCCGCTCATCAGACCCATATCTCCTTTCTGGAAAGCAGAAGAGGCACTGAGCCCCCCTCCCCAGGTCAGGAACCTCTCAGTCTCCATGGCTGCCCCCCCTGGCAACCACCCTCTAGAAAAGAGGAGCTGGTGGTAGAAATAGCCCCAGGCCCAGGGGAGAAGGGTCCCCCCCCCTTGGAGACGTCTTTATCTTCCTGCATTGAGCCTGGGGCTGGACACCGGGGTGCCACACAGAGGATGGCTTCACCTGGAAGGGGACCGGAGTCTGAGGCAGAAGACCCAGCTTCATTCTCCTGGGAGGCTCTGCCCCTCCCTTCCAGGCGCCCTGCTCTCCTCGCGGAGAGCAGAGATTTATCGTCTCTTCTCCTTTCCCACCTCAAGGCTGGCTCTGATAATGAAACCGATGATGAAGAAACCCAAGTTAGCACGGCTGACCTGGAAACCCTGATCAGTGGCCGTGACCCCACGCCCCTCACTGGAGATGCTGAGCCAAGTCCAGCCCCAGAGCCTCTGGATAAGTGGGTCTGTGCACAGCCTTCGAGCCAGAAGGCCACCAACCACAACCCCCACATCACAGAGAAGTTGGAGGTGCTGGCCAAAGCGTACAGTGTGCAAGGAGACAAGTGGAGAGCCCTGGGATACTCGAAGGCCATCAATGCCCTCAAGAGCTTCCACAAGCCTGTCACCTCCTTCCAGGTACCTGAGGGCTGGGCCAAGGGGAGGGGCTCTTCTCCTGACTGATCAGGGGTGGTTGTTTAAATGCCATAATGTTAGGGATTTTCACAAAAGGAAAAAAAAAGGAAGGGGGGTGCTTGATGAAAGCAGATTGACCGAATCTTGATCATTGTTGAGGCTCGGGGACGAGGACTTGTGAGGGTTGTCGTACTATCTGTTTAGACTCAGGACCAACAAGCCCGGGTTTGAATTCTGTTTCCCATCATTCATTAGGTAGCGGTGTGGCTTTAGGCGAGTTACTTAAACCCTCTGCCCACCGGTTTGCTCCCAATAAGAAGGGCGTCAGCTTAGTGCCCAGTCCACAGTGTGCCCAGAGCACTGTAGACCTGCCAGGATCACAGGAGAGCCCTGGATCAATGTCATCTTGTCGTTGGCACGATGGTGGCAATGACCGTCAACATTTCCCTACTGTCCTTGGCTGGCTTCCATTCCTCTGGGAATCAAGAGGCAGGTGACCCAGCCCCCACTCACTGTGAAGCTCACATCTGCCACCGTGGCCCTGCAGCTGCCAGCCAATCAGGCTGGCCTTCCCCCAGGCTTTTGCTAAAGAGGGAGCCTCCATGCCTGGCGCTGGCTCGGTGCCTCACGACGTCCCACTCTTGGCCTTGGCTCCCGCTTTTCTAGGAGGCATGCGGAATCCCTGGCATCGGGAGGCGGCTGGCCGAGAAGATCGCGGAGATCCTGGAGAGCGGGCACCTGCGGAAGCTGGACCACATCAGCGAGAGTGTACCTGTCCTGCAGCTCTTCTCCCACATCTGGGGGGCCGGCACCAAGACGGCCCAGATGTGGTACCATCAGGTCCCTTTCTGGGCACAGCCCCACTTTGGTTTTGTGTGTCTCAGGGCTATTGTCACGTGGTCCCCTTATACCTGTGCTTGGACAGGGATGCATCCACATGAGAGGGAGCCCCCTTTTCAAGGTACCCAGAGCCCTCATGGCGTAGGGGTTACACATTGGGCTGCTAACGGCAAAGTCAGCAGTTCTGAGCCACCAGCCACTCCTTCAGAGAAACATGGGGCTATCTACTCCAGTAAAGAATTATGGTCTTAGAAACCCACAGGGACAGTCCTGGCCTGTCGCTATGAGTCAGAATCAGCTCAGTGGTAATGATTTGGACTGGTGGGGCTTGGGGAGTCGGGGAGAGGTTGGTGCTTATACACTCCTACTGGCTTCCGGAACAGCCTGTTGTGCGGGACCCCTTGAAGCATTCATTGGTGATGTAGGCAGACTCAAAGTGGGTGAGTCTGTCCCTCTGGCCTGCAAGGGCTTTCCTGAGGAAAGCAGGCCTGGTGCTGTGCGCCTCATCAGTGGCCCCCAAGCCTATTGTGTTCAGCATCATTGGGGCTGTAACTGTGGGGAGGCCCCGGCCCATCCCGACTGAAGGGCTCAGAAGCAATTGTGGAGCCTGCGAGCCAGTGTGTTACGGCTGTGTCACCCCGATGTCAGAATGTACTCTGCTGGGCTTGGCCAGAGGTCCTGGGGTGGGAGCTGTGTGTGTTCGTGCATGTGTGGTATGTGCGTTGTTTGTGGTGTGTGTAATGTGTGGTGTGTGTGTGTGTGTACGCTCACTGTCTCGTCATCCGTCCTCCATGCTCATAGGCTCTTCCTCTGGCTTCTTTTCCCAGGGCTTCCGGAACCTGGACGACATCCGCAGCCAGGCCTCCCTGAGCACCCAGCAGGCTATAGGCCTGAAGTACTATGAGGATTTCCTGGAGCGCATGCCCAGGGAGGAGGCTACAGAGATCCAGCAAATGGTAGGCAGGGGGCCCAGAGCATGAGGAGAGCAAGGCCCGCTCCCAACCCGGAACCCCTGTTCCCCCAGCCGAGGAGCCCGGTGGCAGAGGAAGCAGTGGGTCTCAAAAGCTGAGCAGTGGGGAGTGAGCAGAGAGGTGGGCCCTGCAGCCCCAGGGCAGAGGGCGGTGGTGGGATGGGGCAACAGCAGGGGCCTCTCAGGTCAGGCAGGGTGAGACCAGGCTAGATGTTAGCATGGGATTGGGATTGGGTTGGTATTAGGCTACATTGAGGCAGTTTGTGCTCAGAATTGTTTGAGGTTGTTGGGCTTTAAACTCAGCTGTGTGTAGATGTAAGTGTCCTGGATGCATAGTGGTTACACATTGGGCTGCTAAGCACGAGGTCAGCAGTTTGAAACCACCTGCCACTTTGTGGGAGAAAAATGAGGTTCCTACTCCCAGAGTCAGAGTCTTGGAAACCCACAGGGGCAGTTCTACCCTGTCACATAGAGTCGCGATGAGTCAGCATCAACTCGATGGCAGGGAGTTTGGTGTGGGGTTTTCGGTGTTCAGATGGGTTAGGTCAGAGGTTCTTCACCTTGCTGTGAGTCACACATTTCTTGAAGAACTCGGTGGAACCGTGGCCTCTTCCCCCCAAGAACGCACAAGCTTGCCATGTTTGCTGTCTCGGTCTCTTTCCCTGGAGGCCCGGGGCTGGGTGAGAAGGAGAGCCCCACACCAGCGACTGCGACTGGGAGTTAAGGCCAGCTCAGGCAAGTCAGAGGCAGGTTGGGGCTGAAGCAGGATTCAGGGCTTGTTGGGTCGCAGTGTGGTTGTGTCGGAAGTCCGGTTTGGCCGGGTCTGGGTTTCATTCAGTCGGGTTAGGGGTGGGGTCATGTCAAAGTTGGATGAGAGCGAGACTAGTCCATATTCGGGGCTGGGCCCCATGGGCTCTGCCCCTGGCTTCAGGGCTGGTTGTGGTGGAC
The DNA here is from genome assembly GCF_050624435.1 of Tenrec ecaudatus. Taxonomy (NCBI): domain Eukaryota; kingdom Metazoa; phylum Chordata; class Mammalia; order Afrosoricida; family Tenrecidae; genus Tenrec; species Tenrec ecaudatus. The sequence continues at coordinate 86,301,313 of NC_134545.1, read as the reverse complement.
ATGCTTGCTCCCGAGCCGAGGGTTCAGACGGCTGGGGCTCCTTGGAGACTGGCCCAGTTCAGTTGAAAGCAGCCTCTGGCTGCTCGCCAGGGCTGAGACCACTGCGTGACGCATGCTGGGCCCCTTGAGTCACCATCACCGGACCTTGGTGCTAGTGACGACTCCATGACACCGTCACTCAGCCACGGTGTCCGGGCACAGAGAATGCCAAGCCAGCCCCCAGTGTGGGCCCAGCTGAAGAGGTTTGATGGGATTACTCTTAGGGAGCGAGGGGATTAGCAGAGCCCTCCTGTCAGGAGAATTGAGGGGTCCTTGCAGTGGGTAACCAGGGCCCCAGAAATCCTAGTGTCCTGGGACAGAGGCGGGGAGGCCATCTGCATATGAAAACCTTCAGTGTCCTTGGGGAGGACACTAATGGGCTTATCAACCCTCCTTCAGGGATGATCCCTGACGACAGCCCCCACAGCCTGCTGCGCACGTGTGCACCGGGCGGCCCCCCTCTGCTTTCTGCTCTCAGTCCTTTCACACAGTGTGGTTTGATGTCTCATCTACTGCAGACCCCTCTGGCCTGGGCTCCAGGCACCCTGCCTGCCTCCACTCAGGCCTCCAGCCCCAACTCACACCGCCTGCCCCTGCAGACAAACCCAGAGCCCTGGGACCACCACCACCTGCACTCGCCCCTTGTCTTGTCTGGGTGGGGTTCACAGCAGAAAGATCTGTGCTCTCTCTCAGAACTGAGGCCTGGCGGTGGGTTCAGGCCCTTTTCTTCCTCTCCTGCCCAGTAGGAGCCGTGGAGGTGAAGTGGGGTACGTGTTGGTCAGCAGTTCGAATCCAGCAGCCTGCAAGGGAGAAAGACAGACTTTCTACTCTCATAAAGAGCTGCAGTCTCAGAAACCCCCAGGGACTGTTCTCCCCTGTGCTCTAGGGTCACTCTGAGTCCAGATCCACTTGATGGCCCTGAGCTGAGAAAAGTTCCCCTCCAGACAGTGCCTCAGGCCTCTTCTCCCTCAGGCTGATTCCCCCCCACAGGAGTTGGCTTGACTTATAAACTGGGACTGTGGACCCCTGGGCCAGCGAAAGCCTTCTTGCTGCCCCTTGCCAGGAACCCCATACAGGATGTGAGGCCCACAGCTCTTCACCGTCCACACTCTTCCCCAGGTCCAGGAGTCGGCCCAGGCCCTCAACCCGGGGCTGCTCTGCGTGGCCTGTGGTTCCTACCGGCGGGGGAAGACCACCTGTGGCGATGTGGATGTGCTGGTCACACACCCCGATGGCTGGTCCCACCAGGGCATCTTCAGGCCCCTCCTTGACAGCCTCCGGCGACAAGGTACATGCTCCACCCCTGGGTGGGTGGGTTGGTAGGGGACAGGGCAGGGCCGGGCTGGTTCTCCCAGGAAGGAAAGCCACCATATCCTAAACAGGAAGATTGCTTCTTAAGAAGCCCACCTCCTTTATGACCAGAGCCACTTCCAGAAGACAAAGTTTCCCGTGCTCCCCAGAGGCCCTCAGCACCTGTAGGCCGAGTCCTGTGTGGTCTTTGGGGCGCCGTGGGGAGGCAGGCCCTGCAGATCAGTGAGCAGGCTGGGGCCAAAGAACCCCATGAGGAGGGGAGACATAGGAGGAGCGGGCAGCTCGGAGACTCCCACCTCCCAGCAGCCTCCTGTGTGGTGCAGGTTTCCTGACTGATGACCTGGTGAGCCAGGAGGAGAAGGGCCAGCAGCAGAAGTACCTGGGTGTGTGCCGACTCCCTGGGCCTGCTCGGCGGCACCGGCGGCTGGACATCATCGTGGTGCCCTACAGCGAGTTCGCCTGTGCCCTGCTCTACTTCACCGGCTCTGCCCACTTCAACCGCTCCATGCGGGCTCTGGCCAAGACCAAGGGCATGAGCCTGTCGGAGCACGCACTCAGCATGGTGGTCCGAGACGCCCAGGGCCTCAAGCTGGGGCCTGGCCGGCTGCTACCTACCCCCACGGAGAAGGATGTTTTCAGGCTCCTCGGCCTCCCCTACCGAGAACCGGCAGAGCGGGACTGGTGACCCCCTTGCTGCAGCTGACCGGGCCTGCACGAGGCCCAGGGTCCTGGGGGCTTCCTGGGCCTGGGCCCTACCTCTTACCCTGGGAGTTCTGCACATGCTCTGCTTCCCGTTCTGAGCAGGGCAGGAACTAGTGACTGATTTGAAGTCCAGTTTCCTGTGTTGAGCACCCAGACCACCCTCCCCCCCACCACCACCCTGGAGATGCCTAGCTGCGGGGGGAGGGGCAGGCAAGCAGCTGTGGAGCCTGCATCATCCGGACCCTTGTAGGGAAGGGAACAGTTCCAGACGCACGCCTGACCCGCCCCACTTCCTATGCAGCTGCAAGGGCCAGGGGCCTAGTAAAGTGCACTTGACGTTGGTTGCCTGTGTCCATGAACTGCTGCAGGCTCTGCCTGCCTTCTTTCTGCCCTGCTCTGAGCTCAGGAGTGACACCAGGAGAATTCCCAAGGACAGACCTTAGCTCCTCTCTCTCCAGCCCCTGTGGGCCTGGCTCTAGACCCACCTACCAGGGAGCCCCAGCCCAGGCTCCCAGGGGGGACACAAAGCTGACACAACTCAGATGAAACAAGGACAATTAAGTAGTGGCCTGCTGTCGGGGAGGGGAGGGAGACTGAAGGATTGGAGAGGGCTCAGCAGGCTCTGTGGGGACAGGGAAGCAGCGGATGCTGGGAGTCAGAGGTGGGCCTGGCAGAGGCTGGGTGGTGTCTTAGACAAAGTCTTGCAGGACTAGAAGATGAAGGAGGGTTGGGGGTGCCAGGTGGGAAGGTTGGTGAGCAGAGGTGGAGAAAATGGCAGAGAACAGCAAGGGACCCACAGAGGCCCCCAACTGGATGTGGAGGTGGCCAGAATAGTTGGTGTGCCTGGGCGCTGCGTCCCTGTCAGTATCTCAGAGTCCCGAGCTGTCTTCTGCCGCCTCTCCATCAGTAGGGCCCAGCCTCTGGAGCCCTGAAGTCCAAGCCCAAGACTCGGGCCTTACCTGCAGGGAGCCTTCTGGGGCAGGACCAAAAGTTCAGAGGGCTCCCTGATAACTGGGTGTGTGCCAGAGAGCCACAGGGGAAGAATCCCAGCCCTCATGGGGGCAGATCCCTGGCACCTCATTTCTAGGGCCACAGCATGCCAGGGGCAGGAGTGAGTGGGGCAGACAGGAGAGGAGTTGGGGCACCCTGGGCCCTGAGAGCACGGCGGGTAAGCGTGGACTGCTAACTGCAAGGCTGACAGTTGAAACCCACCAGCTGCTGCTGCTCACGAGGAGGAGGCGGCTGCTGTCAGAGGGACACTGGAAGGCCAAGGGGCAGTTCTGCTCGGTCTTGCAGGGGCGCTCTGCACCTGTGCCCCGCCCAGCTGCCGTGCAGGTATCTGGGCTGCTGGTGTCCAAAGGCTGCTCTGTCTGGGCCTGGAGGTGGGAGACTCTCGCTGCTCCAGGATGCAACCTGCTCCCCAGTGGCCACATTCAGAGCCCGGGGCCTCCCTGCTCCCCTGGGGATCATGGTGTCCCTTGGCCAAGTTAAGTCTTTAACTCCTCCTCCACACCAGAGTTTCCCTGGACTACAGGGAGGGGTAATGTGAAACTAGAGACCTGACCCTTCCTGCCATCCTTAGTCCCAGCTGCCTTAATTCCAAGAGACTCACAATTCAGGTTCCAGGTCCCTCCTGGTGCGGGCAGCAGGAACTCAGGGGATATAGGAAAAGCCCTCACCTGGGGTGACACTGCCCTGTGCCCATCGGGACTAGGGTGACACTGTTCCCACCCCATCTTGTGAGTGACACTTCGCTGTTCAACCCCACCCAAGAGCCCCGGCGAGAAAGTGCGGAGGTCAAGGAGCTGGTGGGCACATTTCTGCTTCCTGGGGGAAAGGTGGGGGAGGGGTGGGCTCTGAGTCCAAATAGCACACAGTGCGAGCGTCCCTGGGTTCCCTGCATAGCGGGGCCCAGTTCCGGGGCAGGCCTCCAGCCCAGACGCCCATCCTGCTGGGGCAGAGGCTGGGTCCTGGGAATCTGCCCAGTCACTGAGCTGCTCACCCACCCTCCACCTTGCCCTTCGGGGAACAGAGTCCCCAGCCCTGCTTCCTGCCTCCAGCCCAGCCCGTCTGCATCCTGTTGTTGAGCCAGGGATATCCCTGTGCAAACCCCATGAGTGGGCAGAATAATGACCCTCCACGGATGGAGCTTTCTACTCCCATAGAGTTGGCATCTCGGAAACTCACCAGGGCCGTTGTACCTGGTCCCACAGGGTCGCATGAGTCAGCATCGACTCCAGGGCAGTGGTTTTGAGTGAGAAAGCGGTCCGTGTCCTAATCTCCAGAACCTGGGACTGCACTTGTATGTATGGCGGGAGGGACGTGGCAGACGGGACGGGGAACCCTGAGTGACATGATCAAGACTGCTCAGTCTAATCAGGCGTCCGTAACAGCGCAGGGCCTTTCCAAGCCATCTGAGAGGTGACTGGTGGGGAGGTCTGAGGTGCACAGTTGAGTAAGAGGGGACCACCCGCCACGGGATGCGGGCAGCTTCTAGATCTAGAACTTGGAAAAGGCAGGGCAATTGGCTCGTCTGGAGCGTCCAGAAAGGACCTCAGCCCTGCCACCACCCTGGGAACCTGATGAGCCGGGCTGGGCTTCACACCTACGGGAACATGGGCTCACTCACAGCCGTGCTGAGTGAGTAAAGGCGCAAGTTTGCTACCGCGGCTTGAGAAACTGTTAGGCCACATGCACCCGCAGAGCTGCAGTGGTGTGAGCAGGCCCTGCCAAGGAAGACAAACGCAGCCGGCCTGGTGGTAGGGCTAGGTGCCCGGAGGAAGGAGGTCCAGGGCAGGCAATGCCCAGGCTCAGCCACGCGCTCAGTCTGAGCTCCCCAACTCTCAGGTTCCCTCAGACACTCGGTGCCCAAGAAGCTAGCCCTCTTCAGTGGTTCTGCCCCAGCGCCACCAAGGCAAGAGAGAGCCTCATCTTTTCCAGGGCTGGGGGCAATGACCGCCCCTTTGACCGGGTGGCAAGAGAAGAAAAGCAAACCTTTCGCAGAGGGTCTGTCTGCTTGTGGGGGCGCAGGGGTGGGAGAACGGGCACAAACTTCCCAGCCTGTACCTACCCCCAGGCGTGGGTGGTGTGGCAAGGTGGTGGCAGCTATGTGTCATGGAGAATGACACAAGTTAGAATGAACCACCGACCCAGGGAGAGGCAGGGGCCTGAGGAAAACCTGCCCCATATCACCCCTAGCTGGGTCCTCACACCCACAGTCAGATGCACCCTGGGAAGGAGTCATACCAGAAATGCTTACAAGGCTTTGGTCCCGGGTAATTAATCCAACAAGGAGCAGCTCCTACCAAGTGGGGACTTGGGGAGAGCAGGCATGATAGGACCAGAGCACCCACAGCTCTCCAACTTCGGGTCCCCCACTTCCCCACGATAAGCTCTTTCTGAGCCATCCTTCTTCCGTGTCCTGGTTTGCTACCGACCTGCACTCCCCTCTGCAGCTTCCCACACCCATCTATGACCTCCCAGCTTTGTGGGTCACCTGTCCACTAGACTAAGCTGGGTTTTTGGCTTAGGGCGCTCCCCGCCCCCTCTCAGGTGAAACCAAGGTGGCCACAGGCGGGGCTCCCTCGCAGAGGCTGCGGCAGAAACTTGCTCCCGTGCTCCCCCAGGATGACCGTTCCTGTGGCTGTAGGGCTCAGCCCCGTCCTTCAAACCTCACTCAGTCATGGGAGTCACATCTGATCACACTCGCGGGTCGCACCCCCACCCAAAGGCTCTCTGGTGTAGAGATGGTTAAGCCCTCTCCAAAGAGTCGGAGGTTCTAACTCGCAGTGGCCACTCAGGAGTAAGACTGCTTCTGTCAGGATCGCAGCCGGGGAGACTGTGGGGCAGTTCTGCTCTGCCTGCTGTAGTGTCAGAGTCAGAACTGAAAGGCAGGGATCCCTGCCTACCACACACAGACCCAGGTTGGGGTGGAAGTATTCTTACTCCCAGCCCCCCTGACCTCTGTGAGACCTTGGGCCAGTCATCTCCATCAGTTTCCCCATTTATAAAACCGGGGATGGGGCTGAGGAAATTTCAAGTCCCTCACTCGTATGAAACAGGGCAGGAGATTCTGATGCCCTGGGCCATGGGGCCCTCACTGCTTAGACACCAAGGCCGCCTTCCCCTTGGGGACACTGGCGCACAGGGGCCAGAGCGCTGGCTTGTGGGACAGTAGAGTGATCACTTCTACCTTTCAAAGGCCATGAATGCCTTAGAGGGCCCAAAGACAGAGGTGGGGTGGGGGTGGGATAAAGCACTGGAATGTGTGGGGGCAGGGAGCCTATTTACCCTTGAAAGGGGTGAGGCAAAGTACAGGTCAGATGGGCAACCAAGCTCCCCCCAGCCCACCCCAACTTCAATTCCAGCTGGCCTCCAGCCCCTCCCCCAAACTCATAGAGGCCCCCAATCTTGGCCTCTGGGCTCTCTGTGCCCGCCCTTCCCCAGTCCCTGCAGCCAGCACCCTCTGGACGCTCTTTTCATTCATTGCTGGGGCAGTGGGGGGACCCAACATGCAGGGAACAGATTGGTGCCACCCCCTCCTCATTCCCCCTCCCCCAGGGACCACTCTCCATTCCACACCCAGGTTCCCCCCAAGGGCTGTCAGGAAGACTGGAAGGAGCCCCCCCAAAACTTCATCCACAGCGCGGGAGCTGGGGAAGAGGCGGGGAAATGAATATTAATTTATCATGATTAGGCAAATCCGGCAGGGAGAGCCGATTCCGGAGGAGGCTAAAAAGATGAATTTCAGCAATAAAATTAAATAAGGACGGACGGGCAGCCCCTCCTCCCTCCTGCTTTGCTGATCTCTCTCTTTCTTACAATTTATGAGGCCAATTATGAAGATGAGGTTGGAAGTTCCTGGAACTTCACTAAATGCAAACGGCGGTCCCTGCTGTTCCCATCAAATTAATTAACCGCACGCTATTGATGGCCGCTCAAGGCTGACGCAGGCCCGCCCTGCGGCCGCCTCCATGGACACGAGGATCCAGGTCCAGTGGGGCACTGCCACTGGCTGAAGTCTCCGCCTAGCACCCCTGGGGACTTCTAGGGGCACCCCTGCCCCCAGGCTCTAGAGAGACTGGGACACCCGATGACCCTTGGGTGCACCGATCAGAAGATACTGAGTCACCCCAGACAGCAGCCATCACAGGGCCCAGTGTCCAGTGAGCCCACAAACAGCCGTCCAGGGACAGACTCCCGGAACACACATGAGTACAGAGCTCCGGGAGGGGTCAGTGCGGCTGCCAGGGGCCTGGGGCTGCTTAGTCAGACCCAAGCCCAGCTGCGCAGGAAGAGGCCACAGCCTCAAGGAGTCTTCTGGTGTGTGCCCACCCTGCCCGCCCAGCAGTCCCCGCCTCGTGGGCCTTCTCCTTGTCTCAGGACCCTGCATGCTCTCAGGAGGTCTTTGCTGCCCCATTCTTTCCTCCAGCGTTGGGGCCAGGGCTTCTTGAGCCCCCTGGGATGGGGCTGGCCCAGACTGGGGGCTTCAACCCAGAGGATCGGATCCGCATTCCCGCTGCTCAGCAGCAAAGCTGCCCAGTGGCTTCAGAGGCCCTGGCTGCTGCCCAGACTGAAGAGCCCAGGCCGTGGGCCTAAGCTTGCCCCTGGCCCAGAACACTCCTAGCTGGGTCTGCAGTCTGAGCAGCATGAGGTTGCGCCAACAGCTATAGCTTCCATGTGGGGGCAACCGCTGAAGTGAGGTTGCAGTCCTGGCAAGAGACATTCCTTTACTAGTTAAAGGGACAGAAATTCCCGGAGGGGCTAGAAGTTCTGCCACTCTCCTGGAGAAGCAGGACAAAGGGCTGGACGTTCCATTCCAGCCTGTGGACTCCTCAGGACAAGCCTACCTTGCCATGCAAATCATCAGAGAAGCTGGGTTATATGAAGGATACGGAACCAGGATTGGAGGAAGGCTTATTAACGTCCTATGATAGGCACATGACACAAACATGCTTGCTGAAAGTGAGGAAGACTTGAAGCACTTGCTGATGAAGATCAAGGAGTGCAGCCTTCAGTGTGGACTACAACTTAAATGTCAAGACCAAATCCCTCAAAACTGGACTCATAGGCAACATCGTGATAGACATATTGAAGTTGTGAAGGATTTCATTTTGCATAGTCCATAATCTGTGGTCATGGAAGCAGCAGTCAAGAGATCAGATGGCACATTGCATTGGGTAAATCTGCTGCCCAAGACCTCTGAAAAATGTCGAAAGCAAGGAGATTACTTTGAGGACTAAGGTGCGCCTGACCCCAGCCATGGTCTTTTCAATCGGCTCATATGCAGGTGCAAGGTGGACGTGGAATAAGGAAGACTGCAGAAGTGATGCATTTGAATTAGTGTGTTGGCGAAGAATCTTGAAAGTGCCCTGGACCGCCAAAAGAACAAGCAGATCTCTCTGGGAAGAAGTGCATCTAGAATGCTCCTTAGAAGCCAGGTTGGCAGGATTGTGTCTCATGTACTTTGGAGAAGGACGTCATGCTTGATAAAACAGGAAAAGAGGAAGGTTCTCGATGAGATGGACTGACAAAGGGGGTTCAAGCAGGGTCTTGCAGGCAATGGAAAGACTGATCCCTGGGTCCCCCCCTTCCCCGCCCCGCCCCCCAACCAGAGGCATCAAAAAGAAGCATTCCCTATTCAGGAGGCCTGGGTGGGTTCTAGTAGAAGGTGGATTCCCACGGCAGGGTGCACGCTTCTTTAAAGGTGCCATCGAGTGAATTCTGACCCCATCACCCGCAGGGCACAGAACCGCCTCCATTGCCAGGTCTTTCTGCCCCAGAGCCACTGCGTGGGTTCCAACCACCCCTGCTCACGAGCAGCTGAGCACTCAGCCTCTGTGCCACCTGGGCTCCTCCAGGGACCAGGTGGTACTTGCCCGCCGGGGAAGGAGACTGTAGTGAGGTGGCCGGACCTGAGTTCCTTGTACCACATGTCTGGTTGGGATTGGCGCACTCCTGGTCCACTCCTAACCCCCGTGGATCGCATCACAAAGCCTTCCCGGCTGCCCTGGCGGGAGTGCAGATGAAGAAAAGGAAGTCCAGAGAGGTTCGCTTCTTATTCTAAGTCACACAGCACCAGCACGGGAGGAGCAGAGCTGGGCCCAGACCGAGCTGGGCTGCCCACTTGGCCTCACCCCTCCTTCCCTCACGCACCCCAGCACAGCAGCCCTGTGTTTCTGGTCTGTGGAGGGGTCGGGACCCGGAGGTTACAGGGTACAGCTTCTGGCCCTGAAGTCTGGGGTCGTGAATCAGCAAATGTCCACCTTTCCCTGAGACGAAACCTTCTCCCCTGGCCCCTGGCCCCTTTAGGGAATTGTGGTCTTGGAGGCTTGGACACCCCCAGGCTCCTGGAGACAGGATGCTGGTTCTTATCCCCACAGGGACCTCACATGGGACTGATGGAGGCAAAGCCTGGCTGAGACGTCCCCTCTCCTCATCTTTTGGCTCCCCCTGAAGGCTCTGCTCTCTTCACCAAGCCCTTGGATTCCTTGCTGTGTGGGCCCCCAATGTCTCTGGTCAGGCCACCCCTACACGCCTCCTAGATTCTAGAACAGACACTCCTGCCCAGTGGCCCTGCTTCTTAAGGTACCCGATGAAGTCCACGACCCTCAGTGTCTGGGCCCAGGGGAGGGAACCAGGGACTGCAGCTCCTACCTGAGGACCCAAGCCTACCTACCTTGAGGGCCTCTTGCCCTCCCCCCACTCAGTTGCCTGTGGAAGCTGCTGCTCCCCCCACACCCCGCACACACACCCCACCCCCCCACCCCCCCACCCCCGCGAAAGAGGAAGGGGGTGGGTCCCGGGGAGCTGCAGTCCTCTGAAGACATAGCCAGCACCACACATGCGCGTGGGAACGCACGGACGGGGGTCTGCTCCGAGGCGTGGAAGTGGTCCCTAGAGGGTCCTCCGGGCCAGAGGCGATGCCACCGCGCTGTAACTGGGCCTCGGGATGGGCCCGCGCGCTCCCGGAAATCGTCGGCAGAGGGCGCACGACGACCGGCGAAGAGCGCGGCCGCGCGGGCCGGCCCGAGGAGGGGGCGTGGTTAGGGGCGGCGGGGGGAGGTGGGAGGCGGGCGGGGACCACCGTGGGGAGCTTCTCTGCGAGCTGGAACTGAAAGGAGGACCCGGACTGCGCGGCTCCGCGTGGTCCCGTTACTACGCGAGGAGAGTAACCCGAGGGGGACCCCGGCCCTGCGTCCCAGCCGTGGGTGGGTAGATCGGCCCATCACTCTGTAGGGGCGCAGAGCTGCGGATCCAGGACCGGACGGGGACACCGCCCCCCTTCTCCAGACTCGCCTTTGGGATGGACTCTGCCTCAGTTTCCTCCCGGAGAGTTCTGTGCTGGCTCCTGAAGGCTCGGCGCTGGAAGTCGAGCGGGAACCGGGCGCATTCCCCAGCCTGGTCCCGTCCGTCCACCTGGGCGACTTCTGGAAGTCAGAGCGGCGGGTGGGAGCGAGCAAGCGAGGGGAGAAATGCAGGGGGAGCGAGGCTGGAGCGTGAGCGGCCCGGCGGGAAGCGGGTGGGGGGAGGAGTCGGCGGGGCTCGGCCCCCCCCGGGGGAAGCTCCGAGGGTGGGGTCGTCGGGAACTGGGCGGGGAGAGCTCTCGCCCAGTCCCCGGCGCCTTCGCTGTCCGTAGCCCCGCTCCAGCTGCCATGATTGATGACTCGGCCAGGCCCGGCGACCTTGGATGGATAACTAATGACGGGTCAATAACGCTACGGAAAAAGTGAACTAGGGACGGGGGAGGGGCCGGGCCATAGGCTTCTCCCCCTCGGATCTGGGCCCTTGCCCCGCTGTCCCGGGGGCGGGGGCTTCCCTGGTCTCAGCTGAAATCTGGGATGAGAGAGGCAGGACCAGAGGATACCGGGAGGATTGGGGGTGGTGGTCACAGGAGGGTGAGGGAGGCAGGTGTGTGTGTGTGTGGGGGGGGTCCCCGTTACTGGAGACAGGAGAAAGCCCTATTTAGGAAGGTGGAGTCCTTGTCGGGCAGAAAGCAGGACAACCTTGGGGAGACAAGGGAGAACCAGAGCGCCTCCCCCTCCTCTCCTGATCCACCGAGCCTCCTCCCCTGAGGCCTTGCCTGCCCGTGGCTGTGAAGGCAGTGGCTTGAGCCTGCACCCCTAGATTCCCCCAGCTCCTCTCGGAGCCTCCTCCTGACAGCTCCCCTCTCGCTTTTTGAGGTCACATGGCTGACCCTCTAGGCCCCCAGTCTATTTTCTTTTTTGAAGACCAGTTTTATTGGCATATCATTCATTCACAGATCATACAATTCCATAGTTGAGTCCCATCGAGATGAGTCGTACAATCAGCACTACCATTAGTTTCAGGCCCCCCAGTCTCATTTCAACGCTCCAGGTTGCCCCAATCTCTGCATAGGAATGGTCCCAGCAGTTAGGGTCCAGCGTAAATGGGGCTGTGGTGCGGAGAGGAGATGGAGGTGCTGAGGCTTGAATTCAGATCTCCTAGCTCCAAATCATATCTGTTCCTGATCCTGCCGGCCCAGGCTGCCCTGGCCCTCTCCCTCCGAGTGCTCCCCTCTCTCCAGCCTAGCTGTGTGGGCAGAGAGGGCCCCCAGTGATAGGGTCACTGACGGGAGGGCATTCTTCGTCCAGGTAGACATGGGGCTGGCAGAACAACCCAGGACCAAGTAGATATGGTGGCTGGGAACATATCAGGCTCTGTATGTCCCCTCATGGAGGTGACACTGGATGGTGTGTGTGTGGGGGTGTGTGTGCCTTTTATTAATGCCACCCTTCATTCTGCCAACAAATGGGTTCTAGTTCCTATCCTGGGGATGGAGGGGTGATACTGACGCTGGGGAGCTTATGTTCAAGCAAGCGTTTGTCTCAGGGTGTGTGAACTCCCCACAGAATAGAAACGAACATGAACAGAGGCATCAACTGCGCACTGTGGGATTGGGACCCCCAAACCTTTATCCATTCCCGCCAACTCTGCAATCTGCGCCCAGCCTGTCCAGCAACCTCTGCCCCAAACCAGCCTGGCCACCTTCTCTCTCAAACTGGCCTGGGAAGCCCTAACTCCAAGGCTGACCACATCAGGTTGGAGGTCCCTGGCAAGATGAAAACATGGGGCCCCTTATTAACACTCCCCAAATGGAGACCGCCAAGCATTCAACCAAGCCCAGGGCCTCCTGGGACTGCACAGGTGTAGTACCTCTGAGCTCCACCCTCTGTTCTTGCTTCTCCTGCACAGACTTCCGGAGGCTGCCACGTGGGGCAGGCTCTTCTTGTCCATGTCCAGCGAGGCTCATGCCTGCTGGCTATCTCACTGGACCAGCCCGGCCTTCCCCACTGGCCTGCTAGCCTCTGGCCTCTGCCTGGTCCTTGGCCTCCAGGCCCCAGCCTATTGGCAAAGTCATTCCCACCTGATTCCCAACACCATCAGCTGGTCTCCTGGAGGCATGGATTCTTTGCCCCAAACAATCGCTATGAGTTTCTATTTCTATACCATTTACCCAGAATTCAAGTCCCCTTGACAATGTACCCTTCCTTTAGTCACTGCCTCCAGGAAGCCTGTGCCAATTTTAACTGTTGGAAATCTCACATCATAAACTACTGTATGTACTTGGCTCCAAAGTATGAATCACCTGCAGTCACTACCATTTGTCTGCCCTCCTCCAGTAGAGTCTGGACGACACGGATGATGTCATATTCATCATTGTCACCCCCACAGCGTCTAGTTCACACGTGGGAAGGGAGGGGCTCAGTTAATGTTTGCTTGGCCAGCTGTGGGGGTCTTTTGCACGACCCAAATCGCGTGTGGAAGGGTTTGTGTTCCAGCAAACATTGGCTACTTCTGCGTCCAAGTGTCCGTACACACGTGTGAGTGCCGGCACGTTCAGAGTACAAGAGCTCCTGGACCTACGTGGTGGTTTCTGTGGGCGCGTGCATGGCTCGCAGGTGCGTGGACCCGCACCGTGCGAACGGCCTCGTGTTGGCGAGCATGTACCCAGATCGCAGTGGCAGATGTGTGTGCACGCATGGACACCAAAGCATGTGCGCCGGGTCCCATGCGGTCCGGGCTGTGCCTGGACAGGAGCTGCAGGTGCGCTGGACCCAGACGGCTGGCGCGGGTGCAGAGCATGTGTGTGCACAGCTGCGGGTCCTGGCCACCGGCAGGCCGGCCGCCCGGTGCGCCCCCTGTGCCCGCCAAGCGCGCCGCTTTGTTCCTGCGCCCCGGGCTGGCGGCCGCGTGGTCTCTCGGCTCCTCCGCCTGGGCCGCGCCGACCCGCAGTGATTGGCGGCCCGCCGGTGGCGGCGGCGGCTGAAGCCACTTGGCTCCCTCCCGGGCGGGCGGAGTCGCCTCCCGTTACCGGGGCAGGGGGGGGGGGGCAGGCGGGGGGGGGGGGAGGCCGCCAGGCCATCCATCTTCTGTTATTACAGCGTAATGGGGCTGCTCGGGCGCCCGCCCATTTGTCATCAGCCTCGTTCGCTGATAACGGGCATTTGTCATCACTTTCCTCTGCGCCAATGTCATCAGCGCAGCTGACAGGCGCGGGGGCGGGGCGGGGGCGAGGTGTCGCGTGCACGAGCCCAGGCGCGCGCACAGTTCATGGCCTGCCGGACACACGCGCACTCACACGGACCTGGGAGTGGGGGTGGGCACTGAAGCTGGGGGACACCTGTCCCTAGGCGCGTGGCTCAAGGTCCTTGGAGAGGTACACCCTCAGAACTCAGAGCAAGTCATCTGTCAAGTAGGCTGGAGCTTCCCACCCGAGTGGGAGGGAGAGAGGGAGGGAGGGAGGGAGGGAGGGAGGGAGAAAAGACAGAGAGAGAGAGAGAGAGAGAGAGAGAGAGAGAGAGAGAGAGAGAGAGAGAGAGAGGTGTGTATGTGTGTGTGGGGTTGTGATTAGTGGCAGCTCTAGGGCAGGTGGCCCTTTGCCAGCTCCCTGTGTGCACACGTGACATCCACCACCCACATGTTGGGCACCCCTTTCTGAGGCTCTGCAGGCCTGTCCCACTGGCAGAGCAAGCGTGGCAGCAGAGAGACAGACATGTATGTGGTCACTCGGAGGCCTCCCAGAACAAGGGCTGCGGCTAAGTCTGGGACTCTGGTGAGATGATGGGTGGTGGATGATAGGTGGTGGGTGACTGAAGAGGTGTGTGGTGGAGGTGGTGGTGGGTGACTGAGGAGGTGTATGGTGGTGGTGGGTGACTGAGGAGGTGTATGGTGGTGGTGGGTGACTGAGGAGGTGTATGGTGGTGGTGGGTGACTGAGGAGGTATATGGTGGTGGAGGTGTATGGTGGTGTTGGGTGACCGAGGAGGTGTATGGTGGAGGTGGTGGTGGTGGGTGACTGAGGAGGTGTATGGTGGTGGTGGGTGACTGAGGCGGTGTATGGTGGAGGTGGGTGACTGAGGTGTGTGGTGGTGGAGGTGGTGGTGGAAGGGAAGCTGCATCCTGGCGTGGTGGAAGATGGGTGGCATTCTGGCCCACTGGCCTCAGAGTTTGAATCCTAGCTTCTCTACTTCCCTTTCTGAGCGAGGCGTTCTATCTCTACAAAACTGACTTAAATATCTACTTGGAATAGATGCTTCATTGATTTATTCTACGCATATTTGTGAAAACCTCACTGTGTCCCCGGCACGGTTCTTGGTACCCGGGAGAGCAGTGAATGTGACAAAATCAACACAGATCTCACGGTGCTTCCGTTTACCGAGGACCGGCTCTCGGGTGTGGCTGAGTCGGTTCTGACTCACAGCGACCTTCTGTGTAACAGAACAAAGCATTGCCGGCCAGCACCATCGTCCTGAGGCTTAGTAGGCCAAGCTTGCTCTGGTGGGGATGAAACTCAAGGATGGAAAGGCCAAGCCCAGTGCCCCGCACACAGTAAACCTTCCGTGGGCTCTCAGATGTTCATCTTCGATTTTGTCTTTCCCTGTAACCTCCAGGTTGTGAGCCAGCAAAGCCTAAAGTTAGATTTCAGTACTAGAAGGGTGAATCTTCCCCAAGGAGAGCAGAACACAGAGTGTGAAGCTCCAAGGCTTTCCTCCCTGCCCTCCAGGGTGTAACCTGAGGGGGCTCACCAGTTTACTCCGGGTCCCACTCCTGCTCTAAGCAGAAGTTGATTTGCAGCAAGAATAATTCTAGAAAGGCTCTGGAAAGAACTTCCTGCCTAGAGGAAATGTGGGACAATTTGGAGCAGGGATGCTGTTGGTAGCTTAAGGGGGAAGCCTAGAAGGGACAGACAATCCCATGTCTGTGTCCCTATGCCTTCTCGGCTGAGCCAGGGGGTGGATGATATGGGGCTCCACTAGCCCTTATTAGGGAGAGGCCTCCCCACCGGCCCCCATCATTGGTTTCTGTTGGATATATATTAGGTGCTCGATAAATCTATTGACTGAATTGAAGACAGGGCTTGTGGGGATCTTTCTAGTCCCTTTTAGAATGGCCACCGGTCATTGAGGGTCCAGAAGTCATCTTATGTCCTCCCTCTAGCTCCCCCTCCTCTCTCCTCCAGGCCCCCAAATTCCCCTTCTTCCCTAGCCTTTCCCTCCTGGGCTGATGAAAAGAGGTGGGGGAAGGTCCCCTGGCAGAGTAGGGCTCGCTTGTTCCTTGTAAATGAAGACCATAATTAACATTAAATTAAGGTAATACAAATGAAGGCTACATAGAGGCTGACAAGATGAGCGTTTGGGGAGGCAGTGGGGAGAAGTGATTCATATTTTTAATTTACTGTACGGATGGGCCATGTGGCTGGGGAGCGGGCGGCTCGAGTGGAGGGGGTGTCGCCCCGCGATGTTTGCTTGGCTCTGAGCGAGCACACAATGACTATTAAACTCAACTGTCCATATAATGGGAGAGATTCGACACAACACCCACCAGAGCACCAGGAGACTGGCCGGCCAGGCTATAAATCCTGCCACACACGCTCGCTGCCCACCTGCCTGCCCAGCCCAGACTAAACGGGACCTGGGGCAGATGGGCAGTCCCCAAGGGGCTGACAGGGTCTTAGACCCAGGGGACCAGAGAATTAGAACTACTTGTCCCACTGTACTCAGAGGTGAGGGGCACTCAGGGTCAGATCTGGACATGGGGGTTGGGGGAACAGTGTACCCATTTTGGCACAGCCCCCCAGGGTCAGGACACAGCTGGAGCTCCCTGACCTCATGTCATCTCCTCCAGAAGACGCTGGGGACCCTTTCCCAAGAGGGGAGCTAGTTGTCATGGTCATTGTCACCACCCCCTCGTGTCTCCTGTTTATGGAGGGCCTACTATGTCCCCAGCCCCTCTGCCACTCACTCCTTTTGAGGGGAGACGGAAACAGCCAGGCAGAGAGGATGGATGGGGGTCACAGAGCCTGTAAGTGCCCACTGCCCCAGATGGAAATAAACGCTCCCTGCCCCTCAGCTAAACCCCCATCCTGTACTCCACACACTGGCCAGCACGTTGGTGGGCAGCCTCACCTGCTGGGTCCAGTGCACACCAGGAGCTTTCTTTGGGGGGATGGTGTGTGTGTGTGTGTGTGTGTATGTGTGTGTGTGTACGGGCACCCCCTTCACCTTGCTCCAACCAGGAGAAGTGCCAACAAATGCCAAGCACGGGGGAGGGATCCTGGCTTACTCACTCTGCCCACGGAGCCGAAAGATGCTTGTCCCTGGGATGAGAGACGCAAGTGTAATTTAGGTTTTGATATTATAAAAGTCTCGCTGCTCTAAAACAGCGGGGCACTCGGTGCCTCATTAATAAAGGATAAACTCGGAGTCTATTTACAAGGCGCTTTTTGGGGTTATTTACTCTCCAATATACATATGTAATGTTGCGCATACTTACCGCTAGGTATGGCTCATCCTGCCAGGCCTAGGCCTCCCAGTCACCCTGGGGAGGGGTCCCTGGGATCTAGGAGCTCTGTGGGAAATGACAGAGGAGCCCAGAGGGAAGGGAGTCACCAAATTTTAAAGCTGGAGGGTAGCAAAGACAGAAGGTGGCCTTCCTCAGCTGCCTCCTCACCCACCTTTGGCCCTACCTGAAGCCCAACCCTGCTCTCTCCCGGAAGGCCTGGGGCCTCTAAGGCTCCTCCCTCTGTAGTCCCGGCTGGGGAAGAGGACCTACAGCCAGAAAGACAGCCCACAGGACCGGCAGGCCTACCCTGGGCAACACTGACCCTACCCCACCTTGTCCCAGCCCCGTGGTGCTCATCACTGTGGGGCGGCAGTGCCGAGGGCCCAGTCAAGCTGAGCCCCTCTCCCCCCAGCTGCTCAGCCCCCTCTCACCCTCAGCCTCCATCGGCTTCACCTGGGTACTTGGCTCAGTGTTTCAGCGACTCCTCTGAGGCAGGGGTCTGAGTAGCCCCATTTCATAGGTGAGGAAACACCCAGCATCCTGCAGTTGATTGCCATCCTGGGATTTCAAACCATATTTGGGTTTGTGTCCGACCTCCTCTTGGCCCCTACCCCTCCTCCTACCCTCCTCAGGGTTCCTGGATCTTCACTGATCTGCTGACCGCTTGGTTCCACTGAGGAGACTGCCATCCTACCCACCACCACATGCAGAGGGTGAGGGTGAACGCAGGTGTGTGGGGATGGACACCCCCATCTTGGACAGTAGAATGTATGGAGATGGGGCCACCTACACTTGAACCCGAGTTGTGAGGCTCCCGTGGCTGAGGGGTATGGATCCCAGAGGCAGGCCTGGGCTGATAATGCTGACCTATGACCGGGAGGGGGGGGGGAGGGGGAGGCGGGGAGGGATGGGGGCTGGGGACAATGTGGTGCCATTCCTAGACCGGCTCGTTTGGACCAAGTAGACCTCTGGTGGTTACCAAGAGGTTTACAGTCTTTTGGAAAGGAGCCTGGGGGTGTAACCAGCCCTTTGGGGGCTCCCTGGGGTCTAGCAGGACATACTCGTCCTGGGGGGTAAGGCAGATGCTGCTTTGGGCTTACAGGTAGGGGTGGTGGGGGAAAAGAGCAGGTCCAGTGCTAGGGGCACTGACCCAGAGGTGCTGGACCGTGGGAGGATGGACCGCGGGAGGATCCATCCATCATTGTTGGTGAACAATGAGCCGTCACCATCTAATTAAAGATGTAATTACAGCAAATATTTCCTGGGCTGAGAATGAATGACAAATGGCAGGAAGGCACCTTGTCACCAGCAGCCAGGACATACTGGTCCCTAAAGCCCCCCCTCTAAGCTAGAAACCTTCCTCCCCAACACCGCCGGCCCCCAGCTGCTTACCAGTGCCCTAGTACCTCCAGAGAGGAAGTCAATGGCTGAGGCTGGAGCCTGGGCTGGGCCTTGTGATGATGTGGAGGAAGGCAGAGTGCTGGGGCAAGATGGAGGTTTCAGAATGGGAAGTCAGGTCAGGAAGCAGTGCTTGGGAGAAGGCCACTGCTCTGCGGGGTGGTTCCTGGGGCCAGGCTGAGATGATTCAATCCCCCAAAGTTCTGTGAGAGGCCATATTGGCTTGTGGGTCTGGCCCAGGCTTCAGGGACTGGCCACAGGGAGGGGGTGATTAGTCAGGATTCTGTATCCCCCTTTAGCAGGCACCACACACCCTGCCACACATGGTGAAGGCATGGTTGTCCCCAAGGAGGCCTAGGACACCAGGTACCTTTCCCCAAGATTCCCTGGGAATCTAGCACTTGGATGTCTCAGCCTGTATGCCCCCACACTGGGAAGAGGGAGCCCTGAGCTCAGAGCCAGGGTTGCTCAGAGGCCAGTCTGAGTGCTGCCATCCTAGGGGGAGGGGGGCGGGGGGGAATGCACCAAGGCCCTTGTGCTTAGTGGCCTCAGTCTCTTGGTCCCACCTGCTATAGTGGCCCCTGTCCTTCTGGGTGGGGTGTGTGTGGCTTGACCCCAGGAGAGAGCTGGGTGGGGGACCACAAGGAGCTTGGGCAGGCAGGCCGAGGGGGAGAGGGGCAGACACTGACAGCAGAACAAATGCTTGTAATTTTATAACCAATCTCAGCGTGTCCGTGGGGGGCCATTTGTGCCTCCACTCAGGACCAATCAGCCTGACAGAGCTATGAGTCTGCCTGAGTGAATGTGAGCGGCTCCTCCCCACCCCCCCTCACTGCAATCTCATTACCACCCAGCCCAGGACCAGCCCAAGCAGGGACTGCAGGGAAGGGGACCCAGCCCACTCGTAGCAGTAGCAGCACAGTGCCGGGCTGGAGGGCCTGAGCCAGGAGGTCAGAGTGGGAGGACATGAGGGACCCAGAAGCTCAGAGGGATGGGAAGCAGGGAGACCACACACCACATGGGACGAAGCTCCTGCTGGGTGCTCAGGATCCACGAAGAGGACACAGGCCCTGCCCTCAAGGGGCTTGCAGTCTGCTGGGTCAGCCGACAAGATGATGGGCGGCTGGGAAGGCAGCGATAGAGGACTGAGGGCCAGAGGGCTGATGACCAACCTGGCCAGTGCTGAGGGGCAGAGACCCAGAGGCTGGTTGGCACTGGGCAGGGGGCTGGAAGGAGAGCATGGAGGGAGGAAGGTTAGACCAACAAAGTACAGGAATGCATGAGCCGCCAAGGTGGAGGGCACCCATGGGGGAGCGTGAGAAGGGCGTTGGGGGGAGGGGCCGGTCGGCCAGTGGTGGATATTAAAGGGCGGCCTTGCTGGATATCTGGCTCTGGGGATGGCTGTGTGCCCATTAGTCTCTCTAATTGTCAAAAATCTAATTTAGTGTCTGGAGCCTGGGCCGGCCTCGGGTTAAATGGAGAGAGGCCAGCCCAGCCATCCATCTGCCCTCCCAGGCTGGGCTGGTGCTAACTCTGCAGTTAAGTGAGGGCTGGATGGGTGACCCAGCTCTCCTTTCTGGCTGGGGAAGGGGACTTGCCTGGGGCTTATTTCCCCCAGGGGGGCGGGGTGCTCCAAGGGTCTGAGTCTCTCTGCAGTTCCCCAGGTTGGCCTCAGGAAGCCCCCCCGCTCCCCGGAAGCACCCCGAGTTCCTGAGGAGTCCTTCCCGCAGGGATTGGGGGCAGTCTGTGACTGGTAGAAAGTTTACATTCACTAGGTAGCATCTTGAATCTTTGTTGAGGAAGGGGCATGGTGATTCCGACCATGTGACCAAGTGGCTGTCATCGGATTTGCTAGGTGACTGTGAGAGATGGCTTAGGTGCTGGGGACATTTATACCAGATGCTTGGAGGGAAACTGGACATTCCCCAGGGGGGGACAGAACCCCTTCAGCCCATCACAACCCTTCCCCTCCAGGGCCCAGACCCCAAAGGTGCAGAGATCTGGGTAGCTCCTGGGGGTTGTGCTCATGCCACCCGAAGCTGGGGAGGGCACTCCACCTGGGCTCAGTAATGACCTAACTCCCCTCAGAGCTGCTAATTGAAAGCAAGGGGTGTGGTAGGCGCAGCGGGAGAAGCTGGGGGAGGGGGAGGGTTCCCTGAGAGGCTCTGCTTCTGAGGGGGGAGGAAAACAATTTCTCCTGGCTTCAGCTCCATCTCACCAGACACCCACCCGGCCTCTCCTGCTGCTAACGAAGTGCCTTTAATTAGCATCCTAATAAAATGCTCTTAATTGGCAAGAACCAATCAGGAAGAAGAGGGGTCTCCTCCCCTTAGTCATTGCTGATGGTGGCACAGCTATAGGTTTAATGGGATCGGGATCCCAGGCCCAGCCTGGGAGGAGAAAGTTGACTTCAGGGTGAGTGTGCCCTTGGGTATCACCCTTGCTGGGCAAAGGGCTCAGCATTGGATGAGGTGATTCCCAAATGCCTAGACTCTCAGTCTCTGCTCAGTTCTGCCTTGGGAGCCTGGCAGGTGGCTGTACCAGTCTCCTCTCCCTCGGGTGTGGCCCACCCTTTGTTGTAAAGGAATGTACTTCAGCATGGTCTTGGGCAATGTGGGCCCCTGCTCTTGCTTCTGTTTCCTTTTGGAAAATACTGAGGGCACACTATGCTCAGACATTCTTCCTTCTGGTTCTAGATCCCCAGTTCAGTATTGGGCAAGCTGATGCCCTGGGGTCTCCCTTCAGTGAGCGGGTCTGCCCAGGCTGAGGATGGGGTTAACTTTGACACACTGGGAGGGGACAAAGGGGAAGATGGCATTCTCATTACCTATACCTTGTCCCTCAGCTTGGTGGGTTTGGACTAAGGATGGGGTGGGGAGATGCACTTGAGAACAGACCTGATGGTGGAATACGTGGACATGGCCCCCAAATGTGAGTGCACCTGTTTATAAACAGGTCAGGTGGGATGTTGGGAAACCTAAGTCTTCCCACCCACTGAGATAGAAGCTCAGAGTGGGAGCTGAGGCCATGCGATGACCACTTCCCAAGTCAGACCTTATTTTGGCTTCAGCCCTAAGTGTGCTGGGACCCTGCTCGTCTTCAGACCTTCCTACCTGGCCTTCTTTCACAGTGACATCGCCATGTCAATGTACCCGGGAAGCATTGGATCTGCTCCTGCTGCACAGCGGCCATGCCCTGCAGAACCAGACTTCCAAGCCTGTCTCCTTACCCAGAGCACACCGACCACCCGCCCGCCGGGCCTTCCTCTGGCGGATAACTGCTGCGCACTCCCTCCCGGGTAGGTGCCCACAACACCCGTTCTTCCCTGTGAGGTCGGGCAAAGAGGCAAGACACTTAGAGAATTCAGTTTAATCTTCTATTTGTAATTTAAGTTACTCTTCGTTTTTCTGAAATTAAAAATAAAAAACCAAAACCACTATATTACCATGATTCTAGGCTGTGAACACATTGGTACATTGACTACACATCACATAACAGAATCACAAAAGTCAAAGCAGTCAGTACGTAAGGGTCTAGAGAACAAAGAACTGAACAAACCAGAAACCCTCTGGGAAGCTCCCCTCTGCTGCTGGCCCGTCCCCTGGCTGGACTCAAGGGAGCAACTCCTGTAGCAGTCGGCCTGGGGCTTGGGCCAGCACTGATTCGGAAAGGTGTCCGTTTCCAGTATCCATACCCAGGGGTCTAATCCCTGTAGCAGGTCTTTTTCTCCAGCGCCCCCCAAAAGGAAAGAGTAGAAAGGGAGCCAATGTTTTATAATGCCACTTACTGGACCGATCCTCCACACATGCGTACGCGCGCACACTCATACACATACACACACGCATGAGCTAAGACAGCCCATTGGATTGGTTGGAAAGTGTATTTCAGGTGTCACCTGCCTCCAGCACTTTTAGGTGCTCAACTTCCAACACAAGGGGTTTCTAACAATCACTGTTTTAAGCTTCACCTTGAATCAGGTAGTCACAGTCACTTCTTTTATTTTTTTGGTTTCTTTTCTCTACTTCAAGGATTCTCAAGTCACAACCCACTGCAGGTAAAGGTAACAGACAGCACACTCTAAACGCTGGCTGTCTGTCCAGCATTGATTACTGTGAGACTGTGCTGTGAGGAAACCAAGGGGCCCTGGAAACAGTGACCAGTGGTGTGGGAGGAGCTCAGGATCTCAGTGTGGACTTGTTAGGGGTGAGAATTATCCTAGGTGGGGAGAGACGAAGGCGAGGAGAAGCAAGGGCCCCTTTTAATGCTCTTCATCTTCTGCACAGTCTGCTGAACTCAAACGGAATGGCCAATGATCAGAGAAGATGGTGGTCACAGGGGAGCCACTGTTCACCTAGAAGCACCTTGGACTCCTTTCAAACCAAGCCTGCGGCCTCCACCTATCCCTGCAGGCCCTCACTGCTCAGGTTTGAATGTCTCCCAGTGGGGGCAAGCAACGTGTTGCCATCTAGGGCAAATGAAGATGCTAAAGAAGGCTGAAATTCCAACGTGCCCCACCTAATTCTAGCAAAGGGCAAAGTCATCATTTCCAGTAGTCCTGACCTGCCTTCCTCCTGGGCCCTTTTGTGCCTGTGCACAGTCACGTGCTAAACACGAGTGCCCAAGCACAGCAGTGCAGACACTAGGCACCTAGAGCCAGCAGGACGCGAGCACCACGGCACTTCTCCTCTTTAGCTTTTGATTGTGCAAAAGAAAATGAAGAGGGCTTTTCTTCCTCAGGCAGAGCAAAACAAAACCTAGCAAAACCCTACAATGACTGCCAGTCTTGGGCCCTTTTCCAGTTCAGAAACAGGTTCACTTGAGTTACAATATCCAGCCTTGAGCGGCCCCATCTCCAAGGTTTGGAGTCACCAGAGGAATTTTGCCAAGGAACAAATGCAGATGGCTCCCTGTTCACTGTTCCCATCCACTTTCCAATTGCATCTCAGGAAGCAGGAGGATGTTCTTAGTAGTGCAGAGCAGCACATGCAGAAAAGCCTCCTCGTCTAGTTTTGTCTGAGCAGCTCCGGTATGGCCGTGAGGTGGACAGGTGCATGCATGCCACCTTCCTGGGGGGAGGTGGGGTTCTTGGCCCTACACGGGGCAGCAGACTTCAGTGAGCACGAAGAACCTACGATGGTGACTGCTCATCGTGGAGCCAAGGACACATTTGGCTCCCCACCACTCCTTTAGATGAGTCGGGACTCTCTTTGTTTCTCTTTTCTTTTTAAAAAGGTCAAACTTTACATTTATTCTAGCCCAGTTGGGGATTAGTGATAATCAATTCCCACTGAAATCATGCAGAGCTGTTAAGTGGGGTTTTCCTTCTCTGGAAATGAACTTTTCTACTTACCTGATTATTTCTTCTACAATGAACTGGTAAATGACCCTCCGAGCTGAGACACGCGAACAATTCAAGTTTTTCAGACCACTTAACTTCATCCCCAGCTCCATCAGCAGCAGGGAAGGCAACTTGTAGAATATCCTCAACTGAGCGAGTGGCTCCGGATCTGCCAGGGCCACCTTCCAACTCAGTGTGAGACAGAACACACCTTCGGCTGGAGGGAGATGAGAGGACCACTCCCCAGGCGCCAGTGAGAACCCGACAGCCCCCACGGGCAAATAGCAGCAGGTGTCACTGAAGGGCCAGTAGAGTTATGACTATTGGACAAAATTTTGAAACCAGCTATAAATCCATGCCTCTGTCATGTTAGATCTCTGCGCTTCTCAGGGCTGACAGCCCCTTGCCACCATCGGCACCAGCATCTTTAATGAATTAAAGAGCCATTAGTAGTCAACTCAGTTGATAAGGAACCCTGATAGTGGCCATAGCATTTGGGCAGTTCTATTCAGAAAGCATTTCCCAGGCAAACATGTCATTACTTGGGGAAATATTTGATGAATATAACCTGGAACAAAAAGCTACAAAATACTCAGCAGGAAAGGAAGAACACACATATCACATCTGCTCTCTCTGTAGTCACAACATTGAGACTGGTACAAAGAGAAAACCTTTGTGCACATCAGCCGGCAGAGTGACGATACCTTTCCCCTCCCTTCCCTCTGCCTAATTAAGGTGACCTGACTTTGTGGCCGCCTGCAAGTGGCTCCCATTCTGTGGTTTTCACAGCAGCTGATTAAACAGGGGTTCCATTTACTCAACTGCTTCAATTAGGAATGGAATTGGTGGGCTTGGCTACCTCTTCTGAGGGCTACATGGGACTGCGCTGTGGCCTGGGGGCCTCAGATGGGCGGGGCCAGGCCACAGAAAATAGCTCTTGGAGGCCCCTACATGCCCTGGGAAACAAGGTGGTCCCCTGCCAAGAGACTACCCTGGGCACACAGGTCGGAGGGTGGGGTAGAGGGTGGGTGGGAAAGAGGGCAAATGTGCCCTGTACATGAAGCCTGCTGCCTTCTAAGTGGTCATGCCTTCTTGGCCAGGGCCGAGTTTCACTTGTTGATGATGTCCACCAAATGCAGAGATAGTGTTATCAGTGGGGGTGGGGACCAAAAATAAGGCCAGGATGAGGGAGAGAAGGAAAGAGAAGCAGTTTCTGCCCCTTGATAAACCCTGTGTACCAAGCCTCGCCCTGATCCTCTCTCTGGCACCTTCGCACTTTTGTAAAGACCGGGTCTGGGAAAAAAACAGAAGGAAGGCTTTGCAGAGCAAGGTGGCGATGGCTAGATGGATTTTTGAGAGATGCTAATTTCTCACCTAAGTGAAAACCACCAGCTTTTACTTGCGACCATGCTGGCGCTTGGCTGCTCACAGGCCCTGATGAGGAACTCAGAGTCAAGCCCATTATGCAAAACGCACCGAGGGAACGGCCTGGCCAGCTCAAACCTCTCTGTAGGCTGAGCCTCACCCATGATTTAAGATGAAGTACAATGCTTTTTATTACACATCTAATTGTTAATGAGAGGAAATGCAATCAGCAGCTCCTTTCCCCACTCTACATGGAACCCAGTAGACTGCTGAGTCCAGAAAAGACACTGCCACCGATGGAGCCCAGCACATTTCTGGCCCCTCCGAAACGGGGAGGGGGGGTGGGGGGAGTGATGGTGGTGCTGGTTTAGAAGAGAAAAGAGTTACGAAGATGAGAATACATGTCCAAGGATCCACTGTGGCCGGACTTGAAAACTTGAGACAACAGCGTTGAACTCTTCCAGGTGTTGCATGTTCTAGCTGGTCCGTGTCATGCTAACCTGGGACATTCTTGTCACACACTCGAGTGGAGCAGAGCAGCAGGATGGAGGAAGGGGGAGGGAGGGAGAAGAGGAGCAGAGGAGGATACGGAGAAACAGGAAATCAGCCCGGGTCTTCAGTGTGCCCATTCTGGTTTTCTCGCTTTCTCTCTTGCCCCGAAGCCAAGACGGAGCAAGCTCTGTCTCCTAAGTGTGGCGAGGCTAGGCTGGGCAGGGTTGGGCTGATCTTGTCAGGTGCTGAACACTCCTGCAGTTGACAAGGTGACACTGGGGAATGGCTGGCTTGAAGCTGTATTCCCCCGTTTCTTTCTCCCCACTTCTGTCTCCTTCCTGGAGAAGTGGGCCTCTCCTAGTAGGCTATATGAGGAAACGAGTCTTCTGCTTACTAGCAAAGCAAGAGAGATTCTGGCAAAACACTAAATATATTTATAGGTCATCTTTGTCTGGAACCAAATGAGGGAAAAACAAAAACAAAACAGGTGCAGAGGGGAGAGGAGGAGCGGGAGGCGAGGTTGAAAAGGTCCAATCATTCACAAAAGATGAAGCCAACTTCTGATAGCAGCACGGATGCAGTCAGCTGTGTGGAGTAGACATCCGGGGCCGACTGCAGACCAACTGTGTCCCAACAGGAGACTCCGAACCTGGCTCCTCGGCTAGTCCGGGAAAGCTGGGTCGGAGTTTGATAGTTGGTGCTCATCTGGGCACT
Source organism: Tenrec ecaudatus (assembly GCF_050624435.1). Classification (NCBI taxonomy): domain Eukaryota; kingdom Metazoa; phylum Chordata; class Mammalia; order Afrosoricida; family Tenrecidae; genus Tenrec; species Tenrec ecaudatus. The sequence continues at coordinate 86,275,150 of NC_134545.1, read as the reverse complement.
GGCAGATACATCAAATACTGCAACTTTCATGAGTCCTGGGTGGAAACAGCGCAAACAGCCATCAGCCCCTGTGTTTACTTGCTCTAAGAGGAGGAGGGCAGGGACGTAGCTGTCCCGTGAGGAAGACTCAGAGTGCTGCCCATGCCACTCGGAAGTTTTTGCCAAAGGATACCTGTGTTGGGGGACTCCTGCAGAAGGCTGGCCTCCCCAGGAACTCAGGGTCCTGGGGCTCGAGCAGAGTGGACCTGTGGTCTGGAGAGGAACACTGCCATGCCTGCAAGCTTGTACAGGCTCCCAACAATGGAGGCCAGGGGAGGGGGGCAGAGGTGCTGGCTCTCAGTGGACCACCCACAGGCATGGGGAAGGAAGTGAGGTGGGCCTGGCTAGCCAGGGGCACCCATATGTGGATTGGGGCAGGTCTGACTGTGGCTATGCTGCAGTATCAGCTCTCCTGGAGCCTCACAGGCTGCTGTGGAGATGGAGGCTGGAGATGCAGCTTGGTGCCTGAAGAGAGGGCAGTACTGGAGACATAAATCTGGAATCCTTGAAAGTGGCTAAGAAGCCCCACAAGGAAGAAATAAACCACCACAGACAACTAGGAGCTATGTTTTGGGGGAGAAGGGACTTAAACAACAGCTAACCAGGAAGAATATTTTAAAATGGTAAAAATACCTCAGAAGGCTACGGAAGAGGGGACAGGTGCATGACAATATCATTAATAACAGTGACCACTTTTTACTGAGGGCAGGTTATGGGCAGGCTACTGTGTGGAGTGCTAGGGACTTGACGTCTGTTATCTGGATGCTCTGAGTTAAGTACTGTGACCCTCATTATACTAATCAGGAACCAAAGGCTTTGGGAAGTTCCTTGCCCAACATCACACACCTCGGCTTCTCCCCTGGGCCTGTCTGATTAGGTCACTTCCTCCCTCTTTGCTAGCATGTTGTGCACTGATGAGAGTCTGGCTGGGAACAAAAGAGGCACTGTAAAAGTAAGTGCATAAATGAGCAGTGAATGTGAACTTCGCCACCTGCCTTGAGAGGCATGTCACCAACCGTGGTGCAGTTTTCTCAAGCTGGTGAGGCCTGACACCAAGGACAGTCTGAGTAGACTACAAGATAGGATGAAATGGCCCAGCCTGGCTGCAGAGCTGAGGACGAGAGGCACAGAGTTCTCACCAACTTTCAGAGGCTTTCACTTCTAAGGGCAAAAAAATTAGGGTTTCCCTTTTAGAATGGGGTAGGGAGCGGGAGAATAAAAAAGCTAGCTTTTATAATTAAATGATACCAAAAAGGCAGACTGCACACTATCGGTATGATCTTTCACCAAGAGATTATCTCATGTTATTTTTCTAACAACTCTTTTTTTTCTTTTTCTAACAACTCTTATTAGCCAAAGCAGGTATTACTAGTTCCGTTCGACATGAGGAACCCAGAGTCCTCAGGGATGGAGAATGGCTCCCTTGATGAAAGGGCATCCCCAGTGTCTTCGTGCTGCCCTGCTCCCTCCTCTGGATTTGCTGAGGCAATGAGCCTGCAAGGGCTCCCGGAATCAGAAGCACCTCACAACCAATGGCCCACCTCCCACCTGCAGTGCGGTATACACACATCTTTTTCATACCTGGGCAAGTATGAGGTCAGTGGATGATTATTTATCTGGAGATGTAGGTGTACGTTCGAGAAGGGGAACGAGGGGGTTCCGCCTGGGCAGCTGGATCGTTTAGGAAGTCCCAGATAAGGATTGTATCATCGTGGGAACTACTGACAATCTGGAACTCATCAAACTGGAGTCGGAAAACTCTTCCAGAATGCTCCTAAAGAAGCAGACACAAAATTTCACATACTGACACCTGCTTGCAAGACCTTTCCTCAGGAGCCTAGGCCTGTCCTTTTTTTTCTTTCTTTTTTTTACATTTTATTAGGGACTCATAGAACTCTTATCACAATCCATACATATACATACATCGATTGTATAAAGCACATCCATACATTCCCTGCCCCAATTATTCTCAAAGCATTTGCTCTCCACTGGCCTGTCCTTATAAGAAAGCAGGGCTCATCTTTTTAGCAAGCTACTACTTGATCGAGTCCATATTGGTAGCAAGAAGCAAAATGCCCAAAGAGGGGAGGAATTCGAACTGCTTAAATGCAAAAGGAATCTCTGTGTGCTGAGAATGAACTAAGTTGGGTGTTTTCATGTGGCGTAACATATCTGAGATGTCCCTATGTCACGTGTACTTTTGATCACCGAGTAGTATTCAATTGTATGGGTTTACCATTGTTGTTTACTCCATTCACTAGTGAGTGGACATTTGCATTCTTTACAGTTTCTAGCAATTGTGAACAGAGTGGCTGTAACAGTTTTCACTGGTCTTTGACCCAGGTTTTTATTCCTACGAGTGGGACTCCAACAACAACAAAAAATCAAACAAACAACAACATCAAAACCCTAGGAGTGCAATGGCTGGCTCATAGGCAAATGTCTCTTTAATCTTCCAAGAGACTCCCGACTATCTTCTGTAGTGGTTGAACTGCTTTGGTCTTCTTACCTCGATGGATGTGAACGGTCTAGCTGAATTTCCAGTTGACAAACGTTCTGTCATTCTAAAAGTAGCGTCCTTTGGGTAATGATCAGGGATGTTGCACATCTTTTCATATGCTTATTTACCATAAGGAGGCCTGGTGGCTACACGTTGGGCTGTGATCGGCATGGCCGGCAGCTGGAAACCACCAGCGGCTCTGAGGGAGAAAGACTAAACTTTCGACGCCTGTAAATAGTGAGTTTCGGAAACCCACACAGGGGGTTGCTACGAGTCACCATTGACTCGATATTTATGATCCATAGCTCGCTCAAATCTTTCGTTCATGTTTTCATTGTCATTATTTTTATAAAAGTCTGTTAATTTATACTTCTACACGTTTCATTCTTTCTAAATGTAAAACAGTTCATGGGACTGCTTTAAAATGTCCAAGGTGAGGCCACCTCACTTGGGCAACACCCACAGCTTTACCCTAGTCTTCAGTGGCCTACCCTGTGCTCACACTGCCGGGAGCTCTAACCTCACCCCTGAAATGTGTCCTCTCGGGCACAAAGCATGCTTCCTTCAGAGAACTGAATGGCTTGGTTATCATCTGCTCAGACATCATCCTCCAGACACCCCTTCTGACTGCATTATATGAATAGAGCATCCCCCCGCTCTCCAGGCCTGTAGACCCAATGTTTCTTTGTAGAACTTACTACCTTGACACACTAACTTTTATTTTATTATTCAAACTTACAGAAAAGTTACACAGAGTGAGAAGGACTGCAGAACCTTCACTCAGGTTCTCCGATTGTTATCATTTTATATTTCCTTTATTAGTCCTTCTCTCTCTCTCTCTTCTTAATCGCTTTATTAGGGGCTCACACAACTTGTATCACAGTCCATACATACATCAATTGTGTGAAGCACATTTGGACATTCATTGCCCTCATCGTTCTCAAAACATTTGCTCTCCACCTAAGCCCCTGGCATCAGGTCCTCTTTTTGCTCCGCCTTCCCTGTCCCACCTCCCTCATGAGCCCTTGATAATTTATACCTTATTATTTTGTCATATCTTGCCCTGTCGGACATCTCCCTTCACCCACTTTTCTGTTGTCCATCCCCCAGGGAGGAGGTCACATGTAGATCCTTTTAATTGGTTTCTCCTTTCCAACCCACCCTCCCTCTACGGTCCCAGTATCACCACTCACACCACTGGTCCTGAAGGGATCATCCGCCCTGGATTCCCTGTGTTTCCAGTTCCTATCTGTACCAGTGTGCACCCTCTGGTCTAGCCAGACTTGCAAGGTAGAATTCGGATTGTGATAGTGGGGGGTGGAGGAAGCATTTAGGAACTAGAGAAAAGTTGTATTTTTCATCGTTGCTACATTGCACCCTGTCTGTCTTGTCTCCTCCCCGAGACCCCTCTTCAAGGGGATCTCCAGTGGCCTACAAATGGGCTTTGGGTCTCCACTCCGCACTCCCAGTTTACAGTTTAAATTATGCATGGTTGGCCTCTGGAAAGGCAAGAGTTACCATCTCACCTGGTGTTGGCAGGAGTCTGTATTTTACAAATCAATTTCCCCTTTCATGCCAGTTACCAAATGTTTTGCCCCTAATTTGTGATAAATACACACACAAATATACATATACAGACAAGAGAGATTCAAACATTTAAGGAAAATAGATCCATTAACCTTTATTTGTCCATGAACTTTTGGATGATCTCATATATATTACATATACTACCAATAACTATTTTTAAAAGATCCCTAGATAAAACCCTGTAAGAATAACAAAAATTTCATTGGAAACTACATAGAGAGCTTTGTCTGTTTTTGTTACTTGGCTAGCTGCTCAATCTAGTAGAGTGTGGTACAGAGGAGACTTGCCATACCTATTTATGGAATGAATAGATGCGCTGTAAAATGTGATCATAATAGCATCTAACTCACACATTTGTCACGAATAAGGTAGTGTATGCTAGGCATTCAGCAGATGTCTGCATTATACTACGTGCTCAACAGGCCAGCTATTATTATTTTTAGTATCTGCTCTGGCGAAGCGAGCACAGGCCAGTTATTATCATTAACAAGTTATTTCGGTTAGTCTCTCCAATATCTAAAGGTAAGGGATTATGATTAGGTAGGTTATGGTGGTTAGGTCGAGAAAACTAAATGCACACATCAGGGAGGTGAGCACAAAATTATATGATTTTTTTGTTCTTTGATGCCTGATAATTGATTCACTGGAGCACCTCATGGTCACACAGACTGGTGTGCTTCTTCCATGTGGGCTTTATTGCTTCTGAGCCAGATGGTCGCTTGTTTACCTTCAAGCCTTTAAGAACCCAGACACTATCTCTTTTGATAGCCAGGCACCATCAGATTTCTTCCCCACTTTGTCTTCAGCGGTTGTGAGCATCGCAGAATACCAATTTAATAGATGAAAGTATTCTTGCATTGAGGGAGTACTTGAGTGAAGGTCCAATGTTCTGCTACCTTAATACTAACCTTATAAATATATGCACATAGATCTATTTCCCCATCCTCATGTGTAACTATATTTGTATATGTAAATGTCTTTATCTAGACCTCTATAAATGTCCTCTGCCTCCCAGCTCTTTCCTCTATTTCCTTTGACTTCCCTCCTGTCCCACTCGCATGCTCAGTCCCCATCAGAGTTTCAGCAATTCCTCTTAGTTACATTACCCACCACACTGGGGTGAAGCACTATGGGCATGCATCAGAACAGCAAGAGGAGCAAAGCAATGAAGTCCCTGGGGAATACCAAAAATAGACATTGAGGCCAGGGTGTGGATTCGACACTCCTAAAGGTCGACAGAAAATACTCCTAAAGGTCAACAAACAGACCTTGAACTATTTGTAGGCTTTTCTGTCATTGTTTTGTTTTCTTTTGTTGCTTTATTTTGCTCTGTCTTGTTTTTGTGTATATTATTGTCTCTGGGTATCTATCTAGATAAGATAGGTGGGATAAACAATCCAGAGGGACCAACAGTACTGGGTGGGAGACAGGGAAGAGGAGGCAGGGGAAAGGAAGTGGGTGTTAACAAACCCAGAGACAAGGGAACAACAACTGATCTAAAATCGATGGCGAGGAGGGTGTAGGATGCTTGCTAGGCCTTAGGGCAATGTAACCGAGAGGAATTAGTGAAACCTGAGTGAAGGCTGAACATGATAGTGGGACAAGAGGAAAGTAAAAGGAAATAGAAGAAAGAACTAGGAGGCAAAGGGCATTTATAGAAGTCTCAATAAAGGCATGTGCATATGTAAATTTATACATAACGATAGGGAAATACATATATTCTTAGGTTTAGTATTAAGGTAGCAGATGGACATTGGGTCTCTACTCAAGTGCTCTCTCAATTCAAGAACATTTTGTTCTAATAACTTGGCATTCTATGATGCTCGCCTTCCTGACACGATCGCTGAAACAAAGTGGGTGCATAAGCAAATGTGGTGAAGAAAGCTGATGGTGTCTGGCTACCAAAAGATATAGCATCTGGGTTCTTAAAGGCTTGAAGATAAAAAAGCAGCCATCTAGCTAAGAAGCAGCAAAGTCCACGTGGAAGAAGCACACCAGCCTGTGTGTTCATGAGGTGTAGATAGGATCAGGTATCAGGCATCAAAGAACAAAAAATCATATCATTGTGAATGAGCAGGAGTACAGCGTGGAGACCCAAAGCCCATCTGTAGACAAATGGACATCCCCTTATAGTAGGGTCGCGGGGAGGAGATGAGTCAGTCAAGGCACAGTATAGTATGTTGAAACATAAAACTTTCCTCTAGTTCTTCCCAGTTCTACCTTACACATCTGGCTAAACCAGTCATTCTCAACCTTCCTAATGCCACAACCATTTCATACAGTTCCTCATGTTTTTGTGGTGACCCCTAACCATAAAATTATTTTCACTGCTACTTCTTAACTATAAATTTGCTACTGTTATGAATCGGGCAACCTCTGTGAAAGGGTCATTCGATCCCCTCAGGTTGAGAACCACTGAGCTAGACCAAAGTATGTAAATGGGTACAGATAAGAGCTGGAAAAACAGGGACCCCAGGACAGATAAACCCCTCAGGACCAATAATAAGAGCAGTGATTGATACCAGGAGGAAAGGGGAACCGATCACAATGATCTACATATAACCCCCTCCCAGGGGGACAGACAACAGAAAAGTGGGTGAAGGGAGACATCGGTCAGTGTAAGAAATGAAAAAATAATAATAATTTATAAATTATCAAGGGTTCATGAGGGAGGGAGGGGAAAAATAAGAAGCTGATACCAAGGGCTCAAGTAGAAAGAAAATGATGATGGCAACAAATGTACAAATGTGCATGACACAATGGATGGATGGATGGATGGATGGATGGATGGATGGATTATGGTAAGAGTTGGACGAGCCCCCAATAAAATGACTGAAAAAAAAAAGACAAGAGGGAAAGTTCTCATGGATTACTTAGGTAACTCAGTGGACATTCCAAGGATGATGACACAGAGGTGGGGCCAAATGATCCTGATGGACTATTACATTTCTGCCGTAACAGAGCATAACAAATAAAGCCTTGAATATATCAACCTCAATTGAAAGTAACTGCCAAACAAACCCAAGCCCAATATTCTTTCAACAAGGACTACAAAATTTAGAGGCCAACACTCAATGATGTAACATTCACATTGTCCACCACCTAGTGTCCTATAATTCAGAAAAAATCAAACAATAGAAACAGACCCAGAAATGACAGAGATGAAGTTAGAAGATTAAACATCAACACAGTCTAAGTCCCTACATTTAAAGGAAAACTGGAATGTAATGACCCGAGAATTGACGACAACAGCTAACCAAAGAATACAAAATACAATATGAAAAATTCAATGGATGGAATTACAGCAGGATGCACTAGTGTAAGTGTTGAGTCTGTCTTACTCCCATAAACGTGTGTCTACAGAACCCTACGGAGCAGTTCTATTCTATCCTATAGAGTCACTAACAGTCAGTAGTGACTCAATGGCAATGGGTTTTACACACACACGAGCGCATACACACACACACACACACACACACACACACACAGAGTTGTATATGTAAAAAATCTATCAAGCCTCCTGGCATCAGATGATCAAATTATCAAATATGTGTAACTACAGTCTCAGGAGAGTGGGAGGAGAGAACATAAGAATGGCTAAAAATCTCCAAATATGATGAAAACTGTAAAAAATTTACAGATCATATAAACTAAAAAAAATCTCAAGCAGGAAAAATACAAAGAAAAACACACCAACATACATCAGGATAAAATTGTTGCAAATGAGTGATAAAAAGAAAATCCTGAGTCAAAAAAGACAATACATACAAAGGAGTGAAGATAAATGGCTCAGATTTCTTGTCCAAATTTAAGCCAGGAGAAAATGGAATGATGTCATCAAAATGTTGAAAGAAGTAGTCAACCTAGGATATTTTAGTCAGTAAATATACTTTCAAACATGAAGATAAATAAAGACGTTTTAGATAACCAAAGTTGAGAGAATTTATTGTTAGCTTATCTTATCCAACACTAAAAGAAGTTCTTTAAGTGGAAGGAAAATGGTATTGATGGAAACCAAGGGATGGAGAGCAGGGGAAATAGTAAACACATAGGTTAATAAGTACACTGCCTTAATTATACATGAAGTGGTGTAATATCATTTGACACTCAACTCTAGGAAGACAAACACTTGTAAATCCCAAATTAATCTTTCAAAAAATACGAGTGCTATAACTAATGACACAATAAGAGAGATGACAGGAATTCCTAAAAACAAATTACGTAATTGAAAATAAAGCTGGAGAACCAGTGGGGGGAAAACAAAATAGAAGCATAAAAAATGGTGAGATAGTATATTTAATAATTACATTACGTGTAAGTGGTTTACGCACTCCAATTAAAGGCAGAGATGGAAGGTCCCGAAGGTGGCACAAATGGTTTGTGCTGGGCTGGTTATCTGAACCTATTCAGCAGCACTGCAGAAGAAACAGACCTGGTTATCCATCTGCTGCGGTAAAGCGCCAAGAAAATCGTACGGGCCAGTTCTACTCTGTAACACATGGGTCTCCTAAGTCATAAATCAACAACAAAGGCAGATTGAGTAGACTGGATACAAGAGTAAGGTTTATATACGTTGAATATAAGAAAGTAATTTAAAATGAATTTTTTAAAAAGCAGAAAAGCAATAGAAAGAATCAAGAAGACGAGAAGCTGGTTCTTTGAAAGGATGAACAAAAATCGATAAACCACGGACACACTTATCAAAGGAAAAGGAGGCAATACAAGGAGCCTGGGAGAGACAAGGACACGCCTACCCCGCGCTCTTGGGACACCAGCATGTTGCTTCCTCCAGCACCTGGGAGTCGCAAGAGCAGATGATCCGGCAACAGTACTACTTGGCACATCTCACAGAAATAAAGAACATAACATGAATAGATACACACACACCCATGTTCACTGCAGCACTCTTTACAATGGCAAGAAGATGGAAACAACCTAGCTAGATGCCTATCAGTGGAAGAATGAGTAAATAAACTTTGGTATATACGTATCATTAAATAATGGAAAACTGTGATACACTTCAGGTGGATGGATTTAGAGGACATTATGCTGAGTGAAGTTAGTCAAACACATAAGGACAAACATTGTATGAGACCACTGTTGTATGTATGTACGTATGTATGTATGTGTATACACACACACATATAAAATTAATTAAGAACATGCTCTTACACCAAAAGAAACAGACTCTAATGGTTGCCAGGATGGCCAGGGGCAGGAGAGGGGGGGAGGGAGCAACAGACTAGAGGACAGACAGCACACTACAAGAGGGAGATGGGAAAAAAGGGGTGAGAAGAACACAGGGAAGCCTAGAAAGCTCAAGTTGTTTAAGCTGTTAAGTGCAAAAACGATATCTGATATATCACACTAATTCACAATAAAAAGTTTGAAAAAAAAGAAATAATTTTTAAATGAAAATACAGAGCTACATTAAAATCAAAGAAAGTAATATGATTTACCAGGTAAACATTAATCATGAGAAAAAAGAATCTATATATTAATATCAAAGTATTCTTAAAAACAAAGAATATCCCAAAAGAGGCACATTTCACAATGTTAAAAAGATCAATTAAAATTCACCACTAAGACATCACTAACTAACGTAGGTGTGTTTCGCACCAATAATACGTATGGAGCTTACCAAGATGTGAAGCAAACATTCTAGAGTTGAAAGGACAAAAAGACTAATGCAGAATCGCAGTGGGTAACTTCAATATTCCTCTCTCAATAATTGGTAAATAAAAAATTACTTAAGCATATAGAAGACCTGAATAATATTATAAACCAACTTGACTAATACTTATAGAACACTCTTCCAGATGACAGCAGAACACCCACATGTTTCAAGTATACACCAAACAATCAAGAAAATCATATGCGAGGTAACAAAACAAGTCCCTATACCTTTAAAAGGACTCAAACGGTACTAAGTATGTTGCTTCGTCACAAGGGATATGAATTAAAATCAAATACAGAATGGTATCTGGGAACCCCTAATTATTTGAAAACTAAACATCCTTCTAAATAATTCAAATAAGAAATCACAAGGGAAATAAAAATGTACCTTGAAATAAGTAAAAATACAACCTATCAAAAAGTTTTGCACATAGCTAAGTAAGTAGTGGTAAATTTATAGCTTCAAATATTTATAATAAAAAGAAAAGTATATATTTATATTTGTATAAATGAAAGGTGTATAAACAAAATGGTGAAAGGTTAGATAGTTTCTCTTAACATGATGAACAAGAAATAAATGTCTGATTTTACCAGTTTTTAAAACATTGTATCAATGCATTGAAACAAGAAAGAAAATGTCTATATTGTAAAAGAAGTAAAACTATTTTTATGGACTTTCAATAAAAAAAATGTAACATTCAGAAGAACTTTAAATATATAAAATCTGATAGAAGATGTACAAAACCTTTAAACCAAAAGCTATAAAACACTGTTGAGAATGGGCAAAAGAAAAGTGGGTGAAGGGAGACATCGGACAGTGTAAGATATAACAAAATTGACTAACCCTATACCTGGCCCTGATCCTAACCCTAACCCTATCCTACCCCTACCTTAACGCTAACCCTAACCTTGACTCTGACACTAACTCTGACCCTATCCCTAACCCTAACCATGGCCCTAACCGTAACCTAAAAAGAATGAAAAAATATATGGCAAAATAACAGTAATTTATAAATTATCAAGGATTCTTGAGGGATGGGAGTGCGGGGAGGGAGGGGAAAATGAGGAGCTGATACCAAGGGCTGAAGCAGAAAGCTAGTGTTTTGAGGATGGTGGCAACAAATGTACAAATGTGCTTGACACAATGGATGGATGTATGGATTGTGATAAATTGTATGAGCCCCCAATAAAATTAAACACACACACACACACACACACACACACACACAGACAAACACTGCAGAGGGTAATTTTAAAAGACCTAAATAAGTGAAGAGGTATACTATGTACATAGATTAGAAGATTCAATATATATTTTTTTATTTACAGAAGATTCAATATTTTCAAGAAGCCAATATTCTCTAAACTGATCTAGATTCAATAATAAGAACACAAACTGCTCAATTAAAAAATGGACAAGAAATCCTGACATTTCGCCAAAAGTATCATGGCAAATCAGCACATGGGAAAACGCTCAAGAATCACTATGAGGCACTACTAATACCAATACAAATAATTTGAAAGGCTATATAAAGTGTTAGTAAAGAGGTGAGTCATTTAAAATTCTACACAAGCATACCTATCTGCACTGTCACGTTAATTGGTACAACTCCTTTGGAAAAAACACCTGGCTGTTTCTAAAACTACTGGACCTGTTATCTACCTTTGACCCAGCTATTCTGCTACCACCGCATTTACTCCAGAGAAAGGGAGGCCTATGTCCATGGCAAGGGTTGTATACAAATGCTTACAGAATGGCTGTATCTTTAAGGAAACTGATAATATTAAGAGCTCACAAGGATGTGGGGAAAAAACAGAAGACACACGGCTGGGAATGCAAAATGGCACAGCTTGGCCGTCTCTTTTCAATTTAACATACACTTACTTACCATGGGACCCAGAAATCGCAGATGAAAATCATAAATACATACAAAAGTCTAGATGGGATACCTAAATCATAATAAAAAGATTTTTTAAAAAGTAAAAAACACCAAAAAACCGGTGCAGAAATGTTTTCAGTGACTTTATTCAGGATCACAAAAGACTGAAACCATTCTAAATGTCTGCAACACAGTGAATGAACATAGTGTTTGATCCACATAGTAGAATACAACTCTACAATAAAAGGGAAGAAAATATTAACTGATGCAGCATAGATGAATCTCAAATGAAGTGAAACAGAGCCAAATGCAAATGGCTAGATATGGACTAATTTAATTTATGACTTCTCTAAGAAGATGAAATATTAACAAAGAAAGAAAGAAAAACGGCAAGCTCATAGGAATAGAAATCAAATGGCTAGAGTTCAGAAGTATGGGACTCATTTACAGGGGTCCAAAAGAATTCTTATGGGTGGTGGAAATGATTGCAAAATTCATACAAGTATATTTTAAAAGAGTGAATCCTGCCATTATGTAAATTACACCTTAAAACAAATTGTAAATAAACGAAAGTTCACATTTTAAAAGGCATAAGCAAAGCATGCCTAGTACTCAAAGCATTAGCTTTAAATTCAACCAAGATGATAAAACAAAAAATAAAAACCATCCTATTCTCTTCTCCAGACAAGATCCTGCCTGAATATTCAGAGTCGGGCTCAGCACGCCGAGCTTAGTGCTTGCTCTCATCTTTTTCTTGACTTCTGCAAAAGAGCCTGTCCTCCCCAGTGCCCCACCCACCCAAATGTCATCATCTGATGGAAGCAGCTTTTAATCTTAGGCCATTTTCCAATCCACGCCTTTGGTGAGCAAACACGATGGAGAATTCAGTGCTTTTGAGTCACTCCCTTCTCCAAGTGTCAAGATGTTCAGACAAGGCAGGTAGAAGGGATAAAAAAGATGTGATACATGTTGCTGGAGGCATCATCCCTTGAATAGGCTGCAGAACCAAGGGGCTAGCCAGGGACTCCTGCAGATTCCCACGGCACTTTTTGCAGGTACAGGTGTGCAAGTCCTCAGATCCTGGACAGGTTCCAACTTGGATAATTATATTCTCTTTCCCTAAGTACGCCTGCTGTTTCTGGTGGATGCAGAATTCTTATTCACTTCCTGTACTAAGCCCCTGTGTGGAGTTGCTGTGCCGCTGTTAAACAGCTGCCACACTCCTCTCCATAGATAGTCTCTAAAGCACTTTGGGATGAAAGGTGCTATATAAACATACTTTATTGTCATGTACTGGTTGCCTTTTCACTTAGTCGTAGGTTTTGTGAAGTTCTATCAAATCCAGATCTGTCTATATCCCACAGCCCATCAACATTTCATTTCTTCCTCCTCCTGCTCCCCAAGCCCCTCTCAACAGCCAGGCTCTTACCACAAGGGTCCGGAGACAGAGAGTCCCTGCAGGAGCACGGGGATCCAGAGCAGCCACAAGGTCCCACACTTTTATTTTTCTAAAGATCAAAAAGGGAACAGAAAAATTTTAGGTAAAAGCAAAATTAAAGGAACACAGGGAAGCGAGCAAACAGTCAGAGCGATATGTATGTATGAAGAGTATCGTTTATAGGGTAAGCTCAGCCCACAGGAATATAAACTCAGTTCTTGACTTCCTCAAAGCAAAGAACAGACAAAACCCAAGGAAGGTGGATGCAGATCAAAGCAAGGCAGTGAGAAAATGTAACTTTGGACCTAGCCGGAAAGTGTTATCACACCCGGAACAATTTCCCCAGGGCATGACAGTGATGGCTAACTTAGAGCAGAGAGCAAGCACCTGCTGCGCTCTCCCCTGCGTGATGTGTCCACACAGCCACAGTACAACAGCAACTCAGATATGTAAACTCGCTCCCACTACCAAAACAGGGGCGTCCAATACTGTCTGACCTTGAAGCTTTCCAATCAAAATCAGGCACCTTGACAACAAAAAGGAATGACAGTGAGGGCTTTATAAGTGGATATATTTCTTATACGCTGGGTGCTGATGGTTTTGATAGAAAGATATAGGGTGCATTTACAACATAAAGGGATTCTACAACCAATGAAAATGAGACTGAAGAAAATAAAGGTTATTAAACTCCTAGTAACTGAAATGCTAGGAAAGCGATGGAGAGAGCTGTGCTTTTGGGGATCACTTTAATGAGGACAGAATCCAGGACGACCATACGAAGTGGCAAGACCACTGTCTTCCATCCAGTGTGGCATTGTGGGGGGCTGTACATTGGGCAGCGAAATGTAAGGCCAGCAGTTTGAGAACGATGAGGCGTTCTGCTCACGTAAAGGTGAACAGCCTTTCCATAGAGGGTCACGATGACCTGGAATTAACTAGATGGCAGTAGGTGTGGTTTGCTTTTTGGTTTATCCCGTCCATTACGCTGGGTTTGTCCAGTTCTTTGCTCTATAAGGCCAAAAAACTCCTCTGGTTATTAATGACAAACATGTATAATTAGAATAATTTGGAAGGATATTTTAGGAAAGAGTAAACAGAGGAGGTGCATAAATAGATTAGACAAAAGAAATATGTTGTCAAATCCTTTCGGTAAAATCTTTCTGTAAGCTTATGCAGATAAGGAGAAACTGTATCTATCATTGGAAGGCAAGAGGGACAAAAGATGTAGATGTTCTAAAAAGCCTATTTAGCAACTCACCCATCATAGGCCCCACTGACTATCCTCTTGTTATCAAAACGAATACAACGCACCAATTCCTCATGGCCTTCTAATACTCGTAAACATGCTCCGCATTCTATGTCCCATAATCTGGAAGAGAAAACTGAGTCATGCAGATATTTGTGCATTCTTTTCTGAGCCTAGAATGTTAAAAGTGTTTTTCTTTGTATATTTTTAAAGAATAAATATCCATATAAAATGTATTATTTTTTATGTAATTTCCTTTCTGCCATGTAAGTCAGGAAGAATTTATTTTAAAATCTGCAGCTCAAACAAAGCATGCATTTCAATGCACAATGCTTTATATAGTTCTGTGACTAGGTTCTCTAGGTATAAAAACATGCATACATTTATAAGAAGGAAATTTTTCCTGAAATAAATGGTCAGTAAGAATGAGATGTTTTACAAAGAATCTCCACTCAGTCACTGAGGGCACTGCTTTCCTGCCTCGCACAGAGCACAGCACAGTCCTTCTTATATAAAGGAAGTCAAAGTCTCAAAAGCATGTGCATACTAAAAATTTGCATACTAATTTCTACAACTCCATGACTTAGACCAAGCTGAGTGATTTCTAGCAAGGATCATTCCTCAGCTACACAAAGCACAATAGCTCCACTCCCCTGCCAGCTCCTTGCAATGGGTTCACACTTGAAGAAAGGGAAAGAATAGAAACATTTTCCAAATTTTAATCGTCTGTGCTACTCCTCTTGGAGGGCATGGGGCGGGGCAGAGAACCAAAGAACACTGCAATATTTCAATAATTTCCAATGCAGATAACCCCCTGGCCAAGTATGCAATGTAGGCAATACTAAGAAAATGAACATTTCTAGTAGGAAACAAATCTTTCAAATCTGTGGCAAAGAGAGGAGGCTTTTTGGTATTTATTAATTCTTTCCAACACTATACAGGGGAGGTTAAAGAGAAAGGCCCTCAATCTCCATCTTCCCTGTCATTCTCGCTCACTTCCTCCTCGTACCTTTCAAATAGGTCTATCTGGTGATAAAACTATTACGGGAAGGAAACACACCAACAAAAAGGCTGTCTCTGCGGGGTAAACTTTTGACCTGTAAGGAGCTACAGAGAGGAAAACGATTCTACTACAAACACATCTGTTGGTTATCTACATGACTGGTTTGTCAACAATGAATGGCAGGATCTGATCCCCCCTGGGAAAGGGCACTTGCTGCTCACCTGATGGTATTGTCAGACGAGCCACTCACTACCAGCCTGTCCCTGTACTGCAAACAGGCGATGCCACGTTTGTGTCCATTTAAGGTCCTGACAAATTCACAAGTACTTGTGTTCCATACCTGCCACAGAAAAAGCATGGCCAAACAATTTGGTACAATTATTGGTAGAATCTGTGACAGCCGGAGTCTTGGGGAAGTAGAAGTAGAATCACTTGGAGAAGTCAACAAAACATGTGACAAGTTCAACTGATGACAATAGAGGGCTACTTTGTATCTGCCTGCTGCCACATGAGAAGCTTTCAAAAATGATTTTCTCTCATGGGCTCATCTTTTTTCAAAAATGAGGTCAGGTTCTGCAGATACATTTTCTTGAACCACATTTACCCCTTAGGAATAAAATGCTTAGCCCAAGTCGCTGCATAACCTCTCTTGCTCATTAGCCTTTTACAGAAACTAGCCTCTGAATGAAATATTAAGTTATGTTTAAATATGAATTTGTCCTTGATACAAATGCCACACAGATTGAACATTTATTGGAACTTGGCTAGTGTTCAATTTAAGAGATTTCTGGGTACTTACTTTTATAGTCCGATCCCCAGATGCAGAAACGATGTACTTATCATCAAAGTCTACCACATTGACAGCAGCTCGATGTCCAACCAGCACCCTCCGGAGGGTGATGTCAGTTGGGGAGGCCATATCCCATACGGCAATAGAACGGTCTTTGGAACAGGTCACCATCATGCCATTATTGAAACGCAAGTGCAGAACTGCTTCACAATGGTGGATCAAGGTGTTTAGCATTTCACCTGTATTTACATCCCATACTCTGGAGCAAACAACATTTAAGAAGGTTACCTGAGATTAAGATGGCACTACAATCCGTGGCCAGTATATGATGGCCATCCCTTACTCGTTCATGATTATAAAATTTCTGACATCTAATCTGATACCACTAAAGAGATACATTTTAAACTGGGAAACTGCTTTATCCCAGTAGTATTGATGCCTCACTGACAGTCCTCAGGCCCCACAAGATGCTCTGTAACAGACTGACTGACTATGGGATCTGGGACTCAGGAGCCTCGTTTAGGGCTCATGAGTATTGACTTCTAAGCGTTCATCCCTGTCCTTTGTATGGGGGTAGGGACCAAGAACAGCCATCTCATTGTGAATCTGGGCTTCAAAGCAGAGTGTGGGGACCCTTGGCTAGCTCAAGAATTTTGTGTGTTAACAAAATAAATTAAAAATAAAATAAATTTTGGGTAATGATATACATCATAGTACATTTTTGTATATTTATTTTGACTGTCGTAATACATTTTTCTTTATTTTCCAGTTTAACCTTCTTTTTCAGAAAACCATGTTTCCTTTAGCCTATGAAGGATGCTAGTGCCCCCACCCCCAAGAAGATTTCAGCTTCCTTGATGTATTCCACAAAGACCAATCAATTCAAAGTGTTGAGAACGATGAGACCTGGGTTGGTTATGCTGCTTTCTCTATTCAAAAAGGACAACATGGAATGGTAAATATTTAACTTCAGAGAACCTAACGATGCAGTTCCCTGTTTTTTATTTTGTTTAGTGTTTTTTAAAGAAGTTACTTTTGATGCATTATGTTTGCTAAGTCCTTTAGCTTTAGGCAAAATTCCTAACAGAGGTTTCCAGCAGTGCTGCCTGTGCCCAGAACTCAAGCTACCCTGGACTCCAACAGCACAATGGCTGTGTCATCAAATCACTTATGCCTCTGGAAATTGAGGGCCCCCTCCCTGAGTGAAGCTTGCAATTAAAAACTGCAGGGACGGCAGAGGAGGGGCTGGCGGAGAGAGAGCATTGCTCACCTATACACGTTTTAAAGGAGATAATGCAAACCTGCACTTCAGTTATAACCACCTGAAAGGCAAGCTCCATTTCCTTCAAGTCATTCCTCTGTGAGGGGGGTTTTGTAAGGAATGCAAAGTTTACCACAGAGACAAGAAAAGTTTTTATAACGGATGATTATAATGCCCAAATCAAAACAGAATGCACCATATTCCTGAAGTATACAAAAAATGTAAATTTTCTTTAATCATTACTAAATCAAGTTTTCCAGTTCTAGATGGTCACAAGTGGTGAGGGGAGCAGATGGATTAGGCTCTTTAATTAGGTCGTTCTGAACTATAGCATACAAATTATTATCTACGA
The DNA here is from genome assembly GCF_050624435.1 of Tenrec ecaudatus. NCBI lineage: Eukaryota > Metazoa > Chordata > Mammalia > Afrosoricida > Tenrecidae > Tenrec > Tenrec ecaudatus. The sequence continues at coordinate 86,257,378 of NC_134545.1, read as the reverse complement.
ATAACAACAGAGTAGGTCTCATGTTTTAGAGTTCAAAGCTAATTTGAAGTTTCTACCTGACGGTGGAATCCGATGATCCTGTTATGATCACCCTCTCGTCATACTGGAGACACAGGACAGAACCTGTGTGGCCTGTGAGAATTCGCTTGCATTCCAGTGTGCTTTTATCCCAGATCTAGGATGGCAAACAAGGAGATTACGGTGAGAATGGGGGTACTGCGGAGACTTGTTGGTCTGTAATACGTTTGATCCTCCAAAGAATCAAAGCCCAGAGTAGGGTGGAATGTATGCTTTTCTATAGGTAAAGCTTAAGGACCTATATATATGTGGCTGGAGAACTAATGTAAACTTTATCCTTTTCATTATGGAACAGGGTAGCCTATAATTACGTGAGGGTCAAAGGAGGAGCAGTCCATTGAGAACACTTCAAGAAGGGAATTTCATCCTAGGACCAACCAGCTGCATGTTCTGAGGGAAGCAGCTATCTGTTCTTTAAGGAAATGATTTGGGTCTGGAAATGGCTAAAATCAACACTTACTTTCAGAAATAATGCTCTGAGCTTACAGTTTGGATTGCTTTTTGAATGTAGTCACCCTTGCATTCTCAGATGTTATTGTTGCTGTTAGGGTCTGTCAAATTGGTTCCAACTCTCAACGACCCCATATTCAACAAAACGAAACACTGCCTCATCCTGGGCCAGCCTCCCAACTGGTCTGCCGTCTGAGCCCTTTGTTGCAGCCACTGCGTCAGCCCATCTTGTCGAGGACCTTCCTGTTGTTCACTGCCCTCCACTTTAATAAGCATGGTGTCCTTTTTCAGGGACCGATCTCTCTATCTTTGCCTCGAAGGAGCACCCTGGATGTACTTCCTCCAAAATAGATGTCTGTCCTTTCGGCAGTCCATGGTACTTTCAATATTCTTCACCAGCGCCATAATTCAGATGCACTGATTTTTCCTTATTTAATGTTCAACTTTCACGTGCATTTGAGGTGATCGAAAATACCCTGGCTTGGGTCAGGCATACCTTAGCCATCAAAGTAATATCCTCACTTTTCAACACTATGAAGCAGTCTAGTGCAGCAGATTCAGCCCTCAGCTCCGGTCCCAATCAAAGCCACCTTACCTTAATTGTATTGTCTCGAAGGCCGCTCACGATCTTCTGATCATCGTACTGTAAACAGTAAACTCCTTTGCTTGTTTCACTTCGGCAATGGATTCTCTGTAAACTATGTCTTCCACATCTCCAATTAGATTCTATTGTCTGAGGAGAAGGATGGTCAAGAGACAGTCAATAAGAAAGGACCTGAACCGGCTGTTCTAAGATCTTTCATGGCAGCCAAGGACATAGGTTTAATGTTTCATGCTATGGGATATATAGGAATTAGGCGAACAGAAAATACAGTTTTTATAACGCCACTAGCTAAGATTTAAAACCCATTTCCATTTGTGATAGGATTTAAAACATAGCTTCTAAAACGTTCCTGTATAAACTATTAAAGAAATAGCAGATTGTTCAGCAACAGAAGGCAAGCTGTGAACCATGAAGTTATGTGCTCAGTGCTCTTCTCCAAGAGGGTGGCCAGTGAATTTCCATACAGAGCAGAAGCCACGGAAGATCAGCTTATAAATGTACTTTAACAGTCTCACTGGTATTTCATGGAGACGTCACAGGTTCTTTCTCTCTCATCTGTTAATCTACCAGTATATAATTTTAAAAAATGTTATCTGTTAACAATTTATCTGGCAAGTTTCTACCCCATTTACTTTTGAATCCACACCAATAAGTAGATATCAAACTCATGTTAATAAGCTTTAATTGATTCAGTGTGACAATACTGCTACTGAAGAATGCTAATAATTCCCTTGCATTTGGCAAATACCCAAATATACACAGATTCTTACCTCAATGTCTTGTATAATTTTAGGATAAAGTGCTCTATAAAAGGAGTTGGGAGGAGCAGTCCCATCAGGAGGTTTGTTTTTGAATAAATACTGTCCCCTAAAAAACAACAAATATTTCCCAGTGAAAATAATATTATTACACATTTATAAGGAATGTCTTCAAAGTGTTTTCACAGTAAATAGCCCAATGAAATCTCCATTAACTATGCCTGGAGAAGTGGGAAAGTGAGCCTGATCTCAGGAGTCTCCTGTCAAGGAATTATTCGGCATTCGTTAAGGAATTTATCCAACATTCTCCTTTTTATAAAAACCTGGTGAGGGGCAGGGAGAAGACAAAGGAGAGCAGATATAAAAGAGTTCAAGAAGAAAGAAAATGCTTTGAAAATGACGGTGGCAGCAATTGTATAACTATGCTTGATCTAATTGAATTATGGATTGCTATATCTGTAAGAGCTCCCAATAAAATGACAAAAATCAAAACCCAAAACAAAACCCTGGTGATTCCCAGTGACAGGGCATCAAGATAACTGAACTACTTGTAATTTGTTTTTTAGGATCAGGAGGTTTTTTTTTGAATCCAGAAAAAAGAGCATCAGGCCTTAGAAAATATAAAATCAATAGACAAGCTGTATAATCTGAGTCAGATACTGTATTTTTACAAAAATTAGGTGTGCTGCTCCATGGTCTTTGCAAATTGCTCGATTCCTCACATTAGTTTCCTATGCACATTATCTACCAACTGTGTGCTATTTTTAGAAAAAATTTATTGTAGTTTAAGTGAAAGTGTACAGAAGAAATTGGATCTTGTTTTGTGACACTGACTGCAATCCCCACGATGTAGCAGCATCCTTCCTATTCTCTCTCCTCATTTCCTATCCTTTCCTGCCTTCTCAGTTTTCCCTTTTTGATCTCAAATGAGCGATTTGCTCTAAGAAGTGTGCACCTGCCTGGGGTTGCTCACCTTGTATGATCTGGTTGGAAATCCTGTTATCAGTAACTACTGCCTTGTCCTCCCTGAGTGAAGGCCGGGCCAGGACAATGGATATTAGCAGAAGTTCCCCGGTTGTGGAGCTCATGTTTTCTAGGTCTTTACTTGTGGGAGTGAGGTAGATTGGTTGCTCAGGTAGTGAGGCTGCTGGTGACCAGTGTAGCAAAGCTTTAAAAGGCATCAGACGGTTTAACAACAACAATAAACCCTCAGAGGGACACGGGAGCATCCAGTGGCGGTATGACAGAAGTTGAAAAGAAATGCCTAAGAGCACTCTTGCTGTCAAGGCGAAGGCAAGCAATTGGCTTTCACAGGTGTGTTCCTGGCTATGCAGGCACGCACTTGTATTTTCTTGGCGTTCCTTGATTTCAGTGAGCAGCATTTGTTAGCCTCCCCCAATCTTATGACAGCACATCTCTGGAATACTCATATCCCAAGCTACATCTTTGCTACAAAAAATTCCAGCAAATGGCAATCGCATCCTGCTGGGTAAAAAATTTAATTCCTCATTCTGAAGTTAAGAACCCACCAAACACGGTGTGGAAGCTAGTAAACCCCACTATGGGTGTACTAACTGCTGTTCTCACTGGCACGGTGCCTTGCAAAGCGGAGATAGACAGAAATGCCTCTGAGTGTAATCCTGGCACCAGAGAAATCATGTTTTCTCTGGGCCAGTCATCCACTCCTCCCTCTATAGCTCCATTACAATGTAATTAATTGCTTGGTGTCTCCAGGAGCGCTTCTCCCTTGCCCTTTCCCTATTATACACCTTGAAAATTAGTTGAGAACATTTCCTATAAGGAAAGTAGATGGCGTGGATTTCTGTGTTAATACAGAAAGGGAAACCTACAGAAAAAGAAACTAAAATATGAAGGTTTTTTGGGTTTTTTTTTTTTTAGGGAGACTAACAGGAGCAAGAGAAATAATTTATCAACATAAAGAAAAGTGGGGATGGGACTCATTTAGGGAATGATTCTGGCTTAAAGGTATATTCTTATAATATTAATATCTGTGGACAAACAAGTATCCACATATATCTTAAAAGAAAAGATGGGGAATTTGGTGGATAATTTAATAATTTCAACCCAAAAATGCTTTAATGGGTTAGAAATCACTATAGGCATTTTATACACACAAAAATCAAATGTCAGTGTGGTTAAGTTAACCTGCCCAATGTCACATAGCCAATACGTAGCTGGCCTGGGATTTGAATCTAGATCTGGCTCTTAGACCCCATTCTTAGCCACCCCATTGTCTCCCATCGCACACATGCCTCAAGGACTGCTGTGCTCCTTTTTATCTCCGGCACAAATACGCCGTGCCTTTCTCCATGTACCTCTGTCTTCCCAGGAGGACTGATATGAATGGATTAAAAAAAACTCCCACTACATTTACCATAGGAACCCTAGTGATGCAGCGGTTACGTATTGGGCTGTGATCTACATGGTCAGCAGTTCAAAACCACCAGCAGCTTATGGGAGAAAGACTGGGCTTTCTATTCCCAGGGAGTTACAGTCTTGGAAATCCACAAGGCATGCTCTGACTCAGTGCGGCACTGACTTGATGGCATTTGGACATTTACCATGCCTCAATCAAGTACTGGAAGGTCTTCAAATCCAAAGTGCTACATTAAAGGACAGTGTGGTGTTAAAACCTGGCTCCCCGGCCTGTCTTGATGCTGTAAGTCAAAACCTGTTCAAACGGAAGCTTTCTGACTGCAGGGACCACTTCTATATGAAATGCCTGGTGCCTATGGGAGTATGGGTAACATGATAAAGATGCTCAACATTAAACTCAGAATGTTATCATAAAATGGGATCTGCTGATTAAGAAAATGGACTTTTATTATACTTTTAAGAGTTACCATTGGTGAGCACAGAGAGTATCTGTTCTGCATTATTCAAGAAAGAAAATGACAGAGTTCAAGTCCTATGGGCATACAATCAAATCCACCTAGATATACAGTACAACAGCAAAGTAGAAGTGAAACCGTACACGCAAAGCTTTATTAGAAAACCATACTGACTTAGTTATTTTTGGTTGGAGGAAGTGAAGGGAATTTTCAAAGAGAGCATATGGGGAAGCTAACACACAAAGGTTGTATTAGGTTTCTGAAGACAACGTGAAAGGAGAAACTCATCCTCGGAGGTTAGCATTTAAACACGGGAAGTCAACCCAAGAAGGCAACACGTACAAATAAAAGCTGTGACAAGAGGGTTCTAGAGACGGGCTTCACGGGCTGGACCACTATTTACAATTTCATGGGGTTACTCTTCAGGATAATTAAGAGGATAACTTAAGAAAGGAGAATATAGTCAGAACTCTGAAGGATATTTGAAAGTAAAGAAATTGGTTTCTGTGTTTGAAGAGATAGGTGGAAGAATAGTTAATTTGCGCTAGATACAGATTATTTCTCAGCTTCAACTTTATACATCTTTTAAAAGGCCCCCCAAATAATCTTTTCAATGATCTTCTATTTTCTTTGTAGCTAAATGACAGCTCTTGCTGTGTAGCTTAGTGCCAATCCAAAGCAAAATGGTGGACCCTACATTCACCCCATCCATGAAAAACAGCCCATTTACTTCTTGTTTTCCCCCCAACTGCTCTGGGCCCATTCCCAGTATCTAATAAGGATTTAGTCTCACTTACAGACCAAATAGAAACAACATGCCTTTTAACAGGGAGCAAAGCCTTTATGTTGATGGGGGTTAGAAATAAATTTCTTTAAGTGAAATTTCAGGTCAGAAGTTATTTGGAGGACATTTTTTTTACTTTTTAATAACTATCTTTTTGAAGAGTAGAGGTATATTCCCAATTGCTCTGAAGTTTTCCTAAGTAAGTAACTGCTTGCTCTTATTTCTAAAACTGGGCCTGGAATTCTTCGCAAAATGTATGCACTCTCAATGTGATAAAATTATATACTTGCCTTTTTAATTATGAAAATATAAAACAAGCTATAGTTTTTGATCATAGAATAAGAAAAAACATATTTGGGAACAGAATAGAAACAACCATGGTCTTTTATTTATATAATTTTTAATTTAGTCAAAGAAGTGTAGTACATGATCCGATTAATTAAAATTCAGATATAATTTCATCCTAACGGCCAAACCAAGCCAAGTTCTTTGCCATGGAGTCCAGTGACCTATAGGACAGACAACGTAGAACCGCCTCAGAGGAAAAGAAGCAGATTGTCATTATCTTTCTCCCCCAACTGCTAGGTTCAAACTGCTGACCTTTCCATTAGCAGCTGAACACTACCTACTGAGTTCCTTCTTAATAGCTAATATCTCCACAGAAGTTAGTGCAATATTAAGGGTTCATTATATTTATTATGTGGTAATGAATTTCAAAAGCGCGCGCACACACAAAGGGTACTGACTATATTTTTATGAAAATTGTGGATCCATTAGATGTATCTCTATTTCAAAAGGATTCAACCCTTTTTTTTTTTAATCTCCCTATGATCCAAGATAAACAACTGGTAAGAGGAATTTGGAAGGAGTCCGGGAGGACATCACAGAGCTTACAGCTTCTTGGATTATTGTTTCTACCACCTATAAGAGTATGCCACCTTTATTTTCCATCCCAGATTGTCCGATAGTGGAGACATTTTCTGAAGGACAATTATCTCTAGATGGCATCTTCCAGAAGTGCTAATGAGATGGTGCCACTATGCTAAGAGAACAAGAGAAAACGGTGAAGGCTCTCAGGCGGCTAATGCTTTCAACCATTCAGAATTAAGCAATAAAATCGTATAAAAATGGGATTCTTAAGAAGAAACCATGGTTTTTACTAAATTCCATCTTTGTTCTTTCTTATGGCTAAGAGTCCCTCATGCTAGTTGGACATTAAAAAAAAATAACTTTTTGCTTACAAAGGTGATAAAATACCAGAGGGGTAGTAGGCTCAAGGCATGACATTTTCTGAAGGAAAAAAGAATCCTTTGTCCTGGATGATTTTAGGAGGTGGCTGGATCTGATGGTTTCCATATGATTCACAGCCATCTACTTGCCTTATAAATGGCTCATCAGCTCTTTTTCAAGATACCAATTTCTGCCAGAGAACAGAATACTTTAAGGAGGTGGGCAGGCCAGTTTTCCTTTTTTAACAAAGCAAGATTAACACAACATTGTCATTTTATGAGTGACTGGTCAGAAGGAAAACTGCGGAGTACATGAAAAACTATTCTTTAGTTTTCTTCTTCTTTTTTCTATAAACCAGCAAAATCATTCTATCACATGGTAAGCCATCTCATTGGTTCCCAACAATATTCCAATGACTGAGTGGCCAGGTCCTGAGACTCTGTAATAGGGAGGAAGTTAAAAGGCTCACCACCCTCTTCTTTCTGCCAGGCCTCTCCAGAGAGAATCCGTCCTGACCATTCTCTCAATGAGCTTTTTCCATAGCATGCCATCAGATGTCACTCGGTACCATTCCTTACACACAAGTTCAGCAGCACACAGTGATTTGGCGTCCAGGTATGATAGAATGTTCTCAGCAATGTGATCCAGCCCTCGAGCTTTCAAACAGGAGAGGGGGTGAGGGGCACAGGCAAAGAAAAGAACAGAGGGGGTGGTGAATGAAATTTTACAAAAGGTTCTTTAAAACAAAACAGCATTTGTTCTTATGTGAAGGCACATCATTGTCCCCAGTGTGGTCCAGTTTCTTTTTCAAACAGAGACTTGGGTAAAATGAGTGTCAATAATTTTTCCATAAGGTTACAGAAATGAACAATATTTTCCATCTTCCTTTAGATAAGGAAGTTAAATCTAACAACCAGCAAACCCCCCAAGACATTAAAAATAAAAAGGATTCCAGAAAACAACTCACATCTATCTATATGGATTTCAGCACTAGGGGATGTTCTATGGATGGCATCTCAAACTCTGTGACTCAGACCCTCTCCCCCCTCCCAAATCTCTATATTAGGTCCATTTCTCATTCTGTTTCTATTACTGCTGCAGTTTCCAAGCACTAAGTCAGAGTGAGCTAGGTTAGAGAATTTGGGGGCATGCAGGAAGTAAAGAGAGAAGGAAGAGATAGAGAGTGGTATCAGAACATCCCAAGAGGAAAGACAGGGAGGATTTTAAGTTCAAGGATGGGCTTAGTTTCTAATGTTCAAAAAATTATATTTGAGAATAGCTGCTGCTATAAAGCCTAAATGACTTTTGACCAAAAATGGAAGAAAAATAAAACAAACAACCCTCCCCCACCCCGACCATTAACTAACTTGGTTAGCATTTCAGAGAAGACTGTGTAGATGCCATGAAGGAAAATGAGAATAGGTCTTGGGCTGTGCAGACTGAATGGCCTTCCAAATGAAAATTACCACCACCCACGTCTGGACTGAGGCCTCTGAGGAACAGGTTTTACAAAACAGAATGGCCACACTAATAAACCACCTCTTGGCTGCTGTTCTAATTCACAAGTGAGACAGAAACATTCAAAGTTATTTCTCTTTGCAGGTACTTATCAAAGGTTTTCTAAAGACTTCAATGGTTCAGAAGAATTCCTTCACACTCTGGCTCCCTTAGGCACAAACTTAACCAACAGGAAAGATGACACCACATTTCATTCTATGCCTTCCGTTCCCCTAGATGATTCAAGGACACACTTGTTTAAGGACATTTGGATGGTTACTAATGGTGTCCAAGTAAAGCAGTAAATGGATTTTGTTTGCCTGGTACCACATGTTCCACATGTTCATATTTAAGCATGCATCATCAAGTACTTTTTAAATTAAAGAAACATGACTATAAGCCAAAGATAGAAATGATTGATTTATGCTAAATATAGTGATGCTAAGTATATTGATGATACACTTTTGCATCTTTATCTTAAAACTATCTGTACCAACAGGAAAGTTTCCAAAAGGCATTCATGCGTTTTAATGGATACCATCAACTTGCTCCTGATTCGTCAGTGTGTACCTGTAATAAGTATTTGGAAGTAATTTTACCTAACATGCCAAAAAAAAAACCAAACCCATTTTGTTAAGGAATTAAAAGCTTTTTTCAAAAAAGTATTTATTACATGTAGTCAGATGGTATAAGTTTGTAAGTTCAAATGGCCGTACACACTAGGTTGATGAGTTATAAGATGGTCAGCAATATACACAGGTGATTTGGCATTCCAGTATGACTAGGGATCAGTATTAGGCAAAGGATAGGCAAATGATATATAAGCCTAATCAATTCCTGATCAATTCTAGGTGGTGTGGCTTGAGCTAGCAGTATGTCTCAGCGATTGGGGAGAGAGGAGTAATGAGATACACACAGATTGTCCACACAGAGAAAAGTGTTTGCCTATGGCTATCACAAAATTCACTAAGTGAAGAGGGCCAAAATTTGTTTAACTGAACAAAGAGGTACGCAAGCAGCTTATGATGGCAATTTCTATGTTTCTTTTGTTTCAAAGGAAATGTAAGTTCTAAGTTTAAAAAAATACAATTCTAAAAAAAATACAATTCTTAAAGATACGACTGGCAAAGAGCAAACAAATTTTTGTGAGAATACAAGTTGATATATATTTTTTTCTTATAATAGTAAGGTAATGTGCATTAGTAGTCTTAAAATGTTCATATTCTATAATGTAATCATTTCACTTATAGTATTCCTCCCCCCCCCCACAGGATGCCCTAACAATAAATGTAAAACACTACCCATCATAGCATAGTTGAAAATAGAACTTTCTGAAGTTTCCTTCCATGTGTTTCAGTTATAGTAAAGAATACTAAACCCAAATGTACATACGTTCTTGACACAATGGATGTATGAATGGATTGTGATAAAAATTGTATGAGCCCCCAATAAAATGATTAAAAAAAAGAATACTAAACCCAAAGTGAACTCACTGCCATTGAGTCAATTCTTACTTAAAATAATGTTTTTGAAGAATACATACTTATTATAAGCACTTACAATCAAGAAAAACAATTTATACCTAGGAAACACACCACACCAAAAAAGGGCAATAATACTCAAAATTTTCTGAATGATGAGGTCCTGAGTAAATTTAATGTACTGTTTTCAGTACTTTCATGTAACTAATATAATCAGGAAAGAAAAAAAGACAGATTTTAGTTGAGATTTCATTTATCTCTGAATTATAAATTCTTTTAAAAGAAGCTTTTGACACAGAAGAGAATCTCATATTTTTCTAAGACAGCACTACCCCTAAATATCAATGCCTCTGCTGTCTCCTAGATCACCATTCAGCAAAGCAACCAATGTTCTTTGAGACAAGGACGTAGTCTCAGAACCCTAAACAGGCAGCTCTACTCTATCCTACATGGTCACGATCGAGTCAGAATAGAAGCAATGGCCATAAGTGGGCAAAATAGCGGTGAAGAGAAGAGTATGAAATAGGGAGATGATTAACCAAGAAAGAAGACAGGAACGGTTTATAAAAATCAAAACAACAAAAACGTTTAAGAAGAGTAATACATAGCTAGTACAGTTACCGTTCCAGGAAATCGTCTAAGTAAATGGTTTACAAATACCTGTAGACATACCTGGCAGAGCAGTTATGAAATCCCTCTGCAACATTGGTTTAAGATACGAGTTTATGTGGCCGTGTTGGTAATGACACATTTGGGATATAAGATGTTCAACAAATTCTACTTGATCGGACTCCGACCACTGTTCAAAATACTTGACACACAGTTCCTTTTCCTTTTCATAGCTTGCTGAGAGCTTCCGCTGCTTGGGAACAATCATACTGGAGGTGCCATTGGCAAGCTTTGTCTGTAGAAGAGAGGGATTAAAAGAAATAAGTGTTGAAAAAGAAGGAAATACACATTTTTTTCTGGCCTGGCATGCTACCTATGCCTAAATGATAGCGCCCGCTATGTTACTCTACTGGCAAGTTGTCAACAGCAAGTACATGGAAAAACCACAGAAATGCTGTAATAGGTTGGTAATCAGGCATACTGCCAGGAGACTAAGCATTCACTTTGCAAAGTTTACAGGGAGGGAGAAATTCTTATTATTTGGCGATACAGAAATGAAAACCGAATGCCAAAAATACCATTTGGTTTTTCTTGTATATACTAGTTAATGGATATTTATTCAATTACTTGATCACTACTCATTTTTAAATAAGAAATCCTCTAAGCAAAGAAAGGCCAATGCATATTTTGAGACTGTGTTAATAAAGGTTAAAACATGTATGACTGGGGAGGGAGGAGGAAGGAGGAAACGTGACTGGAGGAGGGAGGAGGAAACATGAGGAGCTGATATCAAGGGCTCAAGTAGAAAGAAAATGCTTTGAAAATGATGATAAGAGATGTGAGCGTCCCCAAAAAAAGTATTTAGTAATAATAACATTAATAAAATGTATGACCAATCTACCCTTTTTAACTACCTCACTATAGCTGATCTCTACTGAATATAAAAGTTATATGTTTAAAGGTTTTAAAAAAATCTTTTTATTGGGGGCTCATACAACTGTTACCACCATCCAGCCATTGTGTAAAGCACATTTGTACATTTGTTGCCATCATCATTCTCAAAATGTTTTCGTTCTACTTGAGCCCTTGGTATCAGCTCCTCATGTTTTCCCCTCCCTCCCCCACCCTGCCTCCCTCCTTCCTGAACCCTTGATGATTTATAAATGATTTATTATTCTTTCATGTCTTACACTGTCTGATGTCTCCCTTCACCCACTTAAAAAGTCTTTTTTAATGATTGATTCATTTACCAAGCATCTACAATGGGCCAAACAATATTCTAAGTGCTAGGAAACCAGTGAACAAAATAATAGTCATTGTTACTGTGGATTTAAAATCTAGCGTGAGCGCAAGTTAAGCACGTAAACAGAAATTATAATGTAGATAGTCTTATGAAGAAAATAAAGTAAGATACGAGGGCAAAAAATAAGTGTGTAGCTCTGTTAGGAAGAATTCTAAAAGGGTCCCAAGACTGCAGGCCCATACTTTCTCTATTATTAGAACAAACATTAATGTGGGTACTGCTGTGAGAGATTTTGCAGATGTAACTTAAGTTCACAAACCAGTTGAACTTACGATAGAAAGATAACCCAGGCAGGCCGGACCTAATCATGAGAGTTCTCTGACTGGTACAGACAAAGTAGGAGGCCATGAGATTAAGGAATGCGGTCACCTGAGAGTACCTCCTAACAGACAGCCTGCAAGGAAACAGGGGCTCAGCCCTACAACTGCAAGGAAGTGAATTCTGACAAGAAAACCGTCCACCCACCCCCAAGACCCTGCACAAAAGAAACCAGCCTGAGCCAAGACATAGCTGTGCTGGAGCAGATTTTCACCTACAAAAACCATGAGCTAAGTAAATGGATGCTGTTTTAAAGCTGTTAAACTTGGGGCAATTTGTTAAGCAGCATAAACAAATTTAAGAAACTTAATATAATTGTTTTTATTTGAGGGGTAGGGGATGGCGTCTCTGAAGAGATGACATATGAAATGAGACAAACGAAATGAAAGAATAAATGAGGGATGAGGTAGAAATGAACCCAAGTTGTTATTTGGGGGATAGAGTGGTCTGTGCAATAGAAATCTCTAGACCAATGGTCTTAAATTGACACGTGTCTGTCATGTTGAAAGAACAAGAGGCCCAGTGTGACTGCAATAGCGCTAATCAAAGAGAAACCAGTGTGGAGAGATTGGTTGGTGTCAGATCACTTAAGTCATTTTGATGACGGTAACTAATCCACAAAGGTAACCCTAAATCAGAGATCCTCAAACTACGGCCCGCCAAGGACATTTATCCGGCCTGCCGGGTGTTTTTGCCCCATTTGTTTTTTTACTTCAAAATAAGATGTGCAGTGTGCATAGGAATTTGTTCTTTTTTTTTTTTTAAACTATAGTACGGTCTTCCAACGGATCTGGGGGACACTGAACTGGGCCCCTGGCCTAAATGACTGCAGTCCTCGAATACACATATGCTGTCCCTCTCATCAAGCAGTGGCATTCACAGCCTATCCTTTGAACGGGGGCTTGCACTTCTAACAAAATATGGAAAAAGAGACCTTCTAAGACTTCTGAGTCCAGGCAGCTTCTGACTATTCCTCCTTGGAGTCTTGAGTTGCCATATAATAAGTGCAGGCAAGTCTGCTAGAAAGGAGGCCTAGAAGATGAGAAGCTATGCAGACAGAAAGATCACATGCTGAAGCAAGCACCTAGGAACTTGGTGTGATATGATGTGACTTCAGTTTTCAAAGGATCACTGGTGTGTAGAAAAGAGGCCACATATAAGAACACTTAAAAGATTACTTCAGTGGTCCAGGGAAGTGGTGACAACCTCTCGGACTAGAGAGCTAGCTACAGAGATGGTAAAAAACAATTGAGATTCAGTCAATAATCTGAAGGCAGAGTCAAGTGAATTCACTGATTAGGCATGGCATGTGAGGGTAAATTCTGACAGGTTGCAGATGTAACTGAAGTTCACAAAAAAAAATTCTGAAATGTTTTGCTACTGTGAAGAAAGTATAGGTTTTCTGTAGAGGATAACCACAAAGCAGTATGCCCGGTACTTTCAAAGAAAATGTGATGGATCTCTGGCAAATTTGATTTGACTGGGAGATCCTTGTTACTAGAGAGTTTATCTCTGCTAGACATTCTGAATGTGCAACATATCAAAACAGTACCAAATCTAGACGATCCATTTCTGCTATTAACGCATAGGCTTACCTTATTTCTAAAAGTTAAATTCTACTAGTATATTCAAGCTTCTTAACAAATGGTCCCTGGTATGCAGTTGAAAATATATTTTATACAGAAAAAGCTGCCACCTGTAAACAGCAAGCCCTTGGTGTAGAGGTGGACATTTTCTAGCATAAATGCCAGTGTTGTCTGTGCTATAGACTGAACATGATTAATAAGAACCTTGTTGGACACAGGCCTTGGGGGACTTCTGGGCTGCTTTTTTGTGTAGGTTATTTGTTTGCATCTCAGGAAAAGAAAAGTCATGAAGTGTAAAGCAAGATTTAAAAAGCCAGCAAATAGGTGGGCTTACACATTTGACCAAATGCCACTCCCTCACTGTCCAAAACCAAACCTCCTACTCTATCGATAAATTTTTATATAGTGGCCCTTTGTCTTTTAAAAGGTGCACATAGACTTTGAGTTGGGTGTTATCCAGAATATTATTTCCTAGGTAAAGACCAGAAATGCCAGTAAACAAAAAACAACCAGCAAGTGCATGATATGACTCTGTTTATACTTTAAACAAACCAGATGTTGTTAAAATCAAGGGAATGTGTGTGCCATACTATGATTAGTGACTATCAGACTATTAACAGTTAAAACTGTCTTTGGATTTCACAGGTTTGGTTGTCACATTGTAAGAGCCAAAGTTTACTGAAATTTATCTTTTGTGCTTTCTATGATCAAATCATAAATAAGTGGGACCTAGCAACAGTTGACAAATAGAAATGAAATGAGAAAGTGTATAAGAATGAAATACAAACAAAGTGTATGATTTTACCAACTATTCTTCTGGTAAAGATAACGTATAAATGGTTTTGGCTGTACAGACTTGTAGTCACCACCTTCTAAAACTGTGCATATTACAAATCTTCATCAATCAGCTATGTGACATGAAACAGGTTTTTCCGAGGCTCTGGTTCCTCATTTGTAAACCAAATAATAGGGAAGAACAAATAAAATCATGAAAAGTATGTTTAGCATATCACCTGGCATATAGCAGCGCTTAATAAATTATAGCTATAAAAACTAGTTTAATAAGGTTATGATGTTCTTGGAGCTGAACTCCCACTCACTGTTTAAGACAAAGACTTCTTTGTCACTATTTCTTGTTAAGTTTTCATTGCAATGAAATATACCTAAAAGTACATAAATTTGAGAGTATGTTGGGGGCTTCAAAAAGTCTACGGAAAAATTCCATTACCTTTCAATTCTATTCTCCATGAACTTTTTTTTTGAAGCCCCTGATATGCAATGTAGCTTTCACAAGATGCACACAGTCATGTCACAAATAACCAGATCAAGAAAGAGAACATTCTGAGCCTCACAAGCCCCCTTGTGCCCTTTCCTACTTTAGGGCACTGTCCCCTTGAAGGGCAAGCAATGTATCAACTTCAATAGGAACTCTATACCAACTTCAACATCTGTTTCAAACTCTACCTATACAATTTACAGCAGCATTAAAAAGAACATGAGGGGGGAGGGAGGGGAAAAAGGGAGCTGATACCAAGGGCTCAAATATAAAGTAAATATTTAGAAAATAATGATGGCAACATTTGTACAAATATGCTTGAAGTATGGATTGTTATAAGAGCTGTAAGAGCCCCCAATAAAATAATCTTTTAATTAAAAAAAAAAGAACACACAACACTTAGGAATAAATTTAACAACCTATGTGTAAAACTTGTGAACTGAAAACTACAAAACATTGCTGAGGGAAATTAAAGCAGACCTAAATAAGGCTTCATAAGAGATCTATCATATTATGGATAGAGGTCAATGTACATATATTTAAATGTTAAGTATTAAGATAGCAGATGGACTTGGGGCCTCTACTCAAGGCATACCTGAACACAGGAACACTTTGTTCTAATAACCTGGCACACTTCGATACTTACATTCCTGATATGATCGCTGAAGACAAAATGGGTGCGTAAGCATATGTGAAGAAAGTAGATGGTGTCTGGCTATAAAAGGATAAGAGTGTCAGAGGTCTTAAAGGCTTGAGGGTAAACAAGTGGCCATCTAGCAGAGAAACAACTAAGCTCACATGGAAGAAGCACACCAGCCTATGTGATCATGAAGTGTCAACAGGATCAGGTATCAAATGATCCAAAACAATTATATTGATGTGAATGAGGGGGACTGGAGTGGAGACCCAAAGTTCATCTGTAGACAATTGGACATCCCCCCACAGAAGGGTTACAAGGACGATTCAACCAGGGTGCAGTACAGCACCAAGGACACAAACAACATTCCTTTAGTTCCTCGCCCCCACTATCATGATCCAGTTTTTTCTTACAAATCCATCTAGACTGGAGTACAAACATTGGTACAGATAAGAGCTTTGGACACATGAACTTTAGGACAGTATTGGGAGTAGCAATATCATGAGGGTAGGGGGAAAGTAGTGGAGGGGAGAATGGGTAGAAAAGGGGAACCAATCACAACATTGGGGATATAGACCCCCATTCCCCGAGGGGAACGAGTAACAGAAATGTGGGTGAAAGGAGACAATGGATGGTATAAGATAGGAAATAACAATAATAATATATAATCAATCAAGAATTCACGAGGCAGGGAGGGTGGGAGAGGAAGGGGAAAAAAGAGAGCTGAAGTAGAAAGAAAGTGTTTTGGAAATGTTGATGGCAACAGATGTACAAGTGTGCTTAGTACAACTGAATGATGGATGGTTATAGAATTTGTAAGAGCCCCCCAATAAAATGGTTAAAAAAAGTATCATGTTCATGAAGTAGACGCAATATTGTAAGATGTCCATTCTTTCCAAACTGCCATTAATGCTATGGCAAAAGGAAAATTGACATGGTGATTCTGAAAATTTAAGGAAATGTATAGGACCGAAGTGTTATTTTATTTTTTCATTAACACATTTCTTACATTTATAGAAAAAGTGAGCACAGAGTTCTGATGTGTCCCCTGCCATCTGCAAAAGTTTCCCTTATGAACATTTTTATTAGTGAGATGTATAATTGACAGACCAATATCAATACATTATTATTAACAAAATGCTACAGTGTTTTTAACTCTTGTGTTACACACAAGACCTAAATTAAAGGCCAAACTTACTTGACAAATAAAAACACGATAGAAGAATTATATACCGAATCTAAAACTTTGAAAGCAAGAGTAATCAAGACCATGGGTTTGGGTGCAACCATGTGGGTGACTGGAACAAAATAGAGTACAGAAATATACTTACATTTGACTGTTTTTATAAAGATGCCAAACTAATTCAGTGGTGGAAAGAATAGCCTTTTCAATAAATGGTGTTGAAACAACTGAATACCCATTTGGAAAAGCATAAATAGTATTCTGTACCTCACACAAGGTACAAAAAGTTAGCTGGATGTTTTGAATTTGCATACAAGAGCTAAAAGTTAGAAAATGTCTAAAATGGCAACTCTTCCATGTGTACGGACAGGAAGACTCAGTACTGTTAAGCTGCCAGCTCTTTCCGATGCGATCTATAGATTGAATGCAACTCCAATAAAGACCTTAGCAAGTTACTTTGTGGAAATACACAAACTGATTCTATAATTTACATGCAAAGGCAAAAGATAGAGAATAACCAACATATTATTAAAGAATAATAACTGTATTAGGCAGGGTTCTCTAGAAAAACAAGAAGGAATATAGCAGCTAATTAGTCCACAGGCAGTACAGAAGGTTCAGTTCAACTCACTTCCATGCCACAGTTAATACACTAGAAAGTCCTTCAATTCACATGGGCTGCTGGGTCCAAGGTCAAGGAAGCAGACAGTGGAGTCCTTCCTCGGGCAAAGTAAGCAGAGTCTGTCCACAGGCAGCAAAAAGCTAGGTAGCTCACCAACAGTCAATAACTGGAGAGCTTAGATAAGCAGGCCCAGATGAGATATTGAACACAAGTAATGCAAGGTGACAGGATCCACCAACCTCACACTCAAGCAATGTAGGTACCAGCAGTGTGGTGAAGTAGGTCTTGAAGGAGCTTCAAACTCTAACAACACATTCCATGGGTTGGCTTGGCCCACAGGTAGTGTAGCTCAAAGGTTGAGGCAGAGAACTAGCAAAGTGCAGCTGCATGCTTCAGCACACTCAGATCACCAGAGAGCAAAGGGGGGTGGGGGTGGGTGGGCACGCACTTGCAGAGCCATTTATCTCGTTGCCCTCCGATCAAACTGCAACCTGATTAATCCCACATGTCAGGTTGGCACATGGTCAGGTTGGCACATGGTCAGGTTGGCACAATCAACCTAACTATCACAATAACAAAGTTGGAGCACTGACACTACTGAATTTCAATACTTATTATAAAACTACAGTGATCAAAGCAGTGTGGGACTGACAAAGGTATAAACAAATAGATTAGGGGAACAAATCAGAAAACCCAGAGGAGCCGATGGGAGACAACATGGCGGTTTCACCATGAGGACCCGTCAAGGGATGAAAATAGATGTGCCTGGAAGCAGATGTTTCAGTTTCTCTGCATAACATCTTTTGCCATACCGTCTGATACACATATCTTGGTCCACCATGGCAGTAGCAGCAGTAACATGGGCACTGTCAAACAGAACTGCCCTGAAACATTTCTTATCAATTCAAAATGGAGTTTTATACAGTGTTTGTCATAAATCTACACCGCCTCTACCAGATGACTATAATTGCAAGGTCGAGCTTGCTTTGACATCAGATGGCAGGACAATAGTATGCTACCACCCTTCTGTGGACATTCCATAGGAACATACAAAACCTATTCCTCGGCCAGATCCTATACATAACAGTGAAGAAACACATGACCATGTGCTGAAAAGTAGATTAGAAGCGAAAGATCAGCCCCTTCAATAAGGACCGATGATAGAACAACTTAGCAAAATGTTCTTTACCACAAAGCACCGTTGGTATCCTCATGGGCAGTATCACAGACGTCGTAAGAAATTGAATCCTCCAAAAGACAGATGATTTCGAGGTTCTCATTAGGAATCATAGAGAAATGTTATCTTTTGCCTCATTTGCCACTTGAGAAAAATATCCGATGTAGTCCCTACTATGTTACAAATAAAGTAATTTTAAAAAATATATGAAAAAAGAAAACCCAACAATATATTCATACAAATAGAGTCAGCTGATCTTTGACAAAGGAGCAAAGGCACTATATATCAGAACAAAGACTTATATCCACAAAGAAGTCTTAAAACTCAACAATTAAAAAAAACCAATTAGAATGGATGTGTGCAACTCAAAGAATTTAATCAATATATATGTTTAGAAATTGTTGAATTGGTATATGTTATGCTATATACACACACACATAAACTTTATCTTTGCATATACTTTCTCAATAACAAAATGAAATTATTGTAAAATTATAAATAAGATGAAATAGATAGCTCTGAGTGATGAATTGTATAGTGGGCTTTGTAACAGTCACTCAGCCATGAAGCTTTTCTGCTCTGAATTAGGTTTAAAAAAATGAGGATACTAGAAAGTTTATATAGTACAATTATTCTAAATTAATCATATGTAATTAAACTATTCAGTTATAAAAATGTGGTATCATGGTGGCCTAATTATTGGGCTGCTAACTACAAGTTTAGTGGTTCAAAGACACCAGTTTCACGAATAATTTATAAATTATCAAGGAGATCTGGGGGAGGGAGAGTGGGGAAGGGAAAAAAATGAGGAGCTGATACCAAGAGCTCAAGTAGAAAGAAAATGTTTTTCTTTTTTTTTACCCAGCTTTCCTCCAGCCCGGAAAATGTTTGTTTTTTTTTTTTTAAAGATGATGACAGCATATGTACAGATGTGTTTGACACAATGGATTTATGTTTGGATTGTGATAAGAGGTGTAAGAGCCCCCAATTAATTAAAAATAAAAAGCCACCAGTTTCTCTATGGGAGAAAGAAGCTTTCTACTCTGGTACAGAGTACCAGTCATAGAAAACCATGGGGGAGCTCTACCACAGGCCTGTCCCGTCGAGGTGCTATGCGTTGGAAATGCCTCGACGGCAATGAGTTTGGTTTTTGACTATATTTCAATTAAACAAAAGGAAAACTTAAAAGGCGGCCACAAAGATATGGCCACCTCAACAAAGACAAGTTGTTGCTGTTAAACACTGTTGCCTTGATTTATGATGCTCCTGAGCATTACAGGATTGGACTTGTGATTCACGGAGATTTTTCTAGTTGACTTTCTAGAAGCAAATCACCAGGTCTTTCTTCTTAGTCCGTCTTAGTGTGGAAGCTCTGCTGAAAACTGTTTAGCATCATGTTGTTGCTGTTCTGACCCATAGCAGCTCTATGCAAAACAGACGAAACCCTGCACAGTCCTGCACCATCGCCATCCTTGAAACTGTTCCTGCGCAATCTAACTCCTCGCGGGCCTTCCTCTTGTTGGTCCCTTCACTTTACCAAGCATGATGGAAATATTTCCAGAACAGTCTTGCCATCTGGCCTCTAGGAGTACTCTGGCAGGGGAGATCAGTTTGTCTTTTTGGCAGTCCATTGTAATTTCAACTTTTTTCTCCAATACCATATTCAAATGCATCAGGTCTTGAGTTTTCTTTATTCAATGTCCGGCTTTCACATGCATATTGTGTAGTGGAAACTACCTTGGCTTTGGGTCAGGAGCAAGATAGTCCTTAAAGTAACACCCTTGCTTTTCAATATTCTAAAGAGGTTTTATGCAACAGACTTACCTAATACAACACATTTTAAAAATTTTCTTTTTTTAAATCATTTTATTAGGGGCTCATACAACTCAATGTTTTGATTTCTTGACTGCTGCTTCATGAGCACTGATTGTGGACCCAAGCAGACAAATCCTTGACAACTTCGAACTTTTGTCCATTTATCATGATGTTACCTGAGAGGATTTTGGTCTTCTTTACACTGAACCATAACCCATACTAAATGGTGCAATACTTGGTTTCATCAGCAAGTGCTTCAAGTCCTCCTCACTTGCAGCAAGCAAGGGTGTGTCTGCTGCATATCACAGGTTGTTAATAAGCCTTCCCCCAATCTTTATGCCACATTCTTCTTCATATCATCCAGTTTCTTTTATGGTATGTTCAGCATACAGATTGAACAAGTATGGTAAGAAGATACAATCCTGTTGTACACCTTTCCTGAATTTAAACTCTGCAATATTCCCTTGTTCTGTTCCCACACGTGCCTCTTGACTGATGTACATCTTCCCCGTGAGCACTCTGTAGTGATCTGCAATCCCATCCATAGTTTACTATGGTCCACACAGTCAAATGCCTTTGCACAGTAAGTAAAACACAGGTAAACATCTTTCTGGTGTTCTCTGCTTCGAGCCAAGACCCATCTGACCTCAGCAATGATATCCCTTGTTCCATATCCTCTTCTGAATCCAGTCTGAACTTCTGGAAGTTCCGTCAATGCACTACAGCAATCACTGTTGGATAATCTTCAGCAAAGTTTTGCTTACATGCGATATCAATGATACCATTTTATAGTTGAGCATTCTGCTAGGTCATTTTTTTTCTTTAGAATGGAGACAAATATGGATCTCTTCCAGCCAGTTGGCCAAGTAGCACAATAACCTCATGAGGCCAGTTTTCTTATGCCCATTCTTTTTCCCTGAGAGCAACTGGTGGGTTCAAACTGCAGACCTTGCAGTTAGAAGCCCAACTTGTAACCTACTACCCACTATGTCACTGCTACCTCATTCTCTCACTGCCATCCCGTCGATGCTGACTCATAGCAACTCTATAGGACAGGATATAACTGTTCCTCTAAGTTTCTGAGACTGTAAGTCTTTACAGGGGTAGAAAGCCCTGCCTTTCTCCCTTGGAGTGGTTGGTGGTTTCAAACTGCAGACCCTGAGGATCGTAGCCCATATATGTAACCACCATGCCACCAGGGCACCCTATACAACGTCATTGTACTCAGTAATAAAAAGAACATATTATAGCTACTCAAAGCGACAAAGATGACTTTTAAAAACATGAACTAAATTAGGCACAAAAGATTATATATTTTATGAGTCGACTTAGATACCACTCTAGGG
Source organism: Tenrec ecaudatus (assembly GCF_050624435.1). Taxonomy (NCBI): domain Eukaryota; kingdom Metazoa; phylum Chordata; class Mammalia; order Afrosoricida; family Tenrecidae; genus Tenrec; species Tenrec ecaudatus. The sequence goes on along the minus strand of NC_134545.1, from coordinate 86,235,772 downwards.
AAGGCAAATTCAACCTGCAGAGATAGAAAACAGATCAGTGGTTGCCCTGGGGCTGAATATGGGGGTGGGATGTCTTGGTAAGAGCACAAGGAAACTGTCAAGGACAATGAAAATGTTCTCTATATTTTGCCTGTTGTGTGCCAGAATCCACTCAATTATAAACTTAACATGGGTATATCTGATTGTATACAAATTAGGTCTTAATAAAGTTGATTTAAAAGAACAATTTCTAAAGATGAACTTTAAAAGTTACTCTCATTAAGACAGTTCTGAATAATAGTGACCTTCTAGACAGAGTAAAACTGTCCCTGTATGTTTCTGACCCTGTAATTCTTTATGGGAGCAGAAAGGCCCATCTTTCTACAGTGGAACAGCTGGTGGGTTACAGCTGACCTATGTAGCTGACCTGGTTGGAAGCCACTATACTGCCATGGTCCCTTGCTCCTAAGGATAGAGTATACCTTTCGATAAATGCCACACTTATAATTGTTTCATTGGATCTACAGTATTGCATCCGTAGAGCACTCTGGAAGTAAAGGTCTTTGTTTACCAAGTCTATTCCCTGTATCATTCTCCCATCTGGGTTTTCCTACAGATGTCTAAAGCAAAGAAAGCAAAAAGCTTTGGTTTACAGTTAAAATAAAACCCCCAAATCTCAATTTGAGGAACTCTCAACATCCACAAGGGCACCGTGAAAAAGCTCAATTATTTAAAAAAAAAATCAAAAGACTGTATATTAGAAGACTGTATATTAGAAGAGTATGAGAGAGAAAGTAATGGTTAGCAGTAGCAGCAGAATTGATTTAGCTTGCCTAGCAAAAGCCTGATGAGTCAAGTGTCTGAGAAAGCTGACAAACAGCCTCAGTTTGAAGGCAATGCTAACTTTCTGCCACCCCTGCACATCTCTTTTGCTTTTCTGTTTACAATACGCAGTTACCCAGAATAAAGAAGAAGGAAAAGAAACTGTTAGGTGACAAGCACACAAAATACAAGGAGCTAAGTATTTATATGACCGTCTTCCAGATTAGTCCTCAAAGGCTATGGGCTAACATTTTCACCTGAAAACATATTACTTGTACCACTTTCCACATTACCATGCATTTATTTGACACTGCAGCTATTTCCTTGAAGCTAGGAAGGAAAAAGAAAGCCTCGTCAACAGCTGCTAGCCTATCCACACCACTGCTGACTTGGCTAACTGCATTACGTACAAGCTGGAAGAGATAGCATGGGCTGCCTGAACTTGACGATGAACCATTGTTTCCAGGTTGCACGCAAACCCTGCTTTACCACTAGGAAGGAACGAATACATAGAAAGAGGAAAGTGGACACGGGGGTGCCAGAACTAAGCAAAAGAGTATCCTAGCTGCCAAATGAAGAATGAACAGGAGTGGTAGTAGAGAGTGTGGAGGAGTGGGGGGTGGGGATACTCTGCAAAAGCAGAAGAAAGATCAATTAATCCAAAAGCTGATTAAATGATCAAGGCAAGAGCTGATTAAATGATCTAGGGTTAGAAGAGGTACATTTAGGAAGAACTTAGAAGAAATACATTTTTCCTTCCTAAGAAAAGTACAAAGAGAAAGGGCTTCTTTGAGAATGCAATGTCAAGGTTATAATAACTATTTCAAAGTAATGATTTACTTCTTTAGTAAGGATGATCCTGAAGGATGATTAATCTGCTATATTGTAATCCTGGAAGGGGAAGGAACTAGGGTAATTACTCCTGTGGCCTGCAGAATTGTGGTGAAACTATTAAGAATTTCCAGTTGGATGTAAAAAGGTTGGTCTGTGTTTTCATTGTTCGCTTGTTGTTTGTTTTTAAGGGAGAGGGGAGAAGTGATTTTCTCCAGACAGAACTGAAGTTAAGAAGAAGAATGATACTGTAATGGTCAACAGCACTGTTTCCCAAAGTGGGCAATATAATCCCCTGGGGGTTGCTGGGCTGAGGACCCAGGAGGGCTACAAAAACAGACATCTACACTTTATCCTAGATTATGGGTTATAGTCACCAAAGTTTTGAATAGCCAGAGGTGCTGAATAATATTTTTTTTCCAAGAAGGGACAGGGCAAATAAATTTGGTAAATTATTGTCTGACTAGGATTAGATCAAGCCATAAGAACATCTCGGAATGGAGATGGTGCTGGTAAGGAGACTAGAACAGCTCTAGAACTCCTAAAGAGCCAGGGTAGAAAATGAATTAGGAATCCTAACGGGACTGAGCCCATTTTTTGACAAGGAGATTTCAAGAAAAATTAAAATAATCTTGCCAAAAGTAAATTCTCAAAAGTAAGATAATAACTTTTAACATTCTAATTTTAGTTCTTAAAAATGTTATATAGCTATCAGTGGTCAAAGAAGTAGTCCATTATATTTTTACTATTTCGGGCACAGAGATTATGAGGTAAGTGGAAAGAAAATAAGAAAATAGTGGCTACACATTAAGAATTGAACATACATTTCAAAAGAAGTAAACATCACATTTCTCAGTGGCATTATTGCATTAATATTTTACCAACTTCTACTAAACATGATTACATATTAGGTGAACTCATAAATATGTCAGATCTGATTAGTGAATGTGGAAGACAGGAAGGGGTAGATTTGTCAGCAGAAGGAAAGTTCATATTATGAATCTGACTGATTTCTAATAAACCAACAAGAAAAAGCTCAAGATCACTCCAATTCTGCTAAATAAAACCCACTAAGAAATGAATTTACAAATGTCCTAGTGTAAGTGATAATTTAAAGGCTGCACACTTGCTAATGATTTCCCCTCTATTTACTAACTATAGGAAAAACCATATGTAACATTCATCCAAATCAAAATAAAGTCTTTTTGGTAATATCCTGATTTTTGAGGTAGTTAAAGGGGGCAGGAGAGTCACTTAGCATCTTCTAGGTTTCAAAGCCTAGTCTCTTGTTCTTTTTATTTCTTTTTTTTTTTTTAGTGGGCTCCATGATGCAACTTTATAGCTTCCAGGGTGATAGGTTCTTTTGTTCTAAACCAAGAAACTTGCAGCAGTTTAATTTACTGCTGCGTTATTATAGCTACTAACTACACACACCTCCAAGGCTGATAAACCCACTGATGTAGACAGTGCCACCTTAAAAGGATTTTTGGATGGGGCCTACTGAAGGGGGGGGGGCAGGAAAAAAAAAGGACATAATGTTTAATTATAAGAAATGATTGAAATAGGCACAGACATACCCCGGGTGCCTCTGCACTGCAGCAAGCTCTAAACTTGTTATCGTTAATGGTTTAAATTTCACTGTGCTAATCATTTCAGGACACAAGCCTTTCTTGATAATCTAATGAATTATTCCAACATCCTTCAGCAAAAAAAAAATCCTCCATGACAGCACTAATTACAAGACGTTTTCCCAGTGCTTATGTAAAATATGACAGAGCAGCAGCTTAGGGAATTGCAGAAAACGGCTTCTAATTTCCACTGAGAAACTGACAAACACCTCTCTTTCATCTCTCCCAGCTCTCAAGTAAGATTTAACTTTCTCATTTAGTTAATTACCGAGTGAGGATCATCATTTCCCCGGATCGGAGCGGCACAGAGCCTTTATCGTGTTAACTTGTGAACTTGATCGATGGCTGCTGCTAAAACTTAATAACTTCACCCCCTGGCAAATTGTAAGATAAATATAATAGGAGAAACTCTGACAGTAAAAACCTGCCAGAAATGAGCGCTGTGTTTATGTTTCTTTGCAGGCAGCAAAAAAACAACCGACAGCTTATTACTGGTTGCGTGTTACTTATATTTAAAAGACTCCAGGCAGTTAACTTTCCACATACTGTTCAAACTTTCTCACAAGATGGGGGAAAGACTGGGAAAAGCATCCGTGAGGCAGACTTGGGGGGTAGGGAGGAAAGAAGAAAAACATAGGGAGAAGGGATCAAGTAAATGTTGCAAAAGCTTTCACATGTCCGTTATCATGGTCCAACCAGCATAAATAGGCATGCCCTTACTTTTAAAGTAGTAAGAATTTTGGACTTTGTAAGATACTTGTATGAACTATATCTAGAAGAAGCAAAGCAAGGGAATTTTGCAGATTCAAATTTTTTTTCAATGATAGTGGGTCTAAGCCTGAAGAATTCAGTTAACTGCAGAATTCCTAGATCTCTTTTCAAAAACCCCTGCAGCTAGAAAACCATTCACTAACTATACCATTTAACTCTTTCTGAACCGAAGGGCTCACTAAAACTAGGAAATGCATAAATTAAGTCTTGAATATTCCATCTAGTCCTACAGTCTTCCACACCTTAACAATTGAGAAGGAAATAGAGTCTGATGATAGCTTTTATACCTACCTACTTGGAATTTTAACACATAACTGCACTAGAACTGGTATCACGGCTTACCAAAGTAAGAATATATGCAGTAGTACAAATTATTAACATGCTTGGCTGCAAATTGAAATGCTGGAGGTTCAGGTCCATCCAAAGGTATTTTGGAAGAAAAGCCTGGTGATTTATTTCTGAAAAATCAGAGGAACCTATGGAGCAAGTTCTACCCTATATATAATACATGGTCACCAAGAGTTGGAACTCATTAATGGCAACTGTTAATAATAAATGACATCAAGGACAATGGAAAAGGTATAACAATAATACAATAGCTGATATCTAGCTCCACTCCTGTTTCCAAGAATGGTAACAGGAAGAAACTGACTGACTATATTTAGTATACAAAGTCAAGAAAAGGTCTTATAGGGCTAGAGTTATTAGCCAAAGAGTGACACTGTCTTTGTTTAATACCCACAATGATAGCTGAAGGCTTCGTGCCAGGGATTGAGGGTCCACCATTTTTTAAGTTCAAAATACTTAAAAACTGAATAGAAAAACAGCAAACCAAATTCATAATCACTAAGAGGATCAAATTTATTTCTATTTTTAATTGTTTATACTTTCATTAAATAAGGATCTCTTGGGAGTCAAAGAAAGATTTGATCAGGACCAGTGGTGTGAGTGGTGACACTGGGAGAGCATAGGGAGGGTGAGTTGGAAAGGGGGGAACCAATTTCAAGGATCTACATGTGACCTCCTCCCTGGGGGACATACAACAGAAAAGTGGGGGAAGAGAGACGTGGGACAGAGCAAGATATGACAAAATAATAATTTATAAATTATCAAGGGTTCATGAGGGAGGGGGGAAGGGGAAAGGAGGGGGAAAAAAAGAGGACCTGATGCCAGGGGCATGGGTGGAGAGCAAATGTTTTGAGAATGATGAGGGCAACGAATGTAAATATGTGCTTTACACAATTGATGTATGTATGGATTGTGATAGATGTATGAGCCCCTAATAAAATGATTAAAAAAATTTTCCCACTCCACTGAGAATCTCAGGCCAGCCACATGGGCACTAAGCTCAACTATCACACTTTTTAACCTATAGGAAACATACCTACCTATTCCCCCTACCCCTGGAATGTCAATTAATTTTGATGAAAATATTTATGAACTAAAAATATAAATAGCATTTGTACTATATATTATTATATATTTAGAAAATATGAAAACTACAAAAGCACAAAAATATAAAAAATGCCTTCAATTTCCATCATCAACAAATATACTGTTCAATATGCTAGCAAATGTCATAGATTGATTTGTATTCTCCCAAAATGTATGTTAACTGGGCTGGGCCATGTTTCCCAGTGGTTTGGCTATTGTGCAATGATTCCCAATGAGGTGATCCGATGTGATCGGAAAATCAGCTGTAAGGGGATAAGGGTGGAATGTAGCACTCTCACTCAGGTCATCTTTTGATCTGATGGAAGGGGAGTTTTCCTAGGGTGTGGCCTGCACCATCTTTTATGTTATAAGAGAGAAAAGACTAGAAAAATCAGAGACTTACTATCTTCAAAGAAAGAAGAGAAATTAGTGAAATGTGTCCTTTGGACCTGGGGTTCCTGCACTGAGAACCTCCTAGATCCAGGGAAAGATTGATGTCAAGACATGGTTATCTCTAAGGAATGAATGTCAAGCCCACAGATATTGAAAGACAAACATTTTTTCTGAGTCACACTGGGAGAGAACAAATTCCTCTTTGTCAAAGCTATCTAACTTGTAGTATTTCTATTATAGTAACACTAGATAACTAGGACACTCATCCACTGTCATTATTCTGACTCATAGCAACCCTATTAAAAAGAGTAAAATTGCTCCCTGCGGTTTCCAACAGGAGCAGAAAGCTTCATTTTTCTCTTATTGAGGGACTGCTGGGTTGGAACTGCTGATCTTGCAGTTATAAGCCCAAAGTATAATCCATTATACCACCAGAACTCCATGACAAGTAAGACAGTAAGTACATATCTTTCTGGTATATCTTAAAAATCCCTTTCTATTATTCTGTGTGAAGGTGTGGATAGGATAATTCCACATCATCTAAAGGATTATTTGTCCACATCATTAAATTAATCGAAGCAGATAAAATTAATCTCCTTTATTAAACACCTTAGAGAAGTTAATACTTGATTCTTCAGGGTATAGAATTTCAGGTTATTGTGATTGTTTGAAAGAAAAAGTGAGGGATAGAAGGGGAGGGAAGTGGTGAAGAAGGGGTAAAAGAGTTGAGGAAAACAGTGGGAAAAAGGGAACCAGGAAGATGAAGGAGGAGCTGAAGAGAGAAGAGATCAGGAGACTGGGAATGGGAGAGGAGATAGAGGGAGAATAAGTGATGAGGCTGGGGCAAAGGAAAAAGGACAGAAGTGGAAAGGGAGAGAGATGAAGGAAGGGTTGTAGAAGAGGTGGGAGTGGCCAGGGGAACAATGGGGTACCTGGATAAGAGATAAGGTGCATAGAGATGGAATGGGGGAGAGGAATATAACCAAATGCTAGCTCACCTGTTCTAGAAAAAATAATGTGCTTGTTGGACAAATAGGAACTCTCCCACACTGCTAAACAATAAACATCAAGAGGGAGAGGAGATGAAAAATTATTTTCTTAAACCACTACTTAATGTTTTAGGAAGAGTCATAAAGTTTAACTGCCTGAAATCTGGTTGCTCTTTTTATAAACCATCCTCAGATAAAGGTTGCTCATCTGGATGTTAAATGATGCTAATATTACCAAAATAAAATATCTATGATGGCGAAATTTTAAGAATCTTCTTCCCAACTTCCCCCTCATCTCCTCCCTTTATTGAGCATCAAAGTTAAACTCTACCATAAATAACAGGGAAGAATGGTGCCATTGGCTGCCAGAGGAAAACCACAAAGACACACTTAAAATACAATTCAAAAAGTACACGGTGGGGGGATGGGGGGGGGAAGAAAGCTTTAAATAAAGGAGAAAAACAAACAAGCAAACAGCAAAAAAACACACAAAAAAAACGAACTCTCCCCCTCTTTGTGCTCTTAACTAATTCTCGCATTTTTGTATCCTATAACTCTCAGACCTGGTAAAACTTGCTCCTAAAGCTACATCCTGGATTAGGAAACTACAAGAGGTTTGGTTTTTTTTTTTTTTGATAGACTCTCAAGAAGCTAACTCAGCTTTCTAGAAGAGATTCAACTCTTTCCAAATGCTTGTTAATGCATGTTAAATGCAGCAAGAAATAATCCTATGAGGCAGCAGCACGGGCCTCTCCTAGCTGCAGTGAATGAAGTAAATGACTTGTAACTTCTGGAAGTCGTGGTTATCTGCAGGTAAAACTTTAATAACCCTTGGCGCATCAAGGGACTAAAGACATTTCTCTCTGGAATACTTGGGTAATTGTTTTCTTAATTTATCCAGGAAAAGCTTAGTTTGGATGCAGCATCTGTTTTTCAGCAGAGGTGATCTAAATAATTTGCTCAGATTCACATGTTAGTAGGCCTGACTAAATTTCAAAATGCAATTCAAGTTATAGAAACTTTTCATCCTGATGGAGCCTTTATAGTTTATGATTTATGTAATAAAATATCATTAAAAAAAAATAAAAAACCCATTATGTTTTAACATCGATTCTACCATTTACTTGGGGTGTGATCTAGGATTAAGTTACTTTTAATCATTCTGTGCCTCCATTTTCTCATTTGTGAAATGGTCATACTTCTAGTACTTCCCTGCAAGATTTACCAGGACGATTCAAATAAGAGAATGCATCCAAAGACATTAAGAGTAGCTGGCATCTACTAATAAGTTCATTATGATTTTAACTAGACACGATTGTAAGGCCTATGTTCCTGATTGTGCGAAGTTTAATATTCTGTTAAATAAAATTTTTGCCTTTACCATAATTTTATGTCCAGAAACCTCAACTTTCAAAGATTTTAAGCTCAGTAGATCAGTTTATAACATAAGCCTGTATCTATATAGATAGAAGTTCAAAAATATCTGATAAACTAAACTTTTAATCTAAACAAGTATAAGGGGGAAATATTGCTCTTAGAAGTACAATGGGTACATGCCTTGTGGTGTAAACCTATGCATTTGATATTGGTGCAGTGAGTTAAGCATTATAATCACAAGGTCAGCAGTTCAAACCCATCAGCTGTTCCACGGTACAAAAGCAGCAGCTGATTCCTGTGAAGATTTACAGCCTCAGACACTCTATGGAGCAGTTCTCGTCTGTCCTATGGAAGTAGGTAAGAGTTAGAATCGACTGAACGTCAGTGGGTTTTGGTCTCTCACCAAAGGACTCCCTGGGTCAACACAAATAGTTAAGCAACTGACTACTACACAAAATGTTGGTGCTGAGCCTCATCCAGAGATATGATTTGCTTCTAAAAGGTCACCACCACGAAAATCTAATGGAGTACAATTTTGCAAGACATATAGGGTCATCATGAGCTAGAATTAACTTAATGGCAGCTGAAGGAACTCTCACCAAGAAAAATGCTGCTGCTACTACTACTACTGCTATGTTGAAGTGCATGAGTATTCTAATTTTGCAATCTTTAAATTGTTTTCTAAAATTAAATTTATGCATTTTATGTAATATCACTATGCAAAAAAATGTAAGAAATCAAAGTAAAGTTGAACCCCCAAAAAGGAAAATGCTAGGCAAATTACAGAACGACAACAAAACCCTCAGCACACTACCCTAACTTTACAAACTCCCTTAAAAACAACTTGAAAAAAACTCTAGTTTTATCACAGCCAACATACTATGGCCGCTGAGCACATTTTGCTTCCTCTTGGATTTCTATTTTGTTGTATTGATTAGCACAGACAGTGTTAAGGCTAACAACAGACTAAGATTCTGGCTATCATCAGCACCTCTTGCTCTTAAAAATTGACAGAAGAACTTTTATTGCCTTAAATTTTGTCTGAAGATCATTTACATCCCTGCACCCCTTTTCTAGTGTTTCATGGTTCAGAAATTACAGATTTCTGAGCTTTCTGGGAAAAGACACTAAATTTTTAAAAATCATTTTATTGGGGGCTCGTACAACTCTTATCACAATCCATCCATCCACTGTGTCAAGCACATTTGTACATTTGTTGCCATCATCATTCTCAAAACATTTGCTTTCTACTTGAGCCCTTGGTATCAGTTCATTTTCTCCTCCCTCCCCACCACCCACTCCCTCATGAACTCTTGATAATTTATAAATTATTTGTCATGTCTTACACTGTCCGACATCTCCCTCCACTCACTTTTCTGTTGTCCGTCCCTCAGGGAGGAGGTTATATGTAGATCTTTGTAATTGGTTTCCTCTTTCTACCTCACCTTCTCTCCATCCTCCATTGCCACTCTCATCACTGGTCCTGAAGGGATCATCTGTCCTGGATTCCCTGTTCCCAGTTCCTATCTGTACCAGTGTACATCCTCTGGTCTAGCCGGATTTGTAAGGTAGAATTGCGATCGTGATATTGGTGGTGGTGGGGGTGGCGTGCAGGCGGTGGAGGAAGCATTTAAGAACTAGAGTAAAGTTTTATGTTTCATCGTTGTTACACTGCACCCTGATTGGTTCGTCTCCTCCTTGAGACCCTTCTGTAATGGAATGTCCAGTTGCCCACAGATGGGCTTTGGGTCCCCAATCTGCACTCCCCCTCATTCACTATGATATGATTTTTTTTCTTTGATGCCTGATACCTGATCCGACAGGCTGGTGTGCTTCTTCCATTTGGGCTTTGTTGCTTCTGAGCTAGATGTTTACCTTCAAGCCTTTAAGACCCCAGATGCTATATCTTTTGATAGCCGGGCACCATCAGCTTTCTTTACCACATTTGCTTTGCACATATTTGTCTTCAGTTATTGAGATACTGGGTTTTGCAAGTCATATCCTCTGCCCAACACCTCGAATGGTTCAAACTCCTCTTCATAAATTTTGTATATGTGTATTTGGGGAGTGGAGGTAGGATGGAAATATGAAAATCAAGTCTACAGATACCTCCATAACGCTTACTTATACACTTGATTTACAAGAATTGTGTTTTTCCTTTGTAGAACTTGCCTTTTTTTAAAGCATGAAATGGTTTCTAAAGACATTTTCTGTTTCACTGCCTTACCTTTTTAAGCTGGATGTGGAGCTTAAGTGAATATGGAGCACTACAAATATGAAGCTCAAAGATAAAATGGTTTGCCTAAAATGTTTCTATGTGTTGAATATTCTGAAGTTACTCCATCTTTATTTTCTATTTAAGGAATATACATAATGAAATTTGAGACTTTGGAAACTGTTATGAATTGAATTGTGCCCCCCAAAATGTACATGGTTGAGCCTAACCTCTATGCCCGGGGGGTTGTTGGATAAGCTTTGGGCGGCTTACTGTCTGCTCCATGGACAGTGTCATTGAGTTGGCATTACAATGAAGGCGGTGGGCTTAGCATTTTCATTTATGCTTTTGGTTATCATATCATCTGGGTACGAGCTTGCTGTGTTATCTTAATTGGACAGGATTCTTGTCCCTGTGTCTTAAATCAAAGGAGCCCTAGTGGCTCTGAGGGTAAAGGACTCAGCTGCTAACTGAAATGTAGTTCTAACTCACTGGCAGTTGGAAAGGAATGAGGCACCTCTGTGCATTTGCAAGGATGTACAGACTCAGAAACGTTATGGGGTAGTTCACCCCATGCTTTAGGATCTATAGGGTTGCTATGAGTTGGAAATGATGCCATGGCACTGAGGGGCAAAAAAATGAGTCAGGGTCTACTTGATGGCAATGGGTTTGTTAATTTTCCTTTTTTGGGGTTGGTGTGTGTGATTTAAGGCAATCTCTTTTGAAATGTAAGAGATTAAACAAGAGATGAGGGTGAGAGACACGCCTTGTCACATGAAGGTTGTCAAGGCTAGAAGCTCACACACAGGCAAAGACCTTCCTCCAGAGCAGAGAGAAGAAGGCTTTCCTTTGTGAGCTGGAACACTGAACGTGGACTTTTAGCCTCCTGAGTTGTGAGAAAGTATTTTGTTTGTTAGAATCCATTTACTTGTTTTATTTTAATTAAAAAACCAGTAGGTAACTTAGAACCAAACCATTCATGAATGATTTTTTTAATAGTTGGCACACATACTCACACACTTTCATATGAAAAGTGAGGCAGTAGGATATAAAAGGGATTTAGATTTAGGCCACTCCTATCACTGATTAGCTATGTGACAAGGCTGTGGCCTTGGTACTTCATCTGTAAAGTGAGTGAGTAAACTGGGTAATATGAAACTCAGTTTAGCTCTTGTGTTTCCATTTTATGATTGATGCCATGGTAAATTAAAATATACCTCAGTAAATAAAAATAGAGGTTGAGCATTTGTTTTCTTTTGTTTTTAATAATTTTACTGGGGACTTTAACAGCTCTTATAACAATCCACACATCAAGTGTATCAAGCACACTTACACATGTTGCCATGATCATTTTCAAAATATTTTCTTTCTACTTAAGCCCTTGATATCAGCTCTTTTTTCCCCAACCCTCCTGCACCCTTCCACCCTCGTGAACCCTTCAGAAATTATATATTATTTTCATATCTTACCTAAAATTCTTTCTTTAAAAAGTTTTATAGATATATATCTTACATATATCTTAAATATTTTCCATGATATTATTTAAGCAAGCAACATATTCCAAAATCCCACAAATAAATCACTTTTCTAAAACAATTGCATTTAATGCAAATAAATCAGTCTGAGTGATAGATATACAGTTAATATATTATTCTCTAATTTTCCTAGTTTTTAATATTTTCTGCTTTCTTTTATATTGAGGTTTTTCTTGTTTTATTTTGTTATTGTTGGTTTTTTTGTTTTATATATTTTTCTGTATATAAAATCTAGGATAGGTAAATTTATAATGACAGTAAATGACTAATAGTTTCTTAGGGGGAAATGTGGAACAAATAACAATGATTATAAGAAAGAAGAAAATGTTCTAAAATTGACTGTGGTGATGATTGCACAACTCCTAATATGATGGAACTACTGAATTGGATGACATGAGAAGTAGATGTCAATAAAACTCTTAAAAAGTAGTGATACTGTCTTGCTGAAGTACTCTTCCCCTAGTATGCCTCTTTTCTTTTACTTCATATGAAGGCAAGCTTTATATTGATTTAATGGAACAACTTGTCTCATTCAGGGCAAAGTAAAGTAGTAGGTCTACATAAAGAGTCTGGGTCCTTTTATACTTTTATCAAAATCCTGACAGTCAGATGGATGCTGTTCTCGTCCAGTTTTAATTTTTAGCATTATGCCCCATGCCTAGTGCATCTTAGAGATCTTTTCCTGTCTGATTCTAAAGATCATCAATGCCTTCAAGGTCAAGGTGACATATTACTCATTAAAATAAACAAACACATATGAGGAAAAAGTGTGTTTGAGAGATTAAGTTCTTTGGAAGATGCAAACAGAATGTGTGGCATTATGTTCCATGAAAATAGTACTTTTCAGTACTGAGCAATTTAGCAGATTTACAATGTAATTAAGGGTAGAAAAGTAGGGTGATAGCAGAATGGTCCTGAACTACTGAAGTTGGGAATTAGAGGCAGGAGAAAGGTAAAAATCAAGAATATTGGAGGACATATTCTTAAGGATTAAATCCAGAAGCCTGAATGTTAATTATGAAGTAGATAAAATAAATGTACACAGAGGCAGTATTAGTGTCAGGTTCAACCCTTGCTATGTAAAACTGATAAGATTAGTTACTTCTATAAGCCTTAACTTTTTCACTTGTGAAGGGGAATAATACAACTTATTTCTCAGGATTGTTACAAGAAATAAGATTATGTATGTAAAATGGTTAGCACAGGGTCTAGCAAAAAAAAGTTCCAAAAAGGTAGCTATTCTGTTTGACAGTATCTAAAAAATCTAGCTCAAGAATTTAGACTATACCAAGAACTGCTCACATAATGTTAACCTATATACCAAACTTTAATCTAAATAATGAAACTTCATATCAAATTCCCCAGGACAGAGAACTCTGAACTAAAAAAAAAAAAAATTTTTTTTAACCACCAAAGCTGACATGATTAGGGAATAGAGCTTAGAGGGAAAAAAAAAAAAGATTTTAGATAGGATTAGGATTTCACAGTGGCTCCAAAGAGCCAGACTCTGGGTGTATACAGTCATCTCACTTATACAAACCTATGAGGGTTATTTTCTGTGCCAGTGCAGTCCTAGGTAATACAAATGTCAAATGTACAGAAATATTGACAAGTTGATTTTGAAATTTACATGGAGATGGAAATGATCATGGTTATTTTGAAGAAAATCAACAAACTGAAGGATTTACTATAAAGTTATGATTTTGCAAAGTGATGCAAGTAAGACAGTGAGGTATCGGCACAAGGATAGCGACACTGAAACAATGGAAACAGATACACTGGAAATAGATACACTGAAACAATGGAAACAGAATAGAAAGTCTAGAAACAAACTAACTCACTCACTCACATAAGTTATGCCAAGGAAACAATACAATGGGAAATACAAGAAGTCAAAAAGAATTGCTACGGCAAATTCTCAAACAAAACATGTTGAACACATACATCTGCAACCAGTAGATGATTGTAGATAAATTCTCACTGGTTTCACTAACACAGCTGTCCAAGTTCTGTTGGAGCGCCTTCTAAAATAAAGTCTAATAAAAACAGTGGCATCTCGGGACCTTCTGAGCCAGTTCAATTTAAGGGAGAGAAGTCGGCTCAGAAGTTATAGTGGCTATTTTGGGGGATCCCAAAGAAATAATCTTAACAAGTGTTCTCAAAGTACACAAGATGATCACAGAAACTAAACACAAAAAAGTTAGAAGAAAACTGAAAACTGCATTGGTCCAGGAAAGTCATGCCAAAATTTTTGTCTGTTACAACAATGCACTGTCTACATTTTTCAAGGCTAGCAAGCACTATCTGACATGCACCTTAAAGCCCTGATCATGGCCCTTCAGACTTCCTCCAGGAACATGAATTGAGTTCCTTAAGGATGCCAAAATGGTCATTTTTAGCTGCTGTAAACGGAAAAGCAAAGAATTCTTTGGGGACAGGTTAGAGAGATGGAAACACCATCTTCAGAAGTGTACAGACCTAGAGAGAAGCACAAGTTTCACATTTTGATAATTTTATTAAACAAATTTCTATTATTTTGGAGCAATACTTTTGACTTATCTTCATACTCAGTTCTATAAACGATTCTGAGACAATTGGATATCACATGGGGGAAACATGATTCTGACTTGTACCTCACACCAAAAATCAAGTAGATTGCAGACATAAGTATGAAAGGTAAAACAACAAAAATCTTAGAAGGAAATATGACACCTACTTTGGTTCTGTCTTTCCTCCTTTTAAGTGATCTTTTGTTTTCTTTATGTATGGTATTCCTGATGCCACCCCATAATTTGTCTACTTTTTAGCTTCTCATGTTCAATGAATCACATCTGTCCTTGACATGGCCTCTAATTTAAGTGGAATATATTCAAGGTGGTATTATGACTCTCATGGACATGTTTTAATTTTCTTCCTCTTCAACCTGAATTTACAGATGAGCAATTGATGATCTTGTTCCACAGTAGGCTCTTGTCCTGGATTTGTCTAATGATATTGAGCTTCTCTATCATCCCTTTCCGCAGATGTAGCCAATTTTATTAGTGTGTATGCCATTTGGTAGGGTTCACGGACAGAGTTGTTGAAAGAAAGTATTTGCAATGAAGAAGTCACTGGTTTTGCAAAATTCTACCATATGGTCTGCAGCTTCATTTCTGTCACCAGGCCATATTTTTCAACCACTGATACCTCCTCTTTTATCACTTTTGGATTCCAATCATTAGTAATTATCAATTCATCCTGACTGATCAAATTTAGACTGAAGAGCTGGTAAAATTAAATTATGTTATGATCGGCTCTACTGGTTGGTGTATAAATTTGCATAATAGTTGTACTGACTTGTCTTCCTAGGTGCTAAAGGTATTATCCAATCACAATCAGCATACTACTTCAAGATAGATCTTGAAAAGTTCTTTTTGATAATAAACATAATGTCTTTTGTCCTGAATTTGTAATTGCCAGGACAATAAATCACATGATTGTCCAATTCAAAATGACCAATACCAGCCTAAGCTTACTAATGTCTAGGACATAAATCTTTATGTGTTCCATTTCATTTTTAAAAATCATTGTATTAGGAGCTCTTGCAGATATAACAATCCATAATTCAATTATATCAAGCACAACTGTACAATTGCTGCCACCATATTTTTTCTTTCTTGCAACCATCACTTTCAAAAGATTTTTTCTTCTTCTTGAACTCTTTGAAAATCAGTTCTCCTCTATGCAATCCCCCTGCAGAACCCTTATTATATATTATTATGTTCCTATTTTTATGCTTCTTACATTACATGCTCCAGTTATTATTTTTTTTCATTTAATCATTTTATTGGGGGCTCGTACAACTCATCATAATCCATACATCCATCCACTGTGTAAAGCACATTTGTCCATTTGTTGCCATCATGATTCTCAAAATATTTGCTTTCCACTTGAGCCCTTGGTATCAGCTCATTTTCCCCCTCCCTCCCGCCATCTACTCCCTCATGAACCCTTAATAATTTATAAATTATTATTATATTGTCATATCTTACACTGTCCGATATCTCCCTTTACCCACTTCTCTGTTGTCCGTCCCTCAGGGAGGAGGTTATATGTATATCCTTGTAATTGGTTCCCCCTTTCTACTCCCCCTTCCCTCCACCCTCTTGGTATTGTCACTCTCACCACTGGTCCTGAAGGGATAATCTGTCCCGGATTCCCTGTGTTTCCAGTTCCCATCTGTACCAGTGTACATCCTCTGGTCTAGCTAGATTTGTACGGTAGAATTGGGATCATGATAGTGGGGGTGGGGTGGGGGAAGGAAGCATTTAAGAACTAGAGGAAAGTTGTATGTTTCATTTTTGCTACACTGCACCCCGATTGACTCATCTCCTCGAGACCCTTCTGTAAGGGGATGTCCAGTTGCCTACAGATGGATCTTGGATCCCCAATCTGCACTTCCCCTCATTCACAATGAAGCCTGATACCTGATCTGATCAACACCTCCTGATCACACAGGCTGGTGTGCTTCTTCCATGTGAGTTTTGCTGCTTCTGAGCTAGATGGCCGCTTGTTTACCTTCACGCCTATAAAACTCCAGATGCTATATCTTTTGATAGACGGGCACCATCAGCTTTCTTTACCATTATGCTTATGCACCCATTTGTGTTCAGCGATTGTATCAGGAAGGTGAGCACACAATGATATGACTTTTTGGTTCTTTAATGCCTGATAACTGATCCCTTTGACACCTTGTGATCACACAGGCTGGTGTGCATCTTCCATGTGGGCTTTGTAGCTTCTCAGCTAGATGGCCACTCGTTTACCTTCAAGTCTTTAAGACCCCAGACGTGGTATCTTTTGATAGACGGGCTCCATCAGCTTTCTTCACCACATTTGCTTATGGACCCACATGTTACAATTATTAATGGATATTTATAACTGTTTTTTTCTCATTTTGAGTCATGCTCTATTAGCAAGTCAACATCTCAAAAACTTTACTTTATCCACATCATTATGATCACCTCTACTTTGAGGAGGTAGCTCTTCCCCAGTAACATTGAGTGTCTTCCAACTTGATGGGCTCATCATTTGGCACTGTATAAATGTTCTGCTGCTACTTATATGCTTTTCAGTGGCTAGTCCCTCAAAAGCAAATCACCTATCCTTTCTAGTCTCTTCACAGTCTGGAAGCTCTGCTTCAATCAGTTTACCATGGGTGACTTTGTTGGTATTTGAAATACCATTAGCATAGCTTCCAGCATCATCCAACCACAGTAAGACAAACTTACAGATCAGTGGGAAGTCAAACAGTAAACAGGCCTACATGGCAAACAGTAACACCAAGGAGGTACACACATGCTAAAATAATCAATCAAACATAGGAGTTAAAAAGAGCAGTGTTTACTCAGGGATAAAGCTCAGAAGTCCTGAAGGGACAGGAAAAAAAGGACAAATGGAAACAAACACAGGGAAGAAGTGGGAAGAGTGTTGTTACATTATGGGGATAGCAATTAATACAATGAAACAAAACATGAATGGTTAAATGGAAAACAAATTTGCTCTGTATATTAACCAAAAATCACAGTAAACAGTTTTTTGAAAAGCAACCACCTAAGTGAGGTATTAAGTAAGTCCACATGGAAGAAGCACACAAGGCTGCGTGACCCAAAGATTGTCAATAATATAATCTAAATCAGAAAGGGAATAGGCATCCGAGCTTAAATTGTGGACACCGGGTTTGCAGAAGGATATGGAGGACAATTGTTGGTTGTTTGTTGCTAAGTGCCACCGAGTTGGTTCTGACCCATAGCTGACAGGAGCCCCCAAATCCACTAGTGAATCCCCCTGGCCATAATGGAGGAGCATGAATAGCTTTGCTATCATGCTGAGTGCACTAGAGAGCAGATTATTGCAGATGTTAAGTTAAAATTCAACACCGTAAAGTTGTTCAAGTTTTTAGTAGTTTCTACTTCCTTTTTGATTGAGGTTTTTCTCCATTTTACTTATTGTTGATATGTAGTTTTTAGTATGTTTTTCTGAATATGAAATCTAGGAAAGGTAAATCTAGAGAGACAGTGACTGGATTAATGGTTTATTGGAGGTATGGCAGGAGAGACTTGAGGGAGATGCATAGCTAATATGTACACAAAAGAAGAAAATGATCTGAAGTTGATTTTGGTAAGGATTGTACAACTCTCCTTGACATGAAGAAGCTATTGAATTGTGTGGTGTGTGGATTATGATTTCAGAAGCGGGATGCTGGGGTCCTGGTACTATTCTGGAGGGTTACATTTTTCTTCAATCTGGTGGTGGTTCTATAGGTGTGCTCAATTTGTAAAAATTCACTAAGCCAGACACTTTGATTCATGAACTTTCCTAGCTATATGTTAGGGTTCAATACATTTTATGTTAAAGGAGTCAGCCAGAGGAAACAATGAGAAAGGGGTGTAAGTAGCAAAACAAGCGGCATTAAGGAAGACAGTTTCCATGCCAGCAATGGGAGATGGAGGACAAAATCCTCCATGGAACAAGCAATCTAGGGCTAGGAAATACATACGTATGTGGTTCTTCTGAATACTGATTTAGGAAGAAATAAACGGATTAAGTCCTGTTTGGTTACAGATAAAAGAGTCCAAATCCTTATTTCTTGACATAAGAAAAATAAGGACTTTAAATAAAAAAGAAATTTAAATGTTTTGTTACAGAAGAGCCTTAGTCTCTCTCTTCACCTGAGACACATATGGACAATTGTTCCCATATGCCACTCCTCTGAACAAGGTTAGAGCTCCCTCTAGCACTTTTAACTAAGGAAATACCACAGACCCTTACAGAGCTGATACAGTTTGGTGCTGCCCACAGTTAAATGCAATATGGTGATTTTTATTTTTAATTTGCTTTAATTGTTGCTATAATATGAATAATTAATAGGCTGCCTAAGCCAGTTTTGTAGAGTTCACAGTACAGAAAGCCAGGAGAGAAATATCTACATAGAAAGGAGGCTTAAAAATGGTTATAACTGCTACAATATTAGATAATTTGAAATATTTATTCATGATTTGTGGCAACATTATGTTTCACCAACAAAGAAACATGCTACCAAGCACTTCCTACTAAAAATTCCCTGGTCTTCATCCATTTTATTCCTCATGGCTGCGTAACCACTGCACCTAAAGTATTGTGGAAGAGCAAAGTAGGTCAGTGTTAGGAGAACCTTGATCTTCAGTGGAGAAGAATGTAAAGATTTGCCTATAAACACTTAACCTAGTCCATTGTAGCACAACTATTTATCAGCATTAAATACCCTTGGCCAATAGGATTCTATTTAAATAGAAGGCTGTATTTTTTTCCGATGTTTTTAAGGCCCCCGTGACCACTGACATTGCAACCACTGGAAGTAATGATAATATTAATGCTTCTCCCTGTAATGTCTATTTCAAGTTTGGATATTATCAGAAAGTATAATGCAATGTTGTCATCTTACCCTATCTGACATAATTTGAGCGGGTTCTAAGAGTTCAACAATTATAATACACACAACCATTCTGGGAATGCAGCCAGGAACAAAAGGAGTTTCATTTTTCATTGTTGAATTCTAATTCTATCCCCCCTAAAATAAACACGGCTTTCAATACTCTTCTTAAAAGGAATACAAATATAAAAGGCAGCTAACTAACAAGTTCTTTGACTTGAAGCAGGAGGATAGAAAGAAAAATGAGAGAGCTATTAAAAACCACCTTTAAAAAGAAAATTTTAGCATGTCTGTCTAAATAAGATAGGCTAGATGAATAATCTAGAGGCGAAAACAACCAGACCAACAGTTCCAGGGGGACATGGGAGAGGGGGAAGTGGGGGAAAAGGTAGTGGTGTTAACAAACCCAGGGACAAGGGAACAACAAGTGATCCAAATCGGTGGTGAGAAGGGTATAGAAGGCCTGGTAGGGTGTGACCAAGGGTAATATAACCAAGAGGAATTACTGAAACCCAAATGAAGACAGAGCATGATAGTGGGACAAGAGGAAAGTCAAAGGAAATAGAGGAAAGAGCTAGGAGGCAAAGGGCATTTATAGAGGTCTAAATAAAGGCATGTACAAATGCAAATATATTTATATTTGAGGATGTGGAAATAGATCTATATGCATATATGTATAGGTTTAGTATTAAGGTAGCAGAAGGACATTGGGCCTCCACTCAAGTACTCCCTCAATGCAAGAATACTTTATTCTATTAAATTGGCATTCTTTGATGCTCACCTTCCCGACCCAATTGCTCAAGACAAAGTGAGTGAATAAGTAAATGTGGTGAAGAAAGCTGATGGTGCCTGGGTATCAAAAGATATAGCATCTGGGGTCTTAAAAGCATGAAGGGAAACAAGCGGCCATCTAGCTCAGAAGCAAGAAAGCCCACATGGAAGAAGCACACCAGCCTGTGCGATCATGAGGTGTGGAAGGGATCAGTTATCCAGCATCAAAGAACAAAAAAATCATAGAATTGTGTGCTCACCTCCCTGGTACGATCGCTGAAGACAAATGGGTGCATAAGAAAATGTGGTGAATAAAGCTGATGGTGCCGGCTATCAAAAGATATAGCATCTGGGGTCTTATAGGCTTGAAGGTAAACAAGTGGCCATCTAGTTTAGAAGCAACAAAGCTCACATGGAAGAAGCACACCAGCCAGTGTCATCACGAGGCATTGAAGCGATCAGATATAAGGCATCATCAGAACAAAAAATCATATCATAGTGAATGAGAAGGGAAGTGCAGAGTGGAGACCCAAAGCCCATATGTAGGCCACTGGATATCCCCTTGCAGAGGAGTCTCGGGGAGGAGATGAGCATACAACTTTCCTCTAGTTCCTAAATGCTTCCTCCTCCCCCACTATCATGATCCCAATTCTATCTTACAAATCTGGCTAGACCAGAGGATACACACTGGTACAGATAGGAATTGGAAACACAGGGAATCCTGGGCAAATGATCCCTCCATTCCCAGTGGTGTGAGTGGTGATACTGGGAGGGTAGAGTGAGGATGGGTTGGAAAGGGGGAACCAATTACAAGGATCTACATGTAACCTCTTCCCTGGGAGATGGGCAACAGAAAACTGGGTGAGGGGAGTCGTAATTTATAAATATTTATAAATTATAATAATAATTTATAAATTATCAAGGGTTTATGAGGGAGGGAGCTATGGGGAGGGAGGGGAAAAATGAGGAGCTGATGCCAGGGGCTTAGGTGGAGAGCAAATGTTTTGAGAAAGATGAGGGCAATGAATGTACATAAATGTGCTTTACACAATTGATTTATATACGGATTGTGATAAAAGTTATATAAGCCCCTAATAAAATGATTTAAGAAAAAAGAGAAAATTTTAGGAGAGACCATTATGGGTCAATATCCTGCATTCTAAAAATTATTTTTTTAAGCTTTTGTGTTTTTTAATCAGAAACACTCAATAACCTTTCCTATCAATCTTTTTCTTTAGTATGTGGCTCCCTCAAAAAGTTGCCCATAATTAAAGAAAAATTTAGCAATTATCAAGGACAAATGTCCCCTGCCCCCACCACTGTAAATGAAGGTTCGCCCAGACAGTGTAACTTCTTTCCATGCTGTGGCCACATTTTTCATTGTTGGGGTCTGCCATGGACATCAGCCCTAGGTTGTTCCAGCACACCTCCCTCCCAAAGCTATGATGCCAAGTCACTGCCTCAGTAGGCTTTTACATTATGTCTGCTGGTCACATGAAGAGGGTCACACTCATTCCAAAGGAGGCTCAAACTAAGGTGAAATGTGTGAAAATGGTTATTCCGTAATCTATGGAGAGCCTCAATCCTGGGTTGTGATTTCCCTACAAGGGTTCACTCCTGCTTCTCTTTCAATTTACCTAGTACTTATGGGGGAGTTTCATCATGATCTGGAACGAGAATGACAGATCTAAACATGACAGAAAAGCCATTTGATGCTGCCTCCACTTCACTCTCTTTTGTGGCACACAAAGATTTCAGAAGCCTGGCATTAATTAAGCAAGTTTTATTACACATAATGAAAGTCTGAAAAGACAAGCTTAACAGACAGGAGATTACAAGGCTCAATGAACAGTTTCACTCTTTGTGTGGTTGCCAATCGAGGTGCTTTTAGCTGTTATTATCTTGTACACACAGTCCAGAAGAACAGAACCAAACAGTATCACTACATCAGCAGTTTAAACAGGTGCAACCAATCTGCAATGTTTCCATGGTTTTCAAATCCTGGCTAGTTAGTTGTTTGGTAAATCCCTAACATTTAACGGGGAACAAATAGCTTCTTTTTGATAATTGTAACCCTTTACCTCCTCCTTTCCATGTACTACACATTTGCCCTAATAGCTCTATTTTGAAATTTACAAAACACAGTTGTTGAAAATAGTAGGGGCTGTATGGCCAGACAGGACAGGTTCAAATGTAGGCTGGGTAGTGATATCTACTGTTAGTAAGCCTTTTTGTGGGGACTTAAGAGAGAACATATAGAAAACTCTTTGCTCAGTTTGGCCATTATAAACATTTAACAAATAGTGGTGGCAAAAAGGCTGTCAAATTTGGTGGTATAATCTTTGAATTTTAATACTTTGGAGATCATTTCATATTTTTTTAAAGAAATCAGACTCAACAAACACAATGTGAAGATCTTGTGCAAGTAATAATCTTATGCAAACTCCACAAATAATCATTAATCTTTGTGTATAGTTTGCCTTTTATAAGTAATTTATAGTATATATTTTTAATATGAGGGGAAGTAGGGAATAAATGATCTAAATATAAAACTGAATGTTTCAAGAACACTAAATAATAGAATTGGTAATCAATAACAACCTAAAAGCAGCTGGCTAAAAAATTAGCTGTATAAAACTCTCAGTACTTACTCTTACTGCATGTTCTCATTGTAATGTTTAAATAAGAGGGTCCTAATAATGTCCAAAATTTTAACTTACATTCAATATTTATATGGCTCAATACCCATACCTTTTTTGAAAAGTACATAACATTCATAAAATAAGGAAACTGCAAATAGAATCTACTGCAATCCACATACATGTACGTTCCATGCCTACTCTTTACCGTCCATAATTTAAATTAAAATAGCTATAATTCATGCACTTACTATAATTCATGGACTCTTCTCCTTAAGTACTATCCAGTGAAAAAGCTATAGAAGAAATCTTCTTTAATCCCTTTAAAGTTATAAATTCCCTAATTAAACTAGCAGGTTTGTAAGTGCCCCAATTCTAATCCACAACCTACAGAAGATTAAGAGAAAATATACAAACTGAAAATGAACCTCACACACAGATGTAAATAAAGCCACTCTTTAGGTTGCCCATTAATCCACAAGTGGCATATTCATCTTATTTACAGTATTATACCCCCTGCTATGATATTCCATTACAGAGTCACGCTACAGACTCCATAGTTAACACTAGAGGAACCATTTCTTTTTAAACATGGTTTTCTCTCTCTGTTTCCCTTTGGCTTGCTCCCAGGTTTAAAGAAAAATTTTGTACTGAAAATTTTTATGTGCTTAAGTAATCCTAGAAAATGTGGGCAAAATTAGAGAAGTGATGGCTGTTGAGGTACAAAGCACAATTAAATTTATGTTCATTTCTTATTGGGGGGCATGCTATAGGTGAAAATATTCATAGCAAATTATTTTGCTATTCAATAATTCATGCACAAACTGTTCTGTGACATTGGCTGCAATTTCCACAATGTATCAGTGCCCTGCCCCTTCACTGTGGGTCCTTCCTTTCCATCAGTCTGGCTTTCCCTGCTCCTCTTTCTTTAACTTCTCACTTTTGTGTTTGGGCAAATATTCACTCTTCCAGAAGTATTTTAATACTCATATTTATCATGGTCTTAGTGTTACATATGAGCAAATGGCCCTTAAATACTTTGAAAAGTCTGGCCCTGATATTTATTTCAATTACTTTTAGTCTTTTCATGAGGGCATATCCATGACTGTAGCAATATAAAAGTGGAGATACAGATGTAACGATGAGATTTGTTTGACTGATTTATTTACTCTTGATAAATCTGTTTCTTCTTAAGCACTCACCTCTGACCCAATCCTCCTCTCTGAAACAGAGGACTTGAAATACCAACACTCCCATCGTGATGATGTCTTCTTAATCATCAAACCAAGTACAGGCATACAACGCATAAAAGTATTTACACTCATGTGTAGTCAGCCAGTTGGTTATGAGTTGGGTTGCTAACCACATGGTGAGCGGTTTGAACCACCAGTCATCCACAGGAGAAGATGGGGTTAGCTACCTCCATAGAGACTTAACAGTCTCAGAAATGCAGAGGACTTCTACTCTGTCTTTCAGAATCATTATGAGTCAGCATTTACTTGATGGCAGTGGGTTTAGTTTTTTGGGGAGTGGGGAGGGAGGGGGAGGATATGGAGATTAATCAGAGCCTGGGCTTTGAAGGCTTAATGGATACTTTTAAAATTGATTGACAAAATTTATTATCAAGATGAATTGGGAACATATTTTTGGTATGAAAGAACTGCCATTACATGTTACACTGTAATTCCTGATACAGGCAAGATGAGATCTGTATTCCAAAACAATTTCTAAAATAATTATTAAGGTAAGAGTCACCACATAGAACTTAATGTCCATTACTGTCCCCATTTAGTGTGTGCTATACAATGTAACATGAAACCAAGAGGTCATCTTAGAGATTTTAAATCTTACATATATCTTAATACATATATAATACATATGTGTTCATACACACACAAAACAACAGTTGCCACTGAGTCCATTCTGACTCACAGAGATACCATGTGAGAATATAACTTTGTTCCATAAGGTTTTCAATGGCTGACTTTTAGATGTAGAGTTCCATGCCTTTTTTTTTTCTTTTTCTGAGATGCCTCTGGGTAGACTTGAACCTTCAACTTTTCATTTAGTGCTCAGCAAATTAAGTTTACACCATCCAAAGATTCCAAAAATCTATGCTGACAAAATAAGTGATTATTATTAAGTATTTAAGATTTTATGTTAGAATCATTGACTAAGTAATGTAAATAAAGATAGTTTTCTGGATATAGTACTTAGTTCAGCTGAGCCTGAAGAAGACATTTTAGAGTAGTAATGAAGATAACAAAAGATGAAATAATATTTGCTACATGTAAAAAGTGGTACAGAAATCAAATGGATATATGAATAGCAACTACTGTATATATTCGTGTATAAGCTGAGTTTTTCAGCACAAAAAATGTGCTGAAAAACGGGTTCGGCTTATACATGGGTCAGTGGTACCCCTGAGAGGCTTAACATCTCGGTGCCTCTTGCCCCGCCCCCAGGTTAACGGGACGAGTGCCCGTTATCTCGCCAGTGATTGCTGTTTCTCCACTGTTCATTCAAAGCCCCGCTGACACTGCAGGGCTTTGAATGTTTGTTTACTCACATCTAACCAATCAGAGCCATCCTATGACATGTATCGTTGAATAAGCCTTTTAAAGACCGGGTGCGAAGGATGCGGCATGAATGGATGTCATCTGGTCAAGCCCGACTAACAAAAGGAGGAAATCTCATGAAGACTGACATAGAGTTCATAGCAAAGTGGGTTCGAGATACATGGGAAGACATTCCAGAAGGCATGGTGTGACGTGCCTTCCAGAAATGTAGTATTAGTAATGCTATGGATGGCAGTGAAGACAACGCTTTGTATGAAATGACAGCAGTGATGGTGATGACGGGATCTCAGTGAGGACAGCGTCTATGATGCCCTCATACCAGCTGAAGCTCTGCATTGGGATACAGATGATGACGAGGAATCCAGTTTTGAAGGATTTTAACTCTTTACATTTTAGCTTGGTTGCTGATTTGAGCTCAGGGAATAGTACTCTTAAGGTATCATTGTTGATACCTTATTGTTTTTATTGAACCTATTTTCCACTTACTGTGCTGGTTTACTAATGTTAAATGACTTGTCCTTTTATTTCTGTTTTTTATTTAAAATAAATATTTAAATATATTACCCCACTGATGTCTCAATTTTTAGTAATTTTATTTTCATTTGTTTTGATTATTGAAACCAATAGCTTCTGTATTTTCCACCCTAGGCTTATACTCGATTCAATTAGTTTTTCTGGTGTCCCAGGTAATAATTAGGTACCTTGGCTTATACTCGGGTGGGCTTATATTCAAGTATACGTGGTAGTTTAAATTATCCTGGTAAGAAATACAGTCTCCAAATACTGCTTGAAGGGTAACCTGGTATAGTAGAGCCAACACCTTAAAGGTAGAGAGGTCTGAGTTCAAAACTTGGCTTTATGATTTAAAAGATGTGAAACTCTGGGATGTCTTAACTTCTCTAAATTGCAAATTCCTAACTACAAGTTAGGATTAATGTGCCCATTTTAACAGGTTTTCATCAGGATTAAAAATCATCAGATAAAGCTAATTTCAACTGTATTTTCAAGGGCTGTATTTATATTTAAAAAATTTAACTATGAATTTTTTATCTGCAACAGGAAGCAAATCAGAAGGGAAGTATTAATGTATTCTCTCTTCTTCAAAATTCTGAATAGTACAAACCTAGAAGTAAATAACTAAAGGTCTTCCATCCTAACGGTATTTTGAAAAAGGAAATACCATATATACTTGCGTATAAGCTGACCAGATTATCAGCCGAGGCACCTGATTTTACCACAAAAACTGCATTAAAAATGTGCGGGAAAACTCGCTTATACATGAGTATATATGGTAGTCATCTTCAGTTCTCCCTATGGGAACATTTTCTAAAATACAATAAAAAAATCCACAAGAGAGAGAAGAAAATGAAGAAAGGTCCATAAAGTCCCAGAGATTCAACTGGTTGTACACAAACAACTTTAAGAGGGTTTACTGGGTGAACTCTGGGATCACAGAGCCTTAAGATGATTTGGTAACTCTAACTCTGTTAGGAAATTAAAAGGACTTTCTTGGGAATTACTATATAAATAAGCAAACAATGTCCTAAAAAAAGAGACATCTTTAAAACAATGTTCCTAAGAAGTAAATTTTACTGTAAAAGAACTCTAACAGGAACAAGTATTAGGCAAGATCCTAGATAGAATTTCATTATTGTAGGGAAAATATTATTTTGTTTGTACAGAAACTTGGTATACAATGAAATAGTCATCCAGGTTCATAGCTCATTTGCCTTATAAGCTGAAGTCACGAAACAAGAATAAAATTTTACATGTACAGATCCTGAGCTCATGGTTACTGAGAGGTTCAAAGGGGGGGAAGAATCAAATTTCACAAGCTCTGTAATGATATATTTACACCAGATGACTAAGAACATATTTATTCATGGAGAGTTTATAAGTCCAGGTATCGGAAGCTGTCAAACTAGGAGAGAAGAGAATGTTTACACCCATGAACAGTCAGATAGTGGCAAGAGTTGTAAGAAAAAAATATTTATTTTCTAGGTGAAGAAATGCAGAAAACGATCTTTCAAATTTTTGTCAAGTGGTCTTCAGGACATTGATGTGCACAGTTGTACCAGCTCCTTCTAGTGAGTGAGTGAGTGAGTGAGTGAGTGAGTGAGTGAGTGAGTGAGTGAGTGTGTTGTGTGGTTGCGGGGAATTGTAGACACTGTGGTATTATGGCACTCATTCTAAAACACAGAGACAAAGAAGTTTAAAGACATATTTTCAGGAAAAGTTCACTCTTCATCTAAAAAGTAAAAAAGACAAAAATCAAATTTCTGCTTTAACTAAACTAGGTGAAAGGAAGTTATTTTTAATTTTTGAGGAAGTAGAAGGTGGACAGGTGCCGGGGGGATGAACTGATTTGTTTTATGAATTTTATCCTGAGAAGACATAATGTCTAAGTCTTAGTCTCTATAAATATATTGCCTCCAAGTTATAAGCTGAGATACTGACTGCAATCGCTATTAGTTATGGATATTATGAAAAAAACCTCCAGTTAACAGGAGTTTCCTAACCTGAATATTTTATGATGAGTTTCCTATCCTGAATATTTTATCCTTTTGTGTTAATTGATTAAAAACTTAAAACCTTCAAATCGAGCTGATTCCAGGAACCCAAGTGGAAGGTGAATTATGAGAGTGACGAGTGCAACGAATGTATAACGGTGCTTTGCTCATTTGATGTATGTACAGATTGTGATAAGAGCCTTATGAGCCCCAATAAAAAGATTAAAAAAAAAACTTAAAACCTTCATGGAACATCAAAGGAAGTGTGTTAATAATGAAAACTCAGATGGATACCAGCTAATTTCTTTTAGGCATTGATACACAAAATGTCATTTAATTCAATTAACTGTTAATGCCAAGAACAAAATCTTTTTCTCTTAACACTTGGAAGGTGTCTGAATTTATTTACATAACCTATATTACTTGCTTCCACAGGTTACATTGAGCCACTGAGCTTAAGGCATAAAAACAAAAATACTGAAAATCCAGATGGCCTCCTTATATACTATCCAAAGTTAAGGCCTGCCAAGGAAGATCCAGAAAACAGGTGCTGATTTGATACAGAAACTTTAGCTCAGTACAGCCTTCCACAGCCTTAGACAGTATTTTCCAATATTACAGGGTAATTAACAAGGTTACAATTTTAGTGTAAAGAAGTTTTAAATGACAAGTCTTTAGTCTTAGTTACTACACAGATGCCCCACCCTTTCTTCTGATAAGCATCATACTTGATTGATAATCAATTCTCAAGTATATAAATTGATATAGAACAGGTTCCAACACTGAGACATCAATGGCACAGGAATAAACCTGGAACTTCCTATGAAACAGAATCGGAAAACAATTTTAAATATGCCATTGCTTATTGCCTAGATTTGCTTCTCTTTGTAACAATTCCAAGTGACAGAGTGCTCCTATCCAGAAAACACTCATGCTACTTACAAGAGGAGAACTCTGAATTTAAACCATCTTTTACAAATTAAATCCTCTGATTACCTGATATTTTAAAATATATAAAAATTAAATATATATATATAAAATTTTAAACCTTGAATGCAAAGCTCAAGGAAGCTCCCTAGTATTCAAAATCATTTACGATATGTAGACTATTAACACGTCCACCACATTGGAGGCACTAGTTTGAAAAGTAGGCAATATTTCTCCATGTCAGCATTATCAGCTCTAGAAAGAAAATGTTATAATTCTTTCCCCCCCCCTTTTTTGTGTTTAATAATTCTTATATACAGCGAGGAAAAGAGAATGTGAAACCCACCATTTCTCTCCCCCCATTTCCCTCTCTGGAAACTGTGCCTGGCACTGTGCGGCACTTCACGAGTTCCTGTTTCCAGGCTTGCTAATTAAAAGGTTGATCACAGAACAATGCGCTTCTCATTAATTTCTGTGTTCCGATTGGGCAGGATCCCTGCTTACCCCACCTGATCTTTTCACACTGCTGAAGTTAATGTGACAGGAAGCCGAAGATGGATTACCTGCTGCCATATTGCCCATCGTCTCCAATCAGGAGCTATCTGTGTAAACTGATTGTTCTAATTTGCTCTCATTATTTTTACAATATCAGGAGAAAATAACGCACACAGCTCACTGTCAAAGCCATGAACATCAGCCATTAGTTAAACCCAGACACTGAGTGGCTTTATTAGAGAGGCACTGCAGTTTATTGATGTAGCTTCAGTCAAACAAGGCAGCATTTGCTTCAGTAGAAGATGTTCATATTCAAAGAAAATATTTATTGTAATAATACCCACTGCAACAAGCTACTTTCAAGAATTCTGGTTTTATTTCAGAAGCTTGGTTTTGACACAAATGGACAGCAGTAAAGGGCTGGGTTGGCATAAGAAAGTAGATAACATCTGATGCGTATTTGGCAGCATAAAGATCCATTCATCTAAGAAGACCCTATTCACCTATTCATACTCTTCGCTTCCTATACTGCATGCAAACATCAGACCCTATCTGTGACTACAAATACTAACCAATAAATGAGCTGTTTTATTTTGCTCTATGTAACAACATTTTTCCAAAACAGAAATTTTAAGTTTGATGAATCAAAATTATTCCTATCATGCTTAAGCAGGTAAAGTTTTAAACAGGAACGGCCACATTCTTCTACGGTGTTAAGTTTCAACAGGAAAGATTAGTAAACCTATTTTCATAGATACCCACAATGTATTTCCGAATTGGGAAATAAGCAGCAGGGGGAAGCCAGATGACAGGCTGGGTTCTGAGCCCATCAGTAAGTGAAGGTGTCTTAAAGCAGAAGGCAGAACTCTGCAGAGAGGTTTGATGTGCCCTGATATTGCATCTTTAAAAGATTAGTTCTGGATATGAAGAAAACATATTTCCATGTGGTGAAAGAAAGGGCTAAACTCCAGAACAAGAAAACGGATTTTAACTTGGCATTTCCAGGCTTGCCTGACTTACGAACATTCTGTAAAAACGTTAGTAACTGCTGCCTTCACAGCACTGGGCAAGGAAGAGGGCGGAGATGAAGAAGGAGGGCATAGAGTACAGAAACCAATGTCCTTAAATCAAAGAATTTAACTAATCCACACTCTTGCCTTCCTCGCCCCCACCCCCACCTCATCTCCACCTTAGTATGAGAAGGAAACATGGCTTCCTCTGTTCTTTTTCTGTATGAAGATTCCTAGGTAATGCGAAACAAGAGTATGCCCTTCTTGCCGCTCCCCTTTTAATGGCCACTTTTCTTTTTCTAAGAAACGTGTGCCACGCTTTTCTCCTTAAAATTCCTGCACTCAAAGACTGCACCATACTGCACTCGGCAAAACGTGCTGATGGCGCCAATTACAAGCCCCCAGCCGAACGCTCCTGCCCCCACCATTCGGGCAGATTTATGCGGACTCTTGCCGACGTTATTACAAGTCAGAGTTTATTGGGAAACGGTTACATTATGCGGAGTGTCTAACAAATTGCTTATGCTGCTATAATTGGATTACAACAGCCGCCTGCTCCCACCGGTAAGATTAGGCAAGTAGGACTCCTGCCGATCTCTGAGCGTTAGCAGTAATTTTATTTGCCTTGCCTCTCTCTTTCCTAACAACATGCCTCTCTCCCTGCCAGCTGTCTGCTGAAAAGGCACAGGCTTGTTCCTTGGCCCTAACAATGCAATTACAGCCCTGCAGATCGCACTGTTTGTGCATTAAGTACAGAGCCAAAACGAGGCGAATTGATCGTTTGACTTTTGGAGAAGCCATGTGATCTCTCTGTGCGGGTGATCCGACATGCACCAGCAGGCAATACTGCAGTAAATTCTTGATGAAGAACTTTCTTCCTTCACCCCTCTTTCCCCTAACCTTTCCCTTTCCACGGAGAAAGACACTGACTGGGCACATCTCATGCTAACCGGGATCAAACCACAAAGACAAACTTGATCTCGCTAGCTCCCTAGCTCAATAGAAATGTGGACAGGTTCTAGCATCTTGAAGTGAATGAAGTGCCTCCATCAGATAGATCGGTAGTTCTCAACAATTGGACTGCTGGTGCTATGTTTAAAAAGGTTCATAAAGAGTTTACTGAGAAAAAAAGAGAGAGCTTTACTGAGAAAAGGAAGAATACAGAAACAGTGTCATTCAAAAGAACTATGGAAAGCTTTAGGGCCTATCCAAAAAAACTACCTTGGAGTGTCTTTGCTATCTATAAAACTCTGCCTATATGTAACGCCCACCAAGAAGTCAGCATGGAAATCTGAGCCCTGCCCTTGGCCGCAGAGCTGCTCTGCTGGAAGGTGCTGACAACCAACATGTCCAATCCATGCAGGGTCAGTCTGATCTCCACGAGAGCAAAGTTTTAAGCCTATTTTGTTGGCAGCTTTCGGCTTCGTTTTCTTCTGTGTGACAGAGAGTGCTGGCCAAAGGAGCATGTGTAAGCAGTTCCTCGGATTCTATGGTATCGTTTATGAAGATTCTCGGCTGGGCTCTGAATAGTTTTTTCCTTTTTAATTGGTCATCTTCTTGATTGGAAATATCTTTGAATTCTCCCCATTTTAACACAGACCAGAATTCTTGTTTACATTTTCCTCACCAGTGGTATATGCTACTTAGGGTTCTAAAGCTGATTATACAACAAATGTGTAGTCAATCTGTGGATCCATTTTGATGCCCCATCTCTGCATTTTCAAATATCATGCATACCTAGAAAGGAACATATTTGTGTATCCTTAACTTGACTGATGCACAGACTCTGATCTGTAATAGGATCCTTACTTCTATTCGTTCAAAGTGATCTTGGAAAAGTCATTTTACTATGTATTTCGCAAGACCTCTCTGTAACCCCCATTAACACTCATTAGATTCTTGTGGACCTTTTAACAATGAAAACAGAAACGTTATTTCTGAACTTCACTCTGGCTTTTTTGGAAACAGCAACAAAGCTAATGTGTAGCATGTTACCCAGACTTTTCCCAACCACATTGACCTTAATGATCTGGTGAAACTGGAACACGTTCACCACAAAGCTAATGTTCAGTCAGACCTGATCGTGGAGTCTGTTCAAAGAACAGACCATCTGACATGCTACTTGTGGAACAGTATATTAAAGAAGCCTGTTAACATGTAGTTTAAAACTCAAAAGAAACTCTGAACAGCTGAAATGCCTTATAAATAGCACAGACCCAGAGGAAGTGCAAACGTCTGCATTGTGAATTGTAGATCTTAATTACCGACAATGGCTGGTACAGCAAGTAGCATGGAAAAAAAGTGAAACAGTTGCACTGTTCATGGTTGGCAATAATTCTTCAGGAAAATATTTACTATCAATCAGTTATGAGAAAAGGGACTCTGTGCTCGTAAAACAGCACGTTGCTTCTCATACCAGGACCATTTTGCTTCAGCATAATCTGAATTTAAACAGCTTGTTTCCTGCGGATATAATTTTAGAAATAAATAAAACAAGTCTTCTATCAAAATCTGGAGTAGAAAGGAACATCACATTTTTCTGTCTCAGTCAGTTGCAAACAATTATTAGTCTCAAGTAAAGAATAATAACAACAAACAACAACTAAGATACAAAAGGTCTGCAAAGGAGTAGAAGGGGTTTATCTCTCAGTCAGCAAGAGGCAGATCTCCTATTTGGAATAAGGATTTAGGCAAGTATGAGCACAAGATGTGCGTGTGCATGTGCGTGTGTGTATTAAAGAGAGAAAAGCCTGAAGTCTAAAAATAAAAATTTCAGTAATACTGACTAAAGTTGATAATAATTTTAAAAATAACGTAATAAATGAATGTTCATCTGTTTTCCAGTTAATTTTCTTCACCCAATTAAAAAGCATCATGAAGGTTAACAATTAGGCAAAACATAATTATAGATTTTAAAGACTAAGTTGACAGTCAATAATGACTGTCCATTTAAAGCTACAATAAATACACAGCTTATCATGTTCCAAGTACAAATCTCATGTACTACAGGGTTATAATTAGTAAGAAGACAGGAATTTCAATGCCTCTAAAAATTACTTGGATTAAATTATACTAATAAAGTGACCCTTCCTCAATTTTTATTTTGAAATCTTTTCTAAGGCTTCATTCTTCAAGTTAAAGATTTTGAAGATTATTGTCAACCGAGGTGGCTGGTGTTGTTGAGGTGGCTGGTGTTGTTAAGGTGGGTAAAGTCGCTTCCCATTCATAGCAACCCAATGTACAACAGAATGAAACTCTGCTGGTCCTGTGCCATCCTCACAATTGCTGTTGTGTTTTTCCCCATTGTTGCAACCATGTCAATCTATTTCATCAAAGGTCTTCTACTTTTTCATTGACCTTCTACTTTATCAAGAATAATGTCCTTTTCCAGAGACTGGTCTCTCTTGATAACAAGCCCAAAGTGTGAGAGACAACACTTCACCATTCTTACTTATAAGGAGCATTCTGGCTAAATTTCCTCCAAGACAGATTTATCTTTTAAAGTCTCACAACTTTGTTTTCTGGGATTTTATTTTATATTTCTGGTATTTTAAAACTCATATATATATATATATATATATATATATATATATAAAAACAGTGATCCCATCTGATCCCAGCACACCGGGGCGTGGAACATAACAGCAAGGGAACAGAGCAACAAAGTCCCCAGGAAAAATAGACTTTGGGGCCAGGGCTTGGTGCCACATCAGACTCGCCCAGAAAACACCCCTAAAGGCCAACAAACAGTACTTGAACTAACTGCAAGTTTTTGTTTCTTGTTGTGTTGTTTTTGTCACTGGCTTGTTGTTGGTTTGTTTTATTTTGTTGCTTGGTTTTGCTCTGTCTTGTTTTTGTGCATGTTATTATCTCCGCAGGTCTGTCTAAATAAGATAGGCTGGATGAACAATATGGAGGAGAAAACAATGGGACCGACAGTTTTGGGAGACATGGGAGAGAGGGAGGTGGTGGGAAAGGAAGTGGTGTTAACGACCCCTTGAACGAGAGAATACAAGTGATCCAAATTGGTGGTGAGGAGGGTGTAGGAGGCCTGGTAGTGCGTGACCAAGGGTAATGTAACCAAGAGAAATTACTGAAACCCAAATGAAGGCTGAACATGATAGTGGGATATGAGGAGAGTCAAAGGAAATAGAAGCGCTTGGAGGCAAAGGGCATTTATATTGGTCTAAATAAAGGCCATGTACATATGTAAATAAATTTATGAGGATGTGAAAATAGATCTATGTGCATATATGTGTAAGTTTAGTATTAAGGTAGCAGATGGACATTGGGCCTCCACTCAAGTACTCCCTCAATGCAAAATACT
This sequence comes from Tenrec ecaudatus, assembly GCF_050624435.1. Classification (NCBI taxonomy): domain Eukaryota; kingdom Metazoa; phylum Chordata; class Mammalia; order Afrosoricida; family Tenrecidae; genus Tenrec; species Tenrec ecaudatus. The sequence goes on along the minus strand of NC_134545.1, from coordinate 86,201,090 downwards.
TTGTTTTTTTAAACTGGCATTCCATGAAGATCACCTTCCTGACACAATTGCTGAAGACAAAGCGGATGCATAAGCAAATGTGGTGAAGAAAGCTGATAGTGCCTGGCTATCAAAAGATAAAGCTTCTGGGGTCTTAAAGGCTTGAAGGTAAACAAGAAGTCATCTAGCTCAGAAGCAAGAAAGCCCACATGGAAGAAGCACACCAGCCTGCGTGATCACAAGGTGTTGAAGGGATCAGTTATCCGGCATAAAAGAACAAAAAATCTTATCATTGTGTGCTTACCTCCCTGATACAATCGCTGAAGACAAACAAATGGGTGCATAAGCAAATGTGGCAAAGAAAATTGATGGTGCCAGCTATCAAAAGATATAGCATCTGGGGTCCAAAAGGCTTCAAAGTAAACAAGCAGCCATCTAGCTAAGAAGCAACAAAGCCCACATGGAAGAAGCACACCAGTCTGTGTGATCACGAGGTGTCAAAGGGATCAGGTATTAGGCATCACCAGAACAAAAAACACCTTATCATTGTGAATGAGGGGGAGTGCAGAGTGGGGACCCAAAACACATCTGAGGGCAACTGGACATTCCCTTACAGAAGGGTCACGGGGAGGAGATGAGCCAGTTAAGATGTAGTTCTAGCACTGATGAAACATACAACTTTCCTCTAGTTCCTAACTGCTTCCTCCTCTCCCCGCCCCCCCCCCACTATCATGACCCGAATTCTACCTTATAAATCTAGCTAGACCAGAGGGTATACACTGGTACAGATAGGAACTGGAAACACGGAATCCAGGGTAGATGATCCCTTCAGGACCAGTGGTGAGAGTGGTGATACCAGGAGGGTGGAGGGAGGTTGGAGTGGAAAGGGGGAACCGATTACAAAGATTTACATATAACCTCCTCCCTGGGGTATAGACAACAGAAAAGTGGATGAAGGGAGACAGTATAAGATAAGACAAAATAATAATTTATAAATTATCAAGGGTTCATGAGGGAGGGGGATGGGGGAAGGGAGAGTAAAAAATGAGGAGCTGATGCCAGGGGCTTAAGTGGAGAGCAGATGTTTTGAGAATGATGAAGGCAATGAATGTACAAATGTGCTCGACACAATTGATGTATGTATGGATTGTGATAAGAGTTGTATGATCCCCTAATAAAATGATTAAAACAAACAGTGCTCAATGATGAGGTTTTGGAATATAATCAGTATCTCCACTCAAACCAAAGTTACTCTTAGCAGAATTTAGTTCTTTTGAACTAGTCAAAAGGCAAAACTAGTTGATAGTTCTATAAGTCGTTCTAACATGGAGATGGTAAGACATTCAAGGCCACACTGAAGACCGATCTGAATCAACAACAGGCAACTGTTTGTACCAAGTGAAAGCCCTGCAGCCTTATCAAATGCAGCAGATGAAACTATTCATTCAGGGTTAAAGGTGAAGAACAAGAAACAGGGACAAGCTTGCCAACCTACAAATATAAAGGCAAGCCATTACCTTTCAAAGGTCAAGCAATAAATGAAGCTGGAGGAAACAGAACAAAATCACGGACAGCATATTGCGCATGTAAATAGAAAGAGAAAATGCTTTCACCATTCCTGTGTTCTTGGTACCTCACTGGAGGCTGTTGCAAGAAACAAATTTTTCCCACTATGTTGTGGGTTTGGGTTTTTTTGCCACTGATCAATTGCTTGTTGGCTCAAATCTGAACCAGAATATAGGATAGAGGTCAGTAGGTGGTTTCCAGTAAGAAATTGCAGAAATTATTATTAAGTTAGAGTTTTTAAAGGGATGAGGAAAGGACATAGGTATCAGAAAAAATGTTAAAATAAGCAAGAATGGGATGAGAGGGTCACCATCTGGGAGCACGTGAAACAGACTGATGAGCAGCAATGAGCAAACTTGTTTCCTCACCCAAGAGCATAAAAGAAATTATGCCATTGTACCAGATGCCAGAAGATTTCTATCCCTGCACTACTGAAGTACAGGGTGGGAGGAGGGAAAACCACACTATAAAGACATACACCAACATAACTATGTGGCTTAGAGATCCTGGCTTACAAAGTATGAAGCAAACAAAAGGAACAGATGCTCACTTGGCCAGCTCTCAATGAAACTCATTAAAATCGTCACCCTGTCCTCGGATCGATGCTCATGCTAAGATTGTACCTTGTTTAGGCCAGAAGTCACCCACTTGTGTAGAAACGGAGAACACCAAAGCTCCGAAGGAGAAAGATTATTTTTAAAGGTCTAAATAATTGGTCCTCTCTCCCATGCACAAATGCTACGAGGTATAAAACAGTCAACTAGCACTTGACAGTTGTAACTGAAAGCAATAAATATAATTTATAATACTCATACGTTATAGCAAATTACCAATACATTCTAATTTATAAGACAATGGGACAAACTCTTTTTTACATAGATTATTTATAGAGTAGCTTTAGGTTCTCAGGAAAATGGTGCACAAATTACAGAGTTCTTGTATGAACGAACCTCTTCTCTCTGCAATTTCTTTGCTGATCAGCATCTTGTGTGCAACCCTGTGAAACCGATCTGCTTTAACTAACTAACTATATATATAAAATTTAAAAATAAGTCCTGATCTTTCATGCTAACAGTTAAACTTTGTATGATATATTTTTAGTTGCTACACTAGATCCAAAGACAGACACTTTCCCCCACTAACACATGCTTTATGAAATAAAAATATCCCGATAGCACCAGAAGGTGGAGACTACATGTTTGTTACCTGTCCTGGCTCAAATAAGAAAACAGTAGTAGCTGGGTGCATGATACAATAGATTAACATAGCTAAAATTGCTGTAACACTATCAAATCTATGAGTGGTTACAAAAGCCGTAACTTTATAGTCTAAGTTGCAATGAAATGCCTCAGCTCTTAATGTTTTAGATTATCTTAGTCGCTAGACTCCAGAATGGCACACAGAATTCTATATAAGGAAGACATAGCTGGCATATAGGACTAAACATACTTGTTCACTCACAAGATCACCAAAAGTATTATTTCTATCAATAGTCATTTAATAAATAATAACAATGATATGATAATTGGATTTTCTAGGGCATATTTCACAATCATTACAATGGTGAGTTACATTTAAAAACCATGAACTTATAAAGACAATTATCCATTATTTTATACAAATCTTAGTGACTTGTGACAACCCCTAACTAGGGTCAAGCAACAAATGTGAGTTTGTCTAAAATGTGACCAGAACATATAATCAAAAGATTCTACTCCACAATAGCCCAGTTAAAAAAAACAAACAAAAGGGAGAGAGAACAAATGGTGGAGAGGGTGCTGAGAGATTTAATCCAGGGATGTGAATCGACTGCTACCAGACTGAGGGCGCTGTTAAGTTCATTGTGCTGGATGTAGTTTGATTAAAATAAAAATGCAATACCTTGTCATTTTGATCCCCCCTTTAACCCATTTAAAATTCTTTTAGTTTTTAATATTTTCTGTTTTCTTTTCAATTTGAGGTTTTTCTGTTTTGTCTAGTCATTCTTTTTTTAAAAAATTGTTTTATTAGGGGCTCATACAACTCTTAGCTCAATCCATACATACATCAACTGTGTAAAGCATATTTGTATATTCATTGCCCTCATCATTCTCAAAACATTTGCTCTCCACCTAAGCCCCTGGCATCAGGTCCTCATTTTTTTCCCTTCCTCCCTCATGAACCTTTGATAATTTATAAATTATTATTTTGTCAAGTCATTCTTATTGGGTTTTTGTTTGAGTTTTTTTGCTTCCTGTTTGTGTTTTGTATGATTTTCTATATGTGAAATTCAGGATAGGTAAATCTGTACAGATACAGTAACTGAATTAATAATTACCTAAGGTATGGCGGGGGATGATTGGGGGAGATAGGTGCTAGCAATGAGTAGGAGAAAAAAATTGTCTGAAATTGATTGTGATAATGATTGAACAACTCTTCTTAACAGGACTGCTTGATTAAATTGTATGTTACGTAAAGCATATGTCAATAAAACCATATAAAAGTATTCTACTACAATTAAGAGCTGGAGAAGTAAACTTGTAACTTTCTTTGGATAAAATGGTTCCTGCTCTTAAATGTAGAATCCTATATAGCTTTAATAGCAATGCTGAGTTGATATATTTATAGATAAAGCATTGCTGCCATGTGGTACAAAATACATCAATGAGTGATATTACTTACTTTGGCCACGCAATTTTCAGTCTTCATAGCAGTACTTGCTAGACATACTGCTTCTTGGTTTAAGCAGAGTCTTGCACAACTGTTGTAAGTCTACAAAGAAAATTTTGGGAGGAAGATGTTTGAATATTGAAATACTGTCACATTAAGTTTTCAAATTCAGTCCTATTTCTCAAAATCAACACACAAATAACCCCTACCTAAATTCTCAGATTTGTGAGGGCTTCAGGTCAAGGTAGAAAAGGGGAGTCCAATAAGCGTGTGAACAGCAGTAGGGATACTGGCTATATAATTGGGATTCTTTTAATGCAAAATTTATTAACTCAGTTCTGTTTAAAACAGACATATTATTGTTCTGAGAAAATGTATTTTTGCCTTTTTCATTCTAAATCTTAAAAAAAAAATCAACTGATTGTAATGATCCACTATAACCCCCTCCCAGGGGGATGGACAACAGAAGGGAGACATTGGTGTGTGTAAGACATGGGGGGGGGGGGAGATCAAGGGTTCCTGAGGGAGAGAAGTTGGGGGAGGGGGAAAATGAGCTGATACCAAGGACTCAAGTAGAACGAAAATGAGGAAGGCAAAAAAAAAAAAAAGAAAATGAGGATGGCAACACATGTAAAAATTTACTTGATACAATGCATGTATATATGGATTGTGATACGAGCTGTATTAGCTCCCAATAAAATGATTTTAAAAAAATCAAGACCTGAAGGTGGCAATAAGATATGCTTTTTTATGTGCAAGGATAAGTGTATGTAGTACTTTTGTCTGTTTTTAGAAGAAAAAGAATAAACCAAAATTAAGAGCAGGACATGAAGAGAAGATAAATCAACATTTACACAGATGAAAGTAGAACGAAGCATAAATTCAAACATTTACTGCATTTGAGTTGATTCTGACCCATAGTGACCCTATAGGATAGAGTGGAACTGCCTCTTTGGGTTGCTGAGACTTTAAATCTTTACGGAAATAGACAGCCTAATCTTTCTCCTGAAGAGTGACTGGAAGGTTCGAACCACTGTCCTTGTTATTAGCAGCTCAATGTATAGCCCAGGACACCACCAGGGCTCCTTAGAACAAAGAGTAGAAGAGGGATTGAAATAGACCGGTTATGCTTGATTAATACTCTATGGTAAACAAACTCATTATTAATAATTGGCCAAAAAAATAATTGGCCAATTATTTACTAAAAACAAAATTATTTCCTTTTAGTCTTAGAAGTTTTTACTGGTTATGTAAATCATGGTTTTCACACTCTTACTGTGAAGTGGGATCATAGGGATCACTGGGCTTCTGAGAATTTACATTTTCAACAACTCACAGTTGATGACCGTGTTACTACTTCAGGAACCACAATTTGAAAACCACTAGTATAAATATTTGTGTTGGAATTAAGGGGAAAAATTTTAAAATTGGGATAATCTCTTAATTCAACACCAAGGATAAAATCCACTTTATTTATTTATTTTTCCAGTCCTAGTTTTTTTTAAAAAACATTTTATTAGGGGCTCATACAACTCTTATCACAATCCATACATATACATACATCAATTGTATAAAGCACATCTGTACATTCTTTGCTCTAATCATTTTCTTTTTTTTCCCTTTCTTTTTTTACATTTTATTAGGGGCTAAAATCCACTTTAAATGGAAAAATTTTAGGTTTATAGAAAAGTTGAAAAAATAGTCAAGAGTTCTTTATAAACCTGCACCCAGCTGACTCTTATATAAGCAAAGAACATTTATCAAAATGAAAAAATAAACAGAGCACCATTAACTATAAAGTACAGAACATATACCTATGCAAGTTTTCTCACTAATGCATATTTTCTTTTTCTGTCTAGGATCAAGTCCAGGATTCCAAACTGCATTTAGTTCTCAAGTCTCTTTAGTCTCTTCTAATCTGTGACAACCTTTCTGTTTCGTTTTGTCTTTTGTGACTGTTACTTCTGACAAGTACTGACCAGTGAACCTACAGAAGGCACCCTGCCCCCAGTTTTAGTCTGTCTGATTTTTTTTTTTTATCAAACTAAATTGAGGTTATGCATGGCTGGGAAGGATAGAGAGCACAGAGGTGATGCATATCACACCAGGACATATGTACTTCTGTGATGTTTACCTTGGTTACTTTATTAAGGTCAGGACTGACAAGATTCTCCAAAATAAACATTCTTTTCTTTTAGAAATGACTAAATATGTTGAGGAGAAAATGAGACCATGAAAATATTCTACTTGTACATAGAATTGTGTATGAAGCATCCACTGGTAAATTTTGTCTATGGTAATTTTTAATGTAATGTTCTAAGGGTGTTTTGTTTACAGTCTATGTTCATTAGTTTGAATTCTTCTGTAAAGAGTAGTTATGGTTCCTCCCCCACTTTATTTAATCATTTTTCTATTTATATCAACAAGTACACTTAAGGTGCTTATTTTAAATCACATCTTCGCCGAACTTTCATTCTCTGGAAAGAAATTAGGCAAATAAAATTAGGATTTAAGAAAAAATAGTGGGGACTGATAGGGTAAAAAAGAAAAAAGAGGGTAAAATCAATATATAGTACTTCCCCATCAATGTTATAAAATTACTTTTCTGACCAACTTGAACTTTTAAATAATATATCCACTTATATATTTTTTACTCTGTATATAAGTTAAAATTATTTTTAAAGATTACTTTAGACTACTGTATATACTCAAGTATGACCTGACCCAAATATCAGCCACGGCACCTAATTTTATCACAAAAACTACATTAAAAATGTGCTGACAAGGCAGTGAGAGGACCTTATAGCTGGCCCCACTATGAGACATGTGACCCCTCACTGACCCATAGCCTTACTGGAGACACAGTGTGGGAATTGCACCGATCTGACTCCACCACACTGAGGCAAAACACTAAGCACGTGCAACAGAACAGCAAGGGCACAGAGGAAGGATGTCCTGAGGGAATACCAAAAGTAGACTTTGGGGTCAGGGCATGGCACCCCATCAGACTAGAGGGAAAACACTCCTAAAGGTCAACAAACAGACCTAGAACTATTTACAGGCTTTTCTTTTTTTTGTCATTGTTTTTTGTTGTTGCTTTGTTCTTTCTTGTTTTTGTTATTATCTCTGAAGGTCTATCTAGATAAGAGGCAGGATAAACAATCTGGAGGAGAAAACAATGGGACCAACAGTTCTAGAGGGACATGGGAGAGAGGGAGATGGGGGTGAAAAAAGTGATGTTAATAAACCCAGGGACAAGGGAACGAGTGATCCAAAATCAGTGGTATCAAAGACCCAGAAAGAAAAATCATATGATTGTGAATGAGGGGGGATTGTGGAGTGGGGATCCAAAGCCCATCTGTAAGCAACTGGACATTCCTTCCAGAAGGGTCGCAGGGAGGAGATGAGCCAGTCAGGATGCAGTGTAGCACCGATGAAACCTACAACTTTCCTCTAGTTCTTTTATGCGTTCTCCCTGACCCCCCACTATCATGATCCCAATTCTACGTTACAGATATGGCTAGACTAGAGGATGGACACTGGTACAGATAGGAACTAGAAACACAGGGAATCCAGGACAGATGAACCCCCTGAGGACCAGTGGTGAGAGTGGCGATACCAGGAGAGTAGAGGGTAGGTGGGATAGAAAAGGGGAACCGATCACAAGGATCTATATATAACCCCCTCCCTGGGGGATGGACAACAGAAAAGTGGGTGAAAGGAGATGTCAGATAAAGTAAAACATGACAAAACAGTAATTTATAAACTATCAAAGATTCATGAGGGAGGGGGCAGAGAGGGAGGGGAAAAATGAGGTGCTGATATCAAGGGCTCAAGTAGAAAGAAAATGTTTTGAGAATGATGATGGCAACAAATGTACAAATGTGCTTGAAACAATGGATGGATGGATGGATTGTGATAAGAGTTGTAATGAGCCCCCAATAAACTGATTTTAAAAAAGTGCTGAAAAACTTGGCTTATACACAAATATATACGGTAACTGGAGCACTTGATATTAGTGTCAAGGATTATTGTTCCATGTATAGTCTGGTCTCAAGGTTTAGGATTTCTTTTGCAAATACCGTTATCTAAGACATCTATATGCATACACAAAGGCAAATAACAAAAAATGTTTTCTAAATGCGTTTATAAACTGGTTAGTGTTTAATAACGTAAATAGTATTGCAGTAGCATTCTTGCATACAACAGTTATAGACTTGAAAAAATATCAAAAGATACAATGTCTGGGGTCTTAAAGGTTTGAAGATGAACAGGCGACCATCTAACTGAGAAACAACAAAGCCCACATGGACGAAGCACACCAGCCTGTGAGATCACAAGGTGTCGAAGAGATCAGGTATCGGGCATCAAAGACCCCCCCCCCCAAAAAAAATCACAGCATTGTGAATGAGGGGGAGTGCGGAGTGGGGACCCAGGGCCCATCTGTGGGAAATTGGACATCCCCTTGCAGAAGGGCCATGGGGAGGACAAGAGCCAGTCAGGGTGCAGAGTAGCAATGAAGAAACATACAATTTTGCCCTAGTTCTTGAATGCTTCCTCTCCCCACTATCATGATCCCAATTCTACCTTACAAATCTGACTGGACAAGAGGATATACACTGGTACAGATAGGAACTGGAAACACAGAGAATCCAGGACAGATGAAACCCCTGAGGACCAGTGGTGAGAGTGGCGATACTGGGAGGGTGGAGGGAAAGTGAGGGAGAAAGGGGGAACAGATTATAAGGATCTACATTTAACACCCCCCCCCCCGCCGGGGGATGGACAGCGGAGAAGTGGGTGAAGGGAGACGTCGGATGGTGTAAGATATGACAAAATAATAATAATTATAAAGTATCAAGGGTTCATGGGGAAAGGGGGAACAGGGAGGGAGGGGGAAAATAAGGAGCTGATATCAAGGGCTCAAGCAGAAAGCAAATGTTTGAGAATGGTGATGGCAACCTATGTACAAATGTGCTTGACACAATGGATGATGTATGGATTGTGATAAGAGTTGTATGAGCCCCCACTAAAATTATGTTTTTTTAAAAATTAAAGACTCTAGAGAGTGATATGAAAGGGGCAGAAAATGGGATGGAAGTTGATTCTTGGAAAAAAAGCCTTATGTTGTTTTCAGGTGCCCTCAAATCTGTTTTCAACTCATAATGACCTTCTGTATAAGAGACCAAAATAATGCCCCTTCTGGTATCATCATCACAACCATTGCTACGTCGGAGTTCATTGTTGAAGCTGCCATCTTTGTTGCAGCTGCAATCTCACTGACAGTCTCCTTTGCTGACCCTCTTAACTTTACCAAGCATGGTATCTTTCTCCAGCAATTGGTCTCTTTTCAAGATATGTCTAAAATAAGTGAGATAAAGTCTCACCATTCTTGCTTTTAAAGAGCATTCTGGCTACACTTCCTCCGAGACTGATTTGACCATTCTCCTGCCAGTATATATACTCAGTGTCAAATCTTGTCTTTTAAATACCATTCTGCATTAAAAGGGACTTTAACTCCCTAGAGAAACGGCTGATACTAGGAATGACCAGAGAAAGTATTACAGTGAACCTGGAAACATTTGGAGAATAATGGAAATATGTCAAAGGGGCACAGAACCCAGTCTGTGGGGGTCCTCAGCTTAATATGGAGTAATGTGAACATTAAACGAAAAGATACTAACTAGATGGTGCCTGGTTATCACTACACCAAGTGCTCTGAAAGGGATCACATTAGAAGGTTCTGGACAGAGTGAGAGAAAAATGTAGAACAAAACTCAAATTCAATTTTAAAAGACCAGGCTGCTGGAACACCAGCAAGCTTAGACTGAAATCACCCTAAGGCTCAATTTTCTGCCAAAAAATAGTTAGGTGTGTAAGGGAAACACTGGGGAGATACACATTCCTTAACCTCGGCTTGGGGTTACCACCAGAAAGGTTAAAGTAATCAACTATGTGACATAAAAAAGGCATTATTTGCCTAAGGACAAAGTTCAGAAAAGTTATGAAAAGACAAATGAAAACGGAAAACACAAGTAAGTAGTGGGTTAGATGATGTAATCTTGTGGAGACAGTAATCAGTGACATGAAAGAAAATATGTATGAATTACTGAAAGTAAAAAATCAGTCATGAAGGCTAACTTTGTTTTCCTCTCCAAGTAACTCTTTGCCTCAATCCCTACCTCTAAAATTAGTATCATCACTCACTCACTGGAACGTTAGGTAAATGCAGGAAACATGTTAGAGACCTACAAGGTAGTATCGGCCTTCTATAGCAAGCCTGCATATACACTTTTGCTTTCCAGACACTCCATCTGTAAAATGGGCACATAATCTTGTTCTCTCCCAAGGAAGTCCAATATAACAGACTACAATTTGTCACAGGCCTTTGACTATTCTAGAATAACAAGACCAAATAAATTCAATGGTTTACATTCAATATTGTAATATTTTAATACTCCTTCCAGGCTGAAAGCCAGCTAGTGAATATCATAGCCACGGGCAAGATAGGATCTATTCCCAGGCAACATTTGCAAAGGTAGCTTCACTGCTGAACCAGAGGCAGAGTTTTGCGTTGGAGTACTTTAATGCGTTTTTATATTGCATATAAAGCACATAAGCATAAACCAGTAAGATGCCTTCCTGAAAACTACCTTCTTTGTGAAAGCAGGCTGTAATTCTGAACAAGTTTTCAATTTTCACACTGCTGCTAGGGTAAAACATTTTCAAGAGTTTAATTTTTTACAATGGATTCAATGACATAGGATTATCTAACAAAGTAATGGCTAATCAATAGAAGGTTTAGTTGTCAGGTGAAACATATAACACACTAAAAGGGATTGATTGCCAGACTTCTCCTTATTTACTAGAAGGTATATATTTAAAATGACACAAACTTGTTACCAGGCTGCATTCTTTTAACCTTGCAAAAAGCTGCTTTCGAAATCTGTTCAGCAGCCCTACAGCCAAACAAGACAGCGTATAATGAAAAGAGCTGGTGACTGGGGGGGGGGAGGGGGGGGCAGGGAAGGGCATGAGACAGGGGCCCTCAGATAGATGGTAACATCAAATCATGTCCTAAGCAAGAATATGGTACAGAAAAAGCAAACTCACAAGTTGACATCTAGGGACACTGGAACTGGGCTTTAAAAATGTCACACAGATGCTACCGAATCTCATTCAATAGCTGCAAAGCCGGGTCTGATCTCAACCATGTTGTTCTTAGGGCAGATTTTTGAAGGACTCATGCAGCTGGGCACAATAGACTTTTTCTTTCTTCTTTTTCTTGTTAGTGGCACATCCAGATTAAGCACTGAACACAAAATGAATTGGGCCCATATGGACTTCGACCAGCAGAGAAACTGTTTCCTTTATAATTTATTCACACTATCTTAAGTCTCCATATGAAAATATACTTTTTATGGTTGTTTCAACCCAGGAGTTCAATAATATTTTTTCTACTATGTCAGTGATTACACAATTTATCAAAGAATGATTACACTGAAATAAAAATAAAACAAAATACCAACCCCCTATGCAGTCTTCCTTCCTCAAGTAATTTTAAGAAGCTGGTTATTAAATTGCTTCTTTTTTGAGGAAGGGTTTTGTAGCTAGGCACAAATTGCTAAGCCACGTTAAAAAAAGTTATTAGACTCTGAAGGATTCAGCAGAAGTGGGAGTTATATAAACAAATCACTTCATCAGACTTGGAAAGATCACTTTTGTCTTACTTAAGAGACCTACATTAATTACCTTTAAGGTCTTTTACACGGACTATTTAAAATAAGTACAATTTATTTATTTATTTCAAATGAGGTGCTTCTTCCAAAGTATTAAATAATGTCTACAAATGCAAAAGCATTTTTATAAATAGGTAATTAAAACAGATGACTAAAATTAAGTCAAGCTGCAAAACATTACCCAGGATGCACTGTAATTTTTTTTTTAATAAACTTCTCAGGCAATTTTTTTTCTCATCCGAAGCCCAAAGCACTTCAGGGAGGAAGAAGAAGAAGAAGAAAGGTAGGGAGTTTCACAGGGGGGAAAAATATACACATATAATGAAATAATGCTAAACCCAAACTAAAGTATTTACAAGATAGTCCCTTAAGCACAGTTTGTCATATTGCAATTACACCTTGCCTACTGCCAAGCCAAAATGCTTACTATTGCCACTAGAGGGAGAAGTGTCTTAACACAAAGCAAGGGTTTCTTGAGCAATTATCAGAACAAAGCTCCCTTGGCTGTGTGTACCTTCTAATTACTCAATACAATTAAAATGACTAACCTAAAACAAACAGAAAAAAAACCTGCCTGCCTGATATCAGGGACTTCATTAAACCTTTCCCCTCATCAATCAAATCAGAAAGAAGGGAATGCCATCACAAACAAACATTATAGAGCTATTAAAGGAAGTAAATTCAGTGTTGTTTTTTTTTAAAGGAAGAAGTGTCTCTTGGAAGAAAAAAAAAACAACCAACACAAGAAATGTCGTGGTATTTACCCATCTGGATGCTGCTTGAAAACAAATTGTCCTCCAAAGAGCAGAAATACAGTATGTTTTCTCTCAGTTCACTGGCTTATGAATGACTGTTGTTGTTTTGTTAATACACACGATAATGTCATTCTCTATGTCGGTGATGTGGTTTTTCCTCCTATGCATCCAACTGTTTAAAGGAGCTATGCCCATCAGACTTCCCTGCAGTTTTAGCTCAGCTCTTCACTGGTGTTTTTTGTGGAGCTATTGCAACACTGTTTAGAACACGGTAGGAATTTTTGGCTTGGGGGGAGATAGGGAGTATGGTGAATAAGGCAAACAGCTACTTATTCCTACAAAAAGGCTTGTATAGTTCCTTTTATAAGGCCCAGTCATTAACAGAAAATGACAACAGAGTCATTTTTCTTTCAGCTGACAATTGTGACATTTTTCCAGCTGCGTGCAAGGTGTTGAAAACCTGGCAGCTGTTACCTCCTGGGATGGAGATACTTTTTTATCCTCCCTTGACAGTTTCACTCAGTGGGTCAGCACCTTTAAAGACTGCAAAGTATCCTTGAAGAGGATGGAAGCTTGAGTTACTGCTCCCTCCCTAATCAATGTAAACCCCCACTGCAGGTGAAGTCTCCTCTATAGAGGTGCATGGGGGAGGAAAATGTAATGCCCTGAGCCAGATGGTTTTATCTTGTTTTTAAAGAATAAAGGAACAAGCTAACAAGGGAGACAGCTACTTTGTTAGCTTCTTGGCCTCTCTTGTGGCTTTCCATCCCCAGGGTTCCAGCTACACAAGAGAAAGAATACAGAAAAACGTAAACACTTAAAGAAATATAACCAGAGGGCTGGCATCATGCTGCTTTCAAAGAGTTGAGAGAGTGCTACTCAATGCTTTATTTATCACTGCCCACATTCTCAGGATGGTAAGTGGACACATACACAAAGGAAAAGGGGGAGGGGGCTAGACAGCAGTCACAATTTACTCAATTACAGAGAAAGGCAGGGCTGACAGATCCTATTAGCACCAAAGGGAAGCAAAGGAGTTGCACGTTGTTAGGCCACTTTTTCACAAAGTAATGAGTACTTTCTTGTATCCTCCCAGGCCTTTGCCCTTGTTTGCAGATATGAATATAAAAGCTATGAAAGCAGTGGCTGTGATTTCTCTGGCTTCACATTTTAGGAGTAAAGTTAGGGGTGTACAGAATGCAGATATTTTGTACATCCTTTGAATAAAGGTTCATACTTAATACAAAATGGAGGAAAAGGAAATTAACTTTCTTTATAAGGACACACTCACTGTTTTTCTTGTTTTCCCCTACTTGGACTCCTTCTGATTTTGGAAATGAAATAGCAAAGCGGGTAAACGAAATGGCTTAATGACACTGGGAATAGTTAACTCCCCAATTTCTCTTAAATATTTGCTTTCTGGAGAATTTCATCAGATTTTGGAATCGTGGTTTATGGTCATTTGAGCCTCATACAAGGGAAGTCTTTTTACCACCTGCATTTTCTGAATGAGTCTGTACAAGATCAAAGATTTGGTTATACACTAGTGAAAACATAAGGACTTTGATAACAAAGTCGAGTTTTCACACTGACAGTGAAGCTATGTAGACTCTGTTTTGCCTGTGTTAGTTTTGGTACACTACAATTTACAAAGAATTTGCCAGTTTCAACTAAGCCATAAAATTTTTGGCATAAAATTGTTCATAATATTACATTCTAACCCTTATAATGCCTGCAAGAAATGCTGTGAGCTCCTCCAAGTTTTAAAGAGCTAAGTCAAGATGTAGCTGTCATGTCCTATCAACAATGGGTAAAATCTACTTTAGAATAATATATGTAAACTACAAAATTAATTTCAGATAATACTAACCTGGTTAGAACATTACTGGTTTTTATAATCAATGGTGAAAGAGTTCCTGAACTTGTATTACAAATATCTGCATATGAATCTCAAGTTTAGGACCTATGTAATATAAATTCTTACATCATCAATAAATATTCTGCAGCTCTGAGAACTTGACTACATAACTTGTTCTATAGAACTTAAATACAGAAAAGGGGGGGGACACTAACAACAGCAAATGGCACTTCATTATTGTCATGTGCAATAGAGAAAAGAAGGAGTTTAAACAGCTTATATATTATATCCTATCTTAAAAAAAAAATCAGCCATGGGGTAATCAAGTTCAGGGCAGTCCCGGACAGCTGCCCTGTGACCTGCTTCTATTGACCTCTGTGATTCATCACTCTTTCCTAAGATTGCGAGGGCAAGCTCCTAGGGAGTGACCACCACAATAGACAGACACAAGCCAACAGTAATCTGGTTCGAGCAAAAAACCAGATGGCACTGTAATAAATTTACAAATCTGCATTCATGGGGCTGTTAAAACACCCAGAAGCTAAAAGACTCTGAGGGCCCCAGGAGGATTCCTTACTTCCCTGTTTCTAAAGGCCATTTCTCTTTCCAGGAACAGTGAGTTCATGCTCTTCACAAAGAGAATTGAGATAAAACCCTTTACAAAGAAGGGAGGGGGGTAAGCCTCCTGACCTAATTAATCTCTAGAGCTTGGACCTCAACACTGAATGACAGATATTAGAAAATCATTCTGGAGCACTAGGAAGAGGGGGGAAATGATTGTTGAATTAGAGGGACTTAGAGAACCTGCTAAAACAGCAATAAAACAACAACATTATATCTCTTTCAGATGCTGCACACAACAGATCTTGCAAGTAGAAAATGATTCAATAATGTATGCATTTATTTTTAAAATGAATCAGATTAGTCCCATGTGTGACCTGCTGGTCCATCTGTATGTGCTGGACTTAATAGGCACGATTCACTCTCTCGCTTCAGTTTGAAGTATGAGAGAGATAAATTTAGTTTAATTTTCAACAGATCAGCCTATCCATTTTCCAAATGGACCATCTGGATCAGCCTATTAAAATTAATTTATAACTTTGCAGAGTGAAAATTCGTTTGTTAGCTTAAATAAAGTTGCCCAAACTTTTTGTTGTGTCATGGTTTTCTAACATTTGTTTCTATAGAGTGAACAGCATACTTCCACCTCCAAATTTACCTTATTCAATATTGTTCTGCTTATTCAGACTTAGAGATCTAGTGTTTATTTTCAAATAGTTAGAATTGTAATTGTCTCACCATCACTTAGTGATCATTTGCTTGTTCACAAACTTCCCTGAATTGAACCAATTCTATTTACTAAATATTTGCTTTGGCAGAAAAAGTGCCCATCCAAAAAAGGATTTAACACACAGTAGTTTTTAAATTGAGTATGCTAAGGATTCACATATTTTTCTTTATCGATCAACTCCAAAGGAAACTGGAGCCAGAAGGTATAGATAGATAGATAGATAGAAACACTTACACACTGAGGTCTGGGTCTAATTTTTACAAGCCTCCATTTTCCTCATTTACAAATTGTAAAGTTTTATCTATTTTACAGGGTTATTATGAGGGTCATTTGATAGAAATGCTAGGTTCTTAGTAGGCACTCAACAAATACTAGAGCTCTTTTCCTTTTTTCTGTACCATTATCATAAATTCAACTACATGAAATTATTTCTACTGCCGTTGGTGCTCCTTATGTAACCAAATTTTATATTAAAAATGAATAGGTAATATGCCTATTTTCTGGCAATATTATATCACTTATTTGGATTGATAGTGGGTGGCAAAAAATGTTTAATATGAGCAGCAAGAAAAGTATTTTTCCCTGCCTCCCAACCCCCACTGCAACTGACCTGAATTCTCAGAAATGTTTTTTATTAGGGGGGTGGGGGGGTACCAAAATGGTAAGGAAAAAAAATAACATTAAGAATGACTTTGTCTTTTTTTTAAAAAAGCAAATAAAATACTTCTCAGAATGAAAAGAACCTAGCTTTATTATGGACAAATTAGTTTTGATTATTCATCATAAAACATTTTTTCAAGACTCTTAAGGGGAAAGTCAACTATTCTACTGCCTGCTCCTAAAAAACACTTCAAACTATGTCTCCTGGACAGGACACCTTTTCTTTCATTTTGGCTTCATGACTCACAGGCATACTGACTGCCCTGTACTCTTCCATGTGAGTTGTTTTTGAGATGATTGGGAAATCAGTTACCGGATTGAAATGGATGGCAGTGGCCAGACCAACATCAGAGTATTCTTCATTTGGGCCCTTATGCTTAAGGAATGGAAAATTACAAGTTGCCTGTCTTTTTTTGTTGTTGTTGGGAGCTTTTTATTTTAAGTAAGACTAAATTCATACCTGTCTAAGTGAATTCTTCTCTGGTATTATCTTCCTAGGGGGCTCGCCATTATTACAGTCTTCTCTCTCTGAGGGATTCTGTGAAAGAAAGTAAGCTTTAATTCAGTTCTCATTATCTTCAATCTTATACTGTGGAAGTAAACTGAATTACAGTTCTAATTCTGTAAGCTGTAACATCATGTATATTTATGTTTATTCATTTGAAGATTTATATACATATAGACATACACATATGTAAAAAAACCCAACAACATATGCCCATGTATATAAATAGATGAATGTAGGTATCTGGATGGAAAGTATTTCATCTATGTTTAAGTAAGTACTGCCCAGCAGATTATACTCATTATGAGTTTGGCTTATTGCCCTGTAAAAATGCAGGTTGACATTAAAGAGAAGGCAGCACCGAATCATGCTTAGCTAATGACAACATGATTGTTACCTTCTCTGACTCTTAAATAATTCATTTTAACTATATTAAATATTTGACTGGATGGTTGTTTTTAGGCTCCAACTGGGATCCTAAGGACAACAGAACCCTTTCCTGTGCCATTCTCACAATTCGTACACTTGAGCTGAGTGTTACAGCCACAGTGTCAATCCACCTCATTAAGGGTCTTCCTCTTTCTTTGCAAGCTCTCTACTTCACCAAGCATTATGGCTTTCTCCAGGGTCTAGTCCCTTTTGTAAACATGCACAAAATACGTAAAATGAAGCAACAAAGGCTACATGGAAGAAGCACACCAGTCTGTGTGACCACGAAGTGTAGAAGGGACCAGGTATCAGGCATCAAAAAAACAAAAAGTCATATCAGTGGGTGCCCACCTTCCTGATATGATCGCTGGAGACAAATGTGTGCATAAGCAAATGTGGTGAAGAAAGCTGATGGTACCCGGTTATCAAAAGATATAGCGTCTGGGGTCTTAAAGGAAAACAAGCAGCCACCTAGATCAGAAGCAACAAAGCCCACATGGAAGAAGCACATCAGCCTGTGTGACCATGAGGTGTCAAAGGGATCAGGCATCAAAGAACAAAAAATCTTATCATTGTGAATGAAGGGGAGTGCAGAGTGGGGACCCAAAACCCATCTGTAGGCAACTGGACACCACTTTACAGAAGGGTCATGGGGAGGAGAAGAGCCAGTCAGGGCACAATGAAACATACAACTTTCCTCTAGTTCTTAAATGTTTCCTCCCTCCCACTATCATGATCCCAATTCGACCTTAAAAATCTGGCTAGACCAGAGGATGTACATTGGTACAGACAGAAACTGGAAACACAGGGAATCCTGTACAGATGATCCCTTCAGGACCAGTGATGAGAGTGGCAATACCTGGAGGGTAGAGGGAAGGTGGGGTAGAAAGGGGAAACCAATCACAAGGGTCTACATATGGCCTCCTCCCTGGGGGAGGGACAACAGAAAAGTGAATAAAGGGAGATGTCGGACAGTGTAAGATATGGAAAAAATAATAATTTATAAATTACCAAGGGTTCATGAGGGAAGGGGTAACGGGGAAGGAGTGGGGAAAATGAAGAGCTGATATCAAGGGTTCAAGCAGAAAGCAAATGTTTTCAGAATAATGATGGCAACAAATGTACAAATGGGCTTGACACAATTGATGTATGTATGGATTGTGATAATAATTGTATGAGCCCCAATAAAATGATTAAAAAAAACATTAAGATGAAATCTCACCATCCTTGCTTATAAGGAGTATTCTGGCTATTCTTCTTCCATGATAGATTTGTTCATTCTTCTGGCAGCTTATGGTATATTTAATTTTCTTTGTCAACATAATTCAAAAGCATGAATCCTTTTTCAGTTTTCCTATTCGTTGTTCAGCTATCACATGCATATGAGGTGAATGAAAATACCACATCAGGTCAGGCACAAATTACTTTACATTGCTCTTTTGCACTGTAAAGTGGTCTTGTGCAGCAGATTTGCCCAATGCTGTTAAGTTTTTTGCTTTTTGAACTACTGCTTCTATGGATGCTGCTTGTCGATTCAAGTAAAATAAAATCTTCAACAACTTCATTATTCTTTCCATTTATCGTGCTGCTGTTTATTGGTTCAGTTGTGAGGGATTTTTGTTTTGTTTTGTTGTTGTTTGTTTCTCTTTGGCATTTTTTTTAATGGTGGAAGTGTGGTTGGGGGGTGGGGTTGGTACCAAACTCCAAGTCTGATCTTTAAAGCCAGCTCTTTCTTTATTTCTCTTAATACTCAGATCTTATTTTCTTCATAGCCTGGTGCTTAGCCTACAACAATAACTTTTAATTGATACAGTGCTTTGTCACTATTATGTCAAAGGGCAACTTGCTACTGTTGTTTTTGTTCTGTGCTGCTGAGTAGATTCTGACTCAGCAAACCCTATAGTCCATTCTGTAATTGCCCCATAGGGTTCCTAGGTTGCCTTTAAAAAAAAAAAAATTGTGATCTGTAGAAAGTTTACAGGATTGGCTTTCCAATCAATAATTCACACATTTTTGTACCTGTCTCATATTATGATTTACCTTATGAGCCTATTATTTGGCTAAAAGTTGAGCCATGGAGGTTAGTTTAGTACTTGACTTGAAGGATATCTAAGAGCCATAGTACTGGGGTTCTACCAGTCACTAGCAGGCAATCGTTACAGGAGCCAATTGCCAACTCTTTTCTCCCACGGGGGCAATGGTGAGTTCAAAGCACCAACCTTTCAGTTGGTGACCCAAGCATGAAGCCACTATGCCACCAGGGCTCGTTCCTTAAAAAGTTAACTAGAAGACCCCAAAATGTGAATAGGATTTTTATGAACTTGAGGGTGGAGAATTTCAAACAAACCAATGAAATTGAAGTTCAGAGGTGTTACCAATTTGCTATATAGCCAATACATTCAAATAAATATTTCAAAGAGAAAATCCAGGAAAATCCAAATTACATATTATTTGAGTTCTCATTTCCAGAGCTACATTTATAACATTAGCATTTAGGAATATTCTATTGATAGTTAGCATTTATTTTTGGAATTATTTTGTTTATAATAGAACCAGGAATTATTTATTGCACACGAGTCTGTCTATTCTACTTTAAAAACTTTCTTACTCTCCCTGTCATTGAGCAGAGTCTAACTCATAGCAACCATATAGGACAGACTAGAACTGCTCCTGTGGGTTTCCAAGATTTAACTTTTTATAGGATTAGAAAGCCTCATCTTTCTCTTCTGGATCAGCTGCTGGTGGTTTCTAATGGCTGACTGTGGGGTTGGCAGCACAATGTGCAACCTACTACTCTACCAGGGCTCCTCATCTAAAAATTTAGATTGTACAAAAGGAATCATTACTGCACTTTAAATGCACACACAAGAGGGAGCTTCAAAAGGTTTGTGGGGAAAAACTAGCCATAAAAGATAATAAAATGTTTCCACCTTTTGAAGCACCCTCCTTAAGTGATGCTTTTTATACGCATCAAATATTATATTTTAAGAACTATCAAAGACTAAAAGTATATAGGATCATTCTAAGGCCTGTGCACCTTAGTGGCTAACATTGGAGGATTTGCACATCACCTTCCGTTGGTTGAGAGGCAAATGCCCCAAAGTGTTCCTTTTGGGTAAAAATCTCTTGTGAGGTTTCACTTGAAATTAATTTCTCCAATATTTTACATTTGTGATGATCACTTCAAAGGTCCCTAAAATTACGAGAGAAAAAAAAATCAAGCTAGGGAGTTTAGAGTTCTGAATGTTTTCTCCTCATTTTGAAAATAAAGAATGGAAACTATTAGAAAAGGGGAGAGATACATAATTGAGCTAATTACTATAAAGCATTCTAAATGAAGAAACTAGTGATACATTGATATGAGGATCAAACAAAAAGGAGGAAAGGTCACATTAGATTCATAAAATCAATTTGTAGTAAGTTTTAAAAAAACATGTAGTCAATGTTTTAAATGCCAAAAATAAATGACTTATATAATAATAACTTAAGTCAGTAGTCAATTATAGCTATAATCAATTAGGCCAGTATTCAATTATAAACTTATAGTTTGCAAGTAATATATCTAAGGCCATGAAGTGTCATCCCCCTTTAAGTAAAATATTCTTTCAGATGATCTAAATCTGGTTCATTCCACATAGGATCTTATATTTCAAATTAATTAAGTTCTGTTGAAATATCTTTAGAATAAACATGGAAGTGTAATTATATTGTGGAGGAAATTTGTTAACCTATGCACATAAATTACAAAATTGCATTTTCATTCTACAGGTGCTCTGGCTGAAACAAAACTGATGCTTAACTGGACCTAGCAGGATGAATGGTAACTCCCTAGTCTATATCCATAATTTTCTTCCTCGTGATACTGTTTGTTTTGTACTTTTCCCTTATCCTATTTTGATGGCTAACTACTGAGTGGGTCCTATACGAGTGTCTGAGGTAGGAAAAGGGAAAAGGAGCTCAGTCCTTGTGACCTGAGAACAGAACACAAAGCTGTGCAAGAGTGTTTTTACCTAGCTACCACATCAGGACAAACACTTTTGTTTTTTATATCATTTTATTGGGGACTCGTACAACTCTTATCATAATCCATACATACATCCATTGTCTCAAGTACACTTGTACATATGTTGCCATCATCGTTTTCAAAGCATTTTCTCTCCACTTGAGTCCTTGGTATCAGCTCCTCATTTTCCCCTCCCTCCCTCACCCCTTCCTCCCTCATGAACCCTTGATAATTTACAAATCATTATAATTTTTTCATGTCTTGTACTGTCCGATGTGTCCCCCCCACCACCTTGTCGTCCATCACCCTGGGAAGGGATTATAGATAGGTCATTGTGATTGGTTCCCCCTTCCTTCCCCACCTTCCCCTTACTCTCTTGGTATGGCTATTCTCAATATTGATCCCAAGGAGCTTATTTGTTCTATATTACCTGTGTTTTCAGCTCCTATCTGTACCCATTTACATGCTCTGGTCTAACCAGATTTGTATGGTAGAATTAGGGTCATGATAGTGGAGGGGGAGGAAGCAATAAAGAATCAGAGGATAGTTTATGTTTCACTGGTGCTACACTACACCCTTACTGGCCTGTCTTCTCCCCACAACCCTTCTCTAAGATGATGTCCAATTGCTTACAGATTGGCTTTGGACCTCCACTCCGCACTTCCCCCCTCATTCACATTATGATTTTTTTTTTGCTCTGGGTCTTTGATATCCGATACCTGATCTCATTGACACCTCATTATCACACAAGCTGGTGTGCTTCTTCCATGTGGACTTTGTTGTCTCTCAGCTAGATGACCGCTTGTTTATCTTCTCGCCTTTAAGACCCTAGACACTATATCTTTTGATAGCCGACACCATCAGCTTTCTTCACCACATTTGCTTATGCACCCACGTAAACAGGCCATGAGATCAGAAGCACAGAGTGTACACCCCTATGATAGTAAAGAGAAGAGCAAGCAGGCCAATGAGTAAGAGATGAACAGCTTCTTGAGAGTGGAGAGGAATAATGAAATTGCCATGTATACTTAAGTGGTCACACATCAATTGTTAAAGTCTGTGTAGTGTCCAGCACCACTCAAGAGAGCTCAGCAGCACAGTTATTCCTTGCACCTTTACTTATGATGCATCCCAATACACTGCAACCTTAAATGGTGCTGGGTCATCAACTTAAATTATATCCAGTACACTCTATTTAAGGGTAATTGATAGCAGGCAAGTGTCATCCATGGATGCTAAAATTAGTAGGGAAAAGTTTGAGATAGAATGGGATAGTTATGTAATCTCAAAATGTTTCTCCATATGTAACCTAACAGTCACAAAAGGGAAAACAGCAACTTCGCAGTGGAGCAATTTGGCAGATACAGTATTAACATCGTGTGCCTCCTGAAGTGATACATTAGATGTGTCATTCTTGCCAAAACCACATAACCTAAACCTACTCCAAAGAAACACCAGATTATCCTAAACTGAGAAACATTCTATACAATTACTAACCTATATTTAACTAAAATATCAAAATTATGAAATACATAGAGAGACCAAGGAACTATTTTTTGATGAAATGAAGCTAGAAAACGGAATACTTGGGATCTCAGATTTTCTTTTCCCATAAAGGACATTATTGAGACAACCGGCAGAATCTGAATGTGGTCTGTAAATGAGCTAATAACACTGTATCATTCTTGAGTACCTTATTTTGCTTACTTTTCAAATTTACATTTGGAGGGGGAAAACCAGTCTTTTTGTAGTATAGATGTAATGAATTTTAGCAAAAGGATACAATTGTATAATGACCACCATAATCAAAATATAGAACAATCAATCACCCTCATAATGTACAGTCTGTTATGGTCAGCCCTGACCCTACTGACAATTACTTGCCTATTTTTGTCCCAATCACTTTACCTTTCCCGCTGAGTCCTTCTCCCACCTCCTTACCGCGTCTGGGACTCAGCCTTGTCGGCACGCAGGTCAGGTGTTCTTTTCCTTTTTATGCCGAGCCAGTTATTCCAAGCATCAGGGCAGGGGTATTATGTCTATGCCTCACTTTAAAAGTAGTTTAGGGAAAATTATATGTAAACAGAAACAAAACAAATATAGCTAACATGTTAACATTTAGAGAATCTGCATAAAGAGCATATAAGTTCTTTATACTACTCTTGTTCTTTATTATATATGGCCTTCTATCCCAAGGCCCCCCCTCCCTGGTGAATTTTTACTTATTTTACTATGTTTATTTAGTGACTTTCTGCATTGTAATTGTATTTTGAATAGTGTAAAATACAAAAACTGTTTTAAAGTTTGATATATGAATTTGGATAGTAAAAGTAAGCAAATGAAATTACTGGTAGGTCTCATGACACTGGATCTGGGGATGTATTTTGGGCAATATGTTCCCAAGAGTAACTCGAGGGTTATTTGGACCCATTCTATTTCCCTCCCAGCCTTTCTCTTCCATACTTAAATACTCAGAGTTAATTTTGACTCATTCTTTTTATTTTTCCATTATCTAGCCCGAAGGTGCCTGAGTGGCATAGTGGTTACACATTGGGCTGTTAACTGCAAGGTAGACTGTCCAAAACCACCAGCCGCTCTATGGGAGAAAGATGAGGCTTTCTACTCCTATAGAGAGTCACATTTTTGGAAGCCCACAGGGACAGTTCTACTCTGTCCTATAAGAGGCACTATGAATCAAAATGGACTCCATGGCAATCTCAGTTTTCAAATTTTCCTTCCAATCATATATTTAATAGATCTGGGTCCCTTTTTGCATTTCTACTGCCTCTAGGCCAGCTCTCCAATGCCTCGTGCCTATTACTGTGACAGCCTGCTAGTATCCTCCCCTATTATCTATATCTCATCTAGCCTGTGTCAGAGCCATGTTTCTTTTAAAAAGGCTCATTATATGAGAAGAAGAAAAATAAAACTCAATGCCATCGAGTCCATGCCAACTCACAGCAACCCTACAGGACAGGGTAGAACTGTCACTGTGGGCTTCTGAGGGGAAGAGGAACGCCTCCTCCTTCTCCCAAGGAACAGCTAGCTGATGGATTCCAACTGATGACCTTGCAGTTAGCCATCCCACTGGGGTGCAGTTACTCCACCACCAGGGCTCCCACTTCTGACTCATAGCAACCATATAGGAATTGTTCTAGGAAGCATATCTCTAGATAGATTTTTTTAAAAAAGTCAAACAATGGAAAATAGAAAACAGGCTTAGGTGGCTAACCAACAAATTAAAGATTTGCCTGCTGAAAATGGAAAACTGAAAATGACGAGAGTCTGTGAAGTGAGAGTAAAAGGTGTCAAAGCTGATTATTTGTCTACCATACACTTTCCTTCATGTACAACCCACAGGAATATTTTAATCAATTACTTTGTAAATATAAGTTTTTTTAGTAGCTGTTGGAACGTTTTTAAGAAGGAATGTTGAATGGTGGAAGACTTTGAGTGTCAGTGTCCTTAAACATGGGGTTAGTTTTCATATTCCATAATAGTCCATCATACAATGGCAATTTAAAGTCATCATCATGTGATTTGTGACTTGACCATTTTAAATTGTCTCCATGTTGTTTCTAGTAGA
Source organism: Tenrec ecaudatus (assembly GCF_050624435.1). Classification (NCBI taxonomy): domain Eukaryota; kingdom Metazoa; phylum Chordata; class Mammalia; order Afrosoricida; family Tenrecidae; genus Tenrec; species Tenrec ecaudatus. The sequence goes on along the minus strand of NC_134545.1, from coordinate 86,176,070 downwards.
CCTGGTTAAGACCATTCCCTCTTCATAGCTCTCTTGTCAGAACGTGTGTATTCTGTAACATCTTTGGTCTAAGTAGTCCAGTTTTCCTAATGACTTTGCTAGATACTATGATAGGTTGAAAATTTGAGTATGTGGACTGTGTGATATAAAATTGAGAGCTAGGGGGACTTTGTAACAGTTAATCAACAGTGGAAGATATTGGCACTTAGTATCCTTTTAAGGAAAATATACCTACCTAATTTAAAGCTGGAGAGTCATTAACATTTTTGAAGAATTGAAACTAAATAGCATTTTAGATTTTTGTGTGTGCAATGTTTATGTACTGATATTCAAAACAACCAATCATGAAAGAAAAAAAGAAAGGTCTAAGCTTATTATAGCACCCACAATCTGGCCATTTTATCTTTCCAGCAAAGTTTATGCATCACTTATATGACATTATGTATCATTGCCCCAAGTAAAAAAGGCACTCTCTCATCCCTATGTATTTGTTAACTCTCTTGTTTTAAGAGCTGGACTGGGCAGTTCCTTTGTAAATAGGGTCTCTATGAGTCAGAACAGACTTGGCACCTAACAACAAAACACCACATCCCTTAATGTCAAGCATTCTTCTTTACTGATTCATTTATGAAAATCCTGATTCAAAGAGTCAACTAAACTGATACTTTCTCTGAGAAGCCTATGACTATGTTTCACCCTACTAGGTCCCAGTTGGAATTATTCTGAAATGAAGCACTTTACTTATATTTCCAATTTAGCACTTACTCCTCATACTATATATAGCTACAAACATGTCTTCTGCCTTCCATCACTATCACCACCAGAAATTATAGGTTCCTTCAAGGCAGACCAGGATTTTTTTTTAATTTTTGTATTTCAGTAGCTTAGCACACAGTTTGAGAATATTGAGTGAATTTTTTAAAAATATTTGTTAGATTAAATACTACTGCCAGATTAAAATCTTAAATATTTAGTTTTATTTTGGTGGAAATACACACAAGACCAGGTTAATCTTTGTTAAACATCACTACTGCCATGGTGGTCCTTTCCTCAAAAACTTTTAGTTGCTCTGTTTCTAAAAAAAAAAATCATATATAAAGTTCTAAATCTAATTTCCAGGGCCTCCCTAAATTTTCAGCCACTTTGTAGCAAGTTATTTCCCTCCATATAAATGTTCTGCTCTAATTAAGCAAGTATCTTCACAATTTCATAATGTGTGATAAAATTCTGAAATTTCCAGACTGTAAGGATAGTTAATGCTAATCTAGCTCATTGCACAATTATAAAGCCAAGATTACTTAATCTATTCAGATCCTACTCATTTAAAAATAAGATTCAACTGTCATCTCTAAAGAGTCAAAAACTATTCCATCTTAGTCTGCTGGAACTTCTTTCTACATTTTTATACTGATATTTACCAGAGGGCACTTAGTAATTTTTTTTTGGGAGGGGGCATTATTACACTCAACTGCTCTGTAGGATTGAAGGTCTGTTTGGTGAAATTTTGGGGACACTCTATCCACTATTACATAGTGCACAGGTAATAGAGAATCAATAACTGAAAACTATCCGCCTATCCGTATGGTTAGCTTAAACATGGCTCTCACAGCAGAGAAGCTGCAAAACAGAACCCCAACCAGTCTTATCATCCACTTCTTATGCCAGGATGATCATTTTAAGCAAGAGATGGCAAACTCTGGCCTACTGCATGCTTTGCAAAATAAAATTTTATTAGAACACAGGCATGCCCACTCATTTGCCTTTTGTCTAAAGATTTTTATGATAAAGTGACAGAGTTGGGCAGTCATGACATTGATCATATCGTCCAACAAGACCTAAAATCTTGTATTAAAGGGAAAGTTTGCTAATCCTCAATTAAGAGGTGCACTTTTTTCTGTGGCTAACCACAGCACCCCTAACTTTTCGGTTTTGTGGTGTCAAACCCAAGGAGCAGGGGTGGTTTTGATGGAAGAATTCTCTAAGTTCACAGCTGGAGCAACATTTTCCATGACATAGTAAATGGCTTATTTTCAGTTATCTATTCAAATACACAACTTCTGATGACATGGATAATTAAAAGTTAATTATGTAATCAAATGAAAAACTAATTTATACACTGATTAAAAGTCAAGCCACTCATAATGACATATAATAATCTCTGAGCAAGGATCTTGCACAAGAATGGACAGTATAACTGAGTCTGGGCCTGGTGGAATAAACTCACTCGATAAAAAACAGCTCCAAAGCCAAAGTTCCCCAGCTATCCCACATTCTTTCTTTGGAGCATGTAAAAGAATTGACAACTGGGAAAGTCCCATCATTTTAACAAAGCATCGAAATCAGAACTCTTATTTTCAACTTTTTTTATTAAAAAAATATCATTTGTTCATCACCACATAAAATGACAACCCTCTTGGGGAAACATAGCTTGAGAATGATTTCTAGTAACTAATCTCAAACCTCACATAATAGGCTTGAGTAATAAATTAGTAACTGGACTAATAATTTCTTCTCATTCCCTTATTTCATGAGACTTAGAGCCAATTGTAGTCCCCAAATATATGTGATTTGCAACATACAATAATAAAAACAACTATTCTTTTACAAGGTTAAAAGGTAATTTAAATCACTTAAACTCTTCAATGGAAGGTGACATAAATAAAACACTGTATGAGTATTTAAATAGTTTTTAATTATTCCTCCTAGGATACAATAGAGATAACTTAAGGTACCCAAGTTCTAATGCTGACTAAAGAATCCTATTTGAGGACCAGTTTTAGGGAAGAAATGAAGTGTCCTCATAATATAATATTGTCTGGCATGTGTTCATGCACAGTGCTTCTCCAGCATGTTTATCATTTGACATACTCTATTAAACCACAACTACATCAAAGCCTCCCTATACTGTTAAACTTCAACAAGCTCCTCCAGTTAAAGCTTTCAAGAAGTGGTATTTTCTAGTTATACACCCAATTCAAGCATAGTGCTAGGACCCAGATATAATGGAAAACACTCTCTGGGACACCAAACAGACATTAGCACTGCCTTGCTCCCTGTGGTGGAAGTCAAAAAACTGCCAAGTAGGTTTTTTCCCCCTGCTATACTGTCCAACACTAATTATAAAACACTACAGATGCAGGGATTCTCAAAATGCAAAGGGATTGTGTATATCTGCAAAGAACAACTATTTTTTATGCTTCCAAATTCTTAATCCTGTTTGGAGCTGTCAGTGGGGGTTAATGGAAGCCTTGGATAGGAGAATTCCAATCTGGTTGGCAGATGGATAGGTTGGTTATAGCTGCATAACTATGTCTTGCCTGCAGGCACAATTCAGAACACTGTTAAAGCAATATAAAGTCTCTGTCAAGCTGAACCATTTGGATCAGTAGCAAGGAGAAATAATAATAAAAAAGAAGTTCATTTCTGGGCCTTGCGCATTTATGCTAGTATGCAGAAACTGATTAATTGTCATAGTGTGCTGGTCTTCTATACCTCAGATTTCTACTTCTGGAGTAGATTTTGCATGCTAATATAATCATTTTCCCTCTTGAGACATTAGCAAATAATCAAATGAAAAACAGGATCATAATTTACTGAGATTCGAGCAATTCTCTATGCAAATTTGACTTGTTATTGCTGCTGCCTCGTTAATCTGAATGCCTTTGACAAACTCCTTTGATTTATGAACTCGTGACAACTCCAATGTGTATATATTTTGCTAGATTGACATTATCATTAAGAGTGGGTGGACTGAGCTCACATGAATGGCTGATTTTATTCGCTGGTGTCTGCTGCTCAACAGCTGAGCATCTCCTCCTCACAAAGCCCCTGAGCGTCAGGCTCTTCCCATCTTCCCATCCATTCATCATCTCGATGTTAATTGGCCCAGGCTTTAAGCAAATTTTCAACACGATTTAAAGGCACGATGACACTGATTACTGACCCTCTGCCATACGGTGCCTATTGATTAACCTGACAGAGATGATGAGCTTGAGGGAAACTAGGTATGTGGGGACCTCAGGGGGAAAAATATATTGTCTATGCAGGCAAACACTTGTCATTTCCTCACAAGCCAGAATTTGCACAGCATACATTCTTAAAACACACTACAGTGTTAACACTACAGCTAATACAGAGAAAGTGCTTTCTGTGTTCAGAGACTTTACAGATGCATCATGTCCAAGCACATGACACATTCAGTATTTAGAAGAACCCCCAGATAGATGGCTGCCTTTCAACCCATTCTGCTTGTGCTGGCTGATGTATGTATTTTAGGTTAAATTCAGAGAAGAGGCTGGGTGGCCCCTGGTAGTGTATTATCCTACCAGAAAAGAACTAGAATGAGGAAATAGACTAAGTTCTTAAATATAAATAGAGGGCCAGATTAAAACTATTCAATAATGCTAAAATAAACTGGAATTTTACTATTATTGTAAATAAAAGTACTTTCAAAAGCAAGATATTTTCTGATCTCTAAACACTGCTACCAAATTCCAGTTGTCAGACTACTTTTGGCACAGAAAGTGCCAATAAGTGAGTATTTTAAATAAAGCAAAATAATATTTATGTCTAACAAACACACCCCTTAAGCCTTTGCTTGCCCATTTTCAACAATTGCTATATAAACTGCTATACTTAGGGAATTCATGGAGGATCTTTGACTTTCAGCTTCATGAGAAAACTAAATACTTCATTCTTGGAGGAAAACAAAAGTTTATAATGAAGTTACTGAGCATACATTAAAAACAAAATATGCTTTAAGGTATTACTAAGTCTGCAATTTTACACAAACATGTTTCATGGCATTAGTAATTACACAAAACGCATCTTTAGATAAGGAAGGTTCTTATTTAAAAGCAAAGCTAACAAATATGCTCCCCCTGGTCACGCATATCACCTTGTTTACTTACAAGTCCTGGGGGGATGGCCAATATAAAATTTTACACACGGAGATTTTGGAGCAGCACTAAACAGCTATTTCAAAGCTAAAATAATAGAAAACTGAACAACAGCCCGGCTGTAGTCCCTATTACAGTGACATGGGCTGTTAATGTACAAGATCAAATGTTTTTCAAGTCAGACAGCATTGGTGCCTGTTATACTGGAACATGTAGCTTACTCCCTAAAAAGCCTGCCTCCTGCTCTTTTAAGATAAACAAGCTCAACCTAGCTCTGATACTCTGATAAGAAGGCTGGAAGAGAGAGGCTGCACCAGCGAGTGACAAGGCAAGGGCATGAAGGGACAGCCTTGCTTTTATTAACTTTCCAGCTACACAATATAACACAATCCCACATTTCGATATTTTACCATTAAGAATACAGCTATAGAAGGGCAAATTTGTAGCAATAATTATGGGGACAGAAAAAGGCTAAAACAGTTATCTTTGTTTTGTGAATAGCAGAGATATTACACAGCTGTCTGAACACATTTAACTTTGTGACTTCTTAATCAAAGGTTTGAACATCAACTAAGCAATGACTATGAGTATATAAAACAGTTTGTAATTATGTTAATATGCTCCACATCAGAAGTAATTGTCCATTTCAACTCTAAAGTTTGTTTTTTTTTTGGTTCCCCAAACCTTCCTTTACAAATAGATTTAACATTTTTTATTCTGCTTACCACCCCAATGCAAGTACCAAATCACATTTATTTGTGGGCAGTCCCCACGTTACAGATGCCTTGACTTACATATATACAGCTGTAGTTATGAACCAACCTCCAGTAATATCGACTGTAGTAAAAATTTGAGGGTCATACAATAACAAGCAGGCACCACATTTTGCCACATGCATCAAAACCTTATTACTGTTGTATTATGTTAAATGCTTTAGTTTATCTGGAAGTGTTTCTTTCATGTTTTTATGCATAGAAAGGTATATACATTATATGTTATATACTGAGACAAACATTTGATTGATTGACGTTAGATACTAACCACATGTACCTGTTCCATATTATGTACAGATCTGATTTAAAGACAAAATTAGGAGTACATCTCATTTGTAGTCGGGGGACTTTCTGTATAATAATGTGGCTTTCTACTTTTTAAATCCCAACAGGCTGCGAAGGATGCATTTTTATACTATATGGGTTGGTTGTTTTTCTGGGCAAAACTAAGAACACCATTAGGCCAGGAAAAAATAAAATGAGTTTCACACATGTGTTTTACACAATTTGAAATACAATTATAATGCAGAAAGTACCTAAATAAACATGGTAAAATGAGCAAAAATTCACCAGGGGGTTTGGAATAGAAAGTCATACATAATAAAGAGTCATGCTCAGGATGATCATGTGACCAATAACACAAGGTACTTACTTACCTCTCTTACCTTTACATCCACATGAATAATACAAAAATTTTGTTTTTCTCAAGATTTTACCCAAGATTATAGGTTTAGGACTGATATTTACATGCCATACTTTTCTACACACACACACACACACACACACACACACACTTCATCTGATGATCCTCTGCATGTCGTTTTGTGTGAATTAAGAAGCAAACATTTGCTTCTACTAATAAGGACATCTGGTTATTTTTGTAACTCAAAGACATCTGCATTATGTAGATCTTTTTGATTTCTCAAAATAGGGTTGAGAACGAGAGAACCCTTAGGACATAAGCCAAATTCTTTTTTCTCTCTGCAGAATTATTACTACTGGCATCCCTATTTCTGATTTTTTTTTCCTGCTAAATGACGATTTCATAACCTTGAATATTTTCCCTGGTTAGGAAATCCCACTTAATTATGAGTGAGCAATACCTGAAAAGAAACTTAAGATTCCTTTAAACTTCATAAACTATGTTATCCCAAAATGTTTACAGATTTTGCAATGAAAATAAAATCACCTCAACAAAACAGGTAAATTTCTGAAAATCAGAGTGGGCTCAGTTATGATTTGTGTTTAGGTATTTATTTCTATTTTGAATTAGCCCTAATTTAATCACACTTTTATTTTCTTATTATCCTGTAAACTTTCTCATTACTTATACAGAAACTTGGTGACTTTTTAGGTCTTCAAAATTACAAAACCATTTCTCACTGATTTCTATAGTTTCTGGTTCTCAAGGCTGAAAAATAACATTCAACACAGGTCCTGGAAGTATCCCTTAGAGAAGAGCAACACATAATAGTACAGTCCACACTACATTCTGCTTTCTCCTTTGCTCTAAGAATGTCAAGCACATGACCTAGATATTCCCTTAGTCAGGATCCTTGAGGTTTAATCTATAACTTTTGCTTTTACTATAAATGTTATTTTCATTTTCCACCATGTCAATTAGAAATCAAAAAACTAAAATGAAGGAAGTTGGTTTTGTTTTATTTCAAACAGAAATAGCGAATATAAATTACACAGACTACATTCTCACAGGTCCCTATATACAGACACCGTGGTAGTTCAGTCTTTGCCTAAGAATTTAAAATGTAAGTAAGAGATCTAATTCTGAAGGTCTGAAGATTAAAAACACCAACATATGTGTTCAATTTTCCATTTGTTAAAATTACCAACAACAAAATAAAAACCAAAATAGATTAACTTGAGAATTCTACCAGGAGCAGGTTAATGAATTCATTTGGGAAGATGGCTATTTCCTTGCCTGGGGGAAAAACAAAGTTGTAGGCTGGTTCCCCCTCCCAATAATGCTCTTTTCTGAGCAAAATGTGTTAGTAAGAGATTTAATAAAGACTTACTTTCCTACAGTACAAGGGAGCGCCAAAAGTTTTGGGAACAATTCCATTATCTTTTAATTCCATTTTTCCATAAACTTTTTAAAGCCCTTTTGTAAAGGTGATTGCTTCTTTCTGTGCCAATAGTTTCTACGTAAAGAATGTGTGTTCACATACATATGTATGCACATGTGTTATTTTAACAAAATCATTTATCTTAAGCTTAGGGTCTTAAAATGATTGGAATGCTATAGAATGTTTGTGTCTCTCCAATCTGACATTTTGTTTGTGTGCTCCTGACAAATTCTCGTTATAATGTTCTGACATCCCACACCAGGACTGTCCTCAAATTCAAAGGGTCACAGGAAACCTACATTATTTTCTTTTGTCCAAATTGGCCTACAAGTTATTACAATTATAAAAATCAAGTGTTCACTATGACACAGCAGAAGTAAGGAATTTTCTTTGGAAATAGTAATCATCATTTGTTGCTTTGAAAAAAACTAAGAAATAGATAAATCTAAGTGTTATGAAATTACTCTGATCAGCATCTCAATTTTAAAGTGCCATTTTAATGTGATTAAATAAACATTTTAGCATTGAGATTTTTAAAATACATTATTGGTCACTATCAATAGCATTACTGTTATAAAATGGAAAAAATCACTAACTTCAGAGGTTAGTAGCAGATGACTGATTTGACAACTATCAAGCATTACTTTTAATACTGTGTATTACATTCCTACAGTATAGAGAGGAGCCCTGGTTGTAGTGTGGGCTGCATATTAGGCTGCTAACTACAAAATCAGCAGTTTGAACCCTCCAGCCACTCTGGGGAAGGAAAATGTGCTTTTCTGTTCTTGTAAAGATTTACTGCCTGGAAGCCCCTGTCTTATAGGGTCGCTAGGAGTAGAAATCGACTAGCTGGTAGTAAGTTGAATTTGACAGTACAGAACCTGTAACTACCATAACAACCAACTTTGGTGTTGTGGTTTGTTTGGGGCAATTCCTTCTTGTCGACATCAGTGTGTTCCTCTTAATGATACCCATATACCTCTCGCTCTTCATCCTGCAAACGATAAGAGCAGGTGACTTCAAAACCAGTTGCCTATCACTGACTGCTGTACAAAGGACATTCTGGGTAGTGGTTGGTAAAGAAAACAGCCGTTTCTAAATGCCAGTGCTTCCCAACATCTCCTTTCCTTCTGAGTGGAATGAAGTTTGCAAGCACTGACTGGTGGGTCATTTGACCCACGAGGGCCTGAAAAGGTTTCAAGAATAACAGAGGTCATGTAATTGCCAAAAGAGCATTAGCCACTCAATCATAATGGATAATTAAATGACCTACATGATTCCTGAAATAGCTGCTCTATATTTGGTCTATTACTTGCGTCCCTCAAGATAAGCTACTCGTCTGGTCTGCCTTGACCTGCAAAAGTCCAACCTGCGTGTGAAAACTAGCTGCATGTCTCTATTGCTTGGCAAATCCACCTCGCGCCCCCAAGTAGTCATGCCCCAGACTCTGCTTCCGAGAGGACACATAAAAAAATCAATCTCGCATCCTTCTCCTTATTGTGCTCTCTGGAATACAAATGACTAACGCAGACAAAAAAATTAGTAAATTCCTGGTTTGGATCTTTGGAGGATAGAGGAAAGAAACCTAGAAACAACAAAGAAGGAAAGTCCTGATTTTAAAAAATAATAAATGAGTTAGGTTTGGCCTAATGTACCTCCAAAGAATTTTCTATTTGATTATAAAGCTAGTTAGGGTGTGTGTGTACACCAAGGCATAAAACTCCATTACCTGGGCTGTATTTTTTTAACCCCCAAATGAGAAATTCTTTTTTTTTTAAATTTTCAAGTTTTATCTAATTACATATATATAATTCACATATCATATAGTTCCATAACCTGGGCTGCATTTTTGATGAGGTGGGCTATGAAACGCTTTCTTGGTCTGTTTTTTGAATAAACAGCTTCTCAACAAAATGAAATAGACACAGAACCAATTATTTATACAATAGCAGCGGCAAAAATCTGTATGCCTCAAATTTTAATTTCTCTAAATAGTTAAAAAATCTCACTACTAATACTTGATCAGAGATACAATCAAATAAAAGCCAACTACATAAAATAGCTCGATGCTTAGCAATTGCTGCTTCCTTAAGAGAAAAGGGTTGCCTGTGGCCCTAGAGGTAGCTGTACATCTAGCAACACTACAAAAGGCGGCAAGAGACAAGTAACCAAAGACAACCCCACAATAATAGCAAGGGACAAGAGATGTGAGGGACAAAAGAGCTCACATTTAAAATACCTTGGAGGCTAGCAGGACTTTTCCTTTTCCACAGGAAATTATGTAGCTTGAGGCTACCAACTACCCTGATCTCTTACTAGTACATGAATGGCTTATTAAACCTAGAACATATCTGTTTTAGTTAACTTCTGGGCAGGGAGGGAGTTCGAGTGGGGGGGGGGGGAGAAACAAAATGTACTTAAATGCTGAATTTTTTCTCCAGGCTGAACGCCTTTCATCCAATAAGACATTCAAAGCAGTGACCCAGCAAATGGATTGAAAAAGCAATCTTCCATCCCAGTGCCACATTATCATTCCTATTCAGTATTCTCCATGAGATATCTCAATCAGCTGTGTGTAAGTGACAACGCAGCCCATTGCTGGGTTAATTAAACATTTGACTTTAACACCCTCCCCATCATTAAGCAAATAAAAACAGATAATTCAAACTGCACTTCATCCTCAGGGTACACAACACACATGTCAAAATTAAGAGAGTCCAAGGCCTCTGGGGAATTCTGTTGGGGCCATAATCAGTTTAAATCTTATCTGGTTTATCAATTATTCTATTGATTAAAGCAAAGCGATTAAACACAACTCCTCTGCCACATGGGATTGATGTCAGCAGAGCCAAGAAAATAACTCCAGGAGGTTCCAAACTGATTTAAAAAGAGACCAACAGACAGACCAATAATAGTCGATTATTACATACCAGTGATCCACGTAGTGAAGAGTTGATTCTTAGTTTCAGGCGGGTGAAGTGAACTGTTTCCAATCACTATGTCCCCCCTGCTATACCTTACAGTTGGCTTGAGTAAATTTATGTCTTGGAAGATCAACATATTTTCTACTGATTTTAACAGTTGCTAGGATGCTCAGCCGTTGAAATACATTTTTATGGATAACTGACACTAAAACTCTTAACAGTGAGACTATCAAACAGGGCAAACAAAAGAAAAAAAAATTCTTCCCCTTCATCTTACCACCTGCATGTGGCCAGTAGCAGAGACAGACAAATGTGAGAGCTAATTTATTTGAAAATAACCAGATATCCTTGTGTCCTAAAATATCATATTCCTTTTTAAAAAAGGGAGAGACAGAATCTAAGAGATCAGAAATACCTTACCATAGATATAGAGTCATGACTCCTTCTATTAATTCCAAGGGCAAACATCTTCAAAGCCATTAGTAAAATTGAACATAGAGCTGTGTCCTCAAGTGAAATGATGTTATCCAAACCCTAACATATTGAGTTTCCACTGCAATTTTTAAAACACAACTTAGATACTACCCTGCCCAATTCATTGTGTAATAGCCTTCAAATGTCCAGAATCCATCTCACCTCAAGGCCATGCCCTACTATATATGAGAAAAGCACTAATAAAACCTAACAACACAAAGGTGGAGGAGAGGGGGAGAGATAAGAGTACTCCACACCTGAAATTTGTGCACATACAGTCACGTTCTTCTGAAACAAAATTAGTTCACTGTTATGTTGGCACCACATGTGCATTCAAGCATAATTTAACTTATCCCCTTCTGGTTTTTGTTTTGTTTTGTTTTCTTTTCAGGCAGACTAAGGAAGAATCCTGCATTAGCATGCTGTATTCTACACTCACCACTAGAAATACTGAGGGTGCTATTTGTAATTGTATTCTTTTTAAGAGGTTTGTTCTCTGCAGCTGTTTTCTGCTTGCAGTGTATTTTGTGTAATCAGCACATCATCATAAATACATTGGCTGTTCCCCTGAGGGTAGCTGTCAGTGTTTAATTTACAGAACAACCTGGCCAATGTGAATTTTAACACTACAGCACTATGGCAAGGAGTTACCACACTCTGTGAAAAACAGGTTTCTATGAATTTTTATATCAAAAGCTGGTCCCATGACAATTTAGAGTCTAGAAATAAGACTGTTTAAAGAAGCACTTTATACCTTGTATGCAATGGGCTCTTTCCCATTTAAAGCCTTAGAAGACGCCCTGAACTAACTACTAAACCACCAGTGGGCACTACCAGTGCTGCAAGTAATAAAGATGGAAAAGCTATGTTAAACCAGCAGGAGGCACTACAACAAGTGTTACTCATTTCTCTTTAAGCCACATGTAGAGCTTTCAAAAAACAAAAACAAAAAACCCGTCACTGCTCCCTTATAAGATGTATCACAGCAAGAGGAAAAAACATTTAAGAGGCAGGCTTGTCTGAAACATATCAACTCAACATTTCTTTTGCTAAGATAAGCTGTGGCTGATATGAACATAAGTATGCTGCCTCCCTAGGATGGTTATTAAGCCAGACCTCCAGGTCACTGAGTGAGACAAATATATGAAACTAATAGTTATTAACAGTAATAACCAAACCCAGCACACTGCCATCAAGTCAGCTCAGACTCATAGCAACCCTATACTACAGAGTACAACTGCCCCATAGGGTTTTCAGGGGTATAGTATTTTAAAAAGCAGACTGCCGCGTCTTTCTCCCATGGGACAGCTAGTGGATTAGAACCAACAACTTTTCAGTTAGCAGCCAAATACTTAACCATCTCACCACCAAGGTTCCTAATTGAACCCTCCCTTCCCTGAGGCAAAAAAAAAAAATTATATGCACAGTACCTGGTATGCAATTTTGCAGTAAATATCATATAAATAAACTTAAGCTCCTTGAGGCCAAAATCTGGTTCTTGGTGGGGGAAGGGGAAAAAAAAGAGGAGCTGATACCAAGGACTCAAGTAGAAAGATACTGCTTTGGAAATATTGATGGCAATTTATGTACAAGTATGCTTAATACTATTTAATGAATGATGGATTGTTATAGGGTTCGTAAGAACCTCCAATAAAATGATTCATTTAAAATAAATAAATAGATAAGAAACAAAGATCTAGTTCTTAATGTATAGCCAATACTTTGTTCATAGTATCTGGCACATAGAAGGTACTCTATATATGAATTGAATATAACTGTTAAGTTTAAAAAGCTGCAGATCTACATAGTGCCCAATGCATTTTCTAAATCAGCAAATGCCCTTAAAGTCTATGTAAGTATTATATAATCATTTATCTTATTTTTTAGCTGTGATATTTTTTTAAAACATTGTATTAGGGGCTCATACAACTCTTATCACAATCCATACATATACATACATCAATTGTATAAAGCACATCTGTAATATTCTTTGCCCTAATCATTATCAAAGCATTTGCTCTCCACTTAAGCCCTTTGCATCAGGTCCTCTTTTTTTTCTCCCCCTCCTTCCCTGCTCCCCCCAATCATTTATCTTATTAATGAAAACTATTTGTACAAGAAATCAAAGTAGCTCAGTTTTACATTAAAAAAAACAACATATGAGATATTGGCAGATACAGAGTTCCTATTTACTGTAATAGGAATACATACAAGACATTTAAATTTTCCCAAATTTTATACTTGTTTCATATGATAAAATTGAAAAAGATCATTTTAAAACTCAGAAAGGTAACAAACAGCAATTTACTATTATTAAAGTGGTATTTTATAGACACCTATGATTGTATGCATATAATTATATTAAGGATTATATTTTACAAATGAGAATGCTTGGAGTTAAATTGAATCAAAAGAGTATTTCTTTTGTCAAATTATCAGTGCATTTGCTTTTTAAATGTCTATAGGATTACAGAATTTATATAGATTACGTATTTATTTATAAAATTATAGAATTATATTTCATGAAACATTTTTTAAAACAAATTGTGACTAGCAGATTTAGAAAAATTACCTACACTTCACTTCAAAATGTTTCAAAACTAACCAAATTATGGTAAAATTAAATTTTAAACTATTAATTAGATCAAAAGGGATATACAGACTTATTCTGATACTATTATAATTAAAATATCTTGTATAAGTAATTTTTCTTTTGTTTAAGCATAATCATGTATAGCAAAATTGGTGATGCCCTTAAATTGATTGACCTCAGTAGTCTGAAAACTGGAAGAGTACAATCTCTGCATCATTCATCCTTTAAATGATGCTAAGACATTTTAAAAGATTATTAAAAATATTTGTTATATAAGAGAAAATGATAAAGAGTTAGATCTGTTGGCTTAGTATATTTTACTTTTTTCACCAATTAAATGAGAAGTTTTAAATTTAGCTGAATATTTTATTTGCAATTTTAGTACTTCATAGACACACCAGTTTATACCTAATAAAACACACCTTAATTTTTAATGGAGAAATTAATCATATTCTTTCTCCTTAGATTTAGAATTACAAAAATAGATCCGGGGACCTTTTGAACTAAATTGCACGGGGTTACGGTGAGGGCACACTAGACCAGATGACGATACTCTCTCTTCCCTGGAGACCATGTAGTAGTTCCAGAGGCTGCCATTAGATAGCAGCACAGTACACACCATCCGTCAGTCTCCCAGTCTCTTCCCTTTAAGGTTGGAATTATTTCAGTTACACACACGCACACACACATTCTAATTCAATTAGTGCAGTCGGCAACTCTAGGAAAGAGTAATTTAATTAGTGTATTGTGGAGCTCTACAATACCTCTAAGCAGATGTTCACCATCTTCAAGAACTAGAGCTACTTTTAAAATACCTGTACCACTCAGATATGCCACTACATTTTGTCATTTGTCAAAGTGCTTACATACACTTTTTTAGCTTCAAAGAAAGGGTGAGGAAACAAACCCAGGCAAACTTCTCCATCGTCTACCACAAAGAAACCTTTGCAATGTTCAACTGCAGTAATGAAAAAATCATATTCTTCTAAACAAGATGCAGCACCATATTCCTCACCATGATGCACGTGTGCAGCACTGCCACAAGTTATGCATGCCATATGACGAGGACGCTGTCAAGGCGGAGTACATTCACAAGAGCATGCCATATGACGAGGACACTGTCAAGGCGGAGTACATTCACAAGAGAAAACAAATGACTGCACCCGCCCCCAATATAGGTCATGAAACTAGTAAGACTGATTATTGACATTAAAAATACCCTAACAGAACCAGAGGAAACAGAAGATATAAGCAACAGGTTATCTCTCCTCAAACATAAATATAAAACAATTATTTCATATTGCTACAAAAGACAAAATTTGAACCAGTGGATGGACAAAAAGTTTGGCTCTTGAAGGGAAAACTTTCTAAAAGAATGAACAATGAAGAAGAAAACAAACTGCTTATAAAAGTAAGCTTGTAAACGCACTAACTGGCACTGTCCCAACAGATCCGATGACCCTTTGCCAGAGGTCTTTCACAGAGCTCTAGGACTAGCCTATCCCAGGCCCGTGCCAATGTTAACATTCCAAAATTCTGTGCATACACTCATTTGTGCTCATGAGGCAAGCATGGAGCTTAAAAAATAAAGCTAGATGCCCATTGGCTGTGGGTCATTTCAGAGTAATTGATGCATTAACAATACACCAAGGGATAGAAGTTTTGTACATTGTGTGCGTTCGATATAGAAATGTCCTTAAATATACTTACTTCTAGTCTTTCTTTCATACATAAACATTTTCATTCCTCCAAGATTAAAAAGAATGGTTTTTACTCATCCTCTGAAAGTCAGCTAATGAGAAATCAATTTATGGAAGAATGATTTTTGAAAACTCCCCGACTGAGGCAAGACAGTGGGTTCTCATAGCCTAAATGTAAGCCTACATTGCTATTTATGCAATATTTAACAAAAATGATGGCACTGGTTCTCAACATTCTTCCCTTTGCTCTTACTTTTGGAGCAGAATTTTAATATTGAGAATATAATTCTGGGTACAAGGAAGCAAGGCATTATTTTACAAATAACCTTCTCCTCTCCTTCCAGCACGCCCTCAGAGCAGGGGATGAAGAAATGTCAGGAATGGTCACCACCATTTCCCAGTGCATCTCTCCATGTGTTCATGATAGAGACAGCTCCTGCTTTTCACATTTTCACAGGAGAAGGGGCAGCTACATAGTTGTCCTTTAAAACCACTGAGGTTAATTCAAGTACTTTCACACAAACTCCTACCTTTCCATACTCCAGAAGAACTCCAAAAGGTCATTCGCAGCTAAACTTTACTTGTAAGTTTTATGCCAAAGCAATGGATTGGGGTAAAGGCATACATTCTGGTATTTTTCTTAGGAAAAAATGTTTTTAATATTAATTATTTGCTGTTCTAAGGTGTACTGCAACTTAAAAAAACAGTGATAAGGACGCTCATCGTATTACTAGAAAATATTTCCTAAGAAATGTTTTAGCCCTTCCAACAAAATTCTATTCCTGAGCTAGTAAACTGGATCAAGAGAGTCATAATAACTATCATATTACTATTTACCAAACTTCCTACTATAAATATATAACATAAATTTTAATTTATATTAAAATAACACATATTTATTTTTAAATAAAAATGTAAGTTTTGAATGTTCAAAAACGATTCTTCTTGAAAAAAAGTTTAATTAGAGCAATAAATAAAATAGCTGGGTTCATTTTTATCTGACTGAAAATATGTACAGCAGGTTGTATGTTACTATATCTCTTATCTTTACCCTCTACTGCCTTCCCAACTTCCAACCTCCACAAAGATAGATCCAGGTCCAAAACTGGTTCTTCTTCGACTAGGGTGTTAGAATAACCACAATACTGATGGCTAACCCAACTTTAATCTCTGTTGCCCACCTCTCATAAACTGCACTTATGTTCCTGTGTTAAGTTTATTTGACTCCATCAGGACCACTTCTCTTTAGCATTGTCCCTTTTCATGCATTTAAGGCAACTACTTCCAACCCTATCAAGGAAAGCGGACAAATGGGGAAGAAAGGAATGAACTGCAAACACCTCAAACAAGAAAGGTTGCTTAAAAAACTGAAAGTCACATTTTGACAGTTCAATATTTCATAGCCAATACAAGGAATGTGCAACGACACTGCAACTTTAAATCTTTCCCTCCTATGTCACTCTCTCTTTCTCATTGTAATGCCAAAGGGAACAGCAATCAGAGTGGAGATGTTCAACGTGATAGAGGTCAGGACACCATCGGATCAACGTACCAGAAACACGACCTTGTTTATTTTTTTCCACAGTATTATTGTTTACAGGGTGCTTTGCTCGTGTACCTTGTGGTTCTTAGCTAAAAGATGAAATTACAGCCCAGGATGAAGCGCTCAGGCACACATCCAATTTGTGTTTCCATCTCAGAAAACAAAAAGCTTCTAAGGCCCTCAGGCTGCCATTCAAACTTGGAGGCTGACATTTTTAACAGCATGAACCAGAGACTGGCAGAGAGAATGATCTACTGCATTTCTGACTTGTCAATCAAAGATCTCACCTCTGCTGTCTTGTAAACAGTTGGGGGCCATCTAACTACATTCATAAACCTAGGGAGAGCTTACTGCCAGCTGGGGTGCTGGAGCCACATGCTCTGGCTTCTATTCACCAAAATCATGATTCAGTTTTATAATCTAACTGTAAATAGTCCATAGGCACATTTCCAGGACTATTGGAATAGAACCAGAGTAGGGAATACAAAAGAGATTTTGGTCAAACACTGTGTTATTTTTAAGTTGTTGGAATCCTGCACCCATTTTATCCTCATTTTACCAATTCCCCCCAAAGGACTACACTATGCTGCAATTGAAATATTTTTAAAAAATTAAATAAATGACCTGCCAATTAAAAAACATCAGGGAAAATATGTGAATATACTCTAGATAAATTTTCTTACTCTATTAACAGTAAAGAAACCAGTAAAATGGGCCATGTAAGGTATAGAAACAGCAAATTTATTTTAGTAAAACTACAAGTGTAGTTCTAATTACGAAATGTCTCATTTTCATAGATAAAGCGTTTGTGTTTATTAAATAGTACACTGCTGTATGTACAGGTGGTGCTGTTAGGTAAGCACTGGCTTGCTCCTGCAAGGTTAGTGGTTCAAACCAACCAGTAGATCTGTAGTCAAGAATGACAGCCTCACTACGAGTCCAACTTGACTCCATGGCTGTGGGCTTAGTGGGTTTTTTTTAAAGTGACAGCACTAGGTTTGTAAGCAAGGCCTCAGGGATGTGAATAGTACCCTTGAGACTTTAAAAGGCAGCTGACAGATAACCAAGCAGAAGGAACACCATGACACCCTGTTTCATGTTGATATACTACATCCCAGGTCCAAATAACTACTTCAAAATATAATAGACCTGGGCTATAGAGGACTGGGCAAGAGAATAGAGAAGAACTCAAAACTACTCAGTATCACTCTCTAGGAAAAAATCAAACCTCATGTGAATCACCTCCTAGGTGTTACAATTCTTATAGGTCAATGCAGCTGAACTAGTCAAGAAATTAATACTTTCTTTTCAATTAGAGTGCTATAAATAAACTGGGTAATTTGATAAAGGAAAGTATTTCCTAAATGCTGCCAATCTACCATAATTCCACATCTTGACAGTTCACATAAATGCAATCTTACCACAAGGAAGGATAGCAAACAATAAAACACTACCCCATAAAGCAGAACAGTGGTGAAAGGCGGCCATGGCAGTCACAAAACCACCACCACCAATTCTTGAACAGCACAGGAAGAATCCCTGTGAAACTCTGGTCTCCACTCAGTGTAAATACAGATGGCAATAACAAGACAGTAATTTCAGAAGTTAAAGAAAGTATTTTATGCTTCTCCACAGAATACAGGTGAGTCTTAACTGACCACAGTAAGGACAGTGCATTTCCAGAGGCACCCATCACTCTCCTAAAGTTTACATAATTTCATTCTTCTGGTCTGTGCTACTCATAAAGGTGCAACTCCAGACCCCTAAGGCAGCAGTTCTCAACCTGTGGGCTGCAACCCCTTTGGGGTTCAAATGACCCTTTCATAGGGGTCACCCGATTCATAACAGTAGCAAAATTACAGTGATGAAGTAGTAACAAAAATAATTTTATGGGAGATCCGCTTGCAGAGGAGGTGGGGAGGAGATGAGTCAGTCAGGGTGTGATGCAGCAGCGATGAAGAATACAGCTTTCCTCCAGTTCCTAAATGCTTCCTCCCCCCACTACCATGATCCGAATTCTACCTTGTAAGTCTGGATAGAACAGAGGATGTACACTGGTGCAGTTAGAAGCTGGAGGCACAGGGAATCCAGGGAGGATGATACCTTCAGGACCAGGGGTATGAGTGGCGATACTGGGAGGGTAGAGCGAGAGTGGGTTGGAAAGAGGGAACCGATTACAAGGATTTACATGTGACCTCTTCGCTGGGGGATAGACAACAGAAAAGGGGGTGAAGGGAGATGTCGGACAGGGCAAGATATGACAAAATAATAATTTACAAATTATCAAGGGCTCATGAGGGAGGGGGGAGCAGGGAGGGAGGGTAAAAAAGAGGACCTGATGCAAAGGGCTTAAGTGGAGAGCAAATTCTTTGAAAATGATGAGGACAATGAATGTATAGATGTGTTTTACACAACTGATGTATGTATGGCTTGTGATAAGAGTTGTATGAGCCCCTAATAAAACGTTAAAAAAAATTTTTAAATAATAAGTTTATGGCTGGGGGGGGGGTCACCACAACATGGGGAACTGTATTAAAAGGTCATGGCATTAGGAAGGTTGAGAACCACTGCCCTAAGTTACCTGTACTCTCCCATCTGTCCCTAGGAGTACTTTGAAATTAGGACAGTCAGAGAAAACACAACACTTCAACATAAATAAAATTAATAATAATAAACCCTCTTTGTGATTATTTTCATTTTCAGATCAAGAAAAGAAAAATGTAAAAAATAAAATTAGAGCAGGCAAAGGATTTAACTAAGCAGTGTGCCAAGGAGAATAATACACAAATGAGCAACAAGCCCTTAAAGATGTTCAACATCCATCGACCTTGTTGTTGTTCGGCGCCATCACGTTAGTTCTGAGTCCTAGGGACCCCATGTACAACAGAATGAAACACTACATGGTCCTGCTCGATCCTCACCACTGTTCCTATGCCAGATCCAAGGATGCAGCCACTGTTGTGAGTCCATCTCATCAGAGGCCTTCCTCTGTTTTGCTGCCCCTCTACTTTACCAAACATGAGGGTCTGCTCCAGGCACTGGGCACTCCTGACATGTCCAAATAGGTCATTTGAAGTCTCACTATGCTTGCCTCTGAGGACCGCATGGCCATACTTCTAAGATACATCCATCTGTCCTGGTGGCAGCAGTCCATCATACTTCCAATATCCTTCTGCAGCACCACAATTCAAACGCATCGATTTTTCTTCAGTCCTCTTTAGTCAATGTCCAGCTTTAACATGCACATGAGGTGATTGAAATAGCATGGCTTAGGTCAGGCACACCTTAGTCCTCAAGGTAACATCTTTGCTTTCAATACTCCAAAGAGGTCTTGTGCAACAAATTTATCGATTTACCTAATGCAACTCGTCTTTTGATCTCGACTGCTGCTTCCATGAGCATTGACCGTGGATCCAAGAAAGATCAAATCATTTGACAACTTCAATGTTTCCTCCATTTTTTACAAAGTTACCTATTCAACTGGGAGAATTTTTGTTTTCCTTAAATTAAGTTGTAATCCACTGAAGCTTGAAGTCCATAATCTTCATCAGCAAGTGCTTCAAGTCCTCCTCATTTTCAGCAAACAAAGTTGTGTCATCTGCATATTGCAGGTTAATAAGTTTTCCTCCAATTCTAATACTGCATTCTTTATATATCCATCTTCTCTGATTATTTGCTTAGCACACAGCTTGCAAATACAACCCTGATGCACACCATTCCTGATGCACACCATTCCTAAATGATGAAATATTCCCTTATGCTGTTTCTATCACCACCTCTTGATTCATGAACTCAGTTACGTGTTCTGGAATTACTATTCTTCTCAAGGCTATCCAGAGTTTGTAGTTATTCTATACAATTGAATAGTTTTGCACAGTCAATGAAATACAAGTAAACATCTTTCTGGTATTCTCTGCTTTTCAGCCAAGATCCACCTGATGTAAATAATTATATCCCTTCTTACCATATCCTCCTCTTAATCCAGCCAGAACATCTGGCAGAAATTTGTCAATGTACTGCTTCAACTGTTATTGGATCATCTTCAGCAAAATTTTACTTGCATGTGATATCAATTATACTGTTCTATGATTTGCACATTCTGTTGGGTCACCTTTCTTTGGTACAAATATGAATGTCTTCCAGTCAGTTGGCCTTAGTCATTAGGCAATGTAAATCAAAATCACAATGCGACTTGAAGAGGAGTCAAGATGGTGTCCAGGTAGAATAACCTACTCAGCGCTCCTGTAGTTAGACCAGAAAATTAAGATGCATGGGAAGCAAGCTACAGGAGAAAGCAATGGGACTGACAGCTCTGGAGGAGGAGGCAGGGGAAGGGAACAGTGAGCAAAAAACGCCATAGACAGGGAAACAACTAGGGAATTAAAATCAAAAACCAAGCAGGCGTAGAGATGCTGGGGGTGTTGGAGCAACAGTAATCTAGCTGAGAGGAATTATTAAGATGCAGAAGAAGGGTGATGGTGGGGCAGGAGGAAGGTAAAAGGAAACAGAGGGAAGAACTAGGAAGCAAAACTATGGGTAGAAGTATAAACATAAACAGAAGTATATATATATATAAATATATTAATTCATAAAAATAGAGATATTGGCATATGTACATATATTTATATGGCAAGATATTGAGGTAGAGATGGACTTTGGGCCTCTGCTCAAACCCTCCCTCAATGCAAGAATACTTTGCTCTAACAACCTGGTAATCTGTGATGCTCACCTTCCCAGCACGATTGCTAAAGATAAAATGATTACACAAGCAAATGTGGTGAAAAAAGCTGATGGTGCCTGGCATCAAAAGATATAGTGACCAGGGTCTTAAAGGCTTAAAATTAAATAAGCAGCCAACTAGCAGAGAAGCAACAAGCCCACATGGAAGGAGCACACCAGCCTGTGTGATCATGAGGTATCAACAGGATAGGGTAACAAGCCTCAGAAGACACAAAACAAACAAACAAACATACAAACAAACAAAAACATATTGTTGAGAATGAGGGGGGTCGGAGCAGAGACCCAAAACCCATCTGTAGACAATGGGACATCCCTCACAGAAGGATCACAGGAAGGGATGAGTCAACCAGGGCACAGTAGAGCACCGATGAAACACAAAATATCCCTCTGGTTCCTTGAGGCTTCTTTATGCCCAACTCTCATAACTCAGTCCTGCCTTTCACTGTGGGCTAGACTAGAGCATGTATACAGGTACAGATAAGAACTCATGACACATAGAATCCAGGTCAGATAAACCCCTCAGGTGCAGAAATGGAAGTAGAGTTACCAGGAGGATAGGGGAAGGTGGGGAAGAGAAGAGGAACAGGGAACCGAGGACAATGATTGACACATAACAAACCCCTACAGAGGGCATAAACAACAGAAATCATGGGGGGGGGGGAGAGCAGTTGATGTAAGATATGAAAATAATAATTTATAATTTATCAAGGGTCACAAAGGGGGAGAGAGGGGAAAAAGAGGTGCTGATACCAAGGGCTCAAATAGAAAGTAAATGATTAGAAAATAATGATAGCACCATATGTTCAAATATGCTTGATACAATTGACATATGGATTGTTATAACAGCTGTAAGAGCCCCCAAACGATCTTTTAAAAAAAAAATCACAATGCAATACCACTTCATACCCACCATAATGGCTATGATTTAAAAACAAAACAAAAAATTTTAATTTAAAAATAAAAACAAAAAACAGGTGTGGTGGGGATCATGTGGACAAACTGGGGCTTTCATTCATTGCTGAAGGGATTAAAAAATATTAACACTGGAAAATAGTTGCTACTTACTCAAGAAAAGTTAAGCATAGGATTACCTATGATCAAGCAATTCTACTTCTAGGCATAAACCTTAAAGAACTAAGAGATAACAACACAAAAATACCTGTAAACCAATATTCATTGCAGCAATATTCACAGTAGCCCCAAAGCAGAAAGAGACTAAAAGCTCAACAAGAAAACCAAACTCCCTGCCAACAAGTTGATTCCAAATCATAGGACAGGGTAGAACTGCCCCTGTGAGTTTCCAAGACTGTCACTCTTCACAGGAATAGTTTCATCTTTCCCCAATGCAGCAGGTGATGGTTTTGAACTGCTGACCTTTAGGTTAAACAGCCTAACACATACCGCTATGTCACCTGGGCTCCTTTATGCATGTCTGCAACAGATATATTATTCAACCATAAAGAATAATGAAGTCTTGGTGCAATATGGATGACCCTGGAAAGCATTGTGTGGAAAGAAACAGTGACTGACTAGTTACAAAAGGAAAAATACTATTTGATCTCAGTTATATTAAGGACCAAAGATTTTTAGTAATTACAAAGGCAGGCAAGAAGAAGAAA
Source organism: Tenrec ecaudatus (assembly GCF_050624435.1). NCBI lineage: Eukaryota > Metazoa > Chordata > Mammalia > Afrosoricida > Tenrecidae > Tenrec > Tenrec ecaudatus. The sequence continues at coordinate 86,152,722 of NC_134545.1, read as the reverse complement.
GGAGGATGAAATTTTTATGAGACGCTGAACTTCTGTTTAGTATGATGTTATAATATGGTAGCAGATAAAAGGATGATGGTGGAACAATCTTATGAACATAATTAATGTCACTATGTGTACATGAGAAGATGGATGAAATGTCAAATTTATTTTATAAAAATATTTACTATTTTTTAAAAAGGAAATCTGATCATCTCACAATGAATAAATTTACTGTAACCATTAAAAATAATGCACATTGGCTAATGAAGGAATATTAGCTGTGTTTTAGATGTGTGAGAATGCTCAGCAATGGAGGAATTTATTATAGAACTTGAAATAGTTGGAGTATTTAAAAAACCAAGCAGGTAAATGAAAAGACAAATCATCCTAAATGACATCATTTCTCCATGGAATACCATTTCTAGATTACAGTACCATGTAATAAATTCAAGATGTCTCTACTTGTCTTAAAGGAAATATGTAAGACAACTGAGAAAGTAGATGCTAAATAGATCTCAATGTGATACAAAACTATTTAAAAATTCCTAATTACACTTTATTTTTAGGACAAGGCTGTTTGTCCAAATATCTTGTATATGTGTTTTAATTCTGTGACAATCAAGGACAAAGAGTCACTTTCAGTGCCTCTAATGAATTCCATCTCTACATCATGGCTTGTCTGTAATTTTTTCCTAGTTTTTCTTCATTTATAGAATAAAATTAAAATGCAATAAAACAAGTCAAAGAGCATACTAAACTGATGTGAAGATAAAGATGTTGACATCATTGAAATTAAACTGCTACCTAGTTTGTAGTGTCATTATTTTAATGGCTTAAAATGTACATTTGTTCATCAACAAGAATTCAAATAAGGCAGACAAACTCCAAGTCAGAGGGGACTGTAACAGTGAGTTGTACGAAAGCCAAATGTATAAAACTTGAGAACTGATTGTACATCAGAATCAACATGTTTTTCTTTTTCCATGTAAATTTGTAGTTTCTAGAGTGGTACCTTTTCTAACATGCCTTTTTTCCTGAATATAAGGTAGGTGCTTGCTCACATGAAGGAACCACCAGCAACTCAATGTTTTTTTCTCTTCTCATTCCGTATGTGCTTTTCGATAAGATTCTCTAAATTATCTGAACCTATTTACTCAGCAAACATTTATAGATCACCTACTCTATCAAGCACTTTATTTGAAACCATGAGTGTAAAATAAAGAAAGCATAATCCTAATCTAGAAAGGAAGAGAAACAAACACAAGCACTAAGACAGAGTGCGTCAAAGCGCCATGGCACAGCTACGCTACACACACCAGGGCAGTTTGAGAGGGGAAAGACTGTTCATGGAAGGCTTTTTTTTCCCCTAAATGTGAAAGAAATTTGAGTTGGATATTATATAAAGAAGAGGAGAATCAAGGCAGAATACTCTGGGTACAGTGGGTCCCCAGACCCATCCTGTGGTTATTTCCCCAGTTCCAGAATACATCATTGGAATAGACATACTTAGTAACTGGCAGAACCCCCATATCGGATCCCTAAAATGTGGAATAAGGGCTATCATGGTAGGAAAGGCCAAGTGGACACCATTAGAATTTCCATTACCTAGGAAAATAGTAAACCAAAAGCAATACCGCATTCCTGGAGGGATTGCAGAGATCAGTGCCACCATCAAAGACTTGAAAGATGCAGGGGTGGTGATTCCTACTACATCCCCATTTAATTCACCAATTTGGCCTGTAAAGAAGACAGATGGATCCTGGAGAATGACAGTGGATTATCGTAAACTTAATCAGGTGGTGACTCCAATTGCAGCTGCTGTCCCAGATGTGATTACATTGCTTGAGAAAATTAATACTTCTCCTGGTACATGGTATGCAGCTATTGATCTGGCTAATGCCTTCTTCTCAAAACCAATCTCAAAGGACCACCAGTTTGCCTTCACCTGGCAGGGGCAACAATATACTTCACAACTCTCCCCCAGGGGTACATCAACTCTTCTGCCCTGTGCCATAATTTAGTCCAAAGGGACCTTGACCACCTGTCTATTCCACAAAATGTCACACTGGTCCATTATATTGATGACATTATGCTGATTGGACCCACTAAGGAGGATGTATCAAAGACTAGATTCATTGGTACAATATCTGCGTACAAGGGGTTAGGAAATTAACCCAACAAAGATTCAGGTACCCTTCTCCACATCAGTAAAATTTCTAGGGGTCCAGTGGTGTGGGGCATGTCGAGATAGTCCTACTAAAGTGAAGGATAAGCTATTACATTTAGCTCCCCCAACGACTAAAAAAGAGGCACAACGCCTAGTGGGCCTCTTCGGATTTTGGAGGCAACATATTCCTCACTTGGGTGTTCTACTTCGACCTATTTATCAAGTAACACGAAAAGCCTCCATTTCTGAGTGGGGCCCAGAACAAGAAAAGGCTCTTCAACAAGTTCAGGCTGCCATGCAAGCTGCTTTGCCACTGGGACCATATGATCCAGCTGACCCAATGGTGCTAGAGAAAGATGCAGTGTGGAGTCTTTGGCAGACCACTATTGGTGAATCACAGCGTAGACCATTGGGATTTTGGAGTAAAGTCTTGCCATCCTCTGCAAACAACTACTCCCCCTTTGAAAAACAGCTGTTGGCCTGTTACTGGGCCTTGGTGGAGACTGAACGCCTCACCATGGGCCACGAAGTCACCATGAGGCCTGAATTACCTATCATGAACTGGATATCGTCTGACCCACGTAATCATAAAGTTGGACGTGCGCAGCAACACTCCATTGTTAAATGGAAGTGGTATATACGAGATCGGGCCAAAGCAGGACCTGAAGGAACAAGTAAGCTGCATGAAGAAGTGGCCCAAATGCCGCAGTCTCCACTCCTGTCACATTGCCTCCTTTCTCTCAGTCTGCACCTATGGCCTCGTGGGAGTTCCTTACCATACTTTAAGTGAAGACCAAAAACGTCATGCTTGGTTTACGGATGGCTCTGCATGATATGCAGGTGTCACTCGTAAGTGGACAGCAGCAGCACTACAGCCCCTTTCTGGGATCTCCCTAAAGGACAGTGGTGAAGGGAAATCTTCCCAATGGGCAGAACTTTGAGCAGTGCACCTGGCCATTCAGTTTGCATATGAGGAAAATTGGCCAGATGTGAGACTATATACTGATTCATGGGTTGTGGCTAATGGCTTAGCTGGATGGTCAGGGAACTGGAAGGATCATGATTGGAAAATTGGTGAAAAGGAGGTGTGGGGAAGAGGTAATGTGGATAGACTTCTCTGAATGGGCCAAGAAAGTAAAGTTAATTGTATCTCACGTGAACACTCACCAAAGGATTACCTCTGAAGAGGACGACTTTAATAATCAAGTGGATAAGATGACACTCGCTGTGGAGACTGGTCCTCCTCTTTCCTCTGCCACTCCTGTTATCGCCCAATGGGCACATGAACAAAGTGGACATGGTGGCAGGGATGGAGGTTATGCATGGGCACAGCAACATGGACTTCCACTCACCAAGGCTGACTTGGCCACTGCCACTGCTGAGTGTCCCACTTGCCAGCAACAGAAACCAACATTAAGTCCAAGATATGGGACCATTCCTCGGGGAGATCAACCAGCAACTTGGTGGCAGGTTGATTACATAGGACCACTTCCATCATGGAGGGAACAGCGTTTTGTTCTTACTGGAATAGACACCTACTCTGGATATGGATTTGCCTTCCCTGCACGTGATGCTTCTGCCAAAACTACTATTCGTGGACTTACAGAATGCCTCATCCACCGGCATGGCATCCCACACAGCATTGCTTCAGATCAAGGAACTCACTTCACAGCAAATACAGTGCGGCAATGGGCCCATTCCCATGGAATCCACTGGTCGTATTATGTTCCTCATCATCCTGAAGCTGCCGGCTTGATAGAACGATGGAATGGGCTCCTAAAGACACAATTACGGCGCCAACTAGGTGGCAACAACTTGCGAGGCTGGGGCAACGTTCTCCAAGAAGCTGTATACGCTCTAAACCAGCGGCCAATAAATATATGGTGCTGTTGTCTCCAATAGCCAAAATTTATGGGTCCAGGAACCAAGGGGTGGAAGCTGGAGTGGCACCACTCACTAATACTCCTAGTGATCCCCTTGCAGCATTTTTGCTTGCTGTCCCAGCAACCCTGTGTTCCTCAGGCCTGGAGGTCCTGGTCCCGAAGAAAGGAACTCTCCCACCTGGAAACACAGCACAGATTCCACACTGAACTGGACTTCTCATGCCTTTGGATCAACAGGTCAGGAAGAGTGTCACCGTACTAAGTGGGGTGATTGATCCTGATTACCAAGGAGAAATTGGACTGGTACTACATAATGGAGGTAAAGAAGAATATGTCTGGAATCCAGGAGATCCCATAGGCCGACTCTTAGTGTTACCATGCCCTGTTATTAAAGTAAATGGTAAGTTACAGCAACCCAATCCTGACAGGACTTATAATGACCCAGACCCTTCAGGAATGAAGGGTCTGGGTCACCCCACCAGGCCAAAAACCACAGCCAGCTGAGATGCTTGCTGAGGGCAAAGGTAATACAGAATGGTTAGCAGTAGAAGGTAGTTCTACCTATCAATTACGACCAAGTGATCAATTGCAAAAGCGAGGCTTGTAATTGTCAATATATTTTCTTTGTATGTGATTATTGCATATATTTCCTTTGTTCAAGTATGATATATCACATATAATTTGACTCAGTGTGTTTTCATTTATATGTATGATAGATGATAAGTATAAGTGTGATTTCATTAATATCTGGAAATTATATAAGTATGTATGGGTAAAGAATTGTATACAGGTGCCAGGTTGGCAAGGGGTGGATTGCAATAGTTTATTGTGCCAGCCTGGCCAATAAACACAAGTATGATTAACTGAAGGGCGGAGGGATAAATGGCTTGGTGAGCCTCGCCTTGCTTGTTCTGTGCCTCAATTTAAGACAGCAGAATGGAATAGAATATTAAACTTGGTTCAATTTACAATCATGTGGGCAAACTAGTCTTGAGATAAGAGCGCCTCAAAAACCAGTTGACATGTAGAAATTAAGCAAAAATGCCATAGTTTATAATTCAAAAAGTACTACTATCAGTGAAGTAGCAATATGCAACATAGAACTATTAAAGGGATGCTTTTTCCTTTTCATTTCTCTATATTTCCCACATTAAATTTTTTGACTCTATACTTTTATAATAAAAATTGTCAGAGTGAAACACAAACTAAATTTGTTCAAGTGTATGTGTGTACATGCGTATAAGCGAAATTGATGGTCTGCCCTCTCTTGTCTCACCGGAATTCTTACCGAGCATCCTTCAAATGTTTAGCCCATTTAAAAGCTGTTGTTTACAGAAAATTGGGCGAAGGGAGACATCGGACAGTGTAAGATATGACAAAATAATAATAATTTATAAATTATCAAGGGCTCATGTGGGAGAGGGGAGCGGGGAAGGAGGGAAAAATGAGGAGTTGATACCAAGGATTCAAGTGGAAAGCAAATGTTTTGAGAATGATGAAGGCAACAAGTATACAAATGTGCTTGACACAAAGGATGTATGTGTGGATTGTGATGAGTTGTACGATTGCCCAATAAAATGATTTTATAAAACCAAACTGTTGTTTTATGGTGTTATGTGGGATGGGTGACATTCTCACTTACTTTTTTCAATGTTTCAATGATTTAGGAAGATGTCCGTTTTGTTAAAATTTTTGCTATCAGCCCCGACCTCAAAATTGGCTGTTTCCTATGCATGGTGCATCTATTTTTTTTTAAGGCACCTAAGGAACCCTGATGGCATAGTAAATTAAGAGTTGAGTGCAAAATCAGCTGTCCAAACCTGCCAACTACTCCACAGGAGAATAATCAGGCATTTTTGTGCTCGCAAAGATTTGCAGCCTCAAAATCCCGAGGGAGCAGTTCTACTGGTCTGATAGGGCCTCTATGAGGCACAATCAACTCAATGGCAAGTGGTTTGGTTTTCACCGAGACTGTATCAAGTATATTACTGAGAGAACTTGTCTGCAGAGGCAAATTTAAATGCACTTCTGTTGGAAATAAACCTGTGCACAGAGGAACGGGAACCCTAGTAGCAATGTTGGTTTTTTGTTGTTGTTGTTGTTGTTTTCGTTTCATCTAACATTTTGCTTTTCAGCGGTTCTCAACCTATGGGCTGAGAGCCCTTTGGGAGCCAAAAGACCCTTTCACAGGGGTTGCCCAATTCTTAACAGTAGCAAAACTATAGTTATGAAGTAGCAAAACTATAGTTATGAAGTAGCAATGAAAATAATTGAGGGGCGATTGTGACAAGAGTTGTATGAGCCCCTAATAAAATGTTTTTTTAAAAAAAGAAAAGAATTTTATAGTTGGGGGTCACCACAACATGAGGAACTGTATTAAAGGGTTGTGGCATTAAGAACCAATGGCTTAGTAAGTAGTAAAATTTAGTAGGCATTCTTAAATAATACATTATTTCTATAGAATTCAATCTCAAGCAATTTCAAGCAATTCTGAATTCAGCCCCCAGCAAAATTTGTCAGGGGCCTCTAGCTAATTTTAAAATATCATATGGCTAACTTAGCTCAAGATTTCGCTAAAATTACTCTCTACTCTTGACACATTCATTTTCTAAGGTCATACTGATGAAATATACCTTCCTCTAGATCTTTAATGCTTCCTCCCCACATCATGACCTCAATTCTACCTTACACATTTGACTAAACCAGAACATATACACTGCTACAGATAAGAGCCCACAACACAGGGAATCCAAGACAAATAACCCCCTCAGGACCAATAATGAGAATAGGAGATACCAAGAGGGGAGGGGGGAAGAGGGGGTGGGGGTGGGGGTGGGTAGAAAGGGAGAATCAATCACAAGGATCGACATATAACCCCCTCCCAGGGGGACAAACAACAGAAAAGTGGGTGAAGGGAGACAGCGGATGATGTAAGATATGAAAATAATAATTTATAACTTATCAAGGGTTCATGGAGGGAGAGGAAATATGAGGAGCTAATAGCAAGGGCTAAGAAAATGCTTTGAAAATGATGATGGCAACATATGTACAAATGTGCTTGACACAATGGATATATGTATGAATTATGATAAGAGCTATAAGAGCCCCCCAAAAAAGTATTGAATAAAAGTTTTTTCCTAAGGTCATGTATTTCTACATATATTTTTACTTAGAATTTTATTTCTCTTCTCGTTAAATGTCTAAAAAAATAAAAGTATAAATATAATAATCATATATAATAAATAATAAAAATTCACTTATATGTATATTATTCTAAGATTCATAGTTCTTCTCATACCCTCAAAGGAGTTCATGCCCCTAAAAGGTTAAAAAAAAATTAGGCTAGACAATGAATTCCTCTAGGAATCCCTGGATATAAAGCATAGAGCTACTAACCAGAAGGTTGGCAGTTCAAGCCGCCCTTGAGGCATCAGCGAAGAAAGGCCAGATCAGATGACTTGCTTCTGAGCAGTCACAGCCATGACACAATTACAGTGCACAGCTCTCCTCTGACAACTGTGGGGCTGCCACAAGTTGGCAACCAGAGTGCCAATATGATATATGCTACAAGATACTTCCCTTCTGAAAATATAATCAGTCTATTGATCAAGATTTACTACTACTAATAGTCTCAATAATGTTAATGATGATGACAATAAAATCAGTAGCAATTTACTGCATGGCCTTACTATAATCTTTAACTATAGATAAGGAAAATGAGGATCAGAGAAGTGAAATGACTTGCTCAACATGTATACCCTGTATGTAACGACTTTACTACATTGTTGCTCATAGTATAAGCAAAAAAAGCATATTACATTTGTAAAGGACGAATGTAAATCTCCATTCACTAAAAAGTATCGCTGAAGTCTGGCAACTATTAGCACAATTCAGGAATATGGAACTCTTCTAAAAAATTTAAAGTTGCTGTCAAGTTGATTATGACTTACGCCAACCTTATGTGTGTCAGAGTAGAAATTGACTCCACTGGGCTTTCAATGGTTGCTCTTTCTGGAAGTAGATTGCCTGGTCTCTTCCTTGAGGCAACTACAAATAGACATGAAACTCTAACCTTTCAGTTCGAAACTGAGAGCATTAACTATTTGCACCTCCCAGGGAATACTGAACATCCCTTCATTTAACTAAAACTTAATCATAAGTATTCGAACAATTGCTTTCAGCTTGTCTCTGATACTCTTCCAGCTAGAAGATAATATACACAGGTTTAAAAAATGCGTAATACATTCAAATGCTAATCATAAATCTTAAATGCCTGAAATGGACAGAAAATGCTTCAGATGGAGTCCAAAAGCACTAGGCACCAGGCTTTCTTACAATTTCTTCTACAACTTTCCCATTCCTCTTTCTTAGTTACTCTCACACCCTGGACTGACAAATGGTTTATGAGAAAGGTGGACAGAAACTTTCAGTTGATCCATGCCAGACCAACGGACTGTTTCAAGCCTTTCCAATTTGAAACGAGATCCATTAACCAAGATAAAAATTAAAGTTTCGCTCTTACAAAACAAGATATGGTGACAACAATAATCACAAGAAAAACATAAGATATTCAAGTAACTGGTTGTAATTCATGAATTGCAGTGAATGGTTTTATGTAGCTCCAGAGAAAGTATCACATATTAAGACTAATTTAAAACTTACTATTTCTGATAGATCTGAAAACCAACATTCAGGTTATGCTATATCAATTTTAGCAAACCAATCATAACATCAACGTCTTAAGAATGGATCTGTCTGGATCTACATTAAAAATCAGTCACTAAAAGGGTACTGAATCATGTGAAATACAGGCAATATGAAGAAGAAATAGTGAGCATACATGAAGCATGGGAAAGTAGAGGGACGCACACTAATGAATTAGACACACACTAATGCCCGCAAATAACCCACAGAGACAGAGAAAGTACCTGGAAAGCTGTGAATGCGCCAGTCCCTGGGTTATACAGGCATCGCAGCGAAGGCATGCTGTCCGCCAGGCTGGAGCAGCCCAGCCACAGAGACCTGGGCATAGAGCACTGCAGAGAGAGGACAACTATGAGATGGGACAGTATGAGACAGGATGGCACAGATTACAGGAACTCTCAGAGCTTAGTTGAAATGCATTAGCCCAGTTGTAGCTGGCCATTATGAAAGAAACGCCTTCAAAAAACATACTACTTACTGGTTCTAACCCTGAAAGAAATAAGGGACACTAGTGGCCCAATATCAAGAAAAGAAAAAAAGGTATCAACAAGTCAAAAAGTCAACTATTTAACAGAAAAAAAATCGTTCATTTTCTCTTGTATATGTATATAAATGAAATTTCCATTTTAACCCAAGTTATAAATTTTTTTCCTCTATGCACCTCAAGCCATCCCCCATATATCCGCCACAAAATGAACTATCATGCATACTAGATAGAAAGGGAAATATTTATGGCAGCATTTCAATATTGTACATTATAACTTTTTTAAATGCCACTGGAAAATTAGGTTTTATTAGAAGGCAGAAGGAAAAGAAAGTACTGTAACCCCATGATTTGAATAGCAACCAACTCTGCAGAGTTTGCCTAAGTTTTATCTATCTTGTGAGACTGCAGCTCAATAATCAAAATATAGGGTTGCCATAGCAGCTGCCCCTCCATCTTCCCAGGTGGATTAAAAGGAACAGGGAGGGCCAAAAAAGCAACCCAAGGAAAATAAAAACAGATAGGGTGAGAAACCCATATAAAATCACTGGTATTAAAGCTTCTTGACAAAATTAAAGCATGTGTGAACACAAATGTACATAAGTCTAGAGGATGGCTCTGAGTTAGAATCAACCCAATGGCAGTGAGTTTGGGTTTTGGTTTTATTGTTTATTCAGTAGTCAAAAGAAAAAAGGTAGGAATTATGAGTTCTAGTGATGCTAAGTAGACAACATCAAGGTTATTGTTCCTGTGGCTTTGTAAAAGATTATCTTCTTTGAAAAAGGTTTTACATTTTTCAGGTTTTTGTTGTATGTTTCATGTTTTTATAAAAGTGAGTATCTCTAGCTGAACTTTCTCTATCAAGTGCTATTACAGACCAGTAACAACTATGCCTAAATCATAAGATAAAAATGGGCAAGTATATTTTGAAATCTAGCATTAAGTTCATGTAATACCAAACTTTTAATTGTATGCTTTAAAACATTTAATATCATCATAAACTTTTGACCTCTTAAAACGCTCAACTACAGGAATTAATATTAGAAAATAAAATGCGGTACTCATTGTTCACACTAGCTATACGAATAGTAATATTGCAAAGGACTCTATAGGATGATCTGGTCTAGACCTCTGCTTTCAAAGTCATTCATTATCCTTGTTTTATAATTAAAGCAATTGATGTCAAGAATAAGTGGGGAAGGTACACTGGTTGTGTTGTGGGTTAGGCATTGGTCTATGGTTCAAACCCACGAGCTGCTCCAAAGGAAAGTGATGGGTTAGAATTGACTTGATGGCAGTGGATTTGTTTGGATTTTTTTTTTTCATTTTTATCCTCCATGTTTATTAGCCAAAGGCAGTTTACATAAATGTATAATCATGACTCATGATGCACACCAATTACTTTTCTTTTAAAAAATGACATTGATTAATATTGTCCAGGAATCATCTGTTTTACATTAAAAAAATAATTTTATTGGGGCTCATACAACTCTTATCACAATCCATACATACATCCATTAATGTCAAGCACATTTGTACATTTGTTGCCATCATCATTCTCGAAACATTTGCTTTCTACTGAGCCCTTAATGTTAGCTCCTCATTTTCCCCCTCCCTCCATGCTCCCCCCTCCCTCATGAACCCTTGATAATTTATAAATCATTATTATTTTGTCATAATTTACACTGGCGTCTCCCTTCACCCACTTTTCTGTTGTCCATCCCCCAGGTAGGAGGTTATATGTAGATCCTTGTAATTGGTTCCCAAGTTTGGATTTTTAAGACCCCTGGCCTATCGCTTCCTAGTGCTGAACTCTGCCTGGCGTCCTTGCACTCCTAGGGTTATAAAATGGAGACCTCAAAGGAGGGTGTTTATCGTTGGACACATTACTAAATAACATGCCAAGCAGACCTAGAGCTAACCTCCTCAGTATAGAACACTTTCTTTGTCCACTGTTTCTAATGTTTCTTCACATCAAGTTTTTACTTTCTACTTTCAGCTCACTTTCTACAATAATTCATAATGTTCCCTGTATCTATTGTGTGAAATCCAAGTACTCAATCAATGTGACCTTTCTCCACTGACTTAACTACATCAGCTCACTATATTCACTGGCCTTGGTGCTCTAATTAACTACTTTAATATTTAATATTTTGTTGAAATACCATCTTACTTCTTTCCAGGTCTTTGAACTTGCGATTCCCTTCACCCTCTCTCCCTGCCAATCCACATCTTCCATTTACTTCTTTAGCTCCTTAGAATTAGAATTACTTATACTACTTTCCGGTCTCTCTGTCATTCTCAGTGGTAGAAATTCTCATATTAGGAAGAGCAAGGAATGGAAAGACTAGAATACGAATTTCAAAAAACTTCTTTCTCCTGCAGAATCATTTTACCAATACTGCTGCTGTATATAGGAAGAAGTATCAAGAAGAACTTTTTGCTAGGTTCACTGGGGGTGGGGGAGCAGGAAGTGAAGGGGGAAATGAGCTGATACCAAGGGCTCAAATAGAAAGCAAATATTTTAAGAATGATGAGGGCAACAAATGTACAAATGTGCTGGACACAGTGGATGGACATATGGATTGTGATAAGAGTTATATGAGGCTCCAAGAAAATGATTTTAAAAACCCAATTACCAAAAAAAAAGCTTTGCTAAAGCAATTTTCGTAAGTGAATGATGCTAAAAATGTTCAACTGTTATGCTTTAATCATCATTCTACAAGTGCTTATTAATCTATCACCTCCAGATATAAGCACTGTTCTAGGCACTTCAGATAAAAAAATGAAAAGGGACAATAATTCTGTCCTAATGGAACCTACAGTCTAGTGGAACTCTCCTACCCTTATAATTTCCTATATTAAAAAGTTCCCTATATTAAAAATCTCTAAAGTGAAAGAAACTTGTTGGTGAGTTTTCTATGAATGCAGGGCAGAAGTCTCAAACAGTCATTCTGAAGGAAGAGTTAAATTTGAGAAAAATAGGGTAGAGGTAAAAGAAGCGACAGTACGTAAAAAGGAAGCATGAAAACATAGGGGAAAAAACTTAAAAAGTGGAAGAAAATGTTGTAGACACTACAAGATAGCTTGTTAATTCTCCCCCTTCAGAAAAAGTAACTCACATGATTTTTAGTCATATTTAAAGCCACTTATATGCTGTACAGTCGAAGCTGGGTCTTCTTTTAATTACATTTATTTTTATTTGTGAATATCTTCTTTGATAAAAATTTTTAAGACATTCCTCTTCTGAATGCTTTGTCTACTCCATTGTATATAAGAATCTGTTAATTTTACTTGAAGAATTGACTTCCCTTACTGTTTGTTACTCATTCTAACATTCTAAACCTCTTCCTCATTCATTTATCTCTTCCACTAAGACTTATAACAACTAAGGGTTTGAAAGGGCTTACTTACTCTTACAAAATTCCAAAATAAAGTACAATCAATAACGAGCCACATACACCCAGGAAAGCAACTAGATGTACCAGTGTGATTTCCAAAATAGCTTTAACTTGCACAGAGGATGCATTCTTGATTATTACAAGACAATCGGTGTGGGTATGAAAACTGCAATTGGATTTAGTCAGTTCTGCATATTACCATAGGATTTTACATATTATAGCTCGATTTAAAAACTAATTTTCAAATTGGTTTGTATTATAACAATTAATCTTACCCATACCAGTAAATGTCATTTAAACATTGGGGGGAAATATAATAAAAGATAAATAGAACAGGCTAACTCTTACTCAATCTCTTCCCTTCTATTTTCACATTTAGGAGCATTTTCTAAGAGAAGGGGTAAAATCAAAGGGAATTTGGGCAGTAAGTAACAGAGAGGAAAAGAGTGGCGATTTGATTCCTATTCTTATATACTGCATATACTTAAAGATCTTTATTTTTTTTAAGATCTTCTTGATTGGTTTATTTCTGACAGAGCTATATAAGGTTTTTATCTGTCCTTCTGCATTTTACAAATAGTAGTACACTTCAAAATTTACCTTAAAATAGCAGAGAAGCAAGCTGTTTTCCACTTAAAAAGTTTACCCTACCCATGTTATTTTTCTTTGAAAATTATGTTTAGATTCCTAGTATTTTCTTTCCACATTAAAAAATATTTTAGAGGGAGGGGGGACCAGGGAGGGAGGGGAGAAAAAAAAGAGGACCTGATGCAGAGGGCTTAAGTGGAGAGCAAATGCTTTGAGAGTGATTAGGGCAAAGAATGTACGGATGTGCTTTATACAACTGATGTATGTATATGCCTGGATTGTGATCAGAGTTGTATGAGCCCCTAATAAAATGTTTTTTAAAATATTTTAAATTAAATAGTTGCAATTCAGCAACTCCATTCATTCATTTAAATATTTGACTTGTACTGTTGCAGAACTTGCAGATGACCCATTCCTTCCATGCTTCTTTTACATCCTATCAACAGTTTATGGCAAAGTCTCATTAACAGATATGCCTCTAACCTACCTATACAAATCCAGCCCTGCACAACACATTTCTTCAGATCAATTCCCATCCCTTAAAGGCTGATGTTTTGCCACTAATCTCACCCCAAATGGTTCTCCCCTGAAAAAAATGAAAGAAAACCTGAGACTATAATAATTTATGACTGACGTTTGTTACCCAATTGAAAGAATTTACTAGCTTTGAAAAAGGATACATAGAACACACACACAATCTAAATGGGTTTTCTACTACTTAAGAGGAATGGGGGTGGGGGAAGAGACTGAAATACTGCTAAAGAGCCTCTGGTGCTTCAAGAAGAATGGAGTAGCTAGTGCCCATCAGATTCAACAGCATGAATTAACTTGTACAGAGAACATTGTGAGCCTCAATTCCTCCCTCCCACCTGGTTGCCTGGAGTAATGTCACATATCCACTTCTCTCAGACATAGGGCCCTGCAGGCAAAGGACTGGTCTTAGCATTTACTATATAAAAGCCGAATGATAAAAATCTCCTAAACTCAGATCCCTGTTGGTCAACTTCTACGAGTAATAGAAGCTATAATAACCAACAATAAAAAGATTGCCACCTTGAGAGTTCATGTATCCCTAAGTCATGTGTTTTAGTTATCTAGTGCTGGCCGCTCTAACAGAAAAATGTCACAAGCAGATGGCTTTACCAAGCAAATACATTTTTTCACAGTTTAGGAGGCTAGAAGTCCAAATTCAGAGCACTAGCACTAAGGAAGGTTTGCTCTTGCCTGTTAGCCTCTCCAACCTGTTCTCTAATTTCTGGGAGATCTCCCCAGTCCTGGCAGCTATTTAATCTTGTTTAATCACTTTTACATTGCAAAGGAAATAGACTCAAAACACACCACACTAATTTTACCTCATTCACATAACAAAGATGAGGGGGTAAAAAACAACCTTCATTACCATAGAGTCAATTCTGACTCACAGCAACCAGTAAAACAGGGTAATCCCCTTTGGGTTTCTAAGACTATAAATCTTTACTTGAGTAAAAAGTCTTCTCTCTCTTCCAGAGAGAGAACCAGTCAGTTCCAACTGCTGACTTTGTGGTGAGCAGCCCAGCACATTATTCTCAACAGTGACACTCAAACATTTGCGTTTCTGAGACTGCTTAATCCAGTACAAAGACCCATCTTTCTCCAGCAGAGCACTGGTGGGTCAACGCTGCAGTTAGCAGCCCAACTCATAACCGCTAGGCAACCAGACTCCTAATCACAGGCATAGAAGTTAGGATTTGCGGGAACCTATTACAAGGATCTACATGTGACCTCCTCCCTGGGGGACAGACAACGGAAAAGTGGGTGAAGGGAGACGTCAGACAGGGAAAGATATGACAAAATAATTATTTATAAATTATCAAGGGCTCATGAGGGAGGAGTGAGCGTGGAGGGAAGGGAAAAATGAAGGCCTGATGCCAAGGGCTTAAGTGGAGAGCAAATTTTTTTAGAATGATGAGGGCAATGAATGTACAGATGTGCTTTACACAATTGATATATGTATGGATTGTGATGAGAGTTGTATGAGCCCATAATAAGACGATTAAAAAGAAGGAAGTTAGGATTTCTAACACTTTGGGAAACACAATTTGATCCATAAAAATAGAAGGATTTCCTTTTCACTACTTTATCTACTATTAAACTCAGGACAAGCAAACTACAGTATTCCAAAAGTCAAAAATACCTTCGTCTACGTACATAAACTGACTGCAAGGTTAGCAGTTTGAAGCCACCAGTCATTCCTTGAGAGAAAGATGGGGCTTTCTCTGAGTAGTTCTAGTAAACATGACATGGTGGGACCAGAAATTGGGGGGAGAGGGATGACAGCTATTGGGGAAAGAGGCAGTAGGAAAATAAAGTGGCATCATTACCAAGAACAGACTTTTATGAATGCACCTCACATTTTAAAATGTTCTGGAAAACCATTATGAACTATAGACCATGGAATCAATAAATTCAACCATCAATCAAATATTTATTGTTCATTACCAGAATGGACACAGTAGAGCACAAGGAAAGAAGAACTAAAATTTATTAGGCATAAATCCTTTGCCAGGCACTATGGAAGATCCATTAAATACATGATTTCATTTAATCATAATAACCCTGTCAACGAGTTATTCATATTTTCACATTAACAGAAGAGTAAATTCAATTTAGAGATGCTACAATGACTAAATGGCAATTCTAGATATGGGGTTCTTAAGCATTTTACTCCAGTATCTAGAGATATGCTTTCAAGTAGTTTACACTCTATTTAGGGAAATAATTAACTAATACAAATAGTTACCACAAGGACAAATATAATAAAGCACTAAACTGAATACTACAGGAGCCCTGGTGGCACAGTGCTTACGAGGTGGGCTGTGATCCACAAGGTCAGCAGTTTGAAACCACCAGCCACTCTGCAGGAGAAAGACAGGGCTATCTACTCCCATAAACAGTTATAGTCTTGGAAATTCAAAATGGGAAGTTCTACTCTCTCCTATAGAGTCACTCTAAGTCAGAATAGACTCCATGTGAGTCTTGATTTTTTTTGGTAATGCTATACAGGGCAGGGTAGAAATTCACCCCTGTGAGTTTCAACTGTGACTTTTTTTTTAAATCATTTTATTGAGGGCTTTTACAGCTCTTATCACAATCCATACCTATATCTATTGTGTCAAGCACATTTTTACATTTGTTGTCATCATCATTTTCAAAACATTTTCTTTCTACTTGGGCCCTTGGTATCAGCTCCTCATTTTCCCCACTCCCTCTTCTCCCCCTCTCCTTCCTGAGCCCTCTTTATGGGAGTAGAAAGCCCATCTTTCTCCCAAGGAGGGGCTCTGAGTACAATGGCAATGAATTTGGTTTGGCTTGGTTTGGCAGTGCTATATACCAAGGAGTTTCAAAACTTCCATTATCTTCTCATTCATTTTCCATGGGCCTTTTTGAAGACCCTGCATATAAACTTAGTTAAATTTCCTAATGTTTATAAAAGTTCAATACAAGACTTTATATCAACTATATCTTAATCTTTTATTTTCAGCATCATAATAGATGCTCATTAAGCTTGTGCTTAAAGGTTACGGAACAGTAAAAACTAATATCAAAGAGAAAGAAAGTAAATAGTGGAACACAGAATAGTAAGAAAACTGAAAAAATAATACTCACTGGTTACATTACTGATACTCATCCACCTAGACTAGACATACATATTGGATTGCACAAAGCTTGACAAATAATTCTAATTGTTGTTGTTGTGTGCCATAGAATCAGCTCAACCCCATAGCAACCCTAAGCACAACAGAACAAAACATTGCCCAGTCCTTTGCCATGCTCACAATTGTTCCCATGCCAGAGCCCAGTGATTCGGCCACTGTGTCAATCCATCTAGTCGAGGGCCTTCCTCTTTTTCACCACCCCTCTACTTTACCAAATATGATGTGCTTCTACAGGGATTGGCCTCTCCGGACAATATTTCCAAAGACTAAGTGTTAACAGCCTTGCCTCTGGCCTTACTTCTTTCATACGTAGGTTTGTCCTTTTAGCAATCCATGGTGCTTTTAGTACTTTTCTTCAGTACAATTCAAATGCACCTATTCTTCTGTGGCCTTCCTTATGCAAAGTCCAACTTTCACAATGGAGAATACCACGACTTAGGTCAGGCACACCTTGGTCCTCTAAGTAACATCCTTCTCTTTAATACTCTAAAGAGGACTTGTGCAGCAGATTTGCCTAATGCAATACATCTTTTGATCTCCTGACTACTGCTTCCATTGTGGATCCAAGTACGACAAAATCCTTAACAACTTCAACCTTTTCTCCATTTATCATGATGTTACCTATTGGTCCAATTGTTAGGATTTTGGTCTTTCTTACATTGATTTGTAATCTATACTAAAGTTTACAATCCTTGATCTTCATCAACAAGTGCTTAAATTCCTCCTCACTTTTAGCAAGCAGGTTGTGTCATCTGCATACCACAGGTTTTAATAAGCCTTCCTCCAATCCTGAAGCTTCACTCTTCATATAATCCAACTTCTCTGATTTGCTCGGTATACAGATTGAACTAGTACGGCAAGAGCACACAATCCTGACACACACCTTTCCTGACTTTAAACCATGCAGTATTCCAGTGGGTCTCAACCTTCCTAATGCCGCAATACTTTAATACAGTTCTTCATATTGGGGGTCAGCCCCCAACCATAAAATTATTTTTGTTGCTACTTCATAACTGTAATTTTATTACTGTTACAAATTGGGCAACCCCTGTGAAAAGGTCATTTGACATCACCACCACCGAAGGGGTCGCGACCCACAGGTTGAGAACCGCTTCTGTTCACAGAACTGCCTCTTGATTCATGTATGAGTACCTCATGAGCACAATGAAGTGTTCTGGAATTCCCATTGTTCTCAAGGTTACCCACAGTTTACTATGGCCCATACAGTCGAATACCTTTGCATAGTCAATGAAACACAAGTAAACATCTTTCTGGTATTCTCTGCTTTGAGCCAAAATCAATCTGACATCAGGAATGATATCCCTTGTTCTTCTAAATCTGGCCTGAACTTCTAGAAGTTCCCTCAGTTTACTACTGTAACCATTGTTGGATGATCTTAAGCAAAATTTTACTTGTGTGCTATATCAATGATATCGTTGTATAGTTTAAGTAGTTAGGTCACCCCCTTTTTTTGGAATGGGCATAAATATGGACCTCTTCCAGTCAGTTGGCCAGGTAACTGTTTTCCTAATTTTCTGCCCTAGAGGAGTACTTCCACTGCTCCGGCAGCTTTATGAAGCATTTCAATGGGTACTCTGTCCGTTCCCGGAGTCCTGATCAGCTTCCCTCAGCACTGGCTCCTATCCGTACGCTACTGCCTGAAATGGTGGGTTGTCCATGAGCTCCTTTTGGAACAGGAGCTGTACATTCTCTCCATCTTCTCTGGATGCTTCCAGCATCATTCAACATTTTGCCTATAAAGTCTTTCAACATTGCAATTCGAGGCTTGATTTTTGTTTTGTTTTGGTTTTTTTTAGTTCTTTCCGTTTCAGATATGCTGACCATGCTCTTCCCTTTTAGTTTTCTAACTCTAGGTTCTTTGACATGTCATTATAATATTTAGCTTTGTCCTCTCAAGCTGCCCTCTGAAATGTTCTATTCAGCTCCTTGACTTCATCCTTTCTTCCATTTGCTTTATTCACTCTATTATCAATAGCAAGTTTCAGAGTCTCCTCCAATATGCACCTTGATCTTGTCAAGAGTTATAATTAGTATTAGTTATTAATATTTGCAAAAGGTCTTTAATAATTCATTCTTTTCTTTACATTCATAACCTAGTAAGGTAAATAAGGTCCAGAATTTAAAAAACCAAAAGTTGATGGGTATTTATTTAAACTAACATTCAATTGCCAAGGAGTCAATTCTAACTGATGGTAACCCCATGGTGTGCCAGGTCAGAACTGTAGAGTTTTCTGTAGTCTTTCTCAAATGTACATTATGTACTTTTCTTCTACAACACCCCTGGGTGACTTGAGTTACCAATCTTTTATTATTTACACCACCAAGGGACTTCTGATGGGTACCTAGTAAGTGGTTAAAATGATCATCAAAACAAGATATTCTGACTAGTTAACATAGTCCTCAAGGAGCTGACATCAAAGGCTCAAGAGGAAAGAAAATGTTTGAAAATGATTATGGCAACATATGTACAAATGTGCTTGACGGATGGAAGGATGGATGGATGGATGGTGATAAGAGGTATAAGAGCCCCAATAAATGATCTTTTCATTAAAAAAGAAAAAAAAATTTTTAATCAGGGCTGTAGTATGGGTAGATGGGGAAAGGTATCCCTACCAAATTCTATAGGCCAGCCCATATTATCCTTGAAGATACATTGTTGAGATTGAAAAATATTCCATTGCACAACTTTTCTGGCCTTTTTTTCACCAGTACAGTTTACAAATTTCTAAAACTTCATAGTAAGCCTAATGGTCCTGTGTCCATCAAGAAAATCTATTAATATAATAGAATACTTGGTCAGTTGACCTCTCTCTTAACCCAACCTGAATTTGCTCTAACCTTAAATATTTCTTGCTTGTTCCACAACAAAAACTTCTTCTCTGGCTTTTTAATATTGCTGGTGGTCTATTTGTTCTTACTCTACTTTTATCTTTATCTATTTTTTCCTTTTTATTTTGGTTCTTTGGTTTTTATTGTTTCCATTAGGCTCCAGGTTTATGAAGCACAAAAAGAGTGGATGCATAGAGACAATGACTGACGCGCCATGGTTTATCAAGGATGGGAGTGGGTGTGGATAGGTGGGGAGAGCAGAACTGGGGAAGGGAACACTGGAACTGAGGGGGCACAACTCTTTTTAAAAGCAACTTAACTATGGAAGTGTATTATATGTGAATTTTATATCATCAAACCCACTTTTCAAAAAGAAAATCTATCAAGCCTATCTTTTTCTTTAATGGCACACCAACAAGACTAAGACAAGTGTATTATTGAGATAATTTGTCTGCAACCACCAACTGACCACAAAGATATGCTTGAACATATTTCATTTGGAATAAACAGTACATGTATGAACTGGAATGCTAATAGCAATACTTTTGGACTCACCTTTATATATGTGTACACAAAAACAAACACACACTCCCCCCAACTACCATGATCCGAATTCTACCTTGCAGGGCTGGATAGGGCAGAGGTTGTACACTGGTACATAAGGGGGCTGGAGGCACAGGGAATGATGGTGGATGATACCTTCAGGACCAAGGGTGTGAGGGGCGACGCTGGGAGAGTGGAGGGTGAGTGGGTTGGAAGGGGGGAACTGATTACAAGGATCCACATGTGACCTCCTCCCTGGGAGATGGACGACAGAGAAGGGGGGAATGGAGACTCCGGATAGGGCAAGATATGACAAAATAACAATGTATAAATTACCAAGGGCACATGAGGGAGGGGAGAGCAAGGAGGGAGGGGGGGGGGGAAAGAGGACCTGATGCAAAGGGTTTGAGTGGAGAGCAAATGCTTTGAGAATGATTGGGGCAGGGAATGTGCAGATGTGCTTTATACAATTGATGTATGTATATGTATGGATTGTGATAAGAGTTGTATGAGCCCCTAATAAAATGTAAAAAAAGAAAAAACAAACAAACAAAAAACACATATACATATTTTCCCTAGCTCTATACACTGAAAGGGCCTAAGAACAGTAACACCTCAACACCAGTAAGTCTATTTAGTGATTCTATATCTCACGCTACACTAAATGGAACGGTATTCCTTGGTGAAATGGTTGATCCCTGGGCTGGGACAGGGAAAGTTTGGGGACAGCGTGAAATATTTCAGAAGCTCAAAGAATGATAGAAATGTGTCAGAATGGCACAAGGACCAGTATGAAAGACTCTGACATGAAATCCAAGATAACATGAACATCAAAATAAATAAATGATAATAATGGGTTTACTATGTTAGGTAAAATCTACCATGCCTCTCAACTATTTCCACCTAATGGTATTCAATCCCAGTGTAAGCCCCCAGCTCCTTCTATTAAATACTGGCTAATCTAGAATATTGCTTCTTTGTCATTTCTCTGACCCCGTTAGGTAAGATTATAGCTTCCATAATCATTGCCTTCTTGGCTAAATTAAATTTGAGAATATTTAAGAATAAAATATAAAAATATAATGAAAATACAAACTGAGCTTTTTCTTTTCAATATGATGATATTGTGGCTTAAGTTACATACCCAAAAGGGGTATGTTGAAGTCTAAAACCCTGTTATCTGTATATGTGACCTTGTTTAGAAATAGTTATTTTTGTTATATTAATAATGTCCTACCAAAGTACGGTGGGTCCTAAATCTAATTTCTTTTGAGTGGTGTTTACAATGGAGTCCTGGTGGTGTGGTGGTTAAGCATTGGGCTGTGATCCACATGGTCGGCAGTACAAAACCACTTTCTCCAAGGGTAGCTATACGTTAGAATCTACTTAGGGCAGTAAGTTTGAGGGGCTTTTGGTGCCTTACAAAGGGGGAAAAAAGAAGCGCACAAACACATACCAACAGCAAAACGATCATAGGAGGTTGTCTACAAAGCAAGAGACAAAATGTCAAGAAATGTCAGAGGTTGCAAGAAACTAAGAGAGACTAGGACCAATCTTCTCCTAGAGCAGGCAGAGCACAGCCCTATTGGCACCCTGATTTCAAACTTCTGGTCTCACAAACCGAGACAACAAATTCCTGTGTCTCAAAGCAACCAATGTGTTAGATCTTTCTTACAGTAGCACAAACAACCAAGACAAATAATATCAGACTGTGGAACTTGGTTTAATTTCATGCAGAAAACACACTACAAAAGCGATTTTTTTTTAAATTGTTGGAAGGGACTAAAGAACAAGTAAGCCTGCCAAGACATTAAGAGTCACGCTCGTGGGCAAGACAGAAATGGACTGTGGTTAACTTGCCAGTTCATCCAGTTTCCCTTTGAGGCATTTGCTAAGTCTTGGGTTTACATGTGCTGTGTGAGCTGCTGAGAAACCAAGTTTAAAGAACATTTCAGCAGCCTCATGGTGCTGAGAGGCTAAAACCTGGAGTACAGCCTCCACCAAGGACAAGGCGCTCTAGTGAAAAATTCTGGCTTTCTGTTGGCATCATGGAAGGGCTCCATGAACTAGAATGGAAAGAACACCAGAAACTGAGAATCTGAATCAATCAAAAGAATATCTCCATCAAACGAATAGTAAATCTCTGAAGAAATCCATATTATCCTGAGCTGCTATCATTTTCATTTTTAAAATGTCTAGCATTCAATTAAAAAACGTATCACGCTTTCAAGGGAAGGAAAATAAATGACAAAATAAACAGAAAAAAGAAAAATAAATAATAATAAGTATTAGTCACCAGACACAAGCTTTAAAATAATTATGCTTAACATATTTAGGAAAATAGATGGAAAAGTAGAGAATTGTACCACATATATACAGACAGACATGTACTCCTCACTTGTCAACTACCTTGACATTTGCATTAATATAAAATCTACTATCTATTAAGGAGGAAAGAGGAGAAGTTTGTGAGGGCAAGGAGGTCTCAAAAGCTGCTGGTGGCTAGTTATTAACTAGACTGGACAGAAAAAGTTGGTCCAATGCATGGGGAGCAAGGGGATGGTAGCATACAGGAGGAGAAGGCCACGGGGCTGCAAGGATACCTACAAGCCAGGTATCCTTTTCCTTAAGAGGCCTTTCTACCACTTCCCCAGACTCCTCTTCCCTCATACATGGCAGCCACGTACCACAAAAGCCTGCCCTGAACCTGTGCAGCAGGAAGATGGAGAAGGTGAGAAGCAGCAGTCCTCTTAGAAGTCAGGATGGCCAGATTACGGTGGGCCCCTGAAGCTCTGAACCCCAACACTGACCTCACCAGGCTCTGTGGTGATGAGCAAGGGTTATAAGAAGGTCCGCCAAAAAAAATAAATAAATAAATAAATAAATAAAAGAAAAGAAGGTCCGCCGCCACCACTATTCTCATATAGAGCCAATTTTCACGTAATTACCTAACCTTTGGAAAATCACCACATCAATAAGTGAGGATGGAATGTAACATTAATGTGGAACGACCTTAACTAAAATAATATAAAAACGGAAATTGATAATTCAATCAATTGGTTTAAGAGCAGGTTAGAATGCAAATGAGAATAAGTGTACAGGAAGATAGATCAGTATAGAAATCACTGAACTAAAAAGCAAAGGCAAAAAAATTATTAAAGAATATGAGATGTAAATGATACTATGAAAAGGCTGAACATATGCAGATTGAAATCTCAAAAGGAGAAAGATTGAGAAACCAGCTAAAGCAATCTTTCAAAGGGTACCTAAAAATTGTCAAAAACCAGTGACAATCAGCAAGCCACAATTCAAAAGCCCTCCAACTATCGAGCAGGATAAAGTCAAAGAAAAGTTTCTCAAAGTAATTTTTTATTAGTATGAAACTGCTGAAAATTTTAAAATAACAATCTTAAATATATAGGCAAAAGGAAAAAGACACATTACTTTCAAGAAACAACAATTTGAGCATAAAGCCAACTTTCCATTAGAAACAATAATAACCAGAATGGAGTGACACCTTCAAAGTTCTGTAAGAACATACCTGCCAAGCTAGAATACCATATGCTACAAGAATATTCGTCAAAACTAAAGGCAAGGGGAATAAACAAGTTCAGACAAGCAAATTGACAGTACAGCATCAGCAGATTAGTCTTTGAAAAGGGGGGGAAAACAAAGATGATTCCAAATGGAAGCAGGTTAACACCTGAAGGAAGCAAGTAAACCAAACTAAACCCACTGCTACCAAGTTGATTTTGAAATCTAGTGACACTGTCTAGGGTTTCCAAGACTAAATCTTAACAGGAACAGACAAATTCTTCTTTCTCTAGTATAGCAGAGTGAGTTGAAATTGCTGACCTTGGGGTTACCAGACCAAACTGTAACCCAGTGGTTCTCAACCTTCCTAATGCTGTGACCCTGTAATACAGTTCTTCGTGTTGTGGTGACCCCCCAACCATAAAATTATTTTTGTTACTTCATAACTGTCATTTTGCTACTGTTATGAATTTTCATGTAAATATCTGATATGCAGGATGTATTTTCATTGTTACAAATTGAACATGATTAAAGCATAGTGATTAATCATGAAACAATGTAATTATATATTGTGAAATATTTCTAATTACAAATAAATGAAATTTTGTCTTGAAGCATGGTGTAGCATGGCTAACAGTCTTCAGGCGGGTACTCATATGGGGGAGCATCTGCATGTGGGCGAACCCACCTGGAGGCAGATAGTGGAGCAGTGTCTCCTTTTTAAGATCATAGGAAAATACCAGTATGTGTTTTCCGATGGTTGAGGCTACCCCTGTGAAAAGGCCATTCGACCTCCAAGGGGTCGCGGCCCACAGGCTGAGAACCACGGCACTAACCCATAGCACTATCCGGGCTCCTGTGAGGAAATGGCACAAGAAAAAGTAAATACATGACTAAATTTATATTAGTATTGACTACAGCAACAATAAGAATGCCTTTTTGTTTTTGTTGTTTTAAATTGTAGTGTGGGTGAAAGTTTGGAACAAATTATTGTCTACTCAACATTTTAGATGCATTTTGCTTCGTGGTATGGTTGTAATCCCCTTACTCTAACAGCAGCACTCTTCCTGCTTCCACCCTGGGTTCTGTTTCCATGTAGCTGTCCTTCCTGCTCCTCCCTACTCTCTATGCTTTATTCTGAGGCAAGTTCACTGTACAGGGTTTCTTGTTAAAGTGGTAGGAATGTTCTAAAATTAGATAGGAGTCTTGGTAGTACTGTGGATAGGCACTGGGCAGCTCTCTGAAAGGTCCTGGATTCAAACCCACCAGCTTCTTTGAGAGAAAAAGATGGGGTTGTCTGCTTCTGTAAAGATTTACAGCCTTGGAAACTCTATATAAGGTCAGTATGAGTCAGAATCAACCTAATAGCAATGGGGTGAGATAGTCCTCTAAGAATAAACTACATACTACCTGTACACTTCAAAAAAGTATGTTTTATGACACGTAAATTTTTCCTCAGTAAACCTGTTTATAAAATGATCAACTGAATTTTACAATACATAAAAAATAACGCACTAAAAATAGTAGTAACAATGCATCACGACCTAGTTGAATTTACTGTAGGAATCAAGGTTGGTTTAGCTTCTGAAAGATAATCAATTACTTCATAATCTTAATACAATAAAGGAGAAAATTAATTATTTCATAGTTACAGAAAAAACTGAAAATTTAATAACAAACCCATTTATACTAAAAACTGTTAGCCAGGGGTCTCAAACTTTTTAAACAGGGGGCCAGTTCACTTTCCCTCAGACCCATTGGAGAGTAGGACTATAGTTTAATTTTTTTTTTTAAAAAACTATGAACAAATTCCTATGCACACGGCACATTATCTTATTTTGAAGTAAAAAAACAAACGGGGCAAAAACACCCGGCAGGCCGTATAAATGTCCTCAGTGGGCCGTGGTTTGAGGATTCCTGCGACTAGAAATAGAAACTACAAATAGAAACTTCCTTAATCTTATAACAAAAACAAAAAAAACTAAATCTGTTGCTAGAGACCCTATGTACAGAGTAAAACTTACTATATAGAATTCACAAGGCTACCTATCTTCATGGAAGTACATTGCCACATCTTTCTCCCATGGAGTCAACCCAGATTCATAGTGACCCTACAGGACAAGATAGAACTGCCTCTATGAACAGTTACATACTAAAAATGTAACTCTTAATGGAAGGGGGAAGTCTCGTCTTTCTCCCACAGTGGCTGGTGGTTTCAAAATGCTGGCCTTAACAGCCTGTGTGTAACCACAATACCACCAGGGATCCTATGACTACACCACAGAGCTGCTTAATCTGATGCCCACCAACCCTCTGCTGCCTAATGGATTTTGAAAGTAGTGTTTAACCACTGCACCACCAAGGCTCTGCTAAATTTGATGTCATTCACCTAGAAAACAAAAAAATCTTAAAAGGAAACACCAGACTAGAAAAAGAATATTCACTCATTGTGAAAAATGTAACCAGAGTCACAAAACTTAAGTGGAAATTAACGAATGGAAATCTAAAATGCCCTGAAAATTGTCACTAAAATTACATACAATTTTTTTAATGTACAATAAACTCTCCCTAACACTATTTAAGAGTAGGTCAAGAATGCCCACTATAACAATCTAACAAAAGGAATAATATCCACTATTACCAATTTTATTCATTATTGTTATAATGACAATCCTATCCAGTGGATTAAACAATTAAAATAAATAAAGGATGTAAATAGAATTAAGAAAAGGGGAAAATCATTATCATCAGACTATATGGCTGTTTATGTAGAAAACCCAAAAGAATCTATAAAATAAGAAAACAATTGTCATTTACTTTAGCACCAAAAACCATAATTTACTTAGGAATAAATCTAATAAAAGATATACAAGTGCACTACACAGAGAACTTCATCGCATCAGTGAAATTATAGAAAACCTAAATAAGTGAGTATATGATATTTATGAAATTAAACCTAGACAAAGATACCTAAAAATGTTTTGATGACTTCCATACACGTGGGGCTGAAACAGAACACACTAAGACTAGAATAATGAAAGCTTGTGTTTTCTTAGAGCCAGGTAAAGAATGAACAGAAATGAACGCCTCACACCAACAGCATGGCTTTGAACAATTTCACTTAATTTCAATGAGCCTCAACTTTTCCAGTGGTAAATGGCATATTATTAACAGTGTCTTACAGCAATGAATTCCATAACTGTATGATTTAATTCCATCAATCAATACTTTTAATGTCAATTTTGTCATAGGAATTATTCATTTGACCACAAAACTTGGACTAAAGGGATAAAAATCTCTTTAAGCAAAAAGCAAGAAAAACCAGCTCTTGATGCTTATTTAAAATTGTTAAAATTCAAACTTGGCTGCCTTCTCAAATAAATTTCATTAATTACTATTTATTAATTATGCAATTAGTCAAATATAACTCTGATAAACTAGAAATTTGAACAAACAAATGTTTTAAAATGCTAATAGTGATGCATAAGCAGTAAATCAGTCTTACTTGAATTTCTATTGCTGGCTAGAACGAGCAGGGTTACTAAGTACGTAATTACATGAGAGCCACCCAACTTCCAAAGGAGCCATTCCAATGAATTGTGTAAATAATATGCCTTAAAAAAACATAACCTCCTCACATATGAATTTAGATTTACCAGATATGGAATAGCTGTATACCTGTGAGACTATACCATAGTCTTAAAAAGGCCTTCCTAATTATGAAGTTACCAGGGAGAATAGAATGACCCAAAGCAAATTAATATAGAGTTTTTTCATAACTTTCTATAAAACCATTTCCACTATTCTGCTTCGCTACAGAAAACAAAAGCTCTTGAAAGTCAGTGGCTTCAGATAAGAACTCCTTAGTATGAAACAGTAAGGAAATGTTTCTAATATCAAGTCTGGTTTTCTTAATTATCAAATACTTGTGTTCTATTTTTCTTTCATTTGCATCACCATAAAAAATTATAGAGATATATTTGGTCTAGGGCTGGTTTTACTAAGATAGTGGAATTTGAGAGCATAAAATAAGAACAATTTTTTAATCATAAAATATTCAACATTAGCAGGCAACAGGGTATAATAATAACTTCTGGATACCACATGTTTTGTGTATAAAAAATCATTTTTAATATCCATTTATAGGAAGCGAACTTAGTAAACATATTCATACATACAGTCAGGTGGTGTACATTCTCCCCATGCAGAACAAAAAGGATATTCACTTATATTTTCTATGCCACATTATTTAAAGTAACCAAGTAGTAAGGAAAAACAATTCCTATAATCTTTAAGTGTTCTTTTATTTGTAAAGAGTAAAACTGTAATTACCTCAGATTAGGTTTCACAAACTCAGTCTCCTATACCTTATACTTAAAGTCTTTTCAAATCATATCACACACAAAAATAAATACTTGGCTGTACAGGAATTTCACTGTATTAAATTCAAGTTGAATCCCACAGCAATGAGCTCTAAGAGCCTGTCCAAATTTTTTATTGCCCTGGAATTTATTGCATTAAATATTATTTGGAATAACTAGGCCACTGGCTTAAGCCTGGGAATCATTGAGTTACACAACCATTTTTGATAATGGAGGATTGGCCTATACACAAATTTCAAATAGCTACAATGCTCGTTTGGAGGATTATACTTTATGTATTTCTGAGGAGAGAAGAGAAAGGAAAAGAGGATGGAAGGGGGGGAAAAGCAGGTAATTTAGGGAGAAGTAAAGAATAGGTAGCAAAAGAGGGGAAGGGACAAGAGAAAAAAAATTTTTGAGAAAAAATTTTTAAAGAATAGAAAAAGAAAAAGGCTTGGTTGTAGCTACAGGAATAAATAAAAGTTGAAGCAGTCTTCCATTTTGATAAAAGGCATTTGTAACACTTCCCCTACCAACCCCACCTCCGGCCCCCAAAGGATTTACACATTCCCTCATAGCAGTTGCTATGACTCAACAGAGGCTGGTGTCATGTTAATAATCCACATATTAAGGCTAAGCTAGCTGCCATATGTGAGATCAGAGGTTCTTGTCTCTCACTTCTCAAGCAAAAAGATCAAAATAAGCCACAGAGCAAAATCCTTTAGGGGCAGGAGAAAGAGAAACCCTTACAGCTAGACTTCTGGATCAACCTCTGTTCTACAGATGTGTTTATTCAAAATGGAGCTATCTAGAGCTTCCTTCCAAGTAGAGGAAAGCTCTGTTAAAGAGATAATCCCCTGATATCAAACAGTAGTTCACCAACTGCAAACCAAGAAGCCTAGCCATTTGGGGCACTTAAATTTTTGTGTGAAAGTAAAGTACTTGCTCATTAGAAAGAGAATAAATACATCAATATGAATGGTACTGTATTACAAGATGACTTCCTAGGCCCCAACGGAGAGAAGAAATTGTTTTCAAGCATTGTGTTCACTTCACTATTTGCAAATCACTGACTGATTGGCAGCTACAATATATGAAATAAATAATCATTTCAAAAGACCAAGTGTCATGTTCACTGGTAAGAAACAAAAATGAACATTATCTACCCTCCTCCTTCTTCTCCTCCAGTTTATGGAATTTAGCAGGAGAATAGGTTTATTGGTTATTTGATTGCTTGCTATGTTATGGGGACATTTTCTGTGATGGTGTGGTTATTATTTAGGCTAGATAAGAAATTCTCCTTCCTCTCAGGACATTAGTATTAAGAGTCATAGTCACAAGAAGGATCTAAAATGAATGTCTCTGAAGCAAGTGAAATGTGACAAGAAATTGTGAAATAGGGAGCGATGAGTATACCAAGTAATTTTCTTCTTAAAGGAGAATATAAAGTGCCTGATCTTCTGATCCAATGTATTACAAGCCAAGATGCAAACAAGTAAATCTCAAACACAGGACCTAATGACAGTGCCCACACTTTTAGACAATCTAAAACTCAGTGCATCTGATTTCTGTGTTAAACCTTTCCCTAAATTTGCAAACAGGCTTTAAAACATCTATTCAAGACCAATTATTAAAAAGGTAGTTTATAATTTATGCATTGTCACATATCATTGGTGCTACAATATCTAAGCACAATGGGATTCAGAGACTTAAAGCTTTAATTTTCAAACCCTTTTCCAAAATATTAAGTATCTTGTTAATACAGCCCTACACTGTTTGTTAGTTACAGGGAACCATTTAATAGCTATAGTTGTCTGACTTAACTCATATGAGCCTTATATGATCTACTAGCATCAACTAAACAGCAGAGTGGGATAATAATAAAATAACCTCAATTCTTTCTCCCCCTCACATTTTCCTGCTTTTTAAAAAGACATTTCTTTCCAATGCCTATATGAAAGAGCATAATACGGATAGACAAAACTGAATAATGTTTAATGTGAAGAGGCGTTTTATAAAACTAAATTCATGTTGAAAAAATCAATATTAATATTTGGATTATGACCAAAAATATTCAATGGATTACTTTAAAACATTGTGATCAGTCAATATTATCTCTCAAAACTCCTATCACAGCTTTCAACTAAAACATAAGTGTATTACATACTAAAATCTCTACCAAAGGGGAAAGGGTTAATAGCTTTAGCGTAGGTAATTCACACTCAGGTAACTATTTCCAATTAAATGAGGATGAAAATACATGAATTTCCACATCACAGTTTTTAAGGGTAATTCTCAATTTTATGGATATATACATAGCAAGGGTCCAGTTTTACAGAACTCCATCTCCCTCTAGCTCATTTGTAACATAAACTGCTTTTAAACCCTTTTAATACATTGTTACTGGGATACTTCTTTTACACAGCACCTACCAAGGAGCAGATCAATACTCTAATACAGAGATGCTGATTCCATTACCAAAAACCCTGTGCAAGCAGCCACATGCTGAACAAAGAGCCCAGCTTTCATCAGGTTTATTCCTAGTATGCCTCTACTCCAGGGGTGGGGGTAGGGGGGAGCAATGAAATATTTTTGCTCTTAGGAAAAATAGAAGTTGGAGGAGAAATAATGGCATTTGAAATAACAATTAAGAAGCTTTGATTACAGAGAAAGTTTGAAATATATAATCAAAATAAATTTCTTCACACCTACAGCATGCATCATTTATCTTCAGATTCATCTGTTCCCATGCAATCTTAAGAATGCACCTGACGCTTTACAAATTGCTGTGACATTAGATTTTTGTGTTACAATTCAACATTTAAGACTAAAATGATATAGGATGAAGGTTTGGAAAAGAATGAAAATTAAACATTGGTCAAGGACCAGGAAGAGAGAAAAGGAAAAGGGAGAAAGGAAAATAAGTTATTTTTTTAAAACCATTTTAGGTTAACATTTATAACTTCAACCTATTTCTAAATTTGCTACCAAAAAAAAACACCTTTGTTCACATGCTTTCAGATAGTAATTGTATTTATCTTTCTTACATGCCATCATTATGATCTGAGGCAATAAATTTGGGCTGAAATATAATTAGAAATATAATTAGAGCTCTGTCTATATACACAAAGGTATTACCAAATTGTGTCATACCAGGGGGATTTAACTTTTGTCGAAAACCAATTCCCCTTGTCTTTTCTTACACTGTTCACTTTCTATGGTCTAAAGCTGCAATACATCGTTTCTAGATCAGCTTTAATCATTTTCACAACTATAGTTGCTATGACAACAGGATGCAGCTTATCTGTGCTGTTTTCATTTTCCCCATTTGAGTTGCCATAACAACACAATCATTCTGCCCTTCACCAATATGTAACAACTTTATTTTAGGAGTGTATTTTAAGAACACTGGATTTCAAAAAAGAAAAGAACATTGGATTTCCCTTTAAAGAAAACAAGTAAGAGAATTTGTATTGGAATAATTATATACACCACTTGCTGACATGGTTAGATCCCAAAGACCAGGTTGTTAAATGAAAATCAACTTATACAAAAAAGGAGGATGCCAACATCCGATCACAAATGAAGAATACCTATTAGCATTACTCTCTCTTGCTCACTGCCAAATGGGGCAATAGTAACTCATAGCAACCCTATCGGACAGTGTACAACTGCTCAAGTGAGCTTCTGGGGCTACAGCTGTTTATAGGAACAGGAAGCTCCACCTTTCTCCCGAGGAACTGCTGGTGGTTTCAGACTGCCAACCATTTGGCTAGAGGCCCAGTGCGTAGCCACTACCAAGAGCCAAAGCACAAGAATCACAACCTAGCCAAGCTGACACATTACTTTAACCTTCAGAGTCAGAGTTACACTCAACTGGTATCTTGTTGTTCCTTACTACCAGAAGCACATCATTAATGTGCATAAATACAGATTTTTAAACTTTTTATAAACACAAAATGTCAGATAACAAAACAATCAATAAGTGAGAACTGTGGAGACCCAAAGCCCATCAGTAGTCAACTGGACACCCCCTGTCAGAAGGGCCACAAGGAAGAGACAAGCCAGTCAGGGTGCAGAATAGTGCCGACAAAACAAACAACCTTCTTCTAGTTCAGTGGTTCTCAACCTTCCTAATGCCGCGACCCTTTAACACAGTTCCTCATGTGGTGATCCCAACCATAAAATTATTTCATTGGTATTTCACAACTCATTTTGCTACTGTTATGAATTGGATGACCCTTATAAAAGGGTCGTTCAACTCCCAAAGGGGTCACGGCCCACAGGTTGAGAACCACTGCTCTAGTTCTTTAATGCTTCCTTCTCCCTCCCACCATCACGACCCCAATTCTATCTTACAAATCTGGCTAGACCAGAACATGTGTACTGGTACAGATAAAAGATCCCAAAACCTCTGAACATTCCAACATCCAGAACAGATAAACCCCTCAAGACCAGTAAGGGGAGCAGCTATACCAGGGACGGAAAGGGAAGCGGGAGAAGTAAAGAGGAACCGATCACAATAATCAACTTTGGCCCCCCTCCCAGGGGGACAGACAGCAGAACCGTGGGTGAAAGGTGACAGCAGTTGGTGTAAGACATGGGGAAAAAAAAGAAAGAAGAATTTATAAATTATCAAGGGGACATGGAAGGAGGAGGGTGGGGGAGGGAAGGAGGGGGAAAACGAGGAGCTGATACCAAGGGCTCAAGTAGAAAGAAAATGTTTTGAAAAAGATGATGACGATATATGTACAGGTGTGTTTGACAGAACGGATATATGTATGGATTGTGATAAAGAGCTGTAAGAGCCCCAAATAAAGTTTTTTAAATTAAAAAATAAGTGGGAACAAGGTGTAATAGCCAGTTTTTAAATCTTTTGGTGGAAGAGTTCTTTTGATACAGACTTTATAATATAAAAATAAAGACTTATTTCCTGAAATCTGAAGACTGTCTACCATTAGTAGAGATTGATTTATTAAAGAAAAAGATAGTGAGGATGATGTTCCTGAGTAGAGCAGCCAGTCCACAGAGAGAACAACATGGCTGCCCCACTATGAGACATGATGCCCCTCAGTGACTAAGGGCAATACAGGGGACAGCACCGGAGACACAGTGTGGGAATTGCACCTGACCTGATCCCACCACACCGAGGCAAAGCACTGGGGGAGTGCAGCGGAACAGCAAGGGAATGGAGCGGCAAGGTCCCCAGGGTATGCTGAAAGTGGACTTTGGGGCCAAGGCGTGGTGCCCCAACAGACCGCACTGGAAAACGTTCCTAAGGGTCAACAATCGATCCTTGAACGAACTACAAGCTTTTCTTTCGTGAAGTGTTTTGTTTTTTGTCAGTGGTTTGTTTTTGTTGTTTTGTTGTCTGGTTGTATACTGTTGCTTTGTTTTCCTCTGTCTTGTTTTCGTGCATGTTAGTGTCTCCACAGGTCTGTCTGAATAGGACAGGCTGGATGAACTATCTGGAGGAAAAACAATGGGACCTACAGTTCCGGGGGGACTTGGGGTGGGAGGAGGTAGGTGGGTCAGGAAGTGGTGTTAACAAACACAGGGACAAGGGAACAACATGGGACCCAAAATGGTAGTGAGGGGGGAGTGGCAGGCCTGGTGGGGAATGACCAAGAGTAAGGTTGTGTAGAGAAGAGGTATAGCTGTAGCCCAGGTGGGGACGGAGCATGGTAGTAGGACAGGAGGAAAGTCAAGGGAGATGGAGGAAAGAGCTAGGAGTCAAGGGGCATTTATGGAGGTCTAGACAAAGACATGTACATGCAACTATATATATGAGGATGGGGAAATAGATCTATGTATCTATATTTATAAGTTTAGTATTAAGGTAGCGGAAAGACCTTAGGCCTCTACTCAAGCACTCCCTCAATGCATTAATACTTTCTTTTATTAAATTGGCACTCTTATGATGCTCACACTCCTGACACAACTGCTGAAGCCAAAGCAGGTGAACAAGTAAATGTGGTGAACAAAGCTGATGGTGCTCGGCTATCAAAAGAGATAGTGTCTGGGGTCTTAAAGGATTGAAGATAAACAAGGGGCCATCTAGCTCAGAAGCAACAAAGCCCACATGGAAGAACACACCAGCCTATGTGATCACGTGGTCCCGAAGGGATCAGTTATCAGGCATCAAAGAACAAAAAATCATATCATTGGCTGCACACCTCCATGATATGATTGCCAAAGACAAACGGGTGCATAAGCAAATGTGGCGAAGAAAGCTGATGGTGCCCGGCTATTGAAAGAGATAGTGTCTGGGATCTTAAAGGCTTGAAGGTGAACAAGCAGCCATCTAGCTCAGAAGCAATAAAGCCCACATGGAAGAAGCACACCAGCCTGTGCGATCACGAGGTGCCAAAGGGACCAGGTATAAGGCATCATGCAAAAAAAAAAAAGAATATATATATATACACACACACACCATAGTGAATTAAGGCGGAAGTGCAGAGTGGAGACCCAAGGCCCATTTGTCGGCCACTGGAGATCCCCTCACAGAGGGGTTTAGGAGAGGAGATGGGTCAGTCAGGGTGCGATGTAGTACCAATGAAGAACACATCTTTCCCCCAGATCCTGGATGCTTCCTCCCCCCAACTACCATGATCCGAATTCTACCTTGCAGGACTGGATAGGGCAGAGGTTGTACACTGGTGTATATGGGAGCTGGAGGCACAGGGAATACAAGGTGGATGATACCTTCAGGACCAGGGGTGTGAGGGGCGATGCTGGGAGAGTGGAGGGTGAGTGGGTTGGAAAGGGGGAACTGATTACAAGGATCCACATGTGACCCCCTTCCTGGGAGATGGACGGCAGAGAAGGGGGGGAAGGGAGACTCCGGATAGGGCAAGATATGACAAAATAACAATCTATAAATTATCAAGGGCTCATGGGGGGGGGGGAGAGCAGGGAAGGAGGGGGAAAAAAAGAGGACCTGATGCAAAAGGCTTAAGGGGAGAGCAAATGCTTTGAAAATGATTAGGGCAAAGAATGTATGGATGTGCTTTATACAATTGATGTATGTATATGTATGGATTGTGGTAAGAGTTGTATGAGCCCCTAATAAAATGTTTTTTAAAAAAAGAAATAAAAAGATAGTAAACCTATCATGGTTATAACAAAGTACCCATTAACATTAGTCCCAAGTAAAACAATCAAGAACGAAGAGAGTTTATACAACATACTTTGTTCTGGTAGTCCAGAATCATGTAAGGACGACCACAGTTCAGAGCAAAGGGCTTTCTACTGACTAAGCTCAATTTTTCTATGGTAGTAGAGATATGAAGAAATTTATGGTGACTGATTATTCTGCTCTTACTATGTACAGAGCACTTATGGTGAAATGTAGCCAAAATGCACCAAAATGTGAAAGCACCAAGGAAAGCATTTTTTGTTTCAGGTCAATAATACAGATTACCATATATACTCATGTATAAGCAGAGTTTTCAGCACATTTTTTATGCAGTTTCTGTGGTAAAATAAGGGGCCTCGGCTGATATTCAGGTCAGCTTATTCTCGAGTATATAAGGTATACAAATAAAAATAATCTGAAAGATAAAAATTATAAAAATAGTTTGGCTACCAATTACCATACACACTATTCCATCATGTTGAGGTATATAAGCATAGAAAATAATTTTATCCAAAAAATGTTGTTACAACCCTTTGTTATTTGCTCTATTAGCTTAAATCACTATGTCTTTAGACTTTTCACCCACTCACGAATACACATTAAAAACTTCGCCCAGCAGTATAGCACTGACAAAACATACATCATCCCTCTAGTTCCTGAATAGCTTCTTCCTCCCCACTACCATGACCCAGTTCTACCTTACAAATCCTGCTAGGCCAGAGTATACACATTGGTACAGACAAGCGCTCTCAACACATGGAATTCAGGACAGATAAAACCCCCAGGAAAGTAGTGGGGATGGAAATATCATGAGGGTAGGGAGATAAAGGGGTGGGGGAGGGAAGGGGGAAGCCATCACAAGGTTGGATACATAGATGCCTCTAGGGGGGCGAATAAGAGGAGGGTGGGTAAAGGGAGACCATGGACAGTGTAAGGCACAAAATAATATATAATAGATCAAGGATTCATGAGGGTGGGGGATGGAGGGTT
The DNA here is from genome assembly GCF_050624435.1 of Tenrec ecaudatus. Lineage (NCBI taxonomy): Eukaryota > Metazoa > Chordata > Mammalia > Afrosoricida > Tenrecidae > Tenrec > Tenrec ecaudatus. The sequence continues at coordinate 86,116,402 of NC_134545.1, read as the reverse complement.
AAAAAAAGAAGAGCTGTTACCAAGGGTACAAGTGGAAAGCGATTGTTTTGCAAATGTTGATGGCAATATATGTACAAGTGTGCTTAATGCTATTGAATGATGGACTGTTACAAGATTTGTAAGAGTCCCCCAATAAAATGATAATTAAAAAGTCTCCCAGATTAAAATACCCACGAATATATATATATACACCCACACATATTACTTACTTCCCAAAATGGAAATATTACTAGTATTTGAGAAAAAATATGCAAATGTTACTAAATTTCCCATTATTTCCCTTCAGGCACATAAAAGATTATTTATAATACTGTAATATTCTTATAAGCTATGACTAATTTTCACATATTAATGTAACAAGACACATTTTATTTTTAATCACAGCTGAGATAATTTAATAAATTTTTGTAGTATGCAATGAACTGAAAAGCATTAATTAATTTACCCAAACCTAAGGATCAAAAGAAAATTTAAGGTCTTCCATAACATGATGTTTTCTAATTCATTTTTTAAATTCCATTATGCTTCCAAATTCTGAAAAAATAAACGTAATAATCAGTATTTTAACCATAAAAAAAAGACAAACCTGCTAGAGGAGAAGAAGCCCTAATGTCACAGTGACTAAAGCACTAAGCTACTAACCAAGATGCTGGCAGTTCGAACCTACCAGTCACTCTGGAGGAAAAATGTGGCAATGAAGAGGGGAGAAAGGGGGAACGGATCTCTACTATGAGAGACACATCACAGCACCTCCCCAACCCCCCAGAGGATGAACAACAGAAACCGTGGAGAAAGGGAGACAGTGGTTGGTGTAAGATATGAAATAATAATAATTTATAATTTATCAAGGGGCCACGAGAGTGGGGGTAGTGGAGGTAGGGGGAAGGGTAGAGGGAGGCAGGAAGGACTTAAATGTCTAGAAAACAATGATGGCAACATATGTACAAATGTGCTTGATACAAGTGATGTATGGATTGTTACAAGAGCTGTAAGAATCCTCAATAAAATGTTTTAAAAAAAAGATTTATAGCCTAAGAAATCCTATGGAGCAGTCCTATTCTGTCCTATAGGGTCACTATGAATTAAAATTGACTCAATAGCAATGGGTATGGAAATAGGTTAGGCTTTTATTAGTAAGAGGAGGTCTGTCAACATTAAAAAGTATAATTGAATCCTTTCAAAAATGAACAATACCACAAAGGATACTGAAAAAAAAAGGGGGGGGGGTGGAATTAGTAAGAAATAGGTTTCAATCCGAAACAATCTGGTTAGCTTGACTCCCACTCCCATTAGAGTAAGACCAAAAACTGGGGGGGCGGGGAGGACTGAGTTAAAATGGTAAATAAAAGCCCATCCTTTCCCAGCCCTGTTGCTCTTTCCATGGCTAGTTATACTAGTAGGGATCCCCAGAAAAATTCACCTTTGTGAGATCAAAAGTTTCCCAAGCATGTCACTTTTCAAGGCTTTTTTTCCTTTGGCTATAAGAATGACTTCGAAATTAACTGAAGGTGATAGGTCCCAGGCTGTAATCAAGATGACACAATTTTACTAGACTGCAATAAACTAAGTGTAGGTATTCTTACTGTTAAATATCAAAACAAGGATTTTGTTTGTGACACCCCTTGGCAGAATTAGTTATTGGTGCATGTGTGGTCTAGTATTCTTAGAAGGGCTATGATTCATCCAGATTACCCCATAAAAGAGAGTCCCTGGCCCCCTTTCCAGGCAGTCTGTTGTCAATGGACATGTACTCAGACCTCGGCTAGTGCCATTACATCTGCTGGAACTCACTAGTGGAACTGACATTCCTGCCCTGATGTGACATATCTAGTTATGTGATCCATAGGGATTTGCAGGCTGCTATAATCAGCCCCTACACCGCCCTCCTCAAGAGTTGCCTATATGCTGTCTAGAATAGTAAGAAACGTAATCCTTATCCTCTATGGGATAGAGCCTTTCCCTTGTTCCTACGTTATGAAGTAGTTTGTTTTTGTTTTATTCACAACTAGTTATGAGAAGAAACAACTGCAAATATCCATTACTACTCAATAAAATAAAGTATAAATGAAGAAAATTATGAATTTATTAAAATTACAATTAAAGATATAAAAAGTAAAATAAAACACTTGAAGAAACATATATCTTAGGCATTAATGAAATGAAATTCATTGATATGACTATTTTGAATGAGACAATCATTATCTACTGAGAATGACAAATTGAAGTGGAATGGCATCATATTCACTGTCAATAAGAACATTTTAAGGTCCATTCTGAATCTCAAGAGACATCAAGGTCCACTGGCACAACATAATTCATAAAGACAATGTTCTATATCCTACTTTGATGGGTAGCGACTGAGGGCTTCAAAGCTCACGAGTAGTCTAGATCTAAGGTGCAACTATTGGTCTTCCCCCATGGAGAGGAAAAAAGAGTTCTTAAAATTGAAAGGCTCCCTGAGGGGCGGACAGCAGAAAAGTGGGTAAAGGGAAACACCGGACAGTGCAAGATATGACAAAATAATTTCTAAATTATCAAGGGTTCATGAGGGAGGGTGGAGCGGTGAAGGAAGGGAAAATGAGGAGTTGGTGCCAGGGGCTTGGGTGCAGAGCAGATATTTTGAAAATGATGAGGGCAATGAATGTACAAATGTGCTTTACACAATTGATGTATGTATAGACTGTGATAAGAGTTGTATGAGCCCCTAATAAAACGATTAAAAAGAAAAAAATTGAAAGGCATATGAAAAAATCTCATTCAAAGGACTAATGGGATGTGCAATTATCAGCCTCCATGAACATGAGACCAGAAGAACTAGATGGTGCCTGACTATCACTACCAACTGCTCTGAAAAACATCACTTTGGAAGGTCCTGGACAGAAAAGAGAAATATATGGTACAAAAACCCCAAATCATAAAACAGATCCCACCACCACCTGTCCCAAGGCTAGGGCCCTTAGTCATCCTTCATGTCTGGAACTGAACCCACCTCCATGTTAGAATAATTAACTGTTTACATTAAAAGGGCAGCATTTATCCAAGGACAAGATCCAGAAGGTTAAGAAAGAGGAGAGAGGGAAACAGAAAACACAGGGAGGAAATGAGGTAAGTGATGGTACATTGAGGGGAGATGAGTTGAGACAAAATATGTTTGAACTATTACATGTAAAACTATCTATACTATAAGCCTTCACCTAATTCACAATAAAACTTTTTAAAAGATATAATCTGAAGTACAACATTGTCAGTAATTGGATAGTATGAATATACCTACAAGGAAAATAAGTTAATAAGTCTATTATTCAACTTTATTCCCAACCACACCAAAGACGAAGAAATTGAAGATTTTTAAAATTCTAAAATATGAAATGAATCAAATATAAAATCAGGATGTACCAATAATTGCTACTGATAGGAAGGTGATAGTTATAAATATGAAAGGTTAATATACTCTTGATAGAGACAATACTAGAAGTCGCAATAGGATTTTGCTAGACCAATGGCTTCATCGTTGTAAACACTTTGGTCCAGCAACATAAACAGTGACTGTACATATGGATTTTGCTAGAGGGAATACACAGAATCAAATCTGTGGGGAAAGCTCTATATCCATCAGTCAGAACATGGGTTAGGAAAGAGGAGGGCTGGAAATAGGAAACAAAGTCCATCAATTGTTCATATGCAAATTCAAGCTCAAGCACATCCAGGGAAATCAAAATCTGACTTTCAGTATAACCTATCTAAAATTACATTGAACACTAATGACTCAAGACAATGAGTTGTGGGATGGCATAAAGCAGGGGTGTCAAACTGGCGGCCCGCAGACCGTATACGGCCCCCGAGGTAATTTTTTGTGGCCACGATGCTCTGAAATAAAATGGAGCAAGGGAATTATGTGTATGGTATTGCCTCGATAGCCCATAAGCGCTATTTTCTTCAGAACAATTTTTTCTATTTTCATTTTATTTCAGAGCATCGCAAGCCACAAAAAATTACCTCGGGGCCACATGCAGCCCGAGGGCGGCCAGTGCGACACCCCTGGCATAAAGGACTCCACCTCCACAGCAACAAAATACTACCAGAAAGAAAGATTAAAGACCAAAGTGGGCATCGGAAGACACTCTAAAACTTGCTCCTGAGCATAAAGTAGCTAAAGCAAGTTGAAGAAATGAAGTTCAAAAAGCAGAACAAAAGATTTCCAAAGAGAGCTCAAGATGGCAACAAAGTATAATGAAATATACAAAAACTTGGACTTAAAGGCCAAAAGGGGAATTACACGTTCAGCATACCTCAAGAAGAAAGCGGTAAAGAAAATAGTCTCAAGTTTCAATATTGAAGGATTCGATGAGCAAAAATGTGAATGTCTATGTAAAAAACAAAACCAAACTTACTGCCACTGACTTGATACTGACTTACAGCAACCCTACAGGACAGGATAGAATTGCCCGTGAGCTTCTGACTCCCGTAATTCTTTACGGGAGTAGAAAGCCCTGTCTTTTAACTCCAGAGCAGTCGGTGGTTTTGAACTGTTGATCTTATGATGAGCAGCCCAACTCGAAGCTACTGCTCCACCAAGGCTCCTGAACATGCATGCAGGAAGTATCAAAAGTAGATGAAGTGAGGATACCCAAAGCCCATCTGTAGACAATTGGATATCGCCCCAAAGGAGGATTATAAGGAAGGGATGATTCAACCAAGGTGCAGTGTAGCACCGACAAAACACATCATTCCTCTAGGTCCTGAATGCTTCCTCCCCCCAACTACCATGACCCAGTTCTACCTTACAGATCTGGCTAGACCGGAGAGCACACACTGGTACAGATAAGAGCTCTTGACGCATGGAATTCAGGACAGATAAACTCCTCAGGAACAGTAGTGGGAGTAGTGATATGAGGATAGGAGGATGGTTGGGGAGAGGGAAGGGGAGGAAAGGGAACCCTTCACAAGGTTGGATATATGCCCCTCTACCCCAAAAGGGGACAAATAACAGAAATGTGGGTGAGATACAAAATAATAACAATATATAATTGATCAAGAATTCATGAGGGTAGGAGGGTGGGGAAAGAAGAGGAGCTTATACCAAGAGCGCAAGCAGAAAATGTTTTGGAAAGGATGACGGCAACATATGTACGTATATGGTTGATACAATTATGTATGGAATGTCACAAAAGCTGTAAAAGCCCCCAATAAAATGATTTTTTTTAAAAAAGAAGATGGAAGTGAGGTATCAACTAAATCCACATGGAGGAAGCACACCAGCCTGTGAGCCAAGGGTTGTAACTAACAATGCAAATCCAAAGGAGGAAATGAGGCATAAATTGTGAATGGCTGGTTTACAGAAAAGGCTATGGATGAATGGCTAACAGTGGAAGCCCAAAATCCATTTGCAGAGTTCACACACAAAGTGTCTGAAATATTCTCTGACCATGGTCAATAATGTGACTAGCCTTGTTAAAAGAGGGCATTGTAGAAATGATTATAGTAGACATAGCTTAAAATGCAGTATCTTGTTTGATCTCTCTTTAGACCCATTTAAAAAGATGTCTCAGTTTTTAAAAAATGTTAATGGCCCTTTGGGTCACTAAAAGTCAGCACTGACTTGATGGCATTAGAAGTAATGCCCATGGGGGAAGGGAGGTGCTTGATAATGTTCTCTAAAATGACAATGTCTCTAAGGTGAACCAGAAACATAAACCAGAGGCGTGAATGGATTTTGGGCTTGCACTTAATTCTAGCCCTACTCTAAGAACAATCAGTTCTTATAACATGGCCCTGCTTAATGTTCAACCTCAAGAAGAGATAGCTGAAGATATAGATGCTATTAGCAAAGTGTGGTGAAAACATAGTGTCTGTGGTCTTAAAGGCTTGTTTTCAAATAAGCAGCCATCATTTAAGTGAGGCCTCAACAAAGTCCACAATGATTGTAAATAATATGATCCAAATCTAAAGGAGGGAATGGCATCAGAGCTTAAATTGTGAATACTCAGTTTGCAGAAACCTATGGATGACAATGGACACCCGAAATCTATTTATAGGGTTCACACATGAATTAAACCTCTGGTGAATCCCCTCTGATCATGGACCCAGGATGTGAATAGATTTGCTAACATGCAAAATATACTGGAAAGTGTATTACTGCAGATGCTGTTAGTTTAAATTTTGTACCCTATCATTTGATCTCCTTTATAACCCACTTAAATGTATTCTAGTTTTTAATATTTTCTACTTTCTTTTCAAGTTACGTTTTTGTGTTTTTTACTTTGTTATTTTTGTTAGTGTAAATCACCGGTAACTAGATTAATGGTTTCTTTGGGGTATGGCAGGGAAGGTTGGGGAGAAATGAGCAGTTAATAACAATGAGTACAAAAATGAAAAATGTTCTAAAACTGAGTGTGGTGATAATTGTACAACTCTTGATGTGAATGAACCATCAAATTGTATGTGAATTATATGCCAATGAAACTGGTGAAGAAAATTTTAAAATAAAAAAAATGTTTTAATTTTTTTAAAAAGTGAAGATGGAATATATGTGGATTATGCCTCTGGTGAATTCCCTCTGAACCTAGACTAGGGATGTGAATAGACTTGGTATCTTGCAGTGTGTATTGGAAAGTGGATTATGGCAGATATAGTTAGGTTACAATTTAACACCTATCTTTTGATCTTACTTTTGACCTATTTTAAAGTTTTTTTTGTTTTTAATATTTTCTGCTTTCTTTTCTATTGAGGTTTTACTCTATTTTATTTTTATTATTGCTGTCTGTTTCTTTGTTTTTTAATGTTTTTCAGTATATGAAATCCAGAATGGGTAAATCTATAGAGACTGCAACTGGATCAATGGTTTCTTGGAGGCATGGTGGGGGGTTTGAAGGGAAATGGGTCCTATAGAAAGAAGAAAATGTTCTAAAATGGATTGTGTTATAATGACTACACAACTCTACTTGATATTATTGAACTATATATGTGGAGTGTGGCCCACTAAAACTGGTTTGTTGTTTTTTTAAAAAAGGTTGGACGTCACTGTACAAAAATGAATTTATTGACAGCCAATCATATCAGCATGAGAGGAGGACGTGGGGGGGGGGGCGGGTGGAAGGGAGTTGTGAGCCAACAAACTCAGGGACAGGGGAACAACAAGGGATCTAAAATCAATGGCAAGGAAGGTATAGAGTACCCGGTAGTGTTTGATCAATTGTAATGTAGCTGAGAGGAATTACTGAGAGAGCAAACCAATGAAGGGCAAACAAACTATATAAAGAGGTATAAACATAGACATGCATATATGTAAATATATTAATAAAGATGGGGTATTAGTCTATGTACATATATTTAAATGTTATAGTATTAAGTTAGATGGGCTATGGGCCTCAACTTAAGTCTTCCCTCAACACAAGAACACTTTATTCTAATAATGTATTGTATGATACTCACTTTCCCAACAAGATCACAGAAGACAAAATGACTACGTGTGCAAATGTGGTGAATAAAGCTGATGGTGCCCGACTATTAAACAATAAAGGCTTGAAGTTAAAGACGCGGCCGTCTAGCAGGGAAGCAACAAAGCCCACATGGAAGAATCACCTGTATGAACATGAGGTGTCAATAGGATCAGGTATCAGATGACCAAAAAAAACAAACACAGTGAAGGGAAGGGATCACAGTGGAGACCCTAAGCCCGCCTGTTGATAAGTGGGCATTCCCTCACAGAAGGGACACTCAGAAAGGATGATGCATCCAGGTACAGCACCAAAGGAACACAACATTCCTCTAATGCAGCAGTTCTCAACCTGTGAGTCACGACCCCTTTGGAGTTCAAATGACCCTTTCACAGGGGTTGCCCGATTCCTAACAGCAGCAAAATTATAGTTATGAAGTAGCAATTAAAATAATTTTATGGTTGAGGGTCACTACATCATGAGAAACTGTATGAAAGGGTCCCAGCATTAGGAAGGTTGAGAACCACTGCTCTAATGCTTCCTCCTCTCACTATCATGGCACCAGGTCTACGTCACAAACCCTGCTAGACCAGGGAATGTACACTGGTACAGATTAGAGCATTTGAGGAGAGATAAACCAATCAGAAACAGTAGTGAGAATAACAATTCCATGAGGTATGGGAAGAGGGGACAGGTAATGGGGAACTGATAGCAATGATAATGTAGAACACTAATCAAGGAAGATTAATAACAGAAATTTGGGTGAAGGGATACATCAGGTGGTATAAGATATGAAAAATAGTAATAATACACAATTTATTAAGGGTTCATAAGGGTGGTAGGTGGGAGGGAATAAAAAGGAGCTGATATCAAAGGGCAAAGGTAGAGGGAAAATATTTTGAAAATGATGATAGCAACATCTGTACAAGTTTGCTTACTATAATTGATATATGGATTGTTATAATATCTGTAAGAGCCCCCAGTAAAAGAAAAAAAATAGGATGGAAGTCACTGTACCAAAAGGAATTGATCAGCAGTAAATCATTTCATCATGAGGTAGTATACAATTCAGTTCAGGCTGCACTGATGGCACTGACAAGAAAACATTATCAAGTTGACTATTTAATATTAATTAATATATATTATTTGTGTATATATATATATACACACAGCATGTGTTATATACACACACATATATATCTCTTGCCCTAAGCATATTCTGTGTTTTGATATATTGCCAATAATTATAATACACATCTGCAATGTGTAATTTAACAAGTAAAAATACTTGAGGACACTAATCTACTTTTTTTTATGAGATATTTCATGGAGTTTAGAGGCCATTGTTCTATGCCAATGTTTTATTTTAAAACATGCCAAGTTATTTGGTTGTATGCTAAAAATAAATTTAACGGGAAAAAATGAGGAGCTGATACCAAAGGATGAGTAGAAAGCAAATGTTTTGAGAATGATGATAGGAACAAATGTACAAATGTGCTGAATACAATGGATGGATGTACGGATTGTGGTAAGAGTTGTATGAGCCCCCAATAAGGTGATTTAAAAATACATAACTATATAAATTTACAAACTAAGGCATATACCAATATTGACAATTTTGTAGAGTTTCTGAATCAGTTCCAACTTATATCTGATGAATAATTATGACCACTTTGTGAAGTCTAAACTAAGAAAACTGAAACCAAGCTAAGGAACAAAGAAAGACAAACTTCTATCTGGTATTTTAACAATGACTTGGAGACAACAAAATAAAATAAATTTATATGCAGACAGTATAACCATTTAGTATTATAAACTCAATTTGCTAGTAAATTAGGTCTCTAGTTCTAAAGATGACCAAAAGTTATATATTCCAAAGTAATAAATTTCAAAAAAGGTAGTTTGTCTTCTCCTACTTAATGTATATATTTTGAGAATTTATTTTCCAATGCAAAAATGTTTTGAAGGCTTCAAATTACACTATTTTCCAAGCCTAATACAACTCCTCAAGGATTGCAATATTTGAATCACAGCAGGAGCTGTAGTTACCATGAAGGATAAATAGTAAACTCTTCACTCTACAAATTGTTTTCCAAGACAAATCAGACTGTATGACATATTAAGAAATCCCAATTATTACACAGAGTCTGGTTTCAAGAAATGTTCTTTAGGCAAAGTTCTATTTTAAAAAGTGTCATTATCAAGGAAAATTTCAAAATGTTAGAAAAGTAATTCTATCTTTTAATACAAGCATCCAAATAAATACAAGCATCAAAAATATATAAGTCACATTTCCAAATTAATATCCCCCCCAAAAAAAAGTATTTGGAAAGTATATAGGGCTACAAAAAGAAAAAGAAGAGAATATCAGACAGTATTTTAATCCTTAAAAGTTTCTTTGACAAAATAAGCCGAGTAAAACGTGGTTTGCCAAGGATGGCAGAGCTTTTCTCCTTTCCAATTTGCTGTGTTTTAAAAAAATAAACAAAGAAAGTTTCTACTTCAAAAATGATCACTTGTAGGGCAAGATATGACAAAATAACGATGTATAAATTACCAAGGGCACATTGGGAGGAGGGAGCGGGGAGGGAGGGGGAAAAAAAAGAGGACCTAAGTGGAAAAAAGGGCTTAAGTGGAAAGCGAATGCTTTGAGAATGATTGGGGCGGGGAATGTATGGATGTGCTTTATACAATTGATGTATGTATATATATGGATTGTGATAAGAGTTGTGTGAGTCCCTAATAAAATGTGGGGGAAAAAATGATCACATGAGGTAAGAGGAGAGAAAGTGAAACAAAAGGTTAGAGGGTGAAGGAGAATACACGATTCTACAAAAGGGAGAAGAGAACTCAGAAAGGTGGTAAACTATTGGGAGGTTTGATAAGTATTTTTCAGTTGTTGAGTACAAAATATATGCCTCTACCTAATTCACAATAATTTTTGAAAAATTATCATGTGAAACATTAACAATATTATTTTACTTGCTCCTGACAATTGACTCCAGGAAGTAAGATGGACAGGTCTAATCATTAGCCATTTTTACAAGATGAGAATGACTTTGCAATCTTATTGTTGTTGTTTTTGTTGGCTGTGATATGACCATGAGCTGGGACATTCAAGAGGGCAAAATAAGCAAAACTTACCCTCGCGCAGTTTATTTCTCATGGGGCTGGGAGGAGGAAGATTTACTGGGAAATCCTCTGAAAGAAGGTGATATTTTTAATGATAATCAAGGATAAAAGGAGTCTAGCACAATGCTAGGGTCAGTGAATAATGAAGCCTTACTGTGGGCAAGAAGCTGGCAAAATGCCAATATAACAAGCCTGGACTTTGGTGAATGAAAAGAAAGAGCAGAGTAGCCATAAACCAGAAGAGGTTACACAAAGGAAAAAGATATCCCAGACACTGAAGAAGCAAAATGTATAACTCAAGAGTAAATTAAGCTTCAAATAAAAGTTAAAAAAATTTTTAAATCACATCCAGGGGGGTTTGAGAAAAGGGAACTCATCACAAGGTTGGATCTACAGCCTCCTCCCTACCCCGCCAAAAGGGGACAAATAACAGAAATGTTGGTGAAGGGACATAGCAGCCAATGTGAGATACGAAAGAATAATCACAATATATAACAGATTAAGGATTCACAAAGGTGGGAGGGGAAAAAAGAGGAGTTTATACCAAGGGCTCAAGTAGAAAATGTTTTGAAAATGATGGCAACACATGTAGAATTATGTTTGATACAATTGATGCATGGAATGTTATAAGAGCTGTTAAGAGTCCCCAATAAAAGTATTAAAATTTTAAAAAATCACATCCAGAACAAGAAAAAACTCAACCAGAAACAAAACAAAAAGGGAAAAATGGAAAGGGTACCAACTAAGCTTAGACTTGAGAAATGTGCGTTCTACTTTAGGGTGTCATCAACTATGATCTTGGACAAGTCACATAACCTCCTTGGATCTCTGTCTACTCGTTTTTAAAAGTAAGGAGTCAGAACCATGGTACTTTTATTGATATCTCATGCAAATTGTCTTATGCTAGTTATAGAGGGTAAAAACTGAAGTAGGTCTTCTGCCAACTGCTGACCTCAAATAATCAAGAACCACTGTATCAAATAATCAAGAACCACTGAGCTAACTAGATGGATATTATTATCAGTAGAGGATGAAGATACAGAGAAGATAAAGTTTCCCCAGATGTCCCAGGAAGTACTGTAGAATATAAATGACTGAATATACTGACAGTATTTAAGGTTAATAGAAAGGAGTTTATTCTAAATGCTTCTAGATATAACATATACTTACTGGGGTAAATGGACCTTGCTGGGTATTTGCTTGGCCACACTATTTCTTTAATAATACTGATAAAAGTAAAAAGACCTGAAAATATCACAGGATAGCAATCAAATGATAATGTGTATCTATCCATAAATGCCTGACAAGAAAAATTCCATCATTATCAATAAGAATAACTTGTAGATGCTTCTAAGTGGCAAGGAGAATGAAAAAAATTAAGAACAGCCCTCCAGAAGAATTTACTGTAGAGGACAGCACTAAAGCTCAGGGAGAGGGACATGTCTGATCAGAGCACACAGGAGCAAATGAAGTAGGAGGAAGAAAGTGGAGCACATCCTGGCCCACCGAGCCTTGAGAATGGTATCCCTGCTCAGAGCAGCCAATGCACAGAGAGGTCCACATGGTCGGCCCTACTATGAGGCATGACATCCCTCACTGACCCATAGCCCTATGGGGACAACACTAGAGACAGTGTGGGAATTGTGCCCAATCTGACCCCACCACACCAAGGCAAAACACTAAGGCAACAGAACAGCCAAGGGGAACAGAGCAACGAAGTCCCCAGGGAATACCAAAAATAGACTTTGGGTTCAGGGTGTGGCACCACATCAGACTCCACCAGGAAACACTCCTAAAGGTCAATAAACACACCTTGAACTACTTACAGCTTTTTCTTTTTTTTGGTATCGGTTTCTTTGTTGTTTTGTTTTCTTTTGTTGCTTTGTTCTGCTGTTTTGTTTTTGTGCAGATTATTATCTCTGCAGGTCTCTCTAGATAAGGTGAGATAAACAATCTGGAGGAGAAAACAACAGGACCAATGGCTCCTGGGGGACATGGGAGAGGGGGAGGCAGGGGAAAGGGAACAACAAGTGATCCAAAATCAATGGCGAGGAGGGTACAGGAGGCCTGGTAGGACTTGATCAAGGGCAATGTAACTGAGAAGAATTATTGAAACCCAAATGAAAGTTGAACATAAGATTAGGACAAGAGGAAAGTAAAAGGAAATCGAGGAAACAACTTGGAGGCAAAGGGCATTTATAGCAGTCTAAATACAGGCATGTCCATATGTAAATATAGTTATATATGATGATGGGGAAATAGATCAATGTGCATATATTTATAACTTTAGTATTAAGGTAGCAGATGGACGTTGGGCCTCTACTCAAGCACTCCATCATTGCAAGAACACTTTTTTCTATTAAACTAGTATTCCATGATGCTCACCTTCCTGACACGATCGCTGAAGACAAAGGAGGTGCATAAAGCAAATGTTGTGAAGAAAGCTGATGGTGCCCAGCTATCAAAAGATATAGCGTCTGGGGTCTTAAAGGACTGAAGATAAACAAGCGGCCATCTAGCTGAGAAGTAACAAAGCCCACATGGAAAAAGCACACCAGTCTGTGTGATCATGAGGCGTTGTTAGGAGGGAGTGCAGAGTGGAGACCCAAAGCCCATCTGCAGGCTACTGGACATCCCCTTACAGAAGGGTCTCGGGACAGAGACAAGTCAGTCAGGGTGCAGTGTAGCAATGATGAAACATACAACTGTCCTCTAGTTCTCCCCTCCCCCCCAACTATCATGATCTTCTAATTCTTCCCCACCCCCTCCAAACTATCATGATACCAATTCTACCTTACAAATCTGGCTAGACCAGAGGATGTACACTGGTACAGATAGGAACTGGAAACACAGGGAATCCAGGACAGTCAACCCCTCAGGTCCAGTGGTGAGAGTGGCGATACTGGGAGGGTGGAGGGAGAGTGTGTTGGAAAGAGGAAACCGATTACAAGGATCTACATAAAACCCCTTCCTGGGGGGACAGACAACAGAAAAATGGGTGAAGGGAGACATAGGACAGTGTCTAAGACATGACAAAATAATTATAACTTATAAATTATCAAGGGTTCACGGGGGGGGCGGAGAGGAAGGGGAAAAAATGAAGAGCTGATACCAAGGGCTCATGTAGAAAGCAAATGTTTTGAGAATGAGGATGGCAACAGATGTATGAATGGACTTTACATGGATGGATGGATGGATGGATGGATGGATGGATGGATGGATGGATGGATGGATGGATTGTGATAAAAGTTGTACTAGCCCCCAATGATTTTTTTCAAATTTAGAACAGGATATTCTTGTAGGATTTTTTAGAACCACCAGCCAAGTCATTTCTGTGCCATTTCTTCCTATCAAACAACACAATCAACATTTCACTAACCTCTCAGAGACATTTTAAGATGAAATTCAGACTTGTTACAGCTTTATTAAAAGTCACTAGTTATTTTGAAATGAAAATGATCAACAAAGGCTATTTAATTAAAATACATGGCCAAAAGTAAGATTAGATAAGTGGTATAAGAATACAATTCAGGATGTTAGTCTTAAAAAAGTGTGTATCTGGAGCCCTGGTGGTGCAGAGGTTAAGTGCTTGGCAGCTAACTGAAAAAATTGTGTATCAAATACGTACACACATATTTTATCTGGGGAAAAGATTCTGTGATGTACAACAGATTTTCATTGAAGTCCAAGATCATAAAAAGGCTTAATCAACCAAGCAACCAAACCCACTGCTCTCAGTTGATAACAATTCATCTGGCTGCTGTTCTGGAACTATAAATCTGTGAAGCCTTGAATTGGATAATATCTGTCCCCATTCAAATTTGGTGACATTTTAGATAAGAGGGTAAATAACTGACCCAGTTATCAAGAGAGTAGGGTTTTGTTCCCTTCTTACCCACCATAATTACTCTTAAAGTCTAGTTATTTAGTATTAATTTTTTAATTAAGCTTTGTAGTGTCATATAAATTTTCAGATTTTGTAAGTGATATATAAAATTTCAAATCTTCTCTGTCTTGCCCTCAGTTATCTACCTTTTTAAGTTTCTCTAAACATACTAATATTTTGTTTCTCAATAAGACACTCTCCTGTTAAAATAAGTCTTTTTCACTACATACCACTGTTTGCAGTACTAAGCTTTATAGAATTCCTTAGTTTGGGGCTGTTAGTCCAAACTCAATCAGTCCTTGAACCCTTCCAAAGCTATTAAGTCAAATCTTAGTCTGGCCAAAATTTACTAATTCCAGACTCCACCTCAAAATGCATGCACTTAAAAACAAAAACACACACAACATAAAAATGAGAACTATAATTTACCATCAACTACTCATAAGATATTATAGCTCTGCTGACTGGCAAGTAATTTGCAAAGGCAGATCAGTTTAGCTGCACAAAATAAATACCCACCTGCACGTACTAGTACTAATCAGGGCGTGAAATTAAACTTTTTATTCAGTAGGAAATAACTGCTTTGAGGCTATGATTTAGTCTGAGAAGCAAATATCAAGGTCATCCTATTCTCTGATGTTTACAGTTATTTCTAATGGGGAAATGAAGGGCGAATAGAGTAGCCAAATTCTGCAGAAATAAAAATATCTCAATGATAATCAATTTTCCATTTGCTTTACTAATAGCACAGACTTAAGGGAGCCAATATCCTAAAGTGTTTGCAGAGATACTTTAATACTTAAGAGTTCAAACTGGCCAGTGAACATAACTAATTCCATTAAAACTGAAGGATCAGTGTCTCAATGAACGAAGAGAATCCAACAAATTTCGCTGGATAAAAGTTCTTGGATAAATGGAATTAAAAGATAGTGGAATTTTCCACCAACTTTTTGAAGTCCCTTCCTATGGATGCTACAATAAGCTTTAATTATTATAACAGTTAACTTTGAATTAATCAGATTAATGAGATCCTAATTTATGTTAATCTGGTAGCACAGTGGGTTAAGTATGAGGCTACTAACTGAAAAATCATTGGTTCGAACCCACCAGTAGTTCCACAAGAAAAAGATGAGACTGTCTGCTCCGATAAACAACAGGACCGACACATGTAAATATATTTATATATGATGATGGGGAAACAGATCTATGTACATATATTTGTAGGTTTAGTATTAAGGTAGCAGATGGGCATTGAGCCTCTACTCAAGAACTCCCCCTCAATGCAAGAACACTTTGTTCTATTAAACTGGCATTACATGATGCTCACCTTCCCAACACAATTGCTGAAGACAAAGTAGGTGGCATAAGCAAATGTGAAGAAAGCTGATGGTGTCCAGCTGTCAAAAGATAAAGCACCTGGGGTCTTAAAGGCTTGAAGGTAAACAAGTGGCCATCTAGCTCAGAAATAACAAAGCCCATATGGAAAAAGCATACCAGTCTGTGTGATCATGAGGTGTTGATAGGATCAGGTATCAGGCATCAAAGACCAAAAACAAAAAAGCGTATCACTGTGAATGGGGGTCAGGGGTGGGGGAGGGAGTGCAGAGTGGAGTCCCAAAGTCCATCTGTAGGCAACTGGACATCCCCTTACAGAAGGGTCTCGGAGAAAAGACAGGCCAGTCAGGGTGCAGTATAGCACCAATGAAACAGACAACTTTCCTCTAGTTCTTTAATGCTTCCTTCCCCCCACTATCATGATCCAAATTCTACCTTACAAATCTGGCTAGACCAGAAGATGTACATGGGTACAGATAAGAGCTGGAAACACAGAGAATCCAGGACAGATAAACCCCTCAGGACCAATAATGAGAGTAGCAATACCAGAAGGATAAGGGAAAAGTGGGGGGAGGGATGGGGAACTGATCACAATGATCCACATATAACCACCTCCCAGGGGGATGAAGAACAGAAAGTGGGTGAAGGGAGACATTGGTCAGTGTGAGACATGAAAAAATAACAATTTAAAATTTATCAAGGGTTCATGAGGGAGGGAGGGGTAAAAAGTGAGAAGCTGATAACAAGGGCTCAAGTAGAAAGAAAATGTTGTGGGACAGACAACAGAGAAGGGGGTGAAGGGAGAAGCCGGATAGGGCAAGATATGACACAATAATAATCTATAAATTATCAAGGGCTCATGAAGGAGGTGGGAGCGGGGAGGGAGGGGGGAAAAAAAGAGGACCTGATGCAAAGGGCTTCAGTGGAGAGCAAATGCTTTGAAAATGATTAGGACAAAGAATGTACAGATGTGCTTTATACAACTGATGTATGTATATGTGTGGATTGTGATAAGAGTTGTATGAGCCCCTAATAAAATGTTAAAAAAGAAAGAAAGAAAATGTCTTGAAAATGATGATGGCAAAAATAAAAAAATGATGATGGCAACAAATGTACAAATGTGCTTGACATAATGGATGGATGGATGAATTGTGATAAAGAGTTGTACGAACCCCCAATAAAATGATTTTTTTTAATTCAGTCTCAGAAACCCTATTGAGTAGTTCTACTCTGTCCTACAGGGTCACCATGAGACAAAATCAACTCAATGACAGTATTTAATAATTTAACAATTGTCACTATCTAACTAACATTTATAAGTTGAAATCCACTAACACAAATTTCAACTTATTCTATTATATATTCTCATGTCTCTCAGAAAAAGTACATAAGGGTAAAAATGGCCCAAGAGTCAAAGTGTAGACCCCAGAGCCAGCAGCATGACCTGGAAATTAGTTAAAATGCAAGACTCAGCCCTTTCCTCCCGGTATAATTTTGGGGAGGAAACCCAAGAATGTGTTATACCAAGCCCTCCAGGTAATTTTTATGGACTCTTTTTACTACATGCCCCTAAAATTCTAACCCAATTCTTGAAGCAGCTTGTATAGTGTTTCCTATTAAAGATAAAATCTATAAAGCATAAAACTTGCAAATTATAAATTTAAAGTAAAATTTAATTGGCTTAAATCCAAAAACAAAATTAAGATGATAAACTCTATACTTAAATGTATTCCCAAAATAGCAGTCGCCATTTTAAAGTCAAAGAGGGGGGAAAATTTATTTAGAATAGCCTAAAAACAAATGCGTTGATTTTGCAACTACTATAACTGATTCACCATGAATCATGGATGGACGCTACAACTAGTCAGTTTATCAATGTTGAAGAAAAGATGTTCACACAAGCTCCAAGTTTCAGTCCACTAAACACTATTAATTACAACATATGTTAATAATGGAGAAATTTAATTAATAAACCCAACAAAATCAACCGTTGTTGAATCGACTCAGACTCATAGCAAACCTGCAGAACAGGGTAGAAGAATCCAAAGCATTTCCAACACTGTAAATCTTTTTGGATGCAGATTGTCGCATTTTTCTCCACAAGAGTGACTGGTGAGTGAGAACTACTGATCCATCAATCAGCACCTGATGCTTAACCACTAAACTACCATGGCTCATTCCTTTCTGTGACTACAACCTTAATAAAATGATAACACTTAGTATCACCAATTATGGAATGATCATGCAGTTTCTGATATAATGCATTGTTGTAAAATCTTCTACTGTGAATTTGATCCAGGAGCAACCATCAGACAAACTCAAATGAAGGACATTCTGTAAAACAACTAGTCTAGACATCAAAAAGTACCAATTTCATTCATTTTCAAAGGAAAAGAAAACTCTTCTAAAATGTTTAAAGTTATTAAAAATCTTCATTTAAAAATAAAAGCTAAAAAAAAAGCTATAAAGGGTAACTGGAGAGCTATGAATATAGACTATATTAAATAAAACATTATGCTAAGTTCCCTGAGATCTTTTACAGTGATTATGAAAGAGAATGGTCTTCCCACATATATATATAGTTGTAACATAAGCTACATGTCTAGACATGTATATAAATTAATCCACAAACACAGCATAACACATAAGGGGCAAAGTTATGAAAACTTCTTAGCCATACCTAAACACCTTGAGAGCCTGAGTTGCAAAGCCTAGAGGTTCAGGACCAGTCAAGATCAACGGGCATAATATAGTAAACAAAGATAATGTTCTACATCCTATTTAGGTGAAAACCAATCAGATTCTTAAAAGCTTATGAATGACCACCTAAGGAGCTATTAGTTTCTCCCCATCTGGAGCAAAGGGTGAAAAAAATCAAAGATGGAAGGGAATAATTAGTCCAAGGACTAATGGGCTGATGAAGCTCAGTCTCTATGATTATGCAACTGAAGAATAAGATGGTGGCCTGGTACACCTCTGAAATGGAGGTCCTGGACACAGTGGGAGAAAATGTACAACAAATCTACAAACCATAAAAAGACCACACTTAAAAAACAAAAATCCCACTTACTGGTCTGAGAGAAACTGCTAGAGACGATAGCCCTTAAGAACTTCCTTCAAAGCTAGAATTGAACTCCCCCCCCCCTTGCTCAATTTCACCAAACAATAGGCAAGTCTAAAAGATAAACAATAATCGCAAGAAAGTGCACACTCTTTAGCACAATTAACCACATTATATCAAAGGGTAGCATCTGGCCAGGGATAAAGCTCAGAAGGCATGAAGGAATAGGAAAGAATGAGTAGAAAAGGACACAAAGACCAGGTGGTAAAGAGTACTATTACATTGTAAGGATTGCGATCAATATTATAAAACAAAATGTGTATGAATTGAGTGGAAAACTAATATGCTCTGCAAATTTTCACCCAAATCACAATAAAGTTTTGGTTTGCTTGTTTGTAAGTTTCAAAGAGAAGGTCCTAGTTCTTAGGAAAAATATGCTGAAGTTATTTAGAGGTGAAAGATCATGATGTCTACAACTCTAAGTGATTTAGAAAATATGCTGTATATAGAGAAAAAGTAAATGTGGCAAAATGTCAACAACGGGCTAATCCATGTGATGGGTATAACAGTAATCCCGACTTCTACTCCTGCCTCCTGTCCTCTGTACTTTTTTTGGTGAATATGCATTACTAAAGCAAAAATAAAGTAAAATGCAAATGAAAAAAGTAATCTGTGCTTTTCTGTGTTTCTGCATATTGGGGGGGGGGAGTGAAAGTGGCTCATCAAAAACATTTTTCTCCAAAATAAGTCTAAAGATGTTGGTTCATACTGGAGTCTTAAAGGCTTGTATTCAATCATCTAGAATCCAATTGTTAAGAAATTCTCAAGAAAATCAAGGACTATCAAACCTATCAGACCAAAGGACTAAGAAACTCACTGCCACTGAATCAATGGTGACTCACAGTGACCCCTGTGGGTTGCTGAGACTGTTTACTGGAGTAGAATCCCCAGGCTTTCTCCTGAGAAGGTGCTTGTGATTTCTAACTGCAGACCAAGTGGATCACAACCTAATGCATAATCATTACACCACCAGGGCTCCAATGGACAATACAAATCACAAGCTTCACTACAATCCAGATGGTACGCAACTGCCACTACCCACCACTCTGATGGGGACCACAGAGAGTCCCAGAGAAGAGAGAAAAATGTAAACCAAAACTTAAAATCATAAAAAAGCCCACATACTAGTCCTGACAGAGACTGGTAGAACCCTGGCTCGAGTGTGGCCCTAGACATCTTTCAAACCTGGAAATAAGCCCATCCCCAGGGATAAATCGCTTTTCTGTGAGATAATGTGTTAGGTTTCATGGGTGGGAAATACCTTGGTTATTGGCTTCGCACCAGAAAGAATTCACAACGAAGCTTGGTTTGTGATCCAAGTGGGTTTTTATAAAGGACAGAAGTAGTTTCAGATTATACAGTCACAGAACACGAGCAACCTCCTGGGACTGCACACCCACACATGGTGGCCTAAGGTCAAAAAGAGAGAGACTGCAGCCAAAGGGGAAGAAAAATAGAGTCGGTGGTCTCCAGGTTCTGGCCTTTAGGGCCTTGGTCTGGGAGGCGTGGTTGGTGGTACTGGCTGACCCCGTCGGCTGCATTTTGGCCCACCCAGGTGTACTGCCTCCCTGGCTCAAGGGCCTGAATTTGGAGCATGCCCCTTAACCATCTCTACTTCTCGCTACCTAACAAATACTCTTCAGAATGATCAACCATATCAGACCACAAGGGCAGCATTTGCCCCCCAAGACTCCGAAAGTAGAAAGGGGAAGGGAGAAAGCCAAATGGAAGCAGAAAATCCAAGGAGCAAGTAGGAAAAGTGGTATGACATTAAGGGAATTGCAATTAATGTTACAAAACAAAATATGTATAAATTGTCAAGCGGGAAACTAATTTGCTCTGCAAACTTTCATCCAAACCACACACTAAAAAAGAAAAATGTTCCCCACAGAGGGGCCATAAGGAAAGGATGAGTCAACCAGAGTGCAGTAAAGCATCAATGAAACACATAACATTCCTCTGGTTCCTTGAGGCTTCCTCACCCCCCACTATCAAGACTCTAGAGCTGCTTCTCAATTCAGACTAGACTGGAGCATGTACACAGGTATAGAAAAGAGATAGGGGCTCACAACACATGGAATCCAGGAACAGAAGTAGGTACAGTGATACCAGAAGGGTAGGGGTAAGGGGGAGAGAGGAAGGGAGAAAGGAAACCAATTGCAATGACTGATACATCCCTTTCCAGGGGGAACAACAGAAAACACGGGGGAAGGGAGACAGCTGTCAGTGTAAGGTATGAAAATAATTAATAATTTATAATCAATCAAAAGGGTATTGGTTGGAGTGAGGAACTGAGACCAAGGCTCAATAGTAAGTAAATGTCTAGAAATGGAAGAAGGCAACATATGTATGTACAAACATGCCTGATGCAATCAATGTATGGATTGTAATAAGAGTCGTAGGAATCCCCAATAAAATGATCTTTTAATTAAAATTTTTTAATGTTAATTCACATAAATGACACAAAAACATACAAGACAGCTACTCTAAGGGCAGATTAATTCTAAAGTTTTCATATAATAATTTATATTTATGGTATATCTGACGATGTGAACAAGGTAACTCAGGGAGGGCAATACAACATAGTGGGTAAGAGAATTCACTAAGAAGAACTGAACTGGAATCTTTGCTTTCACTGTTTAACCAAGTATATGATTTGGGGGAAGTAACTTCTCTGTGCTTACACATTTGCAAATAGAGGTTAACAATACATACTTCAGAAGGTTCAAAGACCAAGTGAGTTTAATATCAAGTGCCTAGAATCCACCGTGGTATATACTATAATTTATCATTGTTGCTGTTATGACTACCACCACCCAAAGTCAGAGATTAGCAAATATTTAAGACAGAATTTGAAACCAGGTCTCTGGGTCCAAATCCTGTATGATTTCCAGTATGTCCAGCTGCTTCAATCAACTTGCAGTTATACAAGCAAAAGGAAAAGTAACTGTAACAAATGCCACTGCCAAACAAAGCGTGTAAGAGAAAGTAGGCAAGAAGGAAGCTTGCTAATTGAAAGTAGTAATTATTTCTAGTTCATCTTTTTAAGAGTAAAATAACTTGAATGCTTATAGTTCTTTATAATTTCCAAAGTATTTTCACTACAACAGCACTTTGAAGTATGAAGATTGGTAGTTATAACTGCTTTCCAGATGTAGCAAAGTAGCTCAGAAGGTAAGCAAATTGCCCAAGGTCTTACAGTCTTTAGAAAGTAGTGTTCACTGGGAGAACAGGTCGTTTTCACTACAGCACAGTGTAAAATTTACATCCCAATCGAAACTAATTGCAAGGTATTTCAAAGTAAACATACTAAAAGACAAGTAGAACTCCTGTGTTGTCAGTTATAAGCAAAAGAAGTTCTCACTCTTCTCCCTTATCTATTCAGCAAAACAGATGCCACAATGCAAAGCTTTGATATTTTTCTTAAATACCTTTGAAAACAAGGATAAAAAAATATGAACTCTTATAAAAAGGGCTTTATTGTATTTTTATAGCTTATTACATACCTTGTAACAATCATTTTGTTAAATGTGAATGTCAGTTTTATTTTTGGTCCCTTTTTCCCTGGCTATTTACAAGCTTTGTAAGAATCATTCCTTAATTAAGTCTAAACATAGTTTTATATAAGTGGATTCCTGGAAATAAAACGTTCAGACTTAAGAAATGATTGTTACAGAGACTGTAACAGGCCGTAAAAACCAAATGCCACTTTAAACAAAGATTTCTCATTTTAATTAAAAAGATAATCATCAGAACATTCCTATACTTAACAGAACCATTTGAAGACACTTTGTTAAGAAAAAAAAATGTAGCTTCTTATGCAGGCTTGCATAATATAATTTATACTTAAGTCAAAATCTGTTGATGCTGTAGGGTGAATTCTTATGTACTGTATATACATTTTAAAGATACATTGAAAGAAAATATACTGATACAGAAAACATCATGTCTAATCACTTTTAACATGAATACTTTTTTATTATTATTTTCCACAAATACTGTTAAAACACACTTTTTAAACTTTAAGAATACTTTCTTATATATGACTACAACAAGGATTATAGGCTCATTTCATTTTATTGGACTTGACTTTGCTGCACTGCACAGATATATTTTTTAACACACTGAAGATTTGTGACAATGCTGCATTCAGCAAGTCTATCTGTGTCACTTTTCCAACAGCATCTGCTCACTTCATGTCTTTGTACACCACATTTTGCAATTCTAATATTTCAAACTTTTCATCATTCAATTACACACCATATCGTGTAAACACAACTTAATATATACTAGGAAGTAAAAAAAAAATCAGAGGTCTGGATCTGAAATCCGTCTCTCTGAGGTCTGTCTGAATACTGCTTGTCGATGCAGTATGTGTTAGGCATACAGGGGCCATGCTCAGAACACTATCACCTAATCAAAAGTAACACAAATATGCCTCGAGTTTCCAGTCACAAACTTTCTAGTAAAAGCTAAAACAATTCATTTTGATTTTTCAAAATGCCATACATGAGTATGGTTGGAGGGTATGAAAAACCTTTTAGAGGGAGATTTGATAGTTTTGATTAATTCATCTGACTAACTTTAAAATTATCAAATTCGGTAAAATTTGTGAAGTCAGGCAATATTCTGAGAATGAAATCAAACTTATAAACTGTCATTCTACTTAACTACATTTTGAAAAACAGATAGACCACTGTTGTTCTATTTATATTACTTTTTATAAACTGAACACTGAACCAGACTCACTTCTGAAGCAATGGAATACTAGAAACGGTGCCACAGTGGACTGGCTTTTCCCATGTTTCATGTTTTCCATGTAAACAAGTTCTAGTTGGGAGGCTTATTTCCGAATTCAGAACATGGTATCAAAAAAAGCACTGCTATGACCAACTGCAGCAAAACAATGATTAAGTTACCACAATCTCTACCATCATTAAAATAAGGAAGTCGGGTTCTACCAGGTTCATAAAATGGGGGTTATATACCAATGATCACCAAATATGCATTTAAAATGTCAGAAACATAATTCTTCCATAGTCGTTCATTAAACAAATTTGACCTCAAGCTAATAACCCACTGAACATTTCATTAACAACTGTGTGCTTCTGCTATACAGACTATTCCTGGGAATTATTTTAAAAGGGAGAAGAGTAAAAAGGAGCCACATACATGCATTACTCTAGGGAAAGCCTTTCTTCTACATAAACTCTTTCCCTGAATACACAAGTCATTCAAAACCCTAACACTGACCTGTGCTACCAGGAATGAGATTAGTAAGCATCGGCCAGGGTCATGGATCCTCAACTCAGGATGCTTCTCGCTTATTTTCCTCTATTAAAAAAGTATAGGATGACTGGATATTTTTCTTTTTCCTTTGCCTATGTCCTTGGTTTATTAAAAGCTACAAGTGTTTCACAACAGGGCAAAGGTCACCAGACCAAAAAAAATCCTTTAGTCACACTAATCTTCACTGTCAGAGGCTTACTTGAAACTCTGTAGCCATATCAAATACATTCTTCTGATATCCATGTTTTATCTTTTATGTCTGAAATCAAAGGATAAAAGCATCAAGTAATGAGGCATGCACTAGGGAAATACAAATTAAAACCGAATAAGCTATTACTATACAGTTTCCCTACTTTTCACAAGTTTGCTTTAATGCCACTTCATTTTTAAAAAGACCTATCTGTTACTGTTTTTGCTAAGCAATATAAATATGAAGAGGATCTTTGCTTTTATGAAAAAAGAAAAGAGCCCAACTCTTTTGCCCAACTCCTTTCCATCCATCCTTTGTTTTATATAACCCAATAAGCAAGAATGGCGTCATCAAGTTCATTCCCCAGTAGCTGGACTTGGCATCTCAGCATCAAGCCACCTTTGTCTGAGCTATGTCTGTAAACACTGTGTGCTGATGCTTTTAATTTGTATGAGTTATTTGGTACAATTTAGTATATTGTTTGAGGAGGCCTGGAAACACTCAAAGAATTTCCCATATAAAACAATGGCATTTGTTTCGTTGTTTTATGCCATTTCAGCTTATGAAAGGTTTCATAATCAAACAGGGGAAACCTGTACACCTATCAAATTAAATATACTGAATATTCTAAGGGGGTAGAGCAATTGAACTTTCAAACAATGCTGGCAGAAATGCAGCATGGTACAATCACCCTAGTAAACAGTTTGGCAATTTCTTATCAAATTAAACAAACATTTACTATATGATCCAGTTTTATGTCTCTTCGGTAGTTACCCTATAAAAATGAAACTTTATGTTCACACAAAACCTATACACAATAGCTACTGAAGTTTCTTGTAGGACAACCCAACAATTCATGAGATTTGGTTCCTCTGGAAGCTTAGGATCATAATTACATGGGATGTCCCAATTAATTAGCCAGTAGTGTGCTTACTATTTCTGTTCTACCCCCTAGTTAGCTGTATAATACTTTGGATCTTAAAAACTTGCAGGGAAATCAGCTAGGGTAACAAGTGGTCTCTATTCACCTGAAGAAACACAGGTAGAAGTCAGGAGCAGAGAAAAAGGAATGTGTAGCTAAACTCGAGAGAGCCTGGCTACCATTACTGAATATTTTGATCAACAATTGAATGTGTTCATTACTGAAGAATCTTGATCAAAGCAGGGAAAATGTACAACTGAATTTCTTGCTATTCTGGAATCCAGACTTTTTGGAATTATGGGAGACATATGAACTCCTCAAAGTATTGCCTTGATATCTTTCAACCTTAAGCCAAACATATCCCCTGAGATCTTCTTGAAGCTAACCAATAATTTAGCTGAACTCATAGGTGGCAGAGCATTAAGCACTCAGCTGCTGAACAAAGTGCTGGTTCTTTGAAGGCGCCAACCGTAAAGATTTACAGCTTTGGAAACCCAATGGAACCGTTCTATTCTGTCCTACAGGTCACTGAGTCAGAACAGACTTGACAGGAAGAGGTTCAACAGTAAAGAATACTTGTCTTGAGCTTTAATGCTTTTTGGAAATGTATCTACACATGGGATAACATGGACAACAGCAACAAAAGACTTGATGGGAAATTTAGAAGACAAAGGGGAAATGAGTTTGTTAATAGAGGGAAAACAATTCAGAAAAAGAGGTGACAACAGTTATACATCTTAAAGGGTGTAATCCATGTCACTAAATTGTACATGTGGGAATTTTTGAATTAGTGTATATTCTGTTGTGTATATGAAAAGCAAAAAATAAATTATTTTAATTTTTAAAATTAATTCCAGGTGAACTTTAGGTCTAACTCTGAAAGATGTTTTAAAATACTATATATTTAAAATAGTAAATTTAAATGCATATATGATGAAAAAAGAAACAAGTACAAGAGAAAACTAGAATATAGTTTATATGAGAAAATAAATGTTAATGAATGATAAGGACACATCAAAAAGACACAGGAAGCATCTTAAAAGAGCTCCCCACCGGCAAATTGGGGACATTTTTGGCATTAAAACATTTAATTATAACTCATCAAATAAAATACAAATTTATTAACCCAAAGCCCAAACCCAAACCGTTGCGTCAACTACAATTCATGGCGACCCTCTGTGGGGCAGAACTGTTGCTTCATGGCGTTCTCCAGGCTGGGCCCTTTTGAACGCAGAATGTCAGGCCTTTCTTCCAACATAGCTCTGGCTAGGCTTGAAGCAACACACATTTATTACTCATAGCTGTGTAGTTCAGAAGTCTCAATGGGACTCACTGCATTAAACTCAAGGTGTGGATGGGGTTGTTTGTACTCTGTTCTTAAGATTCTAGTTTGCCCCTTCCAATTTTTAGAGGTTGCGCACATTCCTTGCTTGGCTCAAGGCCCTCTCATCTTCAAAGCCAGCAACATGGATCAAGTTCTCACATGGCATCACTGACATCCTCCTTCAACCTCCCTTGAACATTTAAGAACCTTTGTGATTACATTGACCCAATCCAGATCATCCAGTATACCCTCTGGAGCTTAGAGCCAGCTGATTAGCAACTTAAATCATCTGTTACCTGACTTCCCCTTGCCAAGTAGTTGAGCATATCCTAAAGTGCCGGGGAATAGGACAAGGATATCTTGGGTGGGGGTCGGGGGCATTATTGTGCCTACAACAATTTTTTAAGTTATATTCCTTCTACTTTGTTGCCATTAAAGTTATCATAAAATAATGGTACTAATCATAGAGATTCTTGTTCAAATATTTGAGGTTATGGAGAGACTTGCTAACCTTATGAACCCTGTATAAGTAACACAAAACTTTTTAATTTTTTACTCTTCCCTTAAAGTCTGTAAGCAAAACAAATTCTGTGACAAAGACAACATATGATGAGGGATTCACAGATTTCAATACATATACAGAAGAAATAAGAAAGAGCAATCTAATAGGGAACAAATTGCCAAGTTTTGAACATGTATTTCATAAAATGCCCAAATATCTAATAAACAACAAAAAAAGTACTGTTACAGTAGTCACTAGGGAAATGAACATTTAAACAGTGCACTGCATTTGCCCACTAAAATGGCTAACATCAAAAAGCCACTGAAGTTGAATGTCCCAAAGACCCAAAGCAACTGCAACTCTCATACACTGCTGACTGAAGTACACTGGAAGTTTCATAGTAACTATTAAAGCAAAACATCTCAATATTCTATGACCCAAAATTTCACTTCTCAGTGTAAGCCCAACAGAAATGTGTACATATATTCAGAAGGAGAAAATGTTTTAAAACACTGTTCACAGAAGCAAAAATCTGGAAATAATCCAAATGCCCATCACCAATACTTAGTGGCAAAGTAATTTAAAGTATATCCTTCCACACAGTGAAACACTCATTTAAACATCAAGAATGAATATGCTACAGCTTGCACAACCTAGATGGATATCTCAAACAGTGACACACAAACAATGCCAGGCACTAAAGAATGCATACTGGAAGAATTCCATTTTCATGACGTTCAATATCAATAAAGTTAAACTAATGTCTGGATATTAGAAGTCAAAATGATGATTTCCATTGGGAGCAGGGAGTGAGTAATTGGAGAGGGGAATGAAAGGGAACTTTTCCTGGTGCTGGTAATGTTCTATTTCATGCCCTGGGTAAAATTTACTGAGCTGCACACCTATGACTTAATACTTCTCTATAATACATTGTCTTTCAATAATGAGCTTACACTGACACACACAAAATACACTAGAATATTCTTCCTAAAATATATTTAAAGTAAACGGAATTCAATCTAAATTCTCCAACACTCTCTTTACCTTCTTGTCTGAAGTAGACCTTACATTCAAGTCATACTTATCTACTCACCTTAACTCATCCTGTGCCTGACCATCTCCTGGTCTTTATCAAAGCTACACTCTCTTCCTGGAACAACACCTCAGATACAATCTATCAAAATCTATCTTTGCTTCAAGATACAGCACAAAGCTTTCCACCTCTACAAAGCTTCCTTAGGTCTCTCCGGGTAGAAATAATTTCCCCTTCTGTAACTTCTACAGCACTTTGTGCCTATATTTTAGCACTTATCAAAGTGTGTCTTGTGAGATATTTATAAATGTCTATATTTCCTCGTTCAGTTGTGAAGCTCTAGAACAGCGGTTCGACCCTTCAGGGGTCGAAGGACCCTTTGACAGGGGTAGCCCGATTCATAACAGTAGCAAAATTATAGTTATGTAGCAACGAAAATAATTTTATGGTTGGGGGTCACCACAACATAAGGAACTGTATTAAAGGGTCGCGGCATTAGGAAGGTTGAGAACCACTGTTCTAGAAGATAATAAAGTTTTATTCAACCTTTTATCTTTGCTATGTCCTTCCCCTCAAGTCCTCCCAACATGTAACATTTTACACTCTGATTATGCTCAAAAACAATTTATCAAATCAAGTTGTGTGCCACCTACCATGGCACCACTTATAATTTGCCAGGCCACTAACAAAAAATGAGGTGCACCAACCCAATTTAGGAGCCTAGTCTTAAATTTCCTCATAGAGGGATTTATGGCTTGAATCAAACAATAATTAAACTAACATGTCAATTTATAATTTACAAAGAACTGACAAAAAAACAAGAGATCATGTAATTGAAGTTCAGTCAGAGTCTGTTCAAGAAGTCATTATCAGTCCACTGGTCAATATACTTGTTACATTGTAGCCCAAAATCAAGTGCAGGTCTTCCTTTAAGGAATTACATTACAAATATATGCTCAATGCACTAAATTTAAATTTTTCTGATTTAAAATTATACATATTCACGGTTTAACATCTGAAAAACACCAGAGGATATAAAAAAAAGTAAAGTCTCCTAAGTAAGGCTTTCTTTTTTGTTTACTAGGACTTCCCGAAGGGCCATGGTAGTGCTCTCAGCTCTGAGCTCTCAGCTGCTAACTAAAAAGCTGGCAGTTCAAACCCATCCAGCGGCTGTATGGAGGAAAGACTCATTGATCTGCTGCTGTAAAGATTAGACCAGAAAGTCCTGTATGCACTTCTACTCTGTCATAGTCACTGTGAGTCGCACACCAACTCAACAGCATCCAGAACAACAGGACATCCTCAGAATGCCAATACAGGCTGTCCCCGACTTACGACGGGGTTCACCAGAGACTCGGTCCTGAGTTGGTTCTGACGCAAGCTGAATACCTCTTTGTTTTTTAGTTTTCATTATTATGGTCTTTTATTATCAGTATCTTTATAAATCCGATCTTTGAACATCTGCGAGTGAACACCTGAGAATGGTAACAGCAAATTATGTACTGCAACAATGTATATAGTACATAATAACAAAATGTACCACCAAAAAAACAGTCTTGTAAGTGCAGTTGTCATAACTCAAAATTCAAAATGCATTGTAAATAAGGGATTCCTTGTACTTCCTAAGCGTAGAATATTTTGCATCTTTGCTGCAAAAACATTTATTCATATGCTACAATTCCTGGACATGTCTGTCTATGACTTATGGTATTAACAGTGAGATCCTACAAGTTACCCAGGCATCTAAAAATATCAGCACCAGATCTCTGCAAGCTTAAGCTCGGGCATAACGAAAGCACTGAAATGATCGAAATTGGCTAACAAGAGCTGCCAGGACATGATGTACCATCTTAGTCACATAAGGTTCAGTTTCTATTACAAATACCACTGAAGTGATAATGGAACAGCAATGTAATGATGAAATTGTCAAGGTATCACTGAAATAAAGTAAAGATTCTGATTATTTCTCTATGGGCTTATTTCTACATAACACAATACAGAGATTGCATATTCCATAGTACATTGTGATTCTGGAAGTATCCAACCAACAGGTACTGTTTATAGCCAATATGAAGAAGTGCTTCTTAAGTTGGTGTCAGTAATATTAGAATGGAAGCACAATAGCTGTCAGTGAAAGCCTCTTAGCATTCATTCTTCTATAAACTGAATGTGGTGCCAGTCATTTCTCTGGGTCACAAATGAGGTTCGTTCCTAATTCAGTCTTTAACAATTTGTAGCGGGAGAGGAGCGCATCTGATTAGAGTACACGGGAGAAACAAAAAGGGATGGAGAGGGAGGGGAGGACATCCTAGCCCACCAAGCCCAGAGGACGATATTCCCACTTGGAGCAGACAATGCACAGAGAAGACCATAGGGCCAGCCCCACCATGAAACACAACGTCCCTCACTAAACCATAGCACTGCAGGGTTCAATACTGAGGACACAGTGCAGGAATGGTGCACAATCTGACCCCATCACACTGAGTGAAACACTAAGGGCATGCAACAGAGCAGCCAGGGGAAGAAAGTGATGAAATCACCGGGGAATACCAAAATTAGACTTTGGAGACAGAGTGTGGCACCCCATCAGACTCGACTGGAAAATACTCGTAAAGGCCAACAAACAGACCTTGCATTATTTATAGGCCTTTCCATTTTTGTCAGTGGCTTTCTTTTTGTTGTTTTGTTGTTGTTATTGTTCTGTTGGTCTTGACTTCCTTTATTGTTTTATTTGGCTTTGCTGGGTTTTTGTGCTTATTAATCTATCTGCATGTCTATCTAGATAAGATAGGTGAGATAAGTAATTCGGAGATGAAAAGAACGGGACCAATGGTTCCAGGGGGATAGGGGAGAAAGGGAGGTGGGAAAAAGGAAGGGGTGGGGTGGGAAACCAACCCAGGGGAAAGGGAACAACAAGTGACCTAAAATCAATGGAGAGAAAAGCATCAGATGCCTAATGGAGTTTAATCAAGGGCAATGTAGCAACGAGGAATTACTAAACCTGAATAAAGGCCTAACATGACAGTGAAACAAAAGAAAAGTAAAAGGAAATAGAGAAAAGAACTAGGAGGCAAAGGACATTTATAGAGTTTAAATACAGGCATATACATATGTAAATATATATAACAAGAGGGAAATAGAACTATATATTCTTATCTATACGTTAAGAATTAAGGTTGCAGAGGGACATTGGGCCTCAGCTCAAGTACTCCCTCAACACAAGAACACTTTGTTCTAACAATCTGACATGCTGTGATGCTCAACTACCCGACATGACTGCTGAAGACAAAATGGATACATAAGTAAATGTGGTGAAGAAAGCTGATGGTGCCCAGCTATCGAAAGATATAGCATCTGGGGTCTTAAAGACTTGAAAATAACCAAGTGGCCATCTAGCTGAGAAGCAACAAAGCCCACATCATGAGGTGTCGATGGGATCAGATACCAAGCATCTAAGACTCAGGAAAAAAATCATACCCAAGGTAAATGGGAGGGGAGGTATGGAGTGGAGACCCATCTGTAAAAAAATTGGTCTACAGAGAGGTCGTAGGGAAGAAACAAGCTGGTCAGGGTTCAGTATAGCACTGATGAAACACACAACTTTTCTATAGTTCTTTGGTACTTCCTTCCCCCTACTATCATGACCTCAATTCTACCTTACAAATCGGATTAGACCAGAATATGTACATTGCTACAGACAAGAGCCCACAACACATGGAATTCAGGACAGATAAACCCCCCAGGGCCAACAATGAGAGTAGAGATACTAGGAGGATTAAGGAAGCGTGAGGGGAGAAAGGGGGAATCGATCATAAGGATCAACCTATAACCCCTCTCAGGGGGATGAACAATGGAAAAGTGGGCGAGGGGCAACGGAGGACAATGTAAGATATGAAAATAATAGTCTATCATTTATCAAGAGTCCGTGAGGGCAGGCGGGGGAGGGACGGGGAAGAAATGGAGAGCTGGTATCAGGGGCTCAAGTGGAAAGAGAATGCTTTTAAAATGATGATGGCAGCATATTTGAGGATGTGCTTGACACACTGGATGAATGCATGGATTGTGATATGAGATGTAAGAGCCCCCAATAGAAGTATTTAATAATTTCTTTTAAATAAAAAAGAATTTGTAGGTTTAAGTCAGACCTGATCATAAAGTTCTTATTTAACCTTACTTAGGACAAGGAAAAGCTCAAAATCTTTTCCATGATTCAAAAGCTGCAAATGTTGAGGTTGTTTTGGGGGTTGTTTTTTTTTTCTTAAGAATGAGCAAATTTACATAAGAGTAAAGGACAAATCAGAGTTGTCCATAAATCAAGACGTTCACAACAGGAGACTTTTCTGTAATTATTGTTGAGAAATAGTCACTTCCTCTCTTGCCCCCTCTATCGAAAGCATAGATTTCCTTGCCTCATCCTGGGGCTTCACCATGCAACTTGTTTGGGCCAAGGGAATATTTATAGACACGCTATAACCAATGATTGAAAAGCACTTGACCATTCGGGCTTGCTCCCCTGTGCCTCTGCCATGGCCAGAAGACGAGCTCTGCCTGGAAGTCAGTGCCTCCCCAGTCTAAAGATAGGAGTATCCAGACCAAAGATCCGTGGAACAATCCCAAGTGAGCTAATTAGGTCCCAAAGTCACCCAACTAAGCCCAGACTGGACGGCTAGTATCTAACAAACCCGCTAATTCATGAGAATAAATATCATCGTATACCACTGATATTGCAGGGGTCTTTATACCACAGCAATACCTGATACAATGACCCTGTGACAACTATAAAGTCTTGCTGCATTTCCTCCGTGATTCAAGTGATCAAGAAATCTGTATTTAAGCCTGGGCAGTAATGCCTCCACACTGGACGCCACCTGACTCCCTGTGGAAATGCACTATTATACTCCACTGCTTGCCTCCTCGCCAAGAACAAAATGTAGTGTAAGTAAAGAAAGCTCTGGAATCAGACTGCCTGGTTTTGAGCTAAGACCGAGTGATAGCTGAGAGACTTTGTGCAGACTACTTAATCTCTCTGAAAACAGTTTTTTCATCTAAAGAACCGGTTAATTGACAAAATAACAATGTATAAATTACCAAGGGCACATGAGGGATGGGGGAGCGGGGAGGGAAGGGGGAAAAAAAAGAGGACCTGATGCAAAGGGCTTAAGTGGAGAGCAAATGCTTTGAGAATGATTGAGGCAGGGAATGTGCGGGTATGCTTTATACAACTGATGTATGTATATGTATGGATTGTGTTAAGAGTTGTATGAGTCCCTAATAAAATGTAAAAAAAAGAAAAGGAAAAAAAAAGAAAAATGATTAGGGCAAAGAATGTACAGATGTGCTTTATACAATTGATATATGTATATGTATGGACTGTGATGAGTTGTATGAGCCCCTAATAAAATGTTTAAAAAAAAAAAAGAACCGGTTAATAAAACAATGTATCTCACAGGATAATTGAAAGAATTAAAAGAAACAATATATGAAAAGTACTTAGAACAATACATCCAATAGATTTCTGACTCAGAGTAGAACTGCCCCATAGGGTTTCCAAGTATATAAATCTTTATAGAAATGGACTGGCAGATCTTTTACCTGCAGAACAGCTAGTGGATTCGAACTACCAACCATTTGGTTAGCAGCTGAGCACTTTAACCACTGTGCCACCTGGGCACATAAGAGAACATAGTAAACTAAATGATAACTGTTAGCCATTCCTGTTTGATTATATTGGTGGAAACCATTAACAGTGGTTATCCTGAGATTGACCTATTTGGATAGGTCACAAGCCTTGGGACAAGAAAAGTAAATACAGACATCCACCTTGGGCAAGTAGGAATTTTCTCCTAGCTCTGGCCAAACATGAAGGCAAATCTGTATCTATTTCGCTTTTGCTATCTATGGATCTTCTGTAAAATGTTCTATCTCTGTTTCACTTACCCATAGATTGCACAAGTACAAAGTGAATAAAGTAGACTACCAGATGAAGTTGTAAAGGAGCCCGGGTGGCTCTGTCGGGTAAGTTAAAATCCTCCAGTCTCTCTACAGGAGAAAGACGAGACTGTCCCTGTAAAGATGTACAGATTCGGAAATCCGAGATAGGGGTGGCGTGAGCCACAATGGACTTCGTGGCAATGGGTGGGGTAGTTCAAGTTGTAATATTCAGTTAATCCTTCCCATGCAGAGATCTCCCCCAACCCTTCTAATTTTGGGATACTGGAAGTAATTTAATAAAGATGCAATTTTCATGTTATTACCAAGTTGTTAAAAATGTTAGTAAATATTCTGTTTCATCTTCAATGGATCCTCATTATATACATGTTTTACATTTTAGCATGCTATACACATTAAACAATATACACATGCTTAAATAGTGCTATAAATCAGATTTTTAAAACAAAGATTCTTATTTTTATTATTTTTCTTGTGTTCATGTCATTTACCGTACAATTTGTATCCACTTCTACTCAAAAGTTTACATAATATACTCTCTTTAGCAAGAGAGAAAAACAAATCTATCTGCTTCCTTTATTTAGGATTTAAATATACTAATAATCTAGAATAAGGAATCTCTTTTGAAAGTTCATTTTCCAATTTAGCCATTGAAAATATCTGATGATTCAAAGGAGAAATCTCATTCTGTGTAGCAATTCATTTCTAATAATACAAATCAATTACAAACATAAATTAAAAAAATAGCACAAAGTGTCACTTTCTGTCATTGCATTCCTCAAAGCCTATATAACAGTATTCGGAAGAGACAGTTTAAAGGCTAATTTAAACTGGAGACAAGAGAGAGATATATAGTGTTTTGACAACATAAAGGACCAGTTTCAAATGTCCAGCCAGCCAGGTGATAATCTCAAATCTCACTGATCTCAAGAAAAGTCTATTACAGTATTTTAAAATTTTAAATCTGAATGTGGATCTTTAAGTACAACTTATTGTTTTAAAATG
The DNA here is from genome assembly GCF_050624435.1 of Tenrec ecaudatus. Lineage (NCBI taxonomy): Eukaryota > Metazoa > Chordata > Mammalia > Afrosoricida > Tenrecidae > Tenrec > Tenrec ecaudatus. The sequence continues at coordinate 86,081,278 of NC_134545.1, read as the reverse complement.
CATGTTTCTTAAATAGGATGAGTCGCTGCATCTTATTATTTATTTAACTTCAGTATTACATCTACTGTTAACACCTTTGGAGGGTGACATCAGGGTACTTCATGCAGATTGTGTTAATTCTTGGAGCAGTTTCTCAAAGCCCTCCTAATGTTATCACCACAAACTTGGTTAATCACATTTGTATTTTGCCTGAGCATAAAGGCTACCTAAAGGTGGCCTCCAGCAATTCCTCCCTCCCAACAGTGCTTGCAACTCTGCACAATAGATAGAGATTATGTCCCATCCCTCTGACTCTGGGCTGGCCTTGATTGGTTTTGACCAACCCAAGATTGAAGAGGACTGGCAGCTTCTACTCCCTGACTCCTGAAAAGCTCCTTTTTTTTTTTTTTTAGAACCAAGCTGCCATGCTTTTAAAAAAAACCTAGGCAGCCACATGAAGAGAGTTCACATAAAATCAGAACTGAAGGTCTTTAACCCCAAATGAACTCAGGCAGTGATCAGCAATGAGTGTGGCCATTTTAAGTATTCCAGCTATGCCAGTACCCCAGCCAACATCAACTGGAAAAATCAGTTATTATCCACAGAATTAAAGGAAATATTAAACCTTTTTTAAGATACTAAATTTGGATATGATTAAACTATTCAGTTGTATGATACAAGTCTTATGTCCCCATAAAACTGTTTTGTTTTGTTAAGGCAGCAATAGTTAGCTTTTATATGGTCAACTATAGGAACTCTACAGAGACTTTTCTTTTATGTGAAAGTTACTGCATCTAAGCTTCCAGTGTTGCCTCACTTCTTCGATTCTGAGACTGGTTGGAAAAGAACATATGGAGCACTCTCTCTCAGCGTGTCTTTCCATTACATATTCATTTGCTTCCCAGAGTTCACAGAAGAATCCCACTACCTATTAATTAATTTTCCTTGAGTTTTGAAGCTTCCTTGTATCCATGCATATGTATCTATCGATAGCTATATAGAGCTATCCTCACAAAACAGTCCCTGTCGGTCACCATGTGTGCCATCAAATCTATTCTAACACAGCAATCCCATGGGACAGGTCAGAACAGCCCGAGGGTTTCGGGGGGCTGTAATCTGTATGGGAGCAGGTCCCCAGATCCTTCCTCCGGAGAGGCCACCGGTAGATGCAAACCACTGACCCTCCAGTTAGCTGCTGGGCCACCAGGTTCCTTGCAAATGAAACAATACCTCCATCCCTCCAATCATTTTTTCTTTCCTCGGGTCTATTTTCAGTTCTGACTTATCTTTTCTGAGGTATTATGATTGTTTTGATCAAAGAAATACTGGTAAAGGTAGTTAAGGCCTACCAGTCAATTCTAACTCAAAGCAACCCTACAACAAAGTACAACTACTGCACAGAGTTACTACTAAGTTTGTAAATCTTTAGCCTCATCCGTCTCCCTTGGGAAGGAGCCCTGGAGGTGTAGCGGACTGCAATCTGCATAGTCGGCAGTTCAAAACCAGCAGCAGTCCTTCGGGAGAAGACTGGGCTTTCTACTCCAGTAAAGTCTCAGAAACCCATAGGAAGTCGCTATCAGTCAGTATTGACTGGAGGGCAGCAAGTTTGATTTTTGGTTTGGTCTCCCTTGGGAGTGACTGATGAATCTGTTCCCTCAGGGTCTGCTACAGCTGAATAGACATTAGTATATACACTATTTACTATAACCCACTTAGTATAATAGATTAGATTTTAGAAGTGAAATGTTTTTCAAGCTGTTTAACTATTGTTCACAAATAACTAAGGGTAAGTAAAGACAATGTGTGAATTATGGTCAGGTGAACTAGCAGTCTTATTAATAGACTGTATTGTAAAGTTCCTCATCAAAGCACCACAAATAAAACTAGTAAAGAAAGTATCCATTTCATGTTAGCATTTTCAACAAGTTAACATTTCTAAACTATGGAAATCAAGGCATCTGTACAAAAGTTTCTATTAGCAGTTCATAAGTGAAGGAAAGAATAAAAGGAGGCCAAAGCCAAATAGCATATGAAATTTCAAAACGATTAAAGGATAGCCCTTCTTTGCATACTACACACTAATTATTTGGTGCAAGAGCAAATCAAACATCATCCGAACTCAAAGTTCACGCTGAATAAACAGACATGTTACAATGAGGTAAACAGGACCAGAAGGAAGCTGTGACTTACTCCGATTCATACTAAGCCTGATATTGAATAGAAAGGAAATACCAACTCAGTTAAGATTACCAACTCATTCTTGGTAACCCTCTTCCAATTGACCTTTTCTCAAAGAGCAGACCAGGTAAAAATGAAAGCAACTAAAATTAAAAGGGAAAAAAATTGGCTTCTCTCTTTGGAGACAGATTCAACATTTAATAATGTGTAATATCCCTCAAAAGCTGCAAACTTCTATGTGGCCATCTCCATGCCTAACTTAACTAAACCACGAGGCCCTTATCAAAACATAACTTACTGGTAATATAGCTGAGATCAAGTAGTTGAGAATGTTCCCAGGCTGAGGATTAATAGGAGTAAAGATGATCTCATAATGTCTCTTTATGAACTGTAAATCACATTGTTCCATAAATCTGACACACGTGTTAGGACTCCGATTCGGAGTCAACTCTCTAAGAGAATAAAATAAGCAGCTGCCCCTTTCCTGATTTAAACTAAATTGAGAAGCGAGCTATAGAACGGGAGAAAAATTCCTCCAATTTCCTAAATGCTTAAAAAAAAAAAAAAAACCTCAAGGTCTCTACTTGGTATTTTAGGATTTGAAAATCAAGCAGGCATTCAAGAACTTTCTTCAGGCTTGAGGAGCTTTTGCTAACAGTCCAACTTAGGTGTTTTTGAAAGCACTAATGCAAAATAAAGTTTTAGTAAATTTGAAAAACTCTCCTGGAAAGCATTCTTGTAAAAGAAGCCATTGAAAGCCTCTTCAATTAGGTTAATATCCAGGTTTATTTATGTGGACGTTGTCATGGTATTTCAAACAAAAGACACAACATAACAACTACCTAACAAAGGAATAAGGTTCTGGAGTGACAGGTTAGAATTACTTTTGAAAAAGTAAGCAAATAAAAGCAATGTCCCCAAAAGCCACCTGTTAAACTAGAAAAGTCTATGCATCCTCTCATTTTTTAGTTGTAACCACAAAATCTGGTTTTACACGTAGGATATACAAGAAACATCAGATTAAAAAGCATTAAATACCATACTACAAGTGTGCCAAACATAGCATAGCACAAGAACATGAAACAAAATTAAAGAAATGGGCTCAAGGGATTAAGCATGCCTACAAAATCCAATGCTCACACCTGAAACTAATGGGGAATCACCACTGTTGACTTCCTTCCCAATCCCCACTACCACCATTCTATCTCCTGAATTTCTCCTCTGACCTCACCATTTCTTACAAGCCTCTGCAATTACAACCTTCAGTGGTTCCTTTCCCAGAAAGTGATGCAGCACTGGCCCATACACTTCACTATCTGCCCAAGTCAGCTCTAAATTGTCTTTTGTTTTACCCTATTACCTAATAGGGTAATTTTACCCCTAATCTCTGTGTTTTCGAGACCTATCAAGCTGCCGTTTGGGGTTTTTTTGTTGTTTTTCTTTATCACCTCTCCTTTCAAAGTACAGCATGTATCCTTTTTCCTAACATTTGTAATTCTGGCTGACAGTCAATATCACTCTTCTTTCCCAGAGACTGTCACCATGTCTCCCCATCCCCAGTCCTTAAGCTTCCAAAGTAAGGCCTCTTCCTTACGAGAGTTTGTCAACATTAGTTGGGTCCAGCCTATCTCCCTCTTCGTTCTACAAAACTACAAGTCCCCTACCAGCCCGGGCTTTCCCCCTGCCACTCATAGTTCCGACTGCATCCAGCCCTGCCCGTTTCCTTCCTGGTCCCCAAATGTCCTCCCACTATCCCGCGCTCCCCTTCCCGACTCCAGAATGCATCTCCTCCACGGGGCTTACCTACCAGTAACCCTGACACCAAGAGGGCCCAGCCAGCGGCCTCCCGCCGTCTATCCTCCCGGCTTCCTCGGCTCTCCAGTAACTGTCCCCACGCCCCTCTCCCTCCACGGCCCCGCGCGCCACCCAGAGCCCCCTCCCGGATTAAGCTCCAGCTGTCACTTGGCCTCGCATCCACAAGATGGCGGAGCTGCTGCCCCCACCCCCGGGTTCTCTCCGCAACCCCCGCCCGCCTCCCCGGAGCTCGAGGGCTGTCCCTCCGGCCGCCCCCGCCGCTGGCCTCGCCGGGGTCCCGCTGTCCCCTCCCCCAGCGGACGGGGCAGCCCAGACGGAGCCTCAGAGACGCCGCCAACGCCACCGCCTCTCCCGCGCTCCCTGGCCTGCACCTTCCCCTCACCATAAACTTGAGCGCTTTCTCCTGCAGCACCGCTTCGGCTGGGTCCATAATCGCCCGGGGCCGCTGGGTCTGGTCTCTGCCGGAGCCGCCCCCTTGGTGCCAGGCCGCAGCCAACGCAGCGCCTGGATCCCGCCTCCTCTTCCTTTCCCCCGCCCTCTCCTCACTCTCCGGCTCCTGCTAGGGGGCCTCAGAAGCATGGGCATTCCGTGCGCGTGCGCAAAACCGCTGCCTCACGGGATTTGTAGTTCTGGAGCTTCCGGCGGCTAAAAGTGAGACCACCCCGCGAACTGCGACTCCCGCAGTTCCCTGCGGCAGGGTTACGGTTGCCGACAAGGCGAGTCTATACCACTCTCCGTCAGGTAGGGAAAACCGACTGATGGGAATTGTAGTTTACGGCCTCGGGAGGTTGGGAGGGCGAGGGGGAATGGGAGGAACGAGGCTGTCTCCGTGGTTACCTTGCGACGCCGGTGGAAGTTTGTCTACCATTTGATATCAAGATGGCGACCAGTACCTCACCTGTCGCCCAAATACTGGGAAAAACTGTAAGAGATCTTAGGGATCCTTGACCCTCCTTAACTGTAGTTTTCAGGAATTAATCATCCCCAAATTTTTGCCGAGAGTTCGTGTTCTAAAGAGGCAACACCTCACAGACCAATGCAGAATTTCAAGATTCTCCTTCACTAGCTTCTCCACACTTCCGCCAAGAAACTTATTCTACCCTCACAGGACGATAGGGCGATACCAGCTCGGGATATTCTCCAGGTTTTAGCCCTCGGGAGACATAGTTTTGCTTACTAGTGCTAACCCTACAGTGTAAGTGATGCTTAGAGTCAAACAGGTGAGGCTGCATATTGCCAGAGAAGTGAAGTATCTCGGATCCCGCCGTCAGGTTGTTTGAAGGAGCAATTTATTCCAAAAGGAGTTAATAGAAAAACACTCAACATGCAAACATCTAGAGACGAAAATGAAGGAAACCCACAGAACGTGCCAAAGGCAGGGGAAGGTCACCCTTCAGAAGAGCTGCCTCTGGAGGCAGGAGGAGAGCCCCAACCTTCCGGAGAAGGTGTGTTAACCAGGAAACAAGAGGAAACCTTAGAGGGGGCTGGCCCAGCCTGGCCAGAGGTTTACAGAGAACATTCCTGTTAAGCACTTGGACCCTGAAGAAATGATAAGAGGAGGAGAAGAGTAAGAAACGTTTGTGAGGATGCATTGGAAGCAGACGTTGGTGCAGCCTTCCTTCCCCGGTGTGCTTTAGACCTTGATGTCTTTGCCTGATATTAAGATCCGGCCCCCGCTTTCTTTTTGTTAGCCTGTTCTCTTTGACCTTCATTTTTACTTTTAATGATCTGGTGGTATTTTGTTTTAGGTAGTTTACCTTGGTACCAGCATCTCATTGGATTTTGTATTTTAACATGTTTCCCAGGAATACTTTTCAGGTGGGAAGTTTCACATACGCATGAGAAGGTGTGCATATTGTAAAGTAAAACATTACAGGTTACAAAGCAGCATATTTAGTATCAGCTCACATATGTAGGCTAAAATCCCCAAATTGTGTGTGTACATACATATATCAAAAACTTAACTGTGTTTATTTCTGTGTGGTGTGAGCTCTTGTTTTTCTGCTTTTTGCTTATTGTATTTTTTAAATAACACATTATTCATGTCACATAAAAATAAATAATTCTTAAATTAAAAAAAAATTAAGTCAAACAGGTGCTTGCTTACAAGACCTTCAAAGGTGAAGTGTAATGGCCACCAGCAAATATAATGTGTATTCTCTTCAGCCTTAAAAGAAGCAACTAAATTTTCTTTTGGCAATTGAATTACCTAGGAAAGAAAGATTCTAGTTTTAGAAGTAATCATAAACTTATGACAGTCTGGTAAAAAATAAGTGAATTTGGAAAATGCCTTTTATAATAAAAATGTCCGTTGAGAACAATGCCATTCTGTTATTTGTTCCACAAATAATTGACATTTAACCATCGGTGACATTTAACTGCCAAGAAATAAGGCTTCAGGAGTGAGCACGACAGATCCAGGCCCTGTCCCTGTGGAGCTTAGCTTTCTAATGTGTTGGTGCCTTGTTCCTAGCCATCCACATGTCCCTAGAACTCCGCACACGATCTGATACACACTAGGCTTTCAGTTCCTAGAAAGTTTTGCACTTGCGTTTAAAAGAAAAGAGAGGAACCCAAGTGGAAGGCGAATTTTGAGAATGACGAGGGCAACGAATGTATTAGGGTGCTTTACTCAATTGATGTATGGATTGTGATAAGAGTTGTATGAGCCCCAATAAAATGATTTATTAAAAAAAGAGAGCAGGGAGAAAAGGTTCTACACAAGTATAAAATGATGAAGTCTTAAAATGCATGTGATAAAATTTTTTAAAAGACCCGCGCATTTTCATGGGTCAAAAGCAATGTGATAAGATTGCCAAAAAATCTCAAGTCCTAGGTAGCTTGAAGTGGTAGTATCTGAGCCAAAGAGCTTTATGGCTTGCTCTGCTTTTGAGGTGCCCTGACTACATCTAGAGTACCTGTCCTGATGTGGACTTCACATTCCTTTTCTCTCGTGCAGAAGCAGATCCTGAAGGAGGTTGAGAGTCTGCTTATCAGATGTGTGTCAGCTGTTAGCAGAGAGAAAATACTGATGAATGCTTAGTCTAAAATAATAACATATAAGCATAACAAGACATGAAAATAATTTATCAGGGGTTCATGAGAGTGGGAGGGTGGGGGAAAGAGGTAAAAAAATGAGCTGATATCAAGAGCTCAAGTAGAAAGAAAATGTTTTGAAAAGGATGATGACAACCTATGTTCAAATGTGCTTGATACAATTGATGTATGGTTTTTTATAAGAGCCAGGGCGCGGTGCCCCAACAGACTGGACTGGAAAACACTCCTAAAGGCCAACCAACGATCCTTGGACTAAGACTGGACTGGAAAACACTCCTAAAGGCCAACAAATAATCCTTGGACTAACTACAAGCTTTTCTTTCTTGTTGTGTTTTGTTTTATTCTTTGTCGGTGGTTTGTTGTTATTTTGTTGTATATTGTTGCTTGGTTTTACTCTGTCTTGTTTTTGTGCATGTTATTATCTCCGCAGGTCTGTCTAAATAAGATAGGCTGGATGAACAAGCTGAAGGAAAAACACAGGACCAACATTTCCGGGGGGAAATGGGATGGGGGGAGCTGGGGGATAAGGAAGTGGTGTTAACAAACCCAGGGACAAGGGAACAACAAGTAATCCAAATTGGTGGTGAGGTGGGTGTGGGGGGCCAGGTAGGGCATGATCAAGGGTAATGTAATGAAGAGGTATTGCTGAAACCCAGGCAGGGATGGAGCATGATAGTGGGACGTGAGGAAAGTCAAGAGAAATAGAGGAAAGAGCTGGGAGGCAAGGGGCATTTATAGAGGTCTAAACAAAGACATGTACATATGCAAACATATATGAGGATGGGGAAATAGATCTATTTGCCTATATTTATAGGTTTAGTAGTAAGGTGGCAGAAGTACATTTGGCCTCCACTCAAGTACTCCCTCAATGCAATAATACTTTCTTCTATTAAATTGGCATTCTATGATGCTCACCCTCCCAACACAACCGCTGAAGACAAAGCAAGTGAATAAGCAAATGTGGCGAAGGAAGCTGATGATGCCCTGCTATCAAAAGGTATAGCATCTGGGGTCTTAAAGGCTTGAAGGTTATCAAGCAGCCATCTAACTCAGACGCAACAAAGCCCACATGGAAGAAGCACACCAGCCTGTGTGATCACAAGGTGTTGAAGGGATCAGGTATAAGGCATCATCAAAACAAAAAAATCTTACCATAGTGAATGAAGAGGGAAGTAAGGAGTGGAGACCCAAAGTCCATTTGTCAGCCACTGGAGATCCCCTTGCAGAGGGGTCTAGGGGAGGAGATGTGTCAGTCAGGGTGTGATGTAGCACCGATGAAGAATACAGCTTTCCTCCAGTTCCTAAATGTTTCCTCTCCCCCCCACACCCTATCATGATCTGAATTCTACCTTGCAAGTCTGGCTAGACCAGAGGATGTACACTGGTACAGATGGGAGCTAGAGGCACAGGGAATCCAGGGCGGATGATACCTTCAGGACCAGGGGTGTGAGTGGCGATACTGGGATGGTAGAGGGAGAGTGGGTTGGAAAGAGGGAACCGATTACAGGGATCTACATGTGGCCTCCTCCCTGGGGGACAGACAACAGAAAAGCGGGTGAAGGGAGACGTCAGACAGGGAAAGATATGACAAAACAATAATTTATAAATTATCAAGGGCACATGAGGGAGGGGGGAGCGAGGAGGGAGGGGAAAAAAGAGGACCCAATGCCAAGGGTTTCAGCGAAGAACAAATGCTTTGAAAATAATGAGGGCAATGAATGTACAAGGGTACTTGACACAACAAATGTATGTATGGATTGTGATAAGAGTTGTGCTATCCCCCAATAAAATGGTTTTAAGAAGAAACAAAAAGTAATAAGGGCCCCCAATAAAATGATTTTTTTTTAAAGAATAAGACAATTGGCCTCGATCCAGTGAGATCTTGTTTATGTAATGTCTCTAAGCTCAAACTTCTTTCCACTACTCAAGCAGCAAGGTTCAAAAAGAATCTGTTCAATGTTCCTTCCTAGGCTTTAGCATTGAACACAAAATCTGATTTGAAAACACCTTTACTGGACAAGAGTGAGTCACTCGCTTGTCTCCAACACACAGGAGTGATGCTCCAGTCTGAGCACAGTCCTCACTCAGAGGACAGAGAGTGCTTGTGTTGGTGCATTAAAACACTCATTATTGTCTTTCTTTTTTTGTGTGCGCGCGTGCTTTATTTGATAAAATATCATCACCGTGGTGCCAAAGAAAGTGATACCAATAGTAAAACTAAGAGGAAAACCGAGAACCATGACAGCGTTAAAGAAAAGAATCATAGGGAATTTGAATCAGGTGACCGATTGCTTGCCTGATTTGGTGGATGAATAGGACTTGGAGATCGACATTATTGACATTTTTGAAAAGAAAATGTGATTCAAGCAGTGAATGTCGCCAACGGTGCAAAATTATTAACCAGGAAGCAAAGAACCTGGACCATGGAAGAGGTTGAAAAGTTACTGTCAATTTGGATAAATCAGAAACAAGTGGACAGCAATAGTGTATCCGAGACAACAGATGTGAGAAGGCTACAAGCCTCCATAGTGAACCGATTATTTGGTTTTCCACTATTTCTTATGGAAATGTGTTCAGCTCTCAAACTTTTCGATGCTTGAACGTGAATTTGGAATGAATTGAGTTCCACAACCGATATCACTGTAGGTACTTGTACATGGCTCAATGGAGCATATTAGACTCATTGGGTGAGATAGCAACAATAACAGCTATCATTTTATTAGCTCTTTATGTCAGGCACTATACTCGGCATTTGACAATAGCCCCTAATATTCATAGTCACTAAAAAAATAGATATAATCTCTAATTTCCCTCTATTATTTACAGCCATGAAGACAAAGGAATGAACTATCCCATTCCTGAAAACATTTCTTTTGTGGCACAGCTGTTAGGTTTGAACCACCAACATTGTGGTTAGCAGCCAAGCACTTTAATCACTATGTCACCAAAGTGCCTTCTCTCTAGACAATCAAAAAAACTTGATTGAGCTATATAATGTAAGGTGACCAGATGTTAACATTGGTAAAGCGGGACACCATTGACCAGGGGTGGGGGGTTAGGGGGTGAGGGTGTTCTTGATTAAAAATTTGGTCTATATGGAGCAACAAATATTTTTATAGAATGCAAAAATAGTATTGTAATATTTTTTAATTTCAACATAAGTATAATTTACAAATATAATACATTAAAATTATGTATATTATTATTTTTTATTTGGCATATTTCTCATTTGAGTGAATTTTTTTAGTAGATTGCTGTCATTGTTTAAAAGGTCATGAAATTTTTCACAAGAATTTGTTAAACTGAGTGGGGAGAGGGGAGGGAAGGGAAAAAATGAGGACCCGATTCCAAGGGCTTAAGTGGAGAGCAAATGTTTTGAGAATGATGAGGGCAATGAATGTACAGATGTGCTTTACACAATTGATGTCTGTATGGATCGTGATAAGAGTTGTATGAGCCCCTAATAAAACGATTTTTAAAAGTTGGAAAAAGTGCTCGCTTCGGCAGCACATATACTAAAATTGGAACGATACAGAGAAGATTAGCATGGCCCCTGCGCAAGGATGACACGCAAATTCGTGAAGCGTTCCATATTTTTTAAAAAAAAATAAAAAATAATAAAAATAAAAAGTTGGAAAAAAAAGGAATTTGTTCAATTATATTTCACACATAAAATGACTTTCAAAGTCTCAATACTTAATTTTGATTTTTCTGATGTCTACACTTTATTTACCTTAGAAAAAATGCATTCAGTCGTAGCATTAGTTCCTGGTAAGGAGAGCGCGTATTCCACAATTTTTAGTGTATGGAACATGGTTTGTTTCAAAATGGTGAAATATTTCTAACCATTTGTTCTCTATTGTGATTTTTGCTGATGCCCAAGATTTAACCTTTTCCTTATCAATATTTTTAATAATGATACCTCATTAAAAAGATCATTTTCAGAAATATTACTATATGGGAAATTTTGAGTAATATGATCGAATGATTTTTGCACATCATTCCAATTAAGTTCTTGTTGTAATGTAACCCAATGAAAATGTTCAATAGTATTTTAATGTATCATCCACTCTTCTAAATAATCTATGCAGTTACTATAGAACTTTTTTACGTGATTCATGATATCTGCACAATTTATTGCACCTTGTTCTTCTAGCTGGCTTATACTATTACAGATAGTTAACAGAAGAAAATTATTTCTAACCACTCTTGACACTGAAATTTTAAATTATTAACTTCATTTGCTACTTCGATTACCAAAATTTTGTCACCTTCAATAAGTTTTATAGCATTTTGAAAAAGAGCTACTTGATTGTGTACAAACGCTAGCCAAATTTTTGAAGATTGTTTTTCAAAAAACTCTTCTAAAATTCTAGGACATTTATCCTGTGATAGAAAGTAGGATTTCAAAGGATCGTATAGTTTCAAAATTCTTTCAACAGCTGGCAAAAGAGCTAACCAGCATGTTTTACTGTATCCAAGTATTTTCTGATATTCAACTTCCTCAGTTTCACAAAATTCTTTAAGCATTTCAACGTACACAGTGTATATATAGAAATAAGAATATATTTTAATAACAATATTTTCCACATCTACGGGCAACAAATCAGCAGCTATTTGAATGGCGTTATGTATTATGTAGATTCCCTTCCCGTTCTCCCACCGTTCGCTAGCTTGTCGTGCATTCTTTCCAAAAATCAGGACTTTTTTAAAACACTGCGGGACGGGGGACAAATTGTTAAAATTCGGGACGTCTGGTCACCTTAATAATGCCAGCTTGCAATACAGACAGACCATAGCAGTCTCTACATTTCAACAAAATGCATAAGGGTTTCATTACGCCACCACACTTAGCCTTATCACTTTCCCTTGTTGTTTGGTGGGGATTTTTGCCAGTCGGGCGGGCAATGTGGTGCTTGCTGGGCAGCCCACACCTGTATATGAAGCCCTAGGTTGCAGAAAGCTATAAACCCACTGCCATCGAATCAATTTTGACTCAGAATGGCCCTTTATAGGACTTCTGAGGAGAAAAGCCCCCCCTATCTTTCTCCTCCGAGCAGGTTGTAGGGTTGAACTGTTGTCCTTGTGTTTAGCAGTCCAGCACTTACCTGATAGCGCCCCAAGGGCTCCTGGGAGAAGGCTATGGGAATCCTAAATCCATTCACACATAGACTCAGCCTCCACCTCCACTGAATTCTTTCTGACCATTGACCTCCAGTGGGGAGGGAGAGTCCCACCCTCAGGAACTTGCCTGGGCCACACCCTTGGAGGAAATTGAGGGGCGAGGGTCACATGGTGATGAGTCACATCCAGATAAAGATGGTCAGAGGGCTTCAGAGCCAATTCTGTAAACTTTTCTAATACGTATTGGTGGGTCTAACTCATTCATGGTTGGGTCCCCACTCTTCCCACCCCACCCCACACCCAATTCTATAGTCCACCTACAACTGTGATGAATCGGACTGCCACTCATCACGACTGTGTGACAATTTCCTTTGTTAACGTGCCCTAGTTAAGTAGCGAAGCGGCTGTGAAACCTTTGGACACCACTATGCATTCTTGCTGATCTTTTCCCTCATCTAGATCATTCGTCTTTGTCTCCTCTTTTTCCTGTTTTAAAATTCAAAAGGGGTTGCTATAAAACATTTAAATGTGGGGTTTCTTTTTCCCCTAGAAGGACCCCTGATGGCATAGTTGGTTACACATTGGGCCACTAACCACAAGGTCAGCAGTTCAAAACCACCTGCCACTCTGCTCCAGAAAGATGAGGTTTTCTGCACCCACAAAGAGTTACCATCCCAGAAACCCATAAGGCGGTTCTACCCTGTCCTATAGGGTTACTATAAGTTGGAATCAACCTAATGGTAGTGAGCCCCCCCCCACCCCCCAGAACACAACTGTATTAGAGTTTAAATTCTGAGCAGCCCAGTTTAGAAAAGGCTATGGTGGCAGTGACAACCCAAAATCCATTTGCAGGGTTCCCACTTGATTCAGGGTCCATTGAATTCTTTCAGATCATTAATCAAGGATGTAGACATTGTTGGCCTCAGGCAGAGTGCCTAGGAAAGTATATTATCTCCACCCCTCTCCAGCCAGCTCAGGGAGAAAGCAGTCTCTCTTAGTGGCTTGCCTGGATGTGTCCTTAAAAAAGGTCACTGTACTGGGGAGGATACAAGGGGTTGCAAAGTCATGAGTCCTGACCTATCAGTCTCATCCTGACTGCCTTGGTCAGAGGGCCTTGGACCAATCTTGTAGGCCCTTCTACCTCACCTAATGTATGTCTTCCAATCCTGGTCCTATTCCTGTTCCTGTAGTCCCAAGTGTAACGGATGTACTGACCTGCCACCAATCATGAGTTTATGACAATTTCTTTAGTTCCATGCCTTATTTAACTAGCACCCCACCTTTGAGTCCCTGGACACCATGTTGCCCTCATGCTAATGGCCATACTCATCCTGTTGTATCTGTCTTTGTGTCATCTGTCTCTCTTAAGACTTAATAAATGTTCTCCTTAAATTGTGTTTGAGATTGTGGTCTCTTTCGAACCCTAAAATACAACCCGTAATGATCATGCCCTCCTTTAAGTTTCAGTCTGCTCTTCTAACCCCCCCTCATGGAGTGTATGCTTGGCGTTTCACACAGAGCAGATTAGAGCCAGGAATATTCCACACGTGGTACACTCTTTCTTATTCCATGACATCTGCCCTCATCCCCATTGCCCCTTGAGATTCTCAACCTTGACAGTATATTAGAGTCACCTGAGGAACTTTATAAAGCATGTTGATGTCCAAACGCTACTCCCCATATAATCTGATTTGATAGATTTGTGGTAAAGACTGTGCAATGGGTATTTTAAAATATACAATTCTATCTTACAAGTCAGATTAGACCAGAACATGCACACTGCTATACATAAGAACCCACAACACAGGGAATCTAGAACAGATAAACCCCTCAGGGCCAACAATGAGAGTAGAAACACCAGAAGGATTTGGGGAGAGTGGGGGGAGAAAGAGGGAATCAATCACAAGGATCAACCTTTACCCCCCTCCCAGAGGGACGAAAAATGGAAAAGTGGGTAAGGGGCAACAGAAGATGATATATGATATGAAAATAATAATCTATAACTTTTTAAAGGTTCATAAGGGAGGGTGGGTGGGAGAGGGAGGGGGAAGAAATGGGGAGCTGATATCAGGGTATCAAGTGGGAAGAGAATGCTTTAAAAATGATGATGGCAAAATAAAGAGAGAAAGAAAATGGCAGCATATGTGAAAATGTGCTTGACACACTGGGTGAATGTATCGATTGTGATAAGAGATGTAAGAGCCCCCAATAAAAGTATTTAAAAAAAGATATCATCACACACAAATTATATATGTAATATATATATATATATGTATGTATGTATGTATATCTCCCCAGGTGGTTCTAATGTGTGACTAGGTTTGAGACCACTGCTTCAGCATTTCACTTCTCATCTCTGGCTACCCAGAGTCCCCCCTACCCGCACCCCCTTAAACCTATTTGCCTTCTAAAATCTGTAATTAATCCCTTTCCCTCAAAAACAAAACCAAATGAAACTTTCCATGTTCCCAGGGCAGCCAATCACAGTTCAAGCTTGCCTGAAAGCAAAGTGACTCTCTGATAACAACCCGATTTAAACTATTTGAATAGCTGAGGCTGTGGACGTATTTTTGCATTTCAATTGGTAGGAATGATATTATTCAAGCTGGAGGTTAAAGAATGTCATTTTCCTGACCCTGGAAAATGGTCAGTTCTCTACCAGGACTTCTGAAAGGTTCCTGACCTTCTTGGGGCTCTGTGATCTTGAGCCCAAGTGGAAAAATCCTGACAGTGAACTGTGATTCAGATCAGTATCCCCCAGCAGACATTCCCATTGTCTTTGCCCCACATCATCTTGATCTGGAAAGCACAGCCCCCTGCCCACCTGGAATGGAGTTGGGAGATGGTGGCTTTACAGGAAGAGTGCTGCAGGGAACTACAACTGCGCTTTCAATGGGTCAACAGGGGCCAAGGTGTCTTTATTGGAGTTTCCCTTGGTAAACAACCCAGGTGGAGCATCACTAAGCACTTGGTAGCTGACAGAAAGTCTAGTATTTTGGACCCCCACCCTGTCATCAAGTTGATTGTCTCAAATGACCCTGTAAGACAGGGTAGAATCATGTCTCCTCCCTCTCCCCCTCCTCCCCCCTCCCCGCCCCGTCTCTGAGACAACAACTAACTACCGTCCTCCCTCTGAGGATGACCTGGCAATCTTCCTATGTAAAGATGACAACCAAGCAAGCCCTATAGGACAAATCTTCTCTCACATGGGGTCGATGTGAGCCGGGTACATCACAACAGCCACAGGTAAGACTACACAGGACGGGAGCACAGGGTGCTGAACAGAGAGGACATCTTTTCTCAACTATGGTTGGGGCCTGTGCCTTACAGTTTATAAAATCCTTTGACTTTTACCCTGGTTTATGGTCCAAGTGAAGGAATTTGGACTTTATCCTGAAGGCCGTGGGAAAGGACTGCAGAGCTCCGCAGCATGGTCAGATTGGTGTTTTGAAAATCACTCCATGTCCTGGGCAGAGAGTACATTGGAAAGGTGCACACCTAGAGGTTGGGGAAAAAAAGTATGAGTTGCCAAAATCTTCCTGGAGGAGACGATGGTGACCTGGCAGAAGTGAGGGTGAGAACGGAAACAAGTGGATAGATTCCAGAAATCCTGAGTTAGAATCAGTGATTGGTGATTGTTTGGAAATGTCATGGATGGTATCAAAGGCATGTGTCAAAGATGACTTCTAGGTATCTGCTTGAGAAACAGAATGATGGAGAAGTGCCT
The DNA here is from genome assembly GCF_050624435.1 of Tenrec ecaudatus. NCBI lineage: Eukaryota > Metazoa > Chordata > Mammalia > Afrosoricida > Tenrecidae > Tenrec > Tenrec ecaudatus. The sequence continues at coordinate 86,065,398 of NC_134545.1, read as the reverse complement.
TTTTTAAAAAGACAGGGGACATGGTAGAAGAGAGGATAACCGGTTCTTTTGTGAACATAATTGCTGTAGAAGCATCTACGAGATTTTTACATGGATGTGGACCCTGAAGAGACCATTCGGACTAGAGAAGCTAGAGAGAGACTTGAGGTGCAGATGGGTGGTCCCTGAAGCAGACAGGTGGTCACTGGAGTCATGGAAAGGATAGAATCACTCAGGAAGGTACATGCAGTAGGAATAACCACAGGTCTCAAGCAGAGTCCTAAAGAACATTAAGAATTGCACACGGGCTGCTTAGAAGCCCATGAAGTGGCCCGAGAGGCAGGAGGAAAACCCAGCGAGAGTGGGAAACAGGCCAGACTGCAGGGGGTTGAAGGCCTGGAAGGTAGGGAATTGGAGACTACTGAGTCTCCTCTTATAAAACATGCAGCTGTTGAGGAGAGGAAGTTGGTTAGAGGTAGAAGTTGGAGCTCCAGGGAAACTGTGAGTGTTGAAGCTTTAGTTCTTTAGGAAACTGAGGTAGCTGAGCACTAAGTGCAATGTATGAACCCTAATTGAACCCTGGAACAACACACATGCATGCATACACATGCATGCACACACAGAAGACAGCTATGTTGTTATTAATGCATTAATCTTATAAGCCACTACGTGTCGGTTTTTCGTGTTGTGGTGGCTTCTGTGATGTCACCAGTATTTCCAAGACCAGCAGGGTCACCCAAGAGGAACAGGTTTCAGCAGAGCTTCCAGACTGAGAACAGACTACAAAGGAGGTATAGGTTGTCCACTTCTGAGGGATCACTGAAAATCTCATGAATAGCAGCAGAACATGGTCAGATACAGTGTCACAAGATGAGCCTCTTAGTTTGGAAGGCATTGAAGAGATTATCGAGGAAGATCTGCCTTCTCAAGGCAGAGTCCACGGGCAGTATTTTCTTCTGTTGTACACGCAGTCCCTATGAGCTGCAGCCAATTCCAAGGCGCCTAGTACAACATGATAAAGGTGCATCCAGTTGACTTTGACATCTAGTAACCTGTGTGACAGAGCAGAGCTGTCCCATAGGGTTTGTTTAGCTGCAATCTTACGGAAGTAGATCACCGGGCCTTTGACCCAAACAGCTACTAGGTGCATTTGACCTGCCAGCCTTTCGGTTAGCCGCAAAGAGCTTAATGATATATGCCACTCCTCAAGATAGTGTAAAAGGCATTATTGGAGCAATCAAGGAAGAACTGAATATGGACTGTAGATTATTACACTCATATTATAGCCAGCTTAAATTTCCTGAGTGTAATACTTTTATTGTGAGAACGAGAGAATGCCCTCGATCATGGGAAATATATGTTGAAGTAGTTAGGGCAAAATATGATGATGCCTGCAACGAATCCTCCACTAGTTTAGGGGGAGTGTGAATATGATGATGCCTGCAACGAATCCTCCACTAGTTTAGGGGGAGCGTGTGTGTGTGTGTGTGTGTGTGTGTGTGTGTGTGTGTGTGTGTGTGTAGGGGAGAGAAGGAACTCAAGAAAATCACCAAACAGAATAAAATGTTAAAAGTTTATCATGGGATTATGGCTGTGGGAAGGCATTATCCTGCTGTGACAGAAAGGAAGAATAATCTAGGTGCAAATGCAGGTCCAGTGTAGAGCTACAGTTGCTGTTTAAAGGATGTTGGAATCATATGGCTTTGGACGGCCATCAAGCCTATTCACAGCGACCCTGTCTACCCAAGACAGGATAGAACTGCCCCTGTGAGTTTACAAGACTAACTCTTTGCAGGAATAGAAAGCCCCATCTTTCTCCCTAGGAGGGGCTGGTGGTTTCAGCCCAACATGTAAGCACTACAGGACCACGGTTCCTTCATTACAACAAATAAACCCAAAGTAGCTTTTGTTAGATTCATATTGTTCTACAGTGGTTCTCAACCAAGGGGAATGTTGTGCCCTAGGGGATATTGGCAATTTCTAGAGACAGTTTTGTTTGTAACAATGGTGTGTGTGTGTGTGTGTGTGCTGGCATCTAGTGAATAAGTTCAAGGATGCTGCCAGACATCCTGTGAGTCACAGGACAGCCCACCATAACACAGAACTATCTGGCCCAAAATGCCAATAGTGCTTAGTGTGAGAAACCCATTTCTGGACCAAATCTTTCCAAAAGAGTATCTTCTTAGTCCATATAAAGTATCTAGAGCACTGGTACATAGAAAGAACTCAGTAAATATTAAGCATTATAGTAACTGACTTTCAACTCCAGAGACTAAGAGGCCATTCCTTCTTCATTGTCTATGGAGAAGACTGAGGGGGTAGAAACTATCACATATTGTGATGAGTGCTTTTAAGTGAGGGATGTAGAAAATACAATGGTGGCATCCAATTGATAGTAACTAGCTCTGCTGAGGGAACAAGGAAAGGCTTATAAAGCAATAATATTTCAGATAGACTGGAAAGGATAATGAATAGGTACTTTACACTTTGTTTACTATTTCTCTAACAGGTTGTCTTCATAGATATGAGTACACATTTTCATTTTGCTTTTATCATGGTAGCCTGTACTAAGAAATGCAGATCCATTAGAAAGCACTGAGCCATGGAGTACCTGGAGGCCAGACACACTCCATCACCTGCTATTTGCAGTAGAGAGAGGAGCAGAGGGCATTAGTTCTGTGGTGTTTCTAGGTCTAGGAGATGGTTAGACCATCAATGTAACCATTGGTTAGAAAATCCATCGTGCTTCTCTTTCTACGTGCATTATTTCATGTCAATACGTTGTCTACACACACCAGAGAAACAGAATAAAATATAGAATGAAAATAGAATAATAAGAACAAAAACATAAAAAACCAGAATAGAACAAAAAATAGAATGCTCTAGAACACAGATATGTTCAAACTAGATTTCATTACAACATTCCAGGCTATTCATCTGTATAAACTGTCTATTGCTACATAACAAATTTTAGGACTGGGACACGGAAAGTATAAAGTGGCACCAAATGAATGTATGTATGTGTGTAATCGAAAAACTGGCCATTTAAATCCATTCAGCAGCATCATGGAAGAAAAGTCTGGAAATCTGCTTCCATAAAAATTACCACCCCAAAAAAAATAATTAAAATAGAATTTTAAAAAATTTACCACCCCTCAGAAAAATTCACTTCAGAGAACAGCACTGAAGCTGCAACTCAGGGAAAGGGACATGGCTGATCAGAGCACACAGGAGCAAATGAAGGGGAAGGAAGAGCGTGAGCCTTGAGGACGGTATCCCTGCTCAGAGCAGCCAATGCAGAGAAAACCGGATGGCCGGCCCTACTATGACACACGACATCCCTCACTGACCCATAGCCCTACAGGGGACAACACTGGAGACACTGCGGGAATTACACCCAATCTGACCCCCCCACACTAAGGCAAAACACTGATGGCATGTAACAGAACAGCACGGGGGGGAACAAAGCAATGAAGTCCCCAGGGAATACCAGACATAGACTTTGGGGCCAGGGCATGGCACTACATCAGCCTCGACCAGAAAACACACCTAAAGGTCAACAAACAGACCTTGAACTATTTACAGGCTTTTCTTTGTTTTTTGGTCATTGGTATTTTGTTGTTGTTGCTTGGTTTTTTATTGTTTCTATTTGGTTTCCCAGGTTGTGACGCACAGAGGTGGATGCTGAGAGATAACTGAAGGAATGGTTCATAGAGGATACAGGGGTAGAGGGTGGGTAAGAGAAAGGGAGGGTGAAGGGACTTCAGGAGGAAACAGGGAAGGCAGGAATGGAGAGGGAGAACTAGAACTGATTGTGATTACACAACTCATTTTAAAGGCAATTTAGCCACGGGTGGGAAATATTCTAAAATTGATGTGGTGATGATTGTATTATTCTTCTTTATGTGATTGAATGATTGAACTATTGAAGTGCATGATGTGTGGAATCATGCCAAAAATGTAAAATAATAATTAAAATTAAATTACTAAAAAAAAAAAGAGTTAAAGTTTCAGGAACTCACAGGGAAGTTCTAACCTTTCCTATAGGGTCACTATGAATCAGAATCAACTCAATGACAGTTGGACATTTAAAAGCATAGCCTGAAAAAGAGGGAAGCTCCTTTTGTTTTCCATAACATTCTTACTGCTAGCCTAGAGGACACATTTGATGGCTGAAGTTCTAGTAGGTATCTTGGGCCATACCGTGAATGGTCAAGTGTTTGCCATAGGTTGGGTTCCCCACAGTCACACTAAGGTAAGGATTTTTGTGAAGCTAGTTGTTCAAGAAGCATTCCCAAAATAAAACATGAATAGGAGAGTAACAGGATAGGGAAGAAAGCCAAACTAGGGTAAAATGTCAAACCAAGCCCCTCAGGAACATCTTGCCTGGATCCGACAAGGGCACGCTGAAGTCAGTAGAGTCATATCTCAGGGGCCAAGGAGCATACCTCCCACGCACAGCAGTCATTGGCTAAGGGTTGACCTAGGAGTAGATGTGAATTCCCAGGCATGCAGTCTAGGTGGGCTCCAGGACCTGAGGACAGCCTCCCACAAAGAGCCTTCGGATGCTGGCTGTTAGGGGTGAAAGCAGCACGAGAGGAACTGGTCTGCACAAAACATGGGAACTGGAGCTGTGGGGAGATGGGCTGGAGCATGACCGCATCTGCTACAGTCATGGCACCTGGATTCCCTTTCAGATCATCTAATCCCAGGGCCTGAAAGCAGCAACAATGTCTCATATATTAAACCCACTACCATGAAGTCGATTCCGACTCATAGCAGCCCAATCTTTACAAAAACAGCCTCCTCTTTCACCTAGACAGCAGCTGGTAAGCTTGGACCATCCGCTTTGGGGTTAGCAGTCTAACACTGACCCAACAGTTCCCCCAGGTCTTTTTCATGTAGTAAAAGTGGCATTCAAAGCAGAAACTGCTGTTTGAGTGAACAACAGGAGTAGTCAATTTGATTATAAACAATATACTTTATATATTTGCTGCACATTTTTCTGGCTTAGGGAGATTAATCAAGTGTCAGCTATTCTGACAACGTTACAAAGCTGTGTTTTCCCCATGCTTTCAGGCTTAAATTTGTTAGACACTGTTTGACCAATAGTATTTACCACACTTCATTTTGCAGACTTTTATTTAGTACAGGCTTTCTTTCTTTTTAACTAGTCGGTCTCCTGAGCCTACCACTACCAGTCTTTCTAGTTAGAAGTATCTTTTATTTCTTTGGCTACTAATATTTTCCAGATATCTGCATCATCAGAAGCCCTTTTTTTTCATTTGATCTTCCTCCTTCCCAGGAAATACTGTTGGAGGATGAGATGATCAGGCCCAGGATTAGTTCCATCAGTGAGTGTTACATAGTCACTATGTGCATATCACTCTGTAACAAGGTCCTGCTTCCAATAAGTTTTCCACTTTCTAAAAATTAATAAAACAATTCTGGCTCAGAGCACTCTTACAGGACAGAGTAGAACTGACCCATAGGGTTTCCAAGGCTGTAAATCTTATGGAAGCAGACTTCTACATCTTTCTCCCAGGGAACAGCAACTAAGGAGTTTGAACTACCAACCTTCCTGATAGCAACCCAATGCTTAACCACGGGCCCACCAGAGCTCCTTCTTCCATTTTTAGGGGAAATGAAATAGGAGAATGCCGACTAACTAGGGCTTTATTGACAATAGTATGAACCTTTTTCAGACAGAGTCTCTGCATAGGGAAACTTCATTATTTGAGGAGTGTTTCATTAAGGAGCTATTTCCAATGACATGGGCAGGATTTAGGGAAACCAGCCAGGGACCGTGCATATCCCTGGGCTAGTAACAGCCAGGAGTGTGTGGTGGTGCGAATAGTCAATATGCACTGCTAACTGAAAGACTGATGGTCCAGGACACCTCATTAGAGAAGAAAATCCTCATGATCTAATTCTCAAATGTCAGTATCTGAAAACCCTATGGAGCATCGTTCGACTGTCATACACACAGACAGGGTTACCAGGGATTGGAATAAACACAAGGCAATTTGTATAGCAGCAACAGAGTGCCCTGTCTCTGCTGGGCCTGAAAAGTCAAGGGGAGGCTTTCCAAGACCCTGAGCACATAACTATGGGGGAAGGGCCACCACACAAGAGCAAGAGCCTTCTGACGGTGTTGATGAGAACACCAAGAACTACTTTGCAAGACATTGAACTACACTGCAAGACGTAAAACTTCCCTGCAGGATGCTGAACCATATTTCACTGATGAACATAAGTGACTCCGTTTTGAGAAAGACTAAAAGCCCAGTAAGAAATGCTGACTCTTCCATGATGGTCACCATCATGACGCAATCACTGAAGACAAAGCGGGTACATAAGAAAATGTGGTGAAGACATCGCTTCTCGGCCTTTTGGCTAAGATCAAGAAAATGTGGTGAAGAAAGCTGATGGAGCCCGGCTATCGCATCTAGGGTCTTAAAGACTTGAAGGTAAACAAGCGGCCATCTAGCTCAGAAGCAACAAAGTCCACATGGAAGAAGCACACCAGCCTGTGTGATCATGAGGTGTGGAAGGGATCAGTTATCAGGCATCAAAGAACAAAAAATCATATCATTGTGTGCTCACCTCCCTGATACAATTGCTAAAGACAAATGGGTGCATAAGCAAATGTGATAAAGAAAGCTGATGGCGCCTGGCTATCAAAAGATAGGGATGAGGTATCAGGCATCAAAGAATAAAAAATCATATCATTGTGAATGAGGGGGAGTGTGGAGTGGGGAACCAAAGCCCATCTGCAGACAACTGGACATCTCCTTACAGAAGGGTTGTGGGGAGGAGACCAGCCAGTCAGGGTATAGTGTAGCAAAGATGAAACATACAACTTTCCTCTATTTTCTAAATACTTCCTCCCCCCACACATCCCCACACTATCATGATGCCAATTCTACCTTACAAATCTGGCTAGACCAGAGGATGTGCACTGGTACAGATAGGAACTGGAAACATAGGGAATCCAGGGTGGATGATCCCTTCAGGACCAGTGGTGAGAGTGGTGATACCAGGAGGGTGAAGGGATGGTAGGTTAGAAAGGGGGAACTGGTTACAGGGATATACATATAACCTCCTCCCTGGGGGACAGACAACAGAAAGTGGGTGAAGGGAGACATTGGACAGTGTAAGATATGACAAAATAATAATTTATAAATTACCAAGGGTTCATGAGCGAGGGGGAACGGGGTAGGGGCAATGAGGAGCTGATGCCAGGGGCTTGGGTGGAGAGCAAATGCTTTGAGAATGATGAGGGTAAAGAATGTACAAATGTGCTTTATGCAATTGATGTATGTATGGGTTGTGATAAGAGTTGTATGAGCCCCCAATAAAATGATGAAAAGAAACAAACACTAAGAAATACTGACTCATGACAGACTCGCTGCAATGAAGTAAACAACCCACCAGGGCAGCGGCGCAGAGCCACCCCGGCATGTCTAGGTAACCCGATAAGACTTTGGCCGCATGCTGCAGAATTTCCAGAATGATGTAAAAGAGCCAGCAAGACCGCCTATAAAAGGCCGGGATAGGAAGAGGAACTCAGAGAACTAGAAACCAAGGAGGAGGCATCAGCTCCTGCTCTCTTCAATTCCACTCCTTCATCTACTGATGAAAGCCATGCCCAACAGGACTAAGGGCCAGTAACTGATAAGGTGCTGAATAATCTTGTTACCATTCTAGCTAATGACTTAAGTTAATTTTCACATTGTCAGATTGTTTGATGTGTGTTTGAAGTGAATAAACCGAACATTCAAAAATGTTAAAGAGCGTTAAGTAACTCCAAGGAAAGAATCTGGAAGGATACAGTCCCCTGTGTCACTCTCCTCTTACCCTTTAATCCTCTCATATATGATGGTGTCCAAACACAAACCGAAGCCCAGGGAAAGGGAGCTTTTGAGAACAGTTCATAGGGATTTATTTCCCAGGGTCGAGAGCAGGGTAGGGAAAGTTGGAGTTGTCTGGAAGGGCAGAGTGGAGGAGATCTAGAAGCTGCAAGACCATCATGGCAGGTCATTCAAGGAGGTCCCAGAAGTAGGCAGCAGAAAAACCTCCAGGGGGAACATAAGCCAGAAAGAGCTTCTAAAATGGTAAACAGAAATCTAGACAGCAAGACTGTTGGTCACAAGGAGGTCTGGGAGCAGAGTGGAACAGGAGGTCAAGGGAAGTAGAACTTGAACGACAGTGAATTCCCCTTGTATTGAATGCAATATCCTCTGTGTGGCAAGAGACAGTTTTTTACGAGGAACATCTCTGAGGTAGGGGAACAAACAGGGTGGAGGAGGGAGCCCAGGCTGCTAGACCATGTTCAATCCCAGAACATTTGTCTTCTTGGGATTCTCCTGCAATTGTCCCTACTATCACCACTGTATTTGGATCCCAGGAATCTATGACTGCCCTTTTCTCATCTGCCCAAATGCAAATGAAACCAGCTTGGTCTGTCATTACCACAGTTAAAATAGGCTGGCATTTTCACTCACACACACACACACACACACACACACACACAAAATTAAAAAAATAAATGATAACTTTACTTCAGGAACAGCCAAGAAAAAGAAACACAGGCACAAAGGGGAAAAAGACATAGAACATATGTGCATTTAACTTTTAAGTATGTAAACATTTCAACAGAGAAAGGTAAAAAGAATGATATCATAAGTCCCCTTTTAACCATGACTCCGTCTCACAAATAATGACTTGTGGCCACTTTTGCTTCATGTGTCCCCCACCCCCCACCGCACCATCCACTTATTTCCCTCTCTTCTGAATTAACCTTGAAGCAAAGCTGAGGTGTATTATTTCAACCATAAATATTTCAGTAGCTTGGAATGTGTAAGGTCCTCCAGCTCTGTACTAATTCCCGATCTCAAACCTTCCCGAGCACAGTGTTCTTGTCCTAAGCCAGTATCCCTCTAAATATTTATTCAACGGACTCATGACTGCATGCTCCTTTTTAATCTCATGGTGGTTTCAATTGCCTCATATACTTGTGAAATTTGGACCTTGAATAAGGAATTCTGAAAAATAATCAATTCATTTGAATTGTGGTGCTGGCAAAGAATATTGACAGTGGACCAAAAGGACAAACCGATCTGTCTTGGAGGAAGTACAACCAGAAGGCTCCTTAGAGGCAGGATGAGGAGACTTTGTCTCACATACTTTGGACATGTCAGGAGAGACCAGCCCCTGGAGGAGGACATCATGCTTGGTACAGTAGAGGGTCATCGAAGAGGAAGAAGGTGCGACAAGATGGATTGAGCCAGTGGCTGCAACAATAGGCTTTGACATTACAATTGTGAGGATGGGGCCGCACCGGGAAGCATTTTGTTCTGTTGTGCACAGGCTTGCCGTGAGTCCCAACCAACGCCATGGTACCTAACAGCAGTAACAAGTTCCAAACTGTCAGAGAACTGTCTCAAACGTGTCCCGGCTGACAGAGAACAACCTATTTCCCTATTTAAACTTTATAGACAGTCTCTGGGTTCTCCCTGTTTTGGACATGAACTGGGTTCCCAGGTAAAGTAGTTAACATGGGAAACTCAGACCTCAGTCTCACTGTCATGGAATCAAGTATGAGTCTTAACAGTCCTGTAGGACAGGGTCGAACCGGGCTCTGTGGGTTTCGGAGACTAACTCTTTGGGAGGAGAAAGCCCCATCTTTCTCCCGTGTAATGGCTCGTGGCTTAGAGCTGCAGTCCTCCATGTAACTCTGCTACCAGGGCTCCTCGTTCGTGGTAAAGGCTCAGAAATTTTTCACGGCGGTGATGATGGTGATGGCAAGGCCCTAACAGAGAATGGTCTCAAGGACTTAAAGACTCCATGGCAGATCTGGACTCGAGGTCAGTCTTTGTTCCATCATGCTGCTGTAACACAACAGGTAGGCGACTTGACAGAACAGAAAGTTGTTTTCCCGAGGTTCAGGAAATAGATGTCTGAATTCCAAACCCTGGCTCTAGGAGGAGGCTCTCGGCTGGCTCTGGAGGGGAAAATCCTGTCTCAGCTTCTCTCACCTCAATTCCTTGGTGATCTGAACTACCTTACCTGCAAGTGGCACCTACTGTTTGTGTCACCTTGTCTCTGCCTAGTCTACCCTTTTTCTATATCAACAGTAATTAGGTTGCAGACGCACCTTGTACCATATTACCTCATTAACAAAACAAAAACCCTGATTGCAAATGGAACTTTCTCTACAGGTATCCCTTTGCTGTCCAGTCAACCCCAACACACAGGGACCCTCAAAAGCAGAACAGACCTGCCTTATAGAGTTTCCAACGCCGTCATCTGGACTAGCTTTCTTCCAAGGATTAGCTGGCAGGTTTGAACTACTGATCTTTCAGTTAGCAGTCAAAAGCTCAACCAGTCCACATTCCCGGTGCTCCTTTCCATAGATAGGTATGTTGCTGTCAGTGGGTGCCATCAAGTCTGGTCCTCCTCACAGGGCCTCTGTGCTCAACAGGAGGAGACACCGTCCCGTCCTGACTATTGTTCTTTGGTTTGTGCCCTGTGTGGCAGCCACGAGGTCCATCTTGGTGGAGAGCCTTTCTCTTTTTCACTGAGCCCTACCTTAACCAGCATCAGCGAGGGCTTTCTCTAGGAGCTGGTCCCTCGTTATATCCTGTCCAAAGTATATGAGTGCCAGTCTCATTTTTATCAATCCCAGGAAGCATCCTGACTATCTTTTAAAACACATCTTTTTTGTGTGTTGTAGCCGAGTGCTCAAACTTCATGCCACCAGGGCTCCTTACCACATCTTTTTTTTAAAAAAATGAATGTATTAAAGAATGTTTGTAGGAAGGCAACAACATACGTGTGTGTGTGTGTGTGTGTGTGGTTTATTTCCTGCCTTTTATTGTCATCCTTAACTTTTTTTCTTTGAGCTTTTTATTGGAGCAGATCCGTTCACCATTTAACAATTCATAAGCATTTTGTTTCATGCCATTGATTGAAATTCCTACAATGTAACATCTCTCAGCCCATTTCTTTCCTGTCATTTCCTATTTCGATCCTTCCTTCGTTTCTAACTTTTATGCCCTTTGTCCCTGAGTAAATGCTGCTCTTTAGATGTCACATGGTTGATTATTCTAAGATGTGCATAATGCAGTAATATTGGTTTCCCCCTTGGCTGAAAATTCAACCTTGTGGGTGAGTTCATTTTCAAGTCTAAAGGGCCATTGCCTCAGAGGTTCCACCAGTCTCTACCCAACCAGTAAGTCTGTTTTTTTTAAATGATTTTTTCCTCCACTCTCTCCAGGACCTTCAAATGCGATGCCTTTCTTCGTAGTTGATAGTGGTAATTAGACACCATCTAGTTCTTCTTCTGACCTCTAGGTTGTGGATACCAATGTCACATGGTCCATTAGCTCATTGGACTAATTGTTTCCATGAGTCTTTCATTTTTATCCCTCTTTTTTCCTCTGCATTAGAAGAGCCAATAGTTGTACCTTTGATGGCAACCTCTGAGCTTTTAAGATCCCCATCACTACTTACATTGTCTTTCTGGCCTATGTTAGGGAATTTACTTTAGTTACCTCCTCTGAGAGGCTCATTCTCCCAAAATGTGTGCTTGTGTATAAGCAGTTTTCATAACCTTGCCTTCTATATATTTCAACACATTTATGAATAAATTTACAGAATTGGTAAATACCCATGTGCACATATTCTCTGTCAAGTCTATATAGATATATTTGTAGATATACTCCCACTCTCCCAAACAATTTTTGATTTGACATTTAAAAAAGAAAAAAGGTTTTTCATGCTGTATAATAAAGAAGCAAAGTTACAAGCTTCTTTGTACTGGAATTCTATGCTCGTATAGCACAGTGTAGTTATTTCCACACTGCTAGAATAAAATGTAAAAGGCTCTTCTTGTCTTCCCTTCAGAATCAATGAATAAAAACAGAAGATGGCATGGAAAAGGCTCTCCCCACCCCCACCTTATTCTGTAGTATTGGAGCCAGTAATTTTACCATCACAGGCTACAATTTTCATTTTTCCTGCTTTAACGAACTCTGTTATTTCTCTGAATTCAGCATCATTCAAAACAAAAGCCCACGTTATCACAAAATCTGAATGTATTTAGCAAATCAAACCAAACTCATTGTTATTGAGTTGATTCCAAATCATTGCAACTCTAGGACAAAGTAGAACTGCCCCCTGTAGATTTCTGAGGCTAGATCTTTAGGGGACTAGAAGGCCTCATCTTTCTTCCCTAGCGCAACTGACCTCCGGTTAGCAGCCCAATACATAACCCACTATGTTTCTAGGGCTCCTTCCTTACGAGTATTTAGAGAGCACCGGAAATTGACTCTGTTCCAGACCCTCTGAGCCAATGCTGAATTTATAGCCTTATCACACCAAAGTAGAACTTGACAGATCAGGCGGAGGATAATCTGTTGAGACAGTCTAGGCTCATGCAGGCTCTCCTAAAGGCTCTTTCCCAAGTGTTATTTCTGTCTATGTGACATGCTATGGTTCAGGTGGAAGAAATGGTTTTCTTACTCAGGCTTACACGGACACCCTGCGGGAAAGGTGCTTCCTGCGTCAGAGCAGCCCAACAAGAGAAGCCTCTGGCTGGACTTCTTTCGAGACAGATTCGCTCGGCAGTCTTCAGTCTAGGCTATTCTCCAATGTTTTTCATCAACACTCTCATGCAAAGGCATCACTTCTTGTTTGGTCTTCCTTACTGATTCTCTAGCTTTCACATATATATATGGTGATTAAAAATATTAGCTCTTGGATCAGGCGCCTCAGTCCTAAAGGTGTTATTATTATTGTTGTTTTTTTTAACACTTTAAAGAGGTATTTTGCAACAGGATTGTTCAATGCAATATATCATTTGATTTCTTGACTGTTGTTCCCATGAGCCATGGGTGTTGATTGTGGATTCAAGTACAATGAAATCTTTAACAACTTTAATATTGCCCCATTTATCATGATGCTGTGTATTGGTCCACTTGTGAGGATTTATTTTTTTAATTTACAGCATTTTCTTTTCTTTTTTCTAATTTTAATTTTTATTATTTTTTCTTCTTTAAAATCACTTTATTGGGGGCTCTTAAAATATTATAACAACCCATAAATTAATTATATAAAGCAAATTTATACATATGTTGCCGTTGTCATTTTCAAAACATTATCTTTCTACTAGAGCCCTTGGTATCAGGTCCTCCTTCCCCCACGAGTCCTTAATTTTATATATATATAAAATTATATATAATTATATATATATCTTACACCTATATATATATGTATATATATATATCTTATACCATCCACTGTATCCCTTCACCCATGTTTCTGTATTCATCCCCCCTAAGGTACGTGTAGGGGCGTTATACATCCATCATTATTATCAGTTCCCACTTTCTCCCCCTGCCCCCCACCTTTCCCCCACCCTCATAGTATCCCTACTCCCAATACTGTTTCTGAGGGTCTATCTGTAATGGATTCCGTGTGTCAAAAGCCCTTATCTGTACCAATGTACATACTCCAGCCTGGCCACATTTGTGAGGTAGAACTGGGGTTGTAATAGTAGTGGGAGGAAGCATTAAAGAACCAGAGGAATGTGTGTTTTGTCGGTGCTATACTATACCCTGGCTGAATCATCCCTTCCGTGTGACCCTTCTGTGAGGGGATGTCCAATTGTCTACAGATGGGCTTTGAGTCTCCACTCTGACTCCTCTCCTTCACATTGATATAATTGCTTGTTTTTGATTGTTTGATATCTGATCCTGTTGACACCTCATGATCACACAGGCTGGTGTGCTTCTTCCATGTGGGCTTTGTTGCTTCCTTGCTAGATGACTGCTTGTTTAACTTCAAGCCTTTAAGACCCCAGGCACTATATCTTTTAATAGCCAGGCACTATCAGCTTTCTTCACCACATTTGTTTATGTACCCATTTTGTCTTTAGTGATCGTGTTGGGAAGGGGAGTATCACACAGTGCCAGGTTATTAGAACAAAGAGTTCTTGTGTTGAGGGGAGACTTAAGTAGAGGCCCAATGTTCATCTGTTACCTTAATACTTTAACATATATGTTCATAGGCCAATACCCTATAAATATACTATATATTAATATATTTACATATGTACATGCCTATATTTATACCTCTGTATAAAACTTTTTACCTCCTAATCCTTACCTCTATTACCTTTTACTTTCCTCCTGTCCCACTATCATGTTCACCCTTCATTGGACCACAGAAATTCCTCTCAACTACATGACAATTAATCAAACACCACCAGGCATTCTACACCCTCCTCACTGTTGACTTTATCCCTTGTTGTTCCCCTGTGCCTGAGTTTGTTGGCTTCCTGCTTCCCCCCACACACACACTCCCTCCTCTCTGATGCCCCAACTCGCCCCCTCCCTGAGAAATATTGGTCCCATTGCTTTCTCCTCAGTATTGTTTATCCTGCCTATCTTATATAGATAGACATATCAGTTGTAAGGATTTTTGTTTTCTTTATGTTGAAGTATAATCCTAGTGAAGAGAGTTGTCTTTGATCTTCATCAAAGTCTTTAAATCTTCTTAGCTTTCAGCAAGCAAGTTTATGTCATGTTTATCACAGGTTACTAATGAGACTTCTTCCAATCCTGATGCCACATTCCTTTTTTTATATAGTTCAGTTTCTCAGATTATTTATTCATCATGCAAATTGAAACAAATATGGTGAAAGGACACACCCCTGGCACATACCTTTCCAGATTTTAGAACCATACAGATCCTCTTGTTCTGTGTGAATGGCTACCTCCTGGTCTATGCACAGATTCCACATAAGCACAATTCCCATTCTTTGTAACATGAACCATAATTTGTAATGGTCCCCACAGTGGCATGTCTTTGCATAGTCAATAAAACATAAACATCTTCCCCCCAACTACCATGATCCGAATTCTACCTTGCAGGGCTGGATAGGACAGAGGCTGTACACTGGTACATATGAGGGTTGGAGGTACAGGGAATCCAGGGTGGATGATACCTTCAGGACCAAGGGCGTGAGGGACGATGCTGGGAGAGTGGAGGGTGAGTGGGTTGGAAAGGGGGAACTGATTACAAGGACCCACATGTGACCTCTTCCCTGGGAGAGGGACAGCAGAGAAGGGGGGAAGGGAGACCCCGAATAGGGCAAGATATGACAAAATAACGAGGTATAAATTACCAAGGGCATATGAGGAAGGGGGGAAAGGGGAGGGAGGGGGGGAAAAAGAGGACCTGATGCAAGGGGCTTAAGTGGAGAGCAAATGCCTTGAGAATGATTGGGGCAGGGAATGTATGGATGTGCTTTATACAATTGATGTATGTATATGTATGGATTGTGGTAAGAGTTGTTGGAGTCCCTAATAAAATGTAAAAGAAGAAAAGAGAAAAAAATGATTAGGGCAAAGACTGTACAGATGTGCTTTATACAATTGATGTATGTATATGTATGAACTGTGAAAAGAATTGTATCAGCCCCAATAAATTGTTAAAAAAAAAAAACATAAACATCTTTCTGATATTCTCTGCTTTTTGCCAAGATCCATCTGATATCAGCCATGATATCCACATTCCACATCATCTTCTAGATCTTACTTGAATTTCTGGTGGTTACTTATCAATATATGAATACAACTACTTTTGCATTACCTTTAGCACATTTTTACTTGTATGTAAATTAATGATATTGTTCAATTCTGTTGGGTCACCTTTCTTTGAAGTGGATAAAAACATGGGTCTCTTCCAGTAAGTTGGCCAGGTAGCTCTTTTTCAAATGTATTTGGCATAGATAAGTGAGCACTTCCAGCCTCGCCTTCTTTTATTGAACCATCTCAGTTGGTGTTCTGTCAGTTCCTGGAGACTTTGTTTTTGTCATTGCCTTCAGTGCAGCTTGGACTTCTTCCTTCAGTACCAGTGATTCTTGATCATACGCTACCTCCTGAAATGGTTGAATGTCCATGTGTTTCTTGTAGTGATGTGCACACAGTGACTGAATATCCCTTCCATCTTCTTTTGCTTCTCCGTGCTCCATTCAATAATGCAACCCATTCTTCAGTTCTTTCAGCTTGAGAAATGTTAAATGTGTTCTTCCCTTTGGGTTATCTAACTCCAGTTTTTTGCACATTTCCTTATAATATTGTATCTGCCCAGGTATAGGGGTTAGGAGTCAAACATATATTTGGGAAGGACACAATTAAACCCATAACAAGGCCTAAACTTGAATCTAATCATGCCACAACAGTTTGGTTTGGGTTTTGGTTTTTAATTTGACTTCAATTTTTTTTTTGCCTTCAACTTAGGATGGGGGACTTTAAAAGAGATTCTCAATATTTATGAATATTTCACAAGACATAGCATGCTGGATGGTATAGAAAGGACTGTAAAGCTGGGTTTTGGAGGGATTGAATTATTTCATGTGGGTGCTCACTTCTCTATACTCTCCAGTTTAGTCTCCTGTCAGGGAATCTGGCTCACAGAGACCTTCAGAGAAGGGATCAAATCTTAGAAGACAGGATTAAAAGGGGGATCTGAGGACGGGTTATTGGTAGAAGCAGGCAAGAGAGAGAAGAGCCAAATGGGATGGGGATGTTCTGCCTCCCTGTAGGGTCAGAGGGCATGAAGTCCAACTCTGTGACATGAGTAGGAGGAGAAGTCAGAATCTGCTACTTTAGAATATTCGGGTTTCTTTGTGATGCTAGCAAGTATAACGTTTCTACTGGACCCTCCTCTACTGTGTGAGAGACTGGCTCAAAGACTAACTCTGCGGGTCATGAACTGTGCTGTCACCTCCCTTACGGGTCCAGCTGCTAATGCCATGTAGACTTCTTGATTCTAAACCTCTGAGCTCCCAAACAGAGCTCCTTTGTGACATTCTCAGAGATAATGGAGAGAAATCAGAAGAAAAAAAATAAAAGACAGTTCAGACCTTCCTAAGACTTAGTTCAAAGACAATCCTATTGAGAACCTACTGAGAATTGATTTCAATGTGAGGGTAGGGTCAACTTGACTCAAACATTTCTGAGACTGAAAAAAAAAAAGTCCAAATGCAAGCTCACCTGCTCACTCTCTTCTTTACCCACTAAGGAATCATGGGTTTGTGTTGACAACCTTTATTATATTGAAAGAGAGGCCATGGTAGATTGTTCTTTGTGAAGAGAGGCAAACAGAGCTGAGAGCTACTACTAGAAGAGTTTCTGAAGGTGGGAGGAGGTGGGTATGAGGTTATGCCAGTGAGTCATTTCTGACTCCTGGTGACCCCGAGTGACGGAGAAGGATGGCCCCCTTTGGTTTTTCTAAGCTAAGAGGCCATCAAAACGAGAGGAACTGAGTGATGGGCCAGCTTAGAGCCTTGATCCATCCTCTCTCCTGCCCAAACTGTTCTCCTTCCCTTTCCCACGGCTAGCCCTGGCTCACCCTCCAGGCCTCAGAACCTTCATCACAGTCGCTCACTGTCTGCTTGCTTGCTTGCTGTGTGTACTTCATTTTTCTCCACCAGGAGACTGGCAGTGCTATGAGAGCAGGACCCAGGTTCATCTTGTTCCTTGTTATCAGCCCGGCATGCTCAATAAATGTGTGCCAGGGACAGAGAGAGATTGTGGTGGGAAGAAGCTTCTTTAAGGAGAGGTCTTTAGAGTCTGATGTATGGGGAGCGTTCCCCTTTTGGCTGCCTCTTTATGAGGCTAAAGACTTAAATTACTCTCCAGTGCTATTTAGAGTCTAATTTGTTTTCAAAACAAAGAAGACTCCATGCTGGCTACACGGGTATATTTACTTTGAAAAAAAACCATTCTTCAAGCTGTGTCACCTTATTCTGTGCAGCTTTTTGTGTATGTATTACACTTAAACAAAAATTCCATTAAAGGAGAAAGTGGGAGAGAGACACCGCATCAAAGTGCCTTGAGGAAGGAACAAGCAGGCGCAGATGTGTGACCATACATGCAGGCCAGGAGTCACTGCCTCTGACTAGCAACTGACTCGCAGCTGCCCTTGGACAGAGCAGAGCTGCTCCAGAGGGCTCCCAAGCCTATCCACCTTGACCGCAACAAAGCGCCTTGCAGCAGCTGGTGGTTTCAAACCACAGACCTTTCAGGTAGCAGCGGAGTGCTTAGCTCTCCTCACCGTCAATGCTCACGGGAGGAAGATAGAAGCCCTGCTCAGGGTGGAGATCGGGGTGGATTAGTAACAAAGAAAGAAGGAAGGACCACATTGGCATTGTCTGAAAGATGAAGGAGATCAGAGCACAGAGGTTAGGGAACCAGGTCAGATTTGTGAGGGCCTGGATGTTGCGCAGGGCAGTTTGCATGTGACTAGAAACTCAGTTTATGCCTGTGGTTTGCAAAGGCCGTATTTCACATCCTGTGGCTACATTAAGGGAAAAGGAGAATTCAGCTCTATGCCAGCCCGAAGCTGATTGCCACAGGCAGACACCATCCAAACCCCTACCCTCCTTCTTCCTCCACCCTATTCTGACACCAACCGATCTTCCCCCAACACTCTCCTCTTCTGATGGGTTTCATAGTTTATTGTATTGGTCACAGACAACACTCGCAATGATGAGGGCTTATTAGGGTAGTTAAGGATCTGAAAACATTAAAGATACGGTCACTGGCCCACACCAATGCTTCTCCTCAGCCAGCAGCTAAGTCCCTCTCTGGTCCTCAGCTTCTCAGCTATTTGTCATTTCAAATGAGTCAGTGAGTCAATACAGCTGTGCTTCGTGAGACTACTGGTCTCCTTACTATGAAATGTCCCCCTCTTCCTGTCTGTAGGTTGAGAAATCAGTGGAAACTAGAAAGTTCTTCAGAAATGGAAGGGGAGGCAGGAATCAGTATTGTTACTTTTGTTTGGTTTGGGTTTTTGTTTTGTTTTTTAGGAGCAAGGCCAGCGATGGTTCTCACAACCCCTCTACCCATGCAGCTTGGTCACTGTGTGCCAGAGTTCACAGGCTGGACCTTATGGGCAGGCAATGGGCAGCCTTGCAGAGCAGGCCCCCCTTCCCACAGCAGGGCTTAGTGAGCGGAGCTGGCAGTTTATTTGTCAATATTATTTGTTGTTAGCTTAATTGTGGGGAAATTGAAAAGTGTAATGCATAGCCATGAAACCCTTAAGGCTGGTTAATCTTTTGGATTGTAACCAATGTAATTTTTATTAGTTGATCCCATCTTGATTGTAATATGCAGAGCTCTGGAAAAGTTGCTGAAGGCTCCAAGTCCTGGTGTGCACCGGGGACAGACAGCTCCATCATTCACACGTTCTGCCAGGGAGAGGGGCCCGATGAAAGAGAACTGGGATTGACATGCCAGTGGGGAGAGGAGTCCAACCTCCAGGAGGGGCACAAATTGATCCTAACCTAACCACCCCTGCAGGACAGGGACCCAGGCCAAGAGGGGTTAGGTCCGATGCCTTGTTTGCTGACAGGGCTCAGCTCCAGCAGCGTACTGAAATGAGAACAGCTGAGTCCAGTTCAGACATTCAGAGGTGACATGTTGGACGGTAACAGAAAAGTCAGCCGCTCCTGTCAAGAGCTGCAGGCTTGGGGATCCACAGGGCCATTCTGCTAGGTCACTATGAGTCAGAATCCATTCACTGGCAATGAATTTTTTTCCCCAAAAAAATTCAATGTTGTTTGTTTATTTGTTTATTTACAGTTTTATTAGCACTTTATCCACATGTCATTCATTTCAGTAATTCAATCATATCAAGAAGAGTTGTACAATTGTCACATTTCAATTCTAGAACATTTTGTTCTTCACTGGCAATGAATTTTTAAGGGGAAATAGAGACAGACCCGACAGGCCAAAGACAACAATTCCTTTCCATCCACAATGGTTTATGATGGCGATCAGTTTTGCAGTTTAAGCATGAAAGCATCAAGAATTGGAATTACACTAGGGGGCTTCAAAAGGTGCATGGGCCAAGACACTTACCGCCAAGGGGTGTGCAGTGAGTGGGCATCAGAGCTGAGCCGGCTGATCAGGATGATCATGGACTTGAGGCTCGCCATCTTTGCCAACATGCTGGGCGCGTCACTCTTCTGGCTTGTCGTTCTCTATCACTGCGTGGCCGTCAACAAACCCAAGAAGCAGGAATGAGAATGGTGCTTTCTCAGTCCTAGGCTTCCAGAACATAGTCTGAGGCAAGATGGAGGGTGTGAGGGCAGGCCTGCCCTCACCATCCTTCATCCGTTCTACCCATCACAACATCCACAGCAACTGCACCTGGAGTTTTCCAAACAAGTTCTATCTCCTCAGTCTTCCGGGCCCCTATTGAACAAGAAGCTGCCACTGAATAGGGGCTGCTGGTTTTTCTACACCCCCCCACACCAAATATAAAAATATACATATTTTTAAAAGGTGAGTGGACAAATTCCCATTATCTTTCAATGCCATTTTCCCCATGGACTTTTTAAACCCCCCTTGTGTCTGCGATTAAGAATTTGAACTTGGCAAAAAGTAGTAGCTGAACTGTCTCTGGCCCCTCTCTTGAACTTTGACTTTCTGAACTGAAGATTGGTGAGTCGAAGTCCTCACCCATCCCACTGCCCTTTTCTTAGCCATTAAGGGACTTCCTTTTCTGTTTTGGAATCTCCAGACGACTTTGTTCCTTAAGGACCTAATGAGCCAGCCCCCTCCAAAGGGTGAAATTGAGGCCAGGACACTAGGATTCTACTGACACTTGACTGATACCTTTCACCCCCACAGAGCCCCCCAGGAAATCAGCCGACAGCTATCCCAGATAAATTGGGAGCCCAGAGGCAGTGTGTGGGCATTTTGTTGTAGTTGTTTGCCCCTTTGTGAATATAAGTATTTAGTGCATGGTGCTTTGCAGAATTAAATCTCTGAGCCTAGCTGACCCTGGTAATATCATTATGTAGATGCCAGGGATGAGATACCTGTGACTGCTGTGTGTCTTCCCATTCAAGGATGCCTGTGATGACTTGATGCACTTTAATTTGCCAGGGCAATCATTAATTGCATATGAAACAGTTGGTGTTTGGCTGTAAGGGAAGCTGATTGGGTCAGTCACCGAGTGTTTGGCTCAATGATCTACAGCTGGCGCCTCACTCCTGCACTCCTGCTTTCTTTACAAAGCATTCTCACTCTGTGTTTGGGGGACCCCCTGAGGAAGAGGCTGTGAAACATTGAGGGTTGTAATCTGTTTTTTCCTTTGGGCATTATAGCTTAAATTTTAATATTTTGGATAATAAAGAATGATTTTAAATTAAATTTGCGAGTCTGCCATCTGTGATTGTTTGGACTATCCCCCCTCTCTGGCAGTTCTTTGACTTAATTCTCTCTGAACACTGGCAAAAGTGGGTCGAAAGCAAGGACAGCAAGGGGGCAACAGAGTAGGTAAACCCGGAGGGATTTAGAGGAACAGTCATGACTTTGACCCCTGGCCATTGGCAATAGGGGTTGGTGGAAAGAGGTTGAAGCTAAAAACAAAACCAAAAAAGCATAGATCTAATTGCAGCTTCCCATCATCTCCTTGTGATTTGACTTTGAGAAAGGCATTTGCCAAGGTTACGCCTTCATTTGCCCATCTGTTTAAGAGCGAAATGCTTGTCCCTACCCATGTGCCAGTACAGTTGATCTTGGCACAGTTCTGCATCTGAACAGTGCTACTCGGCCTCAGGAAGGCATGATCAGGACCCGCGGAAGGCCGGAAGGGTGTGTTTCCAGAGCCAGACAGAGCTCAACCCAAGAGATGACTACCTAGGATTATGTTCTTCATCTTGTCAGTGAAATCCAGGAGGAGGGATTTGTCTACCTATCCAACAGGAAGTGAGGACCCAGCCCCCTCACCACACAGACCCTGGCATTCCTGAGTCAGACAGACAGACAAATGCAAATGCGGAGCAAATGCCAAAAGGAAATGAAAAAGCACCTGCCAGCAGAGGGGCTGATATGCTGAGTCGTTTAGCTAGGGAAGAAGCCAGAGTGGGGCTTGCTTGCACAGTGAAGCAAGTAACTCCCTCTCTTCTATTTAGTGGAAGAAGGCTTCCTGGGGGGAGGGTGCCAGAGCCTGCACTTGAGAGGAAGGAGGAGAGAGCTTGCTGAGCTATGCAGAGCAGGCTCCTGGCCTCAGCAACAGTCTAAGGAGGAGCCTGGAAGAGAAGCGAGGGTGGTGATGGGGCCCAGGAGGTACCGGGGTGAGTGGAAGGAGGCAGAGCTGGGGAGGGAGATCAGATGTCTGTGATAAAGTGGAGGGTGAGGAAAGCCACCTGAATTGCTCTCTGGAACAAGAGTGGGGCGTAAATAAATACCAAGACGCTGCTGCAGGCAGTGAGTGTGGATGAGGCTTTGTTCGCATCAGGATCGTTTCCCCATGCCTCTCTCTTCCTAATATCTGCTTTGCCCAAATCAGACTGCTCCCCACCCTAGTACCTCCCCAAGCAGAAAAGGTCAACTTCATTGTTCCACAAGTCAGAGGGTAAAGGTTCATGAAATAACCTTGTAGGCGATTTCCATGGCTCTGAACAAGATCAAAGCTCAGGGAAGCAGATATTTATCCATTTTAGGACCTCACAAGAGACTCCTTTGTCCCACATGACTTCCAGATTATGTGAAGTAAACTTGAATCTCAATCAGTGCCCCCACCTCTTCCCACCCTCCCTACACACACACACACACACACACACACACACACACACACACACATATTCACTCGCCCTCCTCCTCTCCTTCTCCCTCTCTCCTCTGAAAGCCCTGGTTCCCCTAAACACAACCTTGCTATCCCCCCAACAGTAGAAAACCCCAACAAGTGCCTATGAAAAAAGCCTTCAAGACTCATGAATATTTAGCTCATCCTCATGTAAAATATATGACTTTGTGTAAGGATCAGGCGAACGAGGTGCATGATTTTTTTCTGATTTATGGGTCTGGAGACGGATTATTCATAGCAGAGCAGCTGTGTGGAAAGATTCATCCGCTGCAAAATGTGATTGTACATCAGGCAGTGTGTGGGAACGGAGCTATGACTAATGGCTGCTTTACATATAAATGAGAAGGTTTGTGCTAGGAACTGTAAAAAAATACAATCACTCAGCTGACGGGCAGGCTCCTTATCGTGGGTGCAGGAAGAGAGACCACAGGAAAAGCAGGCAAATGGATGCCTGGCCCAGAAAAGCCGGTCCAGGTGGAGGTGAGAGTCAGGAGCGGGGAGTGAGGCTAGAGGGAATTTAGAGAAGCCGCCGACTCTCCTGATGGGGCCACAGATAGATGGGCTCTAGGTTTGTAACTCCATCTTCCAGGTCCCACGGTGACCTCTCAGAACCCGTCGAGGCAGAAATGCTGCCCAATGGAAGTGGCTGCATGAGCCACACACCCAAGGATGAAGGCCAGGCCCCAAATGCCCCAGAGCCTGGTGTTGGACTGCTTGTTGAAGTGCCAGGACCGTTTCAGAAGTCAGCCTGGGATCCATTTGGGTAAAGCAATGAAGAGCAAAGGGCTGTGAATCTGAGGTTTGCCTCTGCCACTTCTCCGGTCTCCCTCGCCGTTTCTGTTCGTCTCCCTCCTCTCTTGTAGCTGAGACAGGCTGTCTAGACATTGCAGATGTGGACAGATGTTGGGTCTGTAATTTATAACAACGGCCTCCAGAAGGCAATTCCAATTTGTTTCGGTAAGGCTTTGAGTTACAGGCAGGAAAAAAGTATCCTGTAAATACCGTTGACTTACATGGTAACTACACCAAGGGTTTACTTAGTGAACAATTACTAACTACAGCATAATTTCAGATCCCTGCAGATTACCAGCGAATGTAATGACACTGAGCTGGTAATGACCACCAAACAGAGGTTCTGGCTTTGGGTGAGAGAGCCTGGAGAGCAAGGGAGTTGACCTATGCCTACCTGGGATTGCTGCCCAGCTCTTGCAATCACCAATTAGTCTCCCTTCCCAGTGCCCTTTCTGTTGCATCTACCTGTCAGATATCCAGTCACACCATCCACCGAGCTCCACGCCAGTTGCATGCTGACTGTTGCCGTCCACTGATGGCAGTTCCACGTCCTGCGGTGTCTATGGGTACACATGATGCTATAGATGACATCGGAAGCTGAACAATGACCTTCTGTCTTCATAATCAGTCAGGCACTCAGCCTCAGACTGAGCTGCACTGGGCCATTCTCACTCTCTCTGGCTGAGTGATGACCAAAGGGGAAGCTAACTGGCCCATCCAAGATCAAGCTCATCACGAGAGGACTGTATGCTGAACTGGGAATGTTAATGAGAAACGAAAAGGTGAAATTCCAGAATCACTTTTCAAGAAATATAGGATGCTTCTTGCTATCATCTGGGGTGGTGTAAGTGGAGGTGGGGGTGGGGGAAGGTCACTTACTGTCATCTAGTCAAGTAATGGAGGCCAATATTAAGGCCAATCAATACACAGAGAAGGGATCTGCCCATGACCAGAGTCTATTGGTAGCAGCAACCACATTTGCCCATGGGGTCTGGCAGGTCTGAGAACTGCGACCAGCTGGTCCCTTTGGGATTAGGAGATCAGCATTGGCTGGCAGCTGGGACGCTCAGGCTTCCTTGCATATATAAGGTTGCAGCTGAAATAGCCATCAGGGTATCTTTTATGTCAGTCTGCAGGTGGGGGTAAGGAGAGCAAGAATAAATGAACAAGAGAACATGAAAATCAAATAAATACATTGACAGGTTGGGTTCCGATTTTTAATCCATCACCAACCCCGTCTAGTCTATTGGTTCCACAGAACCTCCCCTCCCTGCTCATGCCTGTCCAAAAGCAATCAAGCAAAACGTAATACACCACTAGGCACAGACCCCAGGGTTTACACAGATCCTGAAAGAGGGCCTCGTGCCAGTTTAAAGACAGATACTGCCTGGAGAATCGGGATTCCTGCCATAGTTATCTGTGATCTCCTCCTCATCCCTCTCCCTTGTCCCTGCTTACTGAATATTCTATATCCAAGCTGCTTGGATGATAGCGCCGTTCACCTCAAGAAGTAGGTCTGGTTTAGAATGTCAGCTCCTGGCAGAGTCACAGAACTTATCAATCACTAGCTGGGAGGGTAGGTCACTTGGACCAAAGGAAAGGAGTTAGGATGATCAGGTGTCCTGCCTGGAAACTACACTCTCTGGGGGGTGGTACTAGCCAGCCAGGTCACCTCCCCTTCAGGTCTGGCTGCAGAGGAGAAGGTGTCAGCTGTAGAAGGAAGGATTTAGGAAACAATGTGTGTCTTACAAATTGAAGGGTTTCGATCGGTGTCCGAAGACACTCCTGAGACTTATTTGATGGAGACTTGAGTGAGTCCTGCCTGCCAGGGACGTGTGAGGTTCTGGTCTCTCTGGGAGGTCGGCATGACAATGGTGTGGAGCCCTCTCACTCCAGGAGTGCACAGAGTTCCACATAGCTCCCTGGCTGGAATGCGAACAGCACCTGTCATTCCAGGCCAAGGAGGGACGCTTGCTGTTCAGGGAGGATAAATGAACTATAATAACTGACCTGAAAGTTTATTGTGTGCGAGGCACAGATGATATCTTGGGTGACACATCCACGCATTAGCCTTTGTGATAAAGTTACCCGCTACCAGTGAGCAGAACCTTCCTCAAAAGAAGAAGTCAAGGCAGAAGAAGTACATGACCCATGAGCCCGATGTGTGTCCTGGGCCATAGCTGGAAGACAGATACACTTTCTGGAGGTGGGGCTAGAAGCCAGTGGGGAAGGTGGCTAGCAGTATACACATACTGACCCATGGATGCCTCTGGAGGAGAATTTCAGGGTGCAAGCTCAGCACACACCCATGAAGAATAGCTACAATAGGAATTCTAAGGTCATTAAGGAATGCTCAGCTATTAATAGAAAGGTTGGCAGTTTGAATTCCTCCAAAGGAGGAAAACCTGGCAATCTACTTCCCAAGGATTCTATGGGGTCATGTCTGTGCTGATTCGTAGCAGCCCCGCCTGACAGTGGAGCTGCCCCTCGGGTTTGGCGCTGTCGGGTAAGCATTGGACTGCTAACCACTCACTGATCTGCAGGAGAAAGATAGGGCTATCTGCTCTCTGGAAAGATTTAGAGCCTTGGAGAGCCTATCAATGGAATGACTCGGTGGCAATGAGTTGGGTGATCTTTATGGAATCAGACTGCCACATCTATCCCCCCATGGTGTGGGTGGTGAGTTTGAACCATCCACCCTTTGGTTATCAACCAGTAGCTTAGCCACTGTGCCACCAGGGCCCCTTAAGAGCCTACAGATTAGAAAGCCCTCTGAGAAGTTCTACTCTATCACATTGAGTCACTATGAATCAGAATCAACTTCATGGCGCCTAACAACACTAACCGCAAGGAAACCAGCAAACCAAACTCACTGCCATGGAGTTGACACTGACCGCAGCAACCCTCGGGGACGGTCAGCTGCCCCTGGGAGTTGCCGAGACTATGACACTTTCCAGGAATAGAGAGCCCCATTCTTCCTCCTGTGGGGCTGCGGACCTTGCAGTGAGCGGCCCAACTCGTAATCACGACAGCACCAGGGTTCCTGATGACAACAGTGCAAGGGGGGGGGGTTATTAATAGGTGTCCATACCACGTGAACACACACTTGTCCACACACACAACATGCACATAATATACTCATACACATATGATCTGGTGAGCAAATATCGCTGAACTATTCATGAGAAAGGACCACATCGCTGAGGCACGGGGGAAATTCTAAGAATAAGGACAAAACAGGTTGTACAATACTGCTTGATATGATGGAACTATGGAATGGAATGATGCCTGGATTAGGTCCTAATATAGCGGTTTGAAAGGAAAAAAAGAGGGGGAGAGAGAGAGAACCTGACTGCCATTGAGTCAATGCCTACTCCTAGTGAGCCTCTAGGATGGGGTAGTTTCCGGGACTGTCACTCTTTATGAGTAGAAAGCTCTATCTTTCTCTCAAGGAGCGGGGCTTGGCATCCAACTGCTGACCTTGCTGGCCACAAAGCTTCTATCAGTTCCTGGCACACAGGGAACATTCAGGAGATGTTGGCTGAGTTGAGTAAAGAAAGAAAGTTTCTTGCCCTCCAGGAGTTGTGTAGACCTCTCGTTCCTTCACGTATTTATCGAGTACTGGGCTGGTCCCTCCGCTCCTCAAGGAGCTGAATGTCCAGTGGGAGACTGCAGGCTGTAATTAACTCGTTCCAGGGGGAAAAGTATCCTCACAAGGTGCGTGTTGAAAAGGGGAAGTAAACGATGCTGACTGAAAAGAGGAGGGCTGCCCGACTGTCTTTACTATCGTTAAACCATTGAATTGCATGAACTGTGAATTATAGTCAATCAAACTTTTTAAAAAATCAAACTGTTTGAAAGTAAACTAAATAAATAAGGGAGTTAACTGTGTCGGGACACACCATTTCATCTGCCAGCTGAAGTCCGCGTGGAGCTGGGCACACCAGAGCGGCGGTGCTGCCGCTCCTGCTGTTGACAGGGACCAGCATGTGCACACAGCCCCTGAGGCTGCTTAGAACATGGCACATTAGACAACAGGGAGAGAGAGAGAAAAATAACAATCAGACTGGAGCACCGTGTGCAACTGGGATTGTGGGACCAAGAACTTAGAGAGGGTGCGGCTGGGACTTTATCCGAAGAGCAAGGCTACACAACGGTAGGGCTTTAGGTTGAAGGATGGTCGTGACACAATCACTCCCTGGCTGGGTTGAGGGGACAAGAGGACATGAGGGGAGACGCGTTAGGAGGGTGCTGAGTTATCTCAGCAGATGTGACAGTGACCTGGACCTAGACAGGAGGTGCTGGTGGAGATGGAGAGAAGAGGACGAATGTGGCGGATGCTTTAGAATGGAGTTGAAAGACTTGGTGCCATCCTATGAGGGAGAGGGCGGAGCCACAGACGACGGGTAGGTTTGTGAAGGTCGCTGTTCCTTTCTGGAGACAAGCTCCTGTACTGGGCTCTCAAAAGTTTGGTTCTCAAAGCCTTCAGAGAGAGGATGACTTTCACTTCTAGAGGCTACCTGGGACTCTCTAGTAACTAGAAGGGATCTAACCAAGCCCCTTGACAATGTAGGCCCTCATCTATCCCAAGCTCACCCAACCCAAACCCCTCTGGGCCCCTACTGACCACTTACCCTTGCTTACCCTTGACCCCCCCCAACCCCTCAGAGCCCCTCCCTTTCCTATTCTCCTCCTTGCCTCTGCACCCCCACCCCACCCTAGCCCCTACCTCCTTCTGCTGCCACTTCACCCTATTAAGAAACAACAACCCCACAGAACCCCCTGGTCCTGGCTGCTGCTCCCTGAGCCCAGCCCGCCCTCCCTCCTCCTGCTCCTCTCCCTGACAGATGCCTCAGAGCCCCGGGCCGCAGTTAAGGTGACGAGATGCAGCAATTCTTTATGAACATTTCATTCCTGTTCGCTACACGACGTAAATTAGATGGTGTGTTACATTCGGGCAATAAGAGAGATATGTCACCACAGCGCTGGCCCATTGGATGGAGAGGGTAATCCTGCCGTGAATTTCATTACTGCTTTTATATAGACAGAATTAGCTCGGTGACAGCGAGCCTGATTGTCTTTCACTAGGGGTTTGGCGAAGAGCTGAAAGGATTTCACCCTGATGTGCACACTACTGAGTGACCCCGCTCACCAACGGCTCCGCTGATTGCTTTGCACCTTGCAGACGCCGCAATTGGCTCAGGCGCTCTGCCTGCCTCGCCTCCCTCCCCCCACCACCCCCGGGTCCCCAAGCCTTCCTGCCTGGGTTTTTCTTCAAGCAAGAAGGAAAGGAGACCTAATGGAGGAGTCACAAGGTCATGAAAGAAAATGTGCATGTGGAGAGGGGAAAGGTGGCCGAGTAGAAAAACATCCACCGCCCTTTGTGCTCAATCGTCAGTCTCGGGCGACCTAGCTACTGGACAGAGGCTGTGGCCACTGACTGTTGCCCCCCAGAAAAGAGGAAGGAGGCCCTTGTCCCTGTGGGCACATGCCCCATTGCCCCCAGGGAAGAGGAAAAACTGGGTAGCGGCTCATAGATCCTCGTTAATCCTTTTGCCAGACCCTCTCGCTGCTGTCCCTTTGCCTCTTAGTCCTTCTCCGGTGGAGGCTCCCTGTCCCCTTCTGAAGGAGAGCAAGCATGTGGCCCCGATTCCAGGGTGACTGTGACGTCAAGGAGTAGACTTCTTTCACTCCCACTTCATGAACAATTAGTTGTACTAAGGACCCTCTGCAGTCCACGGCACAGACCCACAGGACGTTGTTGACTCAGCCTCAGTCACCTGCAAACACGCCCAGACCAGGAGTCCGTTCCCTCGGTCTCTTTTGGTGGGGCTGGCTACTTCTAGGAGAGCTTGACTTGGCCTCTACCTTGATATCGCTCAAGTTTATCAGGTCCACGCACTCATCTCCATGGAGGACAGGCAGTTGGTACTGAGAGTCTCCTGAGCCCAGGAGGGAGAACTCAAGTTCCTTGTCCCTGAGCACCCATAAAGCAGGGTGCAGGAGACCCTGTGCTTGACCTCTTAGGGGGCCTTTCAACTTTGCTAAGGCTCAAGGAACCGCCTCCCCCTTTGGAAAGTGGAGGCCACAACCCTGATCTGTCTTAGCAGCATTGTCTGAGCTGGGCCACGAGAGGTATTTACATAAGAGATGTGTCAGATTGACCCAAAGCCATCAAGACATAAGGAGCTTTGAGATGCTGCCTGGTCATTAAGGAGATGCTTGGCTATCTCAAAACTCAAGGGACTCTCCGTACCAACTGCCTGTCCTCCATGGAGCTCAGTCAGTCATTTACTCATAGGCTAACACTAGAGGGATTTCACACTAGCAGCCTTCCTCTGTGAACTCATGAACCTCTACCCTAACCCTGTCTGTGATGGCTACATGACCGGGCATGTCAGCATGTCTCTCTGATCTTTGCTTCAACCAGTGGGAACCCCTGCTGAGAATTTGCATTTCCACTCCATCTACTGATTTAACAAGATCTCTAAGAATCACCTGGGGATCTTGTGAAACCTGTAGGTTAGGATTTAGTCTATCTGGGGTGGAAATGCAAATCCCCAGCAGGAAGTCAAACTGAAATGAACGGGTTTGAATCGCCACAGTGGATGCTGTGGTGCATTGCTGTGACATGTACACACACACACACGCCTTAGTTCTGAAAGGTTTTTCCTCAGTGAAAAAAAGTCTGTCTTGGATTTGCCATTACTGAAGAAAGCTGCCTCACATAAAGTTAGTCACCTCTCCTAGGGCAACCTGCCTCCTGGTGTCCCGGATACATGAAGGCCCGGTTCGCCCCAACTCAGACTATTCTGCAGCACCATTCCACCATCAGAGCTCCCCTTGGGTCAGTTCAGGCTTTTATTAAGGCTGCCGCCCAGATCAGCAGCCCCCTCTGTTCAGCCCTGCTTCTTTCCCATGTCATGAGCCCATGAACCCTCTCTAGTAAACACCTGGCACAGTCATCTCCATCTTGGTCTGAAGGACCAAGGGACTAGACAAGGAAGCAAGCGTTTCGTAGGAGGTTGGGGTTGGGTGCCGTTGGGGTTGGTTGCCATCGAGTTGGTCCCAGCTCAGAGCAACGCCCGGTACAACAGAACAAACTACAGGTCCTGTGCCAGCCTCACATCATTGTTATGTTGGGCATGTGGTCATCCATCTTGTCCAGGGGAGTCTTCTCTTCTGCTGACTCTAGTTTTGTGCACTCGCTCTCACTTTCATTGAGTCAATTCTGACTCGCGGGGACCCCAGAAGACAGTGTAGAACTGCCACTGTGGGCTTCTGAGACTCTACAACTTTTTATGGGAGTAGAAAGCCTCATCCAAGCCCCACCAGGAGCAGCTGGTGGTTTTGAACTGCTAACCTAAGTTAGCAACCCAACATGTAACAACTCTGCCAGCCACAAAAAATGTTGTGTTTGATGTGACAGGTTTATTGTACCAACCTGGCCAGTAGGAACATTAATCAGGTGGCAGTTTGATTGGAGGACAAAGAGATAAATGGCTCTGCAAAGCCCTCCCCTGTCTCTCTTGCTCTCTGGTGATTGGAGTGTGCTGCTGTTTTCTCCTCAACCTGTGTGCTACACCACTTGTGGGCCGAGCCAACCCGTGGATCGTGTCACAAAGACTTGAGGCTTCTTTGAGACCTGCTTTGCTTGATCTTGAGGCTAGTGGATCCTGTCACCTTGCATTGCTTGAATTCAGTGTCCCATCTGGAACTGATTTGCTAAGCTCCCGAGCTACTGACTCTTGCTGACCCGCTCAGTTTGCTGCCTGTGGGCAGACTCTACCTTCCTTGCCTGAGCGAGCACCTTGGACCTGGCAGCCCACGTGAGTCAAAGGACTTCCAGTATATTAGCTGTTCCACAGAAGTGAGTTGAACTGGGCCCTCTGTACTGCTGTGTGGACTAATTAGCTGTTATATTCCTTCTTGCTGTATGAACCTATCCTCTTACATATAATCATAAGTGTCTTGATTTTGTTTCTCTAGAGAACCTTTCCTAACACATCTGATATTTGTCTTCTTCTTTGCAAAGTCTATCTGACTGATGGGATGGGGTTAGCAGAACTGGCTAAGGTGTTCAGTAATTTCCCAACCTCCTTTTCCCCCCTAATAATATCTTGTTTTATCTTCTAATTAGAAAGGCCTCCCCATAGCTAGACTTGTATCGCAGGAAATCCAGCAACAATCCCAAGAGTGAGGGGTTCATCCTGCGATCATTATGTTACCTACATATTCTTATCCCCAAGGAAAGATCAGTGAGCTAACTGGCCATGAGACTACCTCTTCCACCCTCTCCTGAGGCAATCCTAGGTGGGTCTCTACTTTTCTTTGTTAGCCTAACTAGTAACCTACCACAGCTCAGGGCTCTCCGAGAGTCTCCACTGTTTTAATTGAAGAAAGAACTTTCCTCCCCGAGACCAAAGTATACATACTTTCCAGAAGGGGTAAAGGGAAAGATCTCAAGTGAAACCTGAGGGAGGGTCAGTCTCCCACCTAAATAAAGTCTAGAATCTCTCTTCCTAGAGGCTAGGGAAGAACACAAGCAATGATTACCAGACCATCTTCAACCTTCTAAGGGTGTCTACAAACAATTAGTGATTCCATTCAAAATGATAGAATTCTCACCTTCCTTATGAGAGACCCAGCTTTAATACCCAGCCAACGCACTTCACACATAGTTACCACCCATCTGTCCAGTGGAGGTTGCACGTTACTACAAGGCTGAACAGGTTTCAGCAGACCTTCTCGTCTAAAGTAGATTAGGAAGAAAGGCTGGCTGATCTATGAAGATATGTTAGAAAGTATTGCTATTCGGAGTCCAGTTGGTGCATACATGAGTTTATTCCAAACAAACACAAAAGACATGTTTGTATGGTCGGGGGATGGCTGCATACAAGTTCTCTAAGTAATTCACTCAATGCGCCTATCTTAGGCTGGTCAGAGTGCCTTCAAAGTTAAGGTCCAATCAAAACAATGGTTCCAAGGGATCTGCTGGGGTCAAATTCAAGGCAAAGAAATCAGCTCAGAAAGTTATGGTGACTGTTTTTTGGAGATCCCCAATGAGTAATCTTTTATGGGTTTTCCTTTTTATCTTTTTTATTTTTATTAAAAGATCATTTTATTGGGGACTCTTACAACTCTTGTTACAATCCATACATGGATTGTTCAGACATATTTGTACATAAATTGCCTTCCTTTTTTTCTAGACATTTACTTTCTTTTGAGCCCTTGGTATCAGCTCCTCTTTTTTTCCCTCCCCCACCTGACCCTCATAACTACTTACTTGATAGACTATAACCCCTTAATAGACTATAAATTATTATTATTTTCATATCTCATGCCAACCGCTGTCTCCCTTCTCCATGGTTTCTGTTGTTCTTCCCCCTGGAGAGAGGTGTATGGTTATGTGTCAATCATTGCAATCGATTCCCTTTCTCCCTTTCACCCCCCTCCTTCCCCTTACCCTTCTGGTATCTCTATTCCCACTCCTGTTCCTGGATCCCATGAGTCATGAGCCCCCATCTCTTATCTATAGCTGTGCACATGCTGCGATCTAGTCTGAATTGAGAATAGAGCACTGGGGTCATGATAATGGGGTGAAGAAGCCTCAAGGAACCAGAAGAGTATCGTGTTTTTCATCAATGCTTCACTGCACTCTGGTTGACTCCTCGCTTTCCTGTAGTTCCTTTGTTGGGGGGATTGTTCCATCGGCTACAGATGGTCTTTGGGTCTCTGCTCTAACACCCCTTCTTCCCAACAATATGTTTTTGTTTGTTTGTTAGTTATGTGTCTTCTTTTTTTAAAAAATCACTTTATTAGGGGCTCATACAACTCTTTTCACAATCCATACATGCATCATTTGTGTCCAGCACATTCGTACATATGTTGCCATCATCATTCTCAAAACACCTATTTTCTACCCTAGCCCTTGATATCAGCTCCTCATTTTCCCCTCCCTCCCCACTCCCCTCTCCCTCTGAACCCTTGATAATTTATAGATTATTATTATTATTATTTTATCATATCTTACACCATCTGACATCTCCCTCACCCACTTCTCTGCTGTTCGTCCCCCAGGGAGGAGGTTATATGTAGATCTTGTCATCTGTTCCCCCTTTCTCCCTCACCTTCCATCCACCCTCCCAATATCACCACTCTCACCACTGGTCCTGAGGGGTTCATCTGTCCTGGATTCCCTAGTTATGTGTCTTCTGATGCCTATTACCGGATCCCAATGACTCCTCATGATCACAGCGGTGGTATGCTTCTTCCATATGGACTGGTTGCTTCTCTACTGTTTAACTTCAAGCCTTTAAGACCCCAGATGCTATATCTTTTAATAGCCAGGCACCATCTGCCTTCGACAGCATATTTGCTTATGCACCCGTTTTGTCTTCAGTGATTGTGTTGGGAGGGTGAGCATCTCAGACTGCTGATTTGTTAGAACAAAATGTTCTTGTATTGAGTGAGGGTATGAGCAGAGGCCCAAAGTCCGACCACTACCTCAGTGTATTGCCACATACATATATGCACATGGGCCAATGCCTGTATTTTTGTGGATTCATGTATTTACATATGTGCACATCTATGCTTATACCTCTATCCATCGCTTTGCTTTCTAGGCCCTTCCTACGTTTCCTTTTACCTTCCTCCTGCCCTATCATATCATCACTTTCCCCCAATTTCTGCCTCTTGGTACCTCCTCATAGCTAGTTTTCTGTCATTCCAACACCCTTTATGAGCTTTCTTTTTAAAAAATCGTTTTACTGGGGGCTCATACAACTCTTATCACAATCCATACATATATCCCTTGTGTTAGGCACATTTGTACATTTGTTGCCATCATCATTCTCAAAACATTTGCTTTATACTTGAGCCCTTGGTATCAGTTCCTCATTTTTTCCCTCCCTCCCTCACAAACCCTTGAGGATTTATAATTTTTTTTTCATATCTTACACTGTCCGATGTCTCCCTTCACCCACTTTTCTGTTGTTTGTCCCCCAGGGAGGGGGCTATATGTAGATCATTGTGATGGGTTCCCCCTTTCTCCCCCACCTTCTCCTTCCCCTCCTGGTATTGCTACTCTCATATTGGTCCTGAGTGGTTTATCTGTCCCGGATTCCCAGTGTTTCTAGCTCTTATCTGTACCTGTGTACATCCTCTTTTCTAGACAGATTTGTAAGGTAGAATTAGGTTCATGATAGTGGGGGGGAGGAAGCATTAAAGAACTAGAGGAAAGTTGCATGTTTCATCAGTGCTATACTGCACCCTGACTGGCTGGTCTCCTCCCTGAGACCCTTCTGTAAGGGGATGTCCAGTTGCCTACAGATGGGCTTTGGGTCTCCACGCCACACTCCCCCTCATTCACAATTATATGATTTTTTGTTCTGATGATGCCTGATACCTGATCCCTTCGACACCTTGTGATTACACAGGCTGGTGTACTTCCATGTGGACTTTGTTGCTTCTCAGCTAGATGGCCGCTTGTTTATCCTTTATGGGCTTTCTTGAAGGACACAGGCTGATCAAGTTTTCTTGTTGTTGCCTTTTTTTTTTTTTAATTGAAAATGGTACTGGTTAACAAAGAAAAAAAGAAAATGGTACTGGTGAGAAAAAAGCCAGGAAAGTTGCCCCCAAGGAATTTCCCCCATTCCCAACAGTGTACCTGCTCATTCTCTGAGGGAAGCAAGGGCTGGCCTAGAAGAATTTCATTGGGAAATCTTACCCCATCCACCCTCCAGGCCAGATCTTGCCTCTTACAATTTCTTTTTGTCCTCAAAGCCAAAGACACTTCAAAGGAATGCAATTGGAATCCTCCAAGGATGTCAACACTGCCATTGTGATGTGCCCTAAGTCAGAGCCAGAGTTCTTGGGGACAAGGTTCTCACTGCCACTGAGGAGATTCAGACTCACTGCCTTCAAAGGTATGCAGACCTAAATGGAGGCTCTGTCAAGATGGTCCTGTACCATCCTCATCACGGCAAAGCTGAGCCCATTGGTGCAGCCACTGTGTCAATCCATCCAGTTGAGGGTCTTCCTCTTTTTGGCTGCCACTCTACTTTGCCAACCATGAGAAACAATAGCTTCACATTTTGATATTTGTGTTTAATAAAGGTTTCTATAATCTTATTGGAATACATTTTTACTTGCCCTCATGCTTCTGAAAGGGAAACAATGAATACTCTAAAGCCCACACAGGCCTGAGCTACACCTGAGGATCTTTGTGAATGAGTTCTCCATGAGTCAGGGCTGACTCAAGGGCAGCTGACAACAAGGGTGCCCATGCTGTCTCACTACTAGGCCAACCACCTTGTCTATTATCTTGAAGTGGAGTGGAACATGGGGGAACTACCAAGTGAATCAGACCTTCGACCTAGTATCAGGGCTACCCAGAGCCCCTCTCTTCTGCTAGTACACATCCTAGCATATAAGGAAAAAACTTTACACTCCAGGAAAATGTCCCCTCCTGCTATCCTCATTCCACCTTACCCCACCCCTGGCACTGATTCCCAGATTTCTTAGCTTCTAAAGCCTCTAACCCAGGAGCCCTGGGATTACACCTGGGGCTGCCAATTTTAAGGGTAGCAGTTCGACCCTACCAGCCACTCTGAGAGAGAAAGATGAGGCTTTCTGCTCTTATAAAGATGTGTAGCCTCAATCAAAGCCCCGGGGAACAGTTCTACTCTGTCCTGGAGGGTCTCTATACATTCGGAATTGACTTGATGGTAGTAGCGAGAGTTTAGCCAGTGCTTTCTAGTCTCTATCTTACTGCAAGGAGATCTTGCTTAGTCCAAGGCAAGAACAAGGCTACTACCCGTGAAAGCGATGGGTACCATATATGAAATGGGCCTCTCTTTTCTAGACGAGAAATGATCTCTTGTAAGACATTGTTCTTACTTTTCTTCTCTCACACTCTCATACACACCGCAGACATACACTCTTCTCCCCTGACCATTGACTCTCTAAAACGTACACAACCTTCCAGCCGTTCATTCAACAAGTATTTATGAGCCTCTGCCACGGTGCAGACCCTGTACCAGGTCCTAGGGATACAGTCTGGAGATGACAGGGCCTTGCCTCTGTAGAACTCACAGTCAACATCTCATCACCTATCCTTCTACACACTTAGTTAGTAACCCTCTGGCTTCCCTATTTTCACTCGGGTTCCCCAAGCATGTGGTAAGCTTTCTGGCTGCTGGTGGAAGGGGATTTGCTTGTCATCTCCTTCTTCTCAGGGGTTGTTCAAGAGAAGATGCCTCAAATCTGTTGATGCCTAGCCTCACCTGACACTAAACCTCGCAATTTGGGGGTCCCTCAGCCTCCCATGTCACTCCATTGCTTCCAATGTTTCTAAGGCTGATTGACAGTAAACCGCACCCTCAAACTTGTCTTCTAAGGACACTGGTGTTTTCCCTTGCCTTTCTAGGACAAAGAGCAGAGGAATGGGTGGAGATTGATACTTCTACACCATTATACTGACCCAGAGAAGAATGGTGCACCTGCTGTGTGAACACCGGGGAACATGCACAGGCACCAAATACACAGCTTGGTTTCATGCATCTGTGTCCTGTAGTCACACATGTGCACACATGTTGGTCAGTGTTGGTGATTTCTCCCAGATTGGCCAATGTGAATGTGAGTGAGCATGTGTTCAAGGAAAGGGGACTTTAGGGGGATGTCTCTATGTGTGTTTTTTCCAAATGCTTGGCTTTTTTCAAAATGGCTTAGAGCACTACTGTCATTTATGGGGTTTAAAATGTCAGAACAGGGCCCGCGGGGAGGCAGGGGAGATTAAACTGCAAACAGTGAAGGTTATGGATGACGTTTCTGATAGGCTGACAGGCGGGCTCAAATGATGCCGACACTTTAGCAATCATTTAAACACACACACACACACACACATCCCATTTCATCTCTCTATATTTTAATGGCATATTCTGAAAGCTAAACAGATAAAAACCCATGTCTAGGAAACCACAGCTCTGTTTTCAAGCCTGCAAAGACGTTTCTGATGTGCCTGTCTCTGTGTGTTTACTCCCACAAATGCACCTGTCTGTGCAATGTCGACACAACTGCTTATTTGCATTTTTTAAATTTTTATTTTGCGTAGGTTAATTCCACCTTGCTTTTTTTTTTACAGTGTCCCATCTAATTAACAAAATATAGCTCACCCAATGATCTACTCAAGCCTCGTCATTTTTATAAAGTAGGTAGCATAAAGATGACTATGTCCCCTTTACAGATGTAAGGCAACCAAAGAGGTCCCATGGGTTACCCAAACGGCCCCACGAGGATCCGGACTTGCAGTGACCCCCGAGGACAGAGTAGAACTGCTGCCTAGGACTTCAGAGAAGGTACATTGTTAAAGGGGGCAGACAGCCTCATCTCTCCCCCAATAAGCAACCAGTGGGTTTGATTTGCCAACCTGGTTATGAGCGGCCCGGTGCCTAGCCCATGGCGCCACCAGGATTTCTTGGATTAGAACTAGAGTCCTGTTAGACTTATTCAGTGTTCCTTTCTGGTGGCTCTGGTTCTGAAGCCTGGCTATATACTCAGACTACAATCACCTGGGGGACCTTGAGAGGCCGCCAGTGCTTTACCCCACCCCCAGACTCCCATGCCATGGTTCCAGAGGTGGCACTTGCCATACGTTTTAAATCTCCTCTGGTGATTCTAACACAGTGGTTCTCAACCTTCCTCATACTGTGCCTCGACCCTTTCATACAGTACCTCCTGTGGTGGTGACCCCCCACCGTAAATTTATTTTCACTGCTACTTCATCACTGTCATTTTGCTACTGTTATGAATCGTCATGTAAATATCTGATAGGCAGGATGTATTTTCATTGTTACAAATGGAACATAATTAAAGCACAGTGATGAATCACAAAAATGTTGTCATTATATTTTGTGAGCTATTTCTTTCTAATGACAAATACATGAAATTTTGTCTTGAAGCATGGTGTAGCATGGCTAACAGTCTTCACACTGGGTACTTGTAGGTGGGTTTATCTGCATGTGGGTAGACCCACCTGGAGACAGATAGAGGAGCGGTGTCTCGATTCCTAAGACTATCAGAAATCTGTGTTTCCGATGATCTTAGACAACCCCTGTGAAAGAGTCATTCGACCCCCAAAGGGGTCTCCACCCACAGGTTGAGAATCACTGTTCTAACACATGGCCTGGCTGGAATCCAATGCTCCAGGACTTGACTGATGCCAGGCTGGATCTGTGCATGTCCAGTCAGGTCCAAATCCCTGTCAAGTCTCTCCTCCTCAGAAGGTTCTTTTGGTCCTTGAGACCCCCACTGACACTGCCAGAGCTCCAGTCCTCGTGGTCTCTTGCTCCAGAGTCTTAAGAACCCCTTCACCCGTCTCCCAGCCTCCAGTGCTTTTTTGGCTACACCCTTCTGACATTATCTGGATCATCCTCAGAGCTATTTTCCAGAAATGTAAATCAGTCCACTACTAAAGCCCTCAGGACCTCCCCCCTCCTCTCAAAATAAACGTCTGATCTGATTGGCCCATCTGCAATCTGGCCCCTTCCCATGGCCTCTCTTCTCAATTGACCTCCCCAGTCCACCCTCTGTACTTCAGGCCAGTTTTCCAAATATGCCAGGTGGCTGATGGCCACCTCAAGACGTCTGTACCGGCTATTGTCATTCTCTCCTGCCTCGAATTTGCTTCTTTTGTTTCCTCCTTCCATTTTGCCCACATTTGCAAATTAGCTTGACTCACTACCATTCAATGAAGCCTTACCTGACTCTCCAGGTCAAGCTGGCCACTCTATCGTTTTATGCTTCACCCTGTCTTGATCTCTGCGTTGTCTTCCCCTCTGTACTAGACGTCCTTGCTTTCATACCTGTCTTCCCCATTGGACCAAGATCCCCTGCAAGGCAAGTACCCTGTATGTCTTATCTTTCTTTGACTCCCTGATGCCTCAGCCAGTGCCTAATGCTTGGTACATATTGGTTTTGCCAATAGTTAAGGAGTGGAGGGGAAGAAAGGAAGAGACGGGGTTCCCGGTCCTGTTGTGAGTTTACAGGACCTTTTAGCTCAGGGCTTCCTTGGTAAAGTACTTCGTTAAGAATGTTGTGGCTCAGACTCTGGATTTGGAAGAGCAACTGTCACAATTGCTTCCTTCCTTCTGGAGCCACGGGGAGCCACTGCACGTCAGCACATCTGTCACTGGTCAGACACTATGTCTCCTGGGCATCTCCCCTGGGCCTACCTCTGTGATACTGGCTCACCCGGCGCCAGCTCTGGATGCTCTGACAGCCAGAACATCGGATAGCCCTTTCTGACCCGACTGCGATGAGCAAAGTCTCCTTTCCCTTTTAAAAACCTGAGATCAGAGTGGAATGCCTCCGAAGGAACCCCAGACAGGAAGCAAGAGAAAGGCAAAACAAGCCAACAGGCCCACAGACACTCAGAAATAGAGACAGAAACAGGTATCGTGCCGATGTCTAATTTTGCTTTGCTACCCTGCCTCATCAAGAATCGCCTAGACACTCAGAGACATCTTTTCTCTCACCCATCTCTGCCCAGAAAAGGCCCTGGGCAGAGTCCTAGGCCCACCCCCCAGGGGGTGGGACCGCTGAAAAAGTACAATTCTTACAGCCAGGGAAATCGAAATGAGACTCTCATCTTCTACAGGGTGAAGGGTCAAGGCCATCAATGGACTAGAGCATTAGATAAAGTAAAGGGTCCAGAGACTAACCCACAGAGAGGGTGTGGTCTCCACATCATACCAGGGGACCATTTGCTTCACTCTCCCCAGGGCCTGACTCTTAATATTCCTACTATCTTTGCCGTGCCAACCACGAGATTAGCCCATGTCATCACGAAAACCCGATGAGCCTATGGTTCCAGTTACAGATGAGGAAGCTGAGCCTCTGAAGAGGCTAAGTGACTTTGCTAAGGCCACAAAACTGGGAAGTAGCGAAGCCAGAATTCAAAATCATCCAGTCTTAACCTCCAGGGTGTCCTACCAGCAGCACCTAATAGGCTATTCAATATTTGCTGAAGCACCTTAATCATAAATTCCCAGACCATACTCATTGCCATCGAGTTGATCCTGGCTCATAGTGACCCTATAGGGCAGAGTAGAACTGCCCCTGTGGGTTTCTAAGACTGTCACTCTTTATAGACGTAGAAAGCCTCATCTTTCTCCTGAGGAGTGGCTGGTGGTTTCGAACTGCTAACCAGAGGGTTCGCAGCTCAACATGTAACCATCAGGACCCTAAAGTAATAATGATAGCTAACATTTCTTGAACATTTACGAAGTTCTGTGTTAGGCAACTCCACATACATTATTTTATTCAACAAGTGGAGTAATATTATTACTCCCATTCTATAGGGGAGGACACTGTGCTCTGGAGAGGTGAAGAGTTCTGTTTAGGGCTCCCAAAGCTAGTAGGTGAATGCTCATACTGGGTGACAAACCCAGGGGTGGGGGTAGGTAAAATGAGTGCCCAGACACAGACAATTCCTTCCCCCTCCACTACCCTATCTCCAAAGGACAAGGACCTTTCCAGGAGCTCTGGTCAGGTGCTGACACTTTGACCAAGGAGGCTTGCAGGCTTCACCCTAGGCTCTGGCAGACGCTGCGCCCATCTAAACAGCTGAATGGTACTCCAAGGGCACTCTGGACAACTGAACCAGTCCCTCCTCGCCCCCCTCCTCGCCCCCTTCCTCCCCCCTTTCCTCCCCGCCTCCCCTCTCCAGAGCACTGTCAAAACCTGACACTTTAGAATCTTAGCTTGGGTCCCTTAATGTGCCCCAAATGGAAGCCTCTAGCCCTTGCCCTATGCAGAAGGGTGTCCCCTCTTTTCTGTGTGTGGATCCTTTGGTTCTGATTCCTGATGTAAAGAATCCTTTCAGAGAGATGGAGTCATCCTGGTACCTAAGGAAAGGGGGAAAGGAGGGGAAGGAGCCATTTCCTAGCCTCTCCCCCTCCCCCCTCCCCCAGAGCGAAACTGGCTGCCCCCCACCCCCTGCCCCATAGATCTCACCTTCAGGCAAAGGCAGATGATGGCAGAGCTGGGGAGCGGCACTTAACCGAACCCTAGGGCAGAGCAAATCCCTGTCATTAGTGTTTAGGAAATGTGAGCCCCAGAGGATGAGGACGGAAAAGAGAGGAGAGAGGCTGGGAGAGGGAGGCCCAAGGAGGGAGAGAGAGGAAGGGAAGGAGGGAGGGAGGGAGGGAGGGAGGGAGAGAGAGAGAGAGAGAGAGAGAGAGAGAGAGAGAGAGAGAGAGAGAGAGAGAGAGAGAAGAGGGAGCCTGGGAGGAGAAGAAAGGAGACTGGGGGTGGGAGAGAGGCAGAGGAAGGAGGAGGGAGTAGTGAGAGAGAAAGATCCAGTTGCTTTATTCATGGCTGGTGATATTATAGACTGAGTGAAAATCACATTATCGTAATGGGAAAGTTAGAGTTGCTGAGATGATGCCCTGAAGCTTCAGCGCTGATTGGGGTGTGATTGCTATCTGTATTTATATGTAGAAAGCAAAGTTCACTGCCAGTTCAAGATGGTGGCGGCTGCTTTATGCAACATAATTCTTCAGTAGGGAGACGCCCCGAGCAAGCCAGCCCGCTGTGCTGCAGTGGGACCGGAGCCGACTGGCAACAGCGCCTGAGCAAGCGATGGAGCAGGCGATGGAGCCACGAGTGGAGCGAGGCTCAGTCCATAGTGGCAGAACCAGAGCCCCAGTGGGCACGGAGAGGGGACCAGGGCAGGACTGGGGACCTGACCCAGCCTGGGCGATGGAAGGAGTGAAGTTGGGGACCCACCATCCCCAAACTGGAGCCCCCACAGGCAGGGCTTGGCTAGACCTGGACAGTCAAAAATAATTAATTCATTTGTACAACTGACTGCCCCCCCCTGCATATTCCATGCAAAGGTGCACAATAAATGTAAGAACATTTTTATTTTCCCATGATGATATGTATGTTGTTGTTGTTTGTTTCAGGTTTCCGTGAAAGTTTACCAGTGTAAATTCGTTTTCCACTCAACAATTTTATACACATTTTGTTTCATAACATCAGTCGCAATTCCCTCAATGGTACAGCACTTCCTCCTTCAGGGCTCCCTTTCCAATCCGCCTTCCTTCTTCCCTGACGCCTGTCTGCCACCTGAGCTTTGTTGTGGGGCAAACGCTGCCCTCCATGCCACCCTTGTGAGGGCATTTGCCGGGGCCGAGGATCTAAGGACCACAGTCTGGGAGCTTCCAACAGGAGTATCATTTTGATTTTTTTAATCATTTTATTGGGGGCTCATACAACTCTTATCACAATCCATACACATATCAATTGTATAAAGCACATTTGTACATTCATTGCCCATTTTGATTTTTTTATTTTGTTGCATATTTTTCTCTCATACCGTCCAGGACTTCTGGGGTCCTGATGAGAAATAGTCACTAACGGTGGCCAGGCATTCTCTCCTTCTGGGCTCAGGGTGGCTCCTTCTGTGTCCTGTGAGTCCTTTGAACGACTTGCTTCCTTGAGACTATGCTTTTCTTTACTCTTCTTTTCTCTGGATGAACTTGACATTTTTTTATCTCAAGTTTTTTTATTTAAAAAATTTTTATTTGACATTTCTTGGTCCTAGGTCCCTGCTGTACTGCTACTCCACTTGCTTTCTCCTTTATTTGCTGAGTAGCCCTGGGACGATTGAAGGTGAAGGAATGTGGGATCTGACCTTGGGGGGCTGGGGTGATGTGCAAGTACAGATCTGACCTCCTCAGGTTAAGGACCAGCTCCAGTCCTACCTTGGAGAGACTGCCCCCAGCATACTGAGCTCAGAAGACCACCTCCATAGCCTCTCTTATGGGAACGGTTTCCCTCACGGCTTTCTTGTGGTTATCAACCACAGGGTTGCCAGATAAAATATAGGAGCCCTGGTTAAATTCAAATTTCTGGTGAACAGCAAATACATTTTTAGTATAAGTATATATTAGCCAATATTGGGGACATACTTTAAAAATCTGTTGTCTATCTGAAAATTAATTTCACCTAGTATTCTATATTTTTATTTACTAAATCCCCATCCTGCCGATTACCCTCAGGTTTTGCATTGATTTACTGAGGGTAGCAGTGCCTTGAGTGGAAAGAGCCAGCAGCTTTACTATTTGAGGAGCTATCATAGCTCACTGGGTAAAGCACTTGACTTTGAACCATAAGGTCAGTGGTTCAAACCTACCAATGACTCCACAGGAGGAAAGACTTGGTGAGCTGCTCCCTAGGAAGCACCCAGGAACAACTCTACTCTGTCTTATAGGTCCGCCAGAGCTGGGATCAACCAAATCAATCGCACACAACAGCAAAGTATCAATCTCCTTATCTGAGTAATAAGGGAAAATTGTACTTACTTCACAGCATGGTTGGAGTCATTTAATGAGCTTTTTGTTGTTGGTTGCTGATTCTGACTTATGGAGACCTTATGTATAAGGTAAGGCTACTGTATAGGATGGGCTTGAACTGCCAACTTTTGCCTAGTAATCAATTTCATCAGTTTTCAAGACCCAGGGACTCTTAACTTCGTCTTAAATGAAGTTAATGATTCAGGACTCAATTCATGGGAGGAGGGATATATTCTTCTTTTCAGGAGGGTATGGAGTCAAGACTTTGGTGCTGGCATATCATACAAATGTGGACCAACTAGTGAAACACAATTGGGAGTAGTAGGGTCTGTGGCTATACTTTAAAAACACTAAAAATAAATAAATAAAAGAAAAACACTTGCTTCTTCAAATTCACACTTGTTTGTTTTGCAGTATTGTGCTTGTCGAACCATCAAACCAAACACCCAAAGCGGGACTGATCTGGGTCTGTAGACAACTCCTAGTTTCCTCTCCTTTTTTTCTGGTGGCACACATGTCCCCCTGCACAGACACAAAACACCTACATAGAATACAGATATCACCTGTGCAGAGACACATGACCTGTGAGGATGCAAGGGATGGTTGTGTAGACAACAGTGTCATGTCGCCAAGGAGCAGAGGATCCATAAGAAAGCATAAGGACACTCACAGAGAAGCTACCCACCCCCCAGCTTGTCTCCTTATCCACCTCCTGCCAGCATCCCACCCGTCCATCCAGTGGGGCACACTGCTCATACATGTCACCCCATCTTCCTGATGGTGGAACTCTTAGAGCCCAAAGGGTATGAGTTGAAACGGGCCAGGGGCTCTGCGTGGCT
Organism: Tenrec ecaudatus; assembly: GCF_050624435.1. NCBI lineage: Eukaryota > Metazoa > Chordata > Mammalia > Afrosoricida > Tenrecidae > Tenrec > Tenrec ecaudatus. The sequence goes on along the minus strand of NC_134545.1, from coordinate 86,020,754 downwards.
GACTCATGTATGGAGTCATTACTCATGATTCTGCCGTCCCCAGAACATCTTACTCCTGCTTTTGATCTTCACAAGTAAGTCTGTATTAGGACTCCCAGAAGAAGATCAATTCTTTTTCCTTCCATAACGTTCACTTTTTAAAGTCCTGGAATGGACCTCTGCTGGTCTACTCTGTCAGCAACCAGAAACTCAGGGATTCCACAGAACCTTGTAAGGCCTCTGGTTCCAAGGAAAAGGTCCTTGAAGGTACATTGCTGCATCTAGGCCAGGTTGATCCTCCTCCCTGGAGATGAGGGACAGGGAACTGACCAAATGGGAGTGGCCACCCTTGACCTTACTTACCTTGAGATCAGGAAGTTGAGTTCCAATCCCAATGGTTTAAGGCCATGTTTGCTAGCAACTCCATGGAGATGTATTCAGACCCTTTCCTAAGCACCTCTCTGGCATTCCTAAATCTTCCCAGGCACCTTCCCATAAAGCAGAGGCCCAGAGGGGATGCAGAGTCTGGGATCTTCCATTCCTCCTTTTAGTTCATTCCCTATTTGGCCATCAATACTGTGTTAGGCCGGCTGAACTAGAAAGACAAATCCAGAGACACTCCTCTATGTATAAGAGAAAGCCTTATCTCAAAAAGTAATTACATGGCAAGAAAACAACCCAGCCCAGTCCAAGTCAAGTCCTAAGTCTGATAATAGTCCATAAGTCCCTCTTCAGACTCATGCAGTTACATGCAATGTTGGAGAATGCAGGAACATCACAGGCCGGTGGGCGCAGTCATGTGGATCCAATGTTGGTGGAAACATGGCAAGGTTCGAGCAGCATTTTGGGCGGCCAGCCAGCAGGAAGGTGAAACTGGGGGCGGGGGGGGGGGTGTTCCCAGGGCCCTCCTTATGAGCAGGCCAGGCCCACAAGAAGACACCATCAGGCTGTGACCTGACAAACAGGCTGGATGCCATTCCTGCACTTCTAGAGCTCCTCAAGTTGACATAACAATATATAATTACCGCAAGCACTAGAGCCTAGAGGACATCTTCCCAAGCTCAGCTATTGCAACAAAATAGAAGTAGATCAATCAGGTGGAGTGAATACATTCAATACCCAATATTCTTCCGAAGGAGTCCTGGTGGCAAAATAGGTTAAGCATTGGGGAGAAATAGGCTCTTGACTCCCATGAAGAGTGACAGTCTTGAAAAACCTACAGGGACAGTTCTATCCTGTTCTATAGGGTTGTTATGAGTCAGCATCAACTCGATGGCAGAGAAAGAGAGGGAGAAAGAGAGAGAGAGAGAGAGAGAGAGAGAGAGAGAGAGAGAGAGAGAGAGAGATCTGCTCCAGTCAAGATTTAACAGCCTAGGAAACCCAATGGAGCAGTTCTCTGTCCTTTTGTCTTGCTATGATGGTGGGTGGGGTGGGGTTGTTTTTTGTTTGTTTGTTTGTTCTGCCAAAGATTCCTGTGGATTGGGTTTTGGATCCTTCCCTTTTTGGAATTGTCTGTGTTTCTGTACCCTGTCCATTGATGATTAGAGGTAACACTGATCATCAAGGCTAATGATTTGATTAAGTCTGGAGGCCCTTCTCGAAAGATGACCCAAATCACAGAAGGGTGGGCCCAGGGGCAGAAGAGTACGATTGGGTCATTGGAAGGTGCAGGGGAAGTCCAAAGAGATGACCTCTGCCCTGTCTAGGTGACATGAGTGGTTGAGCATGAAAGTGGGACATCTCCAAGGGCAGGAAGCCTACTTGGCAGCTCATTTATTTGGATTTCTTGGAGTTCCTCATTGATGTTCCTCCGGATTTGTCTGGGCAGCTATGTTGGGAAATTGTGCATACGTCCCAAATCCCTAGAATTAACAAGGCAAGAGGAATTGAGGTTGGGCAGAGACCATTCTGCTTGTGGTAGGACAAAAGAGGAGACACCTGTCCAGAACAGAACGCCCCCTTATCAGGGAGGAAAGAGCAGAAAATAGCCCAGTGCCTCAGCATGGAGGAAGCCGCTAATCTGCTTAGAAGCTAAAGGCTGGATAAAATGACCCCTGCCTGGGATGAATGTCAGAACGTCTCTGAGGGAATGTCACTCCGCCCCCCGGAGGGCCCTGTCGGCAGTTCATAATCCACCCTCTCTCCCCTCCCCACCCCCAACACACACACACATACACACACACATAAATCTTAATTGTGTCCGGGGCTTTTTACAGCGTTAATTAATCATGTTTAGGGCTGTTTCCAGCTGTTGCTGAGGGAACGGAGGTCCCATACGCCTGTGACTCAGGGTAAATCCAATCAGATGGAGGAATTCTTAGATTCCAGAGAAGCGGAGCATGGGAAAGACACCTCTAATCCATGGGCCTCTCTGATCCTTGTCTGCCACCTCCCCCCTTATGGCTCTAGGAAACTGATCCGGGCTGGGGAGGGGAGAGGGGAGGAAGGGAGGACCCCCCCCCCGCCCCAGCTGTGTGTGCTGGCTGCCTGAAGCCCCCTTTGGAGGTGGGCAGAGGATTCCTTGGAATAGGGACTGGGTCTGCAGGGCTGAAGGTGCTCCTGCCTCACCCCTGGGTCTGTCCAGTGGGCTTAGGAAAGCTTAGGAATAGCCACTGTGCCCAAGCGTCATTAAGGGAAGCTGGGCCTGGACCAGTTGGAGCAGCGTGTGGGCAGCACCGACCTAATTGCAGTTCTGCAGCCAGTGTGGTCTGAGAAAGGGCCTCCCCTCCCCCAAAGCTTCCTACCTTCTCATACCTTCTCTGGAGAGCCCCAGAACCACCGCCTCTAGCCCCCTCAGCATCCTGGGTCTCCCTGCCTTTACGTCTCCCTCTTCCTGTACCTGGGTTTGGTGTCTCTAGCTCTTTCCCGGATATCTGCTCGGTCTTTGCCCACGACTCTTTCTGAACTCCTAGGCCATCACCTCCTTTCTTCACGGAGATGCTCCTTAAGCCCGGGAACCGCCTTAGAGGGAGGAAGGGACCTAGCCTGGCAGGTTAGTGCCATGGGCTTCTCCTTTGGCTTGTGCTAGTAGTCCATGAGACACCCACGTGGAGCAAACATGGGGAGGGGTAGGACACTGCTGTGGGTGGGGGACAGGACTATTGGAAATCTAGGTCTGAGGAGGTTCCCCAGGGTGGAAGGTGAGAGGATGCAGAACTTTCAGAAAGCCAGAGACCTAGAAGAGATGACTCTATTTCCACTTGCTGCCCCACCCCACCCCCCTCATGACAATGACACTGACCCCACCCCAGTCAACCGCCTTGTTGAGGCCTTCTGGGTCCTGGCCTAACTGGGCCTAAATAATTGAGGAGCCCATTACAGCCTGGCTGTTTCCTCACTGTCAAGTGTAAACGCTGCACTGGCCGGGTGGGGAAATGGGGCTAATTTGAATTGATAATGGGAAACGCGGGGGAAAGTCATCTATAGTGGGAGAGGAGCGCGCGATCCCCGAGCAGATGCTAAATCTTGTATAATGAAAGAATCTGCCGATGTCAATTATGTACGAGCGTCTTTGCCGTGGTTGGAGGCGGTGGGCGGGCGAGGGAACGGAGGGCTGGGTGCATCCCATAAACTCAAACACCCATCAAAGGCTCATACATATGGAGTGGCAGAGATTACGGCATAAATTTGAATGTTATGAATGTGCATGAGGGACAGGCAGGAAGCCCACCTCATAAGGGGGTAGGAGAGGGACCATTCTTCAGTGTGTGTGTGTACAAGGGAGCTTTTGTCCTCATGGTCCTCCAGCTGTGTCCCCTCTGCATCCAGTTGTGTCCCCAGACGAGAAAGAGTCAGCTGTTCTCCTGAAGCCTGGATAGGGGTGTTTGAAAGATGTGGGGACTGAACGACTCTTGACCTGAGAAGAGTGACCCCGGGATGAGACCTAGAGATGAGTTGGGGTGTGGGGGATGCAGAGCCATGATCGTGAACTCTCGGATGTGAACACTGATTTTTCTCCTGTCTGATGGAGGAGGCCAAGGGAGACAGAAAGCCTCCTGGAAGACAACCTGGAGGAGGAGGTCACAAACTTGTGTTCTCAAGGGCGTCCCCAGCTCTGAATGACAACCTCAGGGCAGATCTTCCTGTTCCGGAGCACAAGTCCATGCCACTGATGGGCGTGTGTGTTTACTCATGTGTGTGTGTATGTGTGTGTGTGCACACACACACACACACAGGAGCACCCTGTAACGGGGCTAGGATCCTCCCGCAGTTCCCAACCTACAGCGGCTCCCTGAGCAGGCTCCGTGATTTGTGGTGTGGGCCACCCAGGGACTTTAATCTTCACCGTGACAAATGCAATAAAAGGAACAATTTGGAGATCAGAGCTAAGGAAGACACATTTACAAACCCTTCCCCAAAGGTTGGATGGGGCTGTCACCATGTGATTTGTGCCTGGGATGAAGCAGGGAGGGGGAAAGGGGGAGACAGTGAACTGGAGAAAGCAGGCTGAGGAAGAGAGACATCCTATCTAACCCCCTCTCCTCCTCACCCTCTTTGCTGAGTTACGGGGAGGTGGGCTAAGCCCCCAAGAGGAGAAAGCAGACCCAGAGGCTACCAAACACCACCCCTCACTCTCCCACCAGCATCAGGGAGCACAACTCCATTATCAGGAACACGGGCCAGAACCACAAAGCCTGAGAGATTCATCTCAGCAGTTCAGGGGCTCTGTCTAGAGGAGAGATTGCGAGGAGGATGGGAGAAGAGAGGGAGGCAGAGGCAGAGTGAGAAAGACATTTTAATAGCCAGTGACATCTCAAGTTGCAGAGGGAGCCCCTAAGAAGCTCCCAGGATGATATGGGAGAGATGAGGGAAGGTTTCCCAACCAGGGCACCTCAGTCAGGCAGTTCTGGAGTGGTCCTCAGCAGGGTGTAAATAGCGAACAAGGAGAGGGGGAATTCATCTGGGAACAGATCAATGGGACAGGCAGATCTGCTTTGAGTTCCACAGGATCAAGCAAAATTGTTTTCTGAGAACTAGACTGGTAGGTGGCCCAGCAGGACTCAGATGAGGGTATGGTCTGGGGTCTCTTCCCTCCGAGCCTCCCTTTTTCCTACCTGAGAAGTGGGGGTCAGGCCAGATGACTTGTAAGGTTTCTGCTAGCCTTGCATCTTTGACTCTCTGAGTCCAGGTACTTGGAAGCATCCACAGGGCCCTGGGGAAGAAAGGGGCCCTTTCACTATGCCTCTCTTACGGGTGGGCGAGAGCCTAGCAGCTGGCTCCCTTGCTGTTGGAGTCTCAGATCTGTCCCTCCAGGTTCAAGTCCACAGTTTTCCCAGCCAGTCACCCCCTGGTAAGAATTCAAATGAATTCACTGGACATCTTTCTGTTCTCCACCAAAACTTCACTTGAGGTACTTGTTCCCTCCAACCACGTGTAGATGCCTCCCTCCAGAGATGTTCTCTTTGCCTCAGGGTCTGACTCTTACACCTCTGGGTCACTCTTAATTTCCTTACTCTAAACTGGCAGCACCTAAGATGTCTTTTCCTTGGCCTGTGGCTGATTGTCCTCCTCCCAACTCCCTATGTCCCATGGTAGCCTATGCTCCCTGTCATAGCTCCCAGGTGTCTTGCTGGCAGGAAGCAGGACATTTCTATGAGGCACTGTGAAAGGAGCTGGGTGGCATAGTGGTTACACATTGGGCTATTAACCGCAAGGTCAACAGTTCGAAACCACGCAATAGAAAGATGAAGTTTTCGACTCCCGTAAAGAATAAAGAGTCACAGTCTCAGAAACCATGGGGACAGTTCTAGCCTGTCCTGACGGGATCACTGTGATTTGGGACCCAATTGAGGGCATGACTGAGTGAGATGAGGCACTGATCTTTTATTTTTGATCTCACTTCACACTTGATCTTAGCCAAAAGGCCGAGAAGCGATTTTCATCTCACTTCAAGATGTGTTTTCGCTCTTGACACACAGAATCCGGGACAGAGAAACCCCTCAGGACCAAAATTGAGAGTAGCAATACCATGAAGGTAGGAGGAAGGTGGGTAGAGAAGGAGGAGAAAGGGAGAACCAATTACAATGATGGATGTACAACATCCCCCTTCCACCCCCAGGGGACAAACAACGGAAATAGAAATGTGGGTGAAGGGAGACAGTGGACAGGGTAAAATATGAAAATTAAAATAATTTCTAAATTATCAAGGGTTCATGAGGGTGGGAGAGTGAGGGAGGGAGGGAAAAAAGAAAAGCTGATACCAAGGGCTCAAATAGAAAATGTTTTGGAAATGATGATGGAAACATATGTACAGATGTGCTTGATAAAACTGATGTATGGCAAAGAATGTATGGATGTGCTTTATACAATTGATGTATGTATATGTATGGATTGTGATAAGAGTTGTGTGAGCCCCTAATAAAACGTAAAAAAAAAAAAGAAAATGATTAGGGCAAAGAATGTAAAAAGAAAACTGACGTATGGATTGCTATAAGAGCTGTAAGAGCCCCCAGTCAAAATTATTTATTGGGTTGCAGGGAGACGACAACCCAGTTAGGGTGCAGTGTAGCAATGATGGAACATATAACTTTCCTCTAGTTCCTAAATGCTTCCCCCACCCCACCCACCCACTATCATGATCCCAATTCTACCTTGCAAGTCTGACTAGACCAGAGGATGTACACTGGCACAGATGGGAACTGGAAACACAGGGGATCCAGGACGATGATCCCTTCAGGACCAGTAGTGAGAGTGGCAATACCAGGAGGGTAGGCTGGAAAGGGGAAACCAATTACAGGGATCTACATATAACCTCCTCCCTGGGGAATGGACAACAGAAAAGTGGATGAAGGGAGACCTTGGACAGTGTAAGCTATGACAAAATAATAATTTGTAAATTATCAAGAGTTCATGAGAGGGGGGTGCAGGGAGGGAGAGGGAAAAAGGATCTGATTCCAGGGGCTTACATGGAAAGCAAATGTTTTGAGAATGATGAAGGTAACAAATGTACAAATGTGCTTTGTACAATTGTTGTTTGTGTGGATTGTGATAAGAATTGTATGAGCCCCCAATAAAATGATTTTTAAAATTATTTATTAAAAAAAATTTAAGACTGATTTAGGCAGAGTTCTCTAGAGAAGCAAAACCAGGATATTTATGATTAGATTTATGATTTTATATATATGTAAGTTTACATGGCGAAAGGAATATAACATTAAATTAGTCCACACAGCAATACAGAGATCTCAGTCCAACTCACTTTCATGGGACAGTTAATATATTGAACGTCCTTCCAACTCATGTGGCCACTAGCCCAAGGCCAAGGAAGCAGGCAATAGGAAGATGAAGTGGTGAAATGTAGCAGAGGCCAGGAGCGCAGTGTAGTAAAGCAGGTCATGGTGGAGTTTCACAGTGTAGTGATGAGAAGTGGCTGGTAGGAGGTGCCATCGATGGGTGTCTGGAGTTGTGGCAAGATGAGTGGAGTTGGCTGTAGGCAGTAGATATAGTGTGTGGGTGGGTGTGTACCATGGGGTGGAACAGCACCGCACAGCAAAGCGGTCAACCGAGGTCCACAAATTGGCTTGGCCCAGAAGTAGCACAGCACATGTGTTGAGACAGGGCAGCTAAATCAGGCAGCATACTGGTCTGACCATGGAGGGCGGGGGGAGGGGCTGACTTTGAAGAGCCATTTATCTCAGTTGCGGCTCCAAAAAGGTCATCAAACTGCAACCTGATTGTCAGGCTAAACTCCACCCATGTCTTCTTACAGGTACCATGTTGGCACAAAGAAACCCTAACGATCACAGTCCACCCCTTGTCAACTTGGTACTTTTACACAACTTGTTTACTGATACATAATTTCCAGACCTTAATAAAATCATTCTTACACCTAACGTCATATAGTGAGCATACATATAAATGAAAACACACTGAACCTGTTTGTATCTGGTGTATTATACGTGAACAAGAGGAAGATATTCAATAAGAAGATATAAAGAAGAAATGCTGACAATCACAAACCTCACCTTTGCAATTAATCACACGGTCATAACTGATGTGTAGAACTATCTTCCTCCACTACCCATTCTGTGTTGCCTTTCCCCTCAGCCAGCACCTCAGATGGCTGTGGTTGTTTGCCTGATGGGGTGACCCAGACCTTCATTCCTGAGGGCTCTGGGTCATTAGGCGTCCTGTCACGATTGGGTTGCTATAGTTTACCAGTTACTTTAATCACAGGGCATGATAGTACTAAGAGACTGACTATAGGGTCTCCTGGATTGCAGATATCTTCTTTACCTCCACAATGTAGTACCAATCCAATTTCCCTTTGGTAATCAGGATCAATAACATCACTCAGTACAGTGACACCCTTCTTTACCTGTTGATCCAAAGGCATGAGGAGCCCAAAATGGCCAGGGGGCATTCTTAGCTGCTAGTTCAATGGAATCAGTGCTGTGTTTCCAGGTGGGAATGCTCTTTGTTTTGGAACTAGGACCTCCAGGCCTGAGGAGCACAGAATTGCTGGGACAAAGACACAGGTGCCTCAGTACCAACCAGCATGACTCCCAGCAGGCACTATCTTCTTAGGCATCTCCAGGTCCCAACCTGGTCCTCATACCCAGGCAAGTGGATCTGGTGAATGCCTAAGTAGACCTAGGGGAAAGGAGATATCAAACCTCCTCAAGGAGGTTTGGAGATTCAAATGCAAGTGAGGTCTAGCCATCATGGCCCAGTAGGCATAGGGCAGCTCCAGAGCGACTGAGCCTCGATACATTGAATTTTGCTGCCAACATGATGGGGGAGGGAGAGGCTTGGGGAAGCTGGGAATGAGAAACATGAGGAGATGGGAAAGTGGGAAGTAGACACAGTATTCTAAATTCTAGATAGCAGAGGAGCCCTTGCTTAGGAATGAAGGGAGGATCTTGGCAACAGTTAAATCCAGAACAGCAACTGACTTCCCAACATGTCTTTCTCCAACAGAGAGACAGGAGAGCCCTTCCATGGGCAAGAATTATAGTGTAGAAGTAGCACGGGGTAGTTCTCATGGCCCTCTGCTGCCTCCCTCTGGGAGAGGGCAAGAGGGAGAGCTCTGCTCCTCACTCAGTCCCTCCATTGTTAGTTTTCACACCAACCCACCCCAAACCCAGGCCTCAAAGTTTTCCCCGGGTCCTCAAGAGATCACCCACCGACAGACATCATTCCTCTCATCTGGCCTATATCCTTGCCCCCTCCCCTGGCCCATAGAAAGCACTAGATGAAAAGTAAACCAGAAAGTGAGGGAAAGGACCTCCTGGGAATCTTCACAGTTCCTTGCTTCCCGTCAGCAGAAAAAGAAAGCAAGGTGACATGGCTCACTTTCTGGCACCCTCAACTCTTGACCCTAGCTTTGGCCACCTCTCTCGGGCCAGTAGTCCATTCCGAGGGGCCTGAGACCCAAGATGGTGGTGAGACAGGAAGGACCAAAGGAGGGTCACAAATGGCTCCTGGGCAAATACGATTATCAACACAATCCTGCAGCAGTGGGACTCTCTGAGCACCTGTGTGGATAGGCGCCCAGGCGGAACAGGTGGGTGAGGGAGTGAGGAAGTATACCTATGAATATACTTCAGTTTGATAGAGGATATTTGTCCATGTGCATTTACTTTGCAGCAAATATAGGCATGAATGTGGTAGAGCACACAGGGGACAAAGTCATGAAAACTTAGACCCAATCAAATACCTAGATGGAATGAGTGACGGGGCCTAGGGGATCTGGACCAAAGCCTTGGAGGACACCAAAGTCGATTGGTTTCACATTCCACAAAGGCCATACTTTACATCCTGCTTTGTAAGTAGCAACTGAGGTTTCAAAAGCTCAGGAGCAGTCATCTCAGGTGCAACGACTGGCCTCTCCTTCTTCAGAGGAAAGAAGAGGGATTAAAATAGAAAGACATGGAAACATTTAGTTCAATAGGTTAATAGACCAAACATCAACTCCTACAATTCTGAGACCAGAAGAACTAGAATAGTGGTCCCTAACCTTCATTACAGCTCCTCATGTTGTGGTGACACCCCAATCATAAATTTGTTTTCGTTGCTACTTCATAACTGTCATTTTGCTACTGTTATGAATCATCATGTAAATATCTGATAGGCAAGATGTATTTTAATTATTACAAATTGAACATATTAAAGCATAGTGATGAATCACAAAAACAATATGTCATTATATGTTGTGAAATATTTCTTTCTAATGACAAATAAATGAAATTTTGTCTTGAAGCATGGTGCAGCATGGGTCACCGTCTGCACGCCGGGTACTCATTTGTGTGCGTATCTGCATGTGGGCGGACTCGCCTGGAGATGCATATTGGAGCGGTGGCTTCGTTCCTAAGACCATTAGAAATCTGTGTTTTCCGATGGTCTTAGGCGACCCCTGTGAAGGATCGTTCAGCCCCCAAAAGGGTCGTGACCCACAGCTTGAGACCACTGAACTAGAGGGTGCCTGCCACCAATACCAACTGCTCTGAAAAGAATCGCATTTGAAGGTGCTGGATAAAGTGGGGGGGGGGGGGAATACAAAACAGAACTCAAAACAATAAAAGAGACAACACTTACTGGTCAGCTAGACTCTGGTGAGACCCTTAAGACATGGCTCTGAACCTTCAGGTCTGGAACTGAACTCACACTAGTGTCCGAAAGATCAACAATTTAAAATCAAAAGGGCAGCAAGGACAAAATTCTGAAGGTTAGCAAACAAGGAGGGATGGAAACAGTAGGATTCATGATGATACTTCGAGGGGATTGCAATGAATGAGTGTTGAATCAGAATGCATATGTTTAATGTAAAACTCTGATATATTCTTTTAAACATTCATCTAACACATGCATGTACACATATACACAAGGCATATTGCATGGTTTATAATCAAGAAAGATGTGCATCTGGGTTGTGTCCTCTCATCATACTTGTTCAATGTGTATGCTGAGAAAAATCATCATTTTAGGAACCTGAGCACTTGGTGTATAAAGATCCCTGTCTTAGGTGAGAGCTGTGGGAGTTGGGCTGTTGAGTCCCATTGTCTCCTTCCTTTCAAAAGACTGGACTCACCTGCTGTGGTAGTTACATAATTTCATGTCAACTTGAAGATATAAAAGTGGAGGAGTGGAGTCTAGCCTGTCAATCAGGTCAGAGCCTGTTGGTGCCTTCTTGTGGGCATGGCTTTCTCATAAGGAGGGCCCCAGGAACCTCTCCCAACTCTCTGCCTTCACCTTCCTGCTGGCTTTCACTCAGAGACCCGCCAGAGCCCTGTGATGAACTGCATCACTGGATCCACACGACCTCGCACCCACTGGACTGTGATTTTCCTGCTTTCTGCATCATTGCATGTGGCCATGTGAGTCAGAAGAGGGACTTATGGACTACTATCAGGCTTATGGGCTATTATCAGATTTACGGATTGGGCTGGGATGTTTGCTTGGTACATAATCACTTCTTGATCTACAGCATTCACTTACACATATATGAGTCTCACTGGATTTGTTTCTCTAGACAACCTGGCCGAACACACCCAGTGTCTCAAACTTAATGCTCTGACGAGAACCACCCTCCCATACTGAGTTTACCTCTCCCCTCCCAAAGGGGGAGAATGCCCAGGTCCTCTCTAGCTCTACATCCTAAAAATCCAGGTACTATGGATTGAATTATATTCCCCCCATATGTGTCGGAAGTCCTAACTTCTGTGCCTGTGGTTATAATCCTGTATGGGAAATAATCAGTATAGGCCTAAAACAAAAACAAAACCCCACTGTCTATTATGGACTAAGTGAAAGTTTAAAGAACACATCCGTCTTCTATACAATTATTATATTTTGTTTCTTCTCATTGACTGCAGTCCTCATACTGAAGCATCACTTTTCTTCTTCTGTGTTTCCTGTTTCCATCCCTCCTCCTTTCCTAACCGTTCTGTGCTTTGCTCTTGTGCAGATGCTACACTTTTTTATCTCAAATTGTTGGTCCGGGTTCTAAAGTCTGTGTTCTTCACTAGTGGTATTGTCCCCCTTATAGACATGGCTAAATAGAATAGGGTGTACCTTGAGTAAGTCTCTTTTGAGATATGTAAGAGATTGAACAAAGGAATAGAAGAGAAATGGGAGAAGATAGATGCCAAGATACGTGAATAGCTCCAAGGAATCAGAAAGCAGACACTGAAGAGGCAAGGACCTTCTTCCTGAGCCTCCAAAGAGGAAGACTTCCCCTAGCATTAGCACAAAACAGTGAGAAAATAAATTTGCTTGTTCAACCCCTTCACTCGCAGGATTTCTGGGATAGCAGCTCTCGCTAATAAAGACAGAATGTGATCGTTTGATACTGAGGAGGTGTTCTTACAGACACTTAAAATGTGGAAGTAGTTTTAGAATTGGGTAATAGCTAAAAGTTAAAAAAATTAAGATTTGTAAGATACAAGACATTAAAAGTTCAAAGAGATTGTTGGTAAAATGATGGACATCAAAGGCGGTCCTGGTGAGGGCTCAGAAGAAAATGAGAAGTCAGAGAGAAAGCCTGGTTTCTATAGTGATCAAGATGCAACAGAATGATGCTAGACATGTGCATGTTCGATGCGCCTCTCATGAGGCCTTGAAGGAACTCGACGAACGTGTGATTGTGCAATGGAGGAAAGAGGATGCTTTTTATACAGTAGCAAAGAATTTGTCTGAATTATGTCCAAATGTTTGGTGGAAGGTGCAACTTGTACATGATGACCTTGGATCGTTTGTTGATGAGATGTCTGAGCAAGATTTTAAAGGGACCATGTGGTTTCTCCACGCCCTCAGTAAAATGTAAGAGGAAAGACATCAACTTAAAAGTGAACTGTGAACATAAAAAGCATAATTTAAAGATTTGGAAACTTCTGTTGGACCAACTAAAGACACGTGTCCAAGAATTTGCATCAGAGTCATGACTACACAAACTTTTGTTAAAGACATTAGGCCTGTGATGGACGAACCTAACCAACCACCAGAGCAGCAGAACACCTGTCAGTTTCCACTGAAGGGAACAGAGACAGCACAAAAGGGAAGAACTCTGTCTGCCTCTTGGCATATAACAGACAGGACACCCTCAGAAAGAGCTCCATCTTTTGTCCTTCAAGGAAAGAAAACCAAAGAAGGAGACACAGCTGCAAATACTCATTAAGTTAATAATCCCGAACTTGGAAAGTACAGAGTATAAATCTAGGAAAATGGAAATTGTCGAAAATAAAATAAAATTCTTGAAGAAAAAGTAAATAATCCCCCCCGGGACCAGTCCTGAGACCAGTATGACTGGAAGAAGAGGAGGAAGCAGAGCTGCCAGGTCTTCAAGAGTAAGGCTTTGACCTCTGGAGTCTCAAAGGGTGGGGCCACAGATGCCTAGAGTTCAATGCCAAGGTACAAGGATATCTCCAGGGCACCAGGAAGCGGAAGCTGAAAAGACAAAGACCTTCTTCCTTCAGAGCCAACAGAGAGAAGAAGCCTTCCCCTAGAGGCAGTGCCCTAAATTTGGACTTCTTGCCTCCTAAACTGTAAAAAAAAAAATCTATTTCTATTTATTAGAACCATTCATTTGTTACATTTTTTGTGACAGCAGCACTGGAAAACTAAGACATCATCAGGGTAAGGAAGTGTCAACTTATGACCTCTTGTCCTTTGGCAAGGTGTGGTAGGGTCAGCAGGGATGGGAGGGTGGAATAGAAAGCCAGGTGTGGGAGGGTGGGCATTTTGACCTTGGGAGTCCTGCTCCTATCTTTATCCACCTATCCTGCCAGCTCTTGGTGTCCTTTGGAGGTTTATAGTCATATAAATTGCAGCGTCCCATGCCAGAGTTGGAGCCTGAAACTATAAATAGGCACGAGGTAAACAAGGTGCCAGATGCAGGGGTTTGGGACTAGACAGAAAATCTGCCCCTCTTTGCCTGGATTGGGGCCAAGGCACATCCGTGGAAAGGGATATCTGCCCTCCCTCCTCCTTACCTCTCCTGCCTTGCCCTCTGGCTTCTGGTCACTGGCCCTATTTCTTTCAAGTCGAGACTGGGAAGATGAGGAGGAGTTTCCATTACCCACAGTGTCCCCGCTCTCTTTCACCACCTGCTTCACACTCTGTCCCCGACTTCTCCAGCAATTCTTGGTGTCACGGCTGTCCACCACCATTCTTGGCCACTAGGGGTGCCCTAATCCCTTCTCCATCCTAATAACGAAGGTGACGTTCACTATTTCTCAAATCTGATACTTTAATGAGAAACAAAGCAAAGATTCTTAACCCTATTCACCCCTGTCCGAGGCACATGGCATAGACATGCAGGACAACTGCCGGACCACGCAATCTCTGGACTGCAGGTGTCTGCTTCTGAGCAGAGACTGTGAGCTCAACAAAACGTAAGTGGTGCTCAGTTTAAGATTTCTGAATTTCTCCCTTCCCTCTCTCCGCCCCAGCGCTGCATGGCTTCCTTGCTTTGCATGTTTCCTATCCCGGGGGCATTCCAAGGCTCAAAGTGCCCCTGGAGGACTGCCAGGGCCCACTGGGACCACAACTACCTTCTTATAGCCCTCTTGGAGGAGCCTGCATCTTCAGCCTGGAAATTCCTTTTCTTTTTCCACTCAAGTCGGGCTCTCCAAACATACTTGCCAATTTAGAATCACAGAAATTAGAGCTTTAAAAGACCCTAACTTTGTCATGTTGTGGATAAGAAACCTGAACCCCAGAGAGGTTAGGTGACTGACCACGGTCACACGACTAATATTGGCCTTGTTGAGGCTTGTTTTCCCCAGCTAGGTCTGGGGTCTCCCAGACCCTGATGGCTTCCAGTGCCCTGCCACCACCACCATTCTGCCCCCTGAAATGGGTTCTCCACTTCTCAGATATGTCCTCTCCTCTGGCTCCACTTTCAGTCAGCCCCTAATATAGGGAAAGGTTCTGGATCTCAGTCCATTCTTGAGACTTACATCATTCAGTCCCTAGTATATCCATTTCCTCAATTCCCTAGGTTTTCTCGGACAGCTTGTTGAGCGAAGAACCCTAGAGAAATGGCTTCCTAGAACCCCATCTTCATAAGGCCTTGAGGAGGGGAGTTATTCTTCCTACTGTGGGAAGTGACTTCCTTGGCTGGTTCTTCATTTTTTATCTAATTGAGAGGGAAGCTGGGGTTGAGTCCTGCCCTGTGAATGGTGTCTCCTGGCCCTGGGCATGCATTACATAAATAAGCACACACACACACACACACACACGTACGTACGTCCTCATCACTCACCTATTTAAAGAGTCCTGGGCTAGGAGTAAGACCACAATCTCCAGGTTTATAAATCAAATGCATCACAAAGCAGGGAAGGCAAATTCAGGAACAGGTTTTTTTGGGGGGAGTGGGTGGGTGCGTGGGGGGGAGGAGAGAGTAAGGGCATGAATTCCTGTGGGCAGAGGCAAGGATGGGGCACTGCTAACTACGGTGAATGGAGTAGCCTGGTTCCCTGACAGCTGGGACAGGCCTCCCTCTCCACTGGATTGGATGGATTTAATCTACAGGCGAGATGGAAGCTGTTGATGAGGGTCTGAACACTCCCTTCATCCAGCTGGGATGGAGTTCCCAGAGAGTATCATCTGGCAGTGCCCGAGATGGGGCGGGTGGGAGGACAGCTAGAGGGATGGCCAGAATCTATCCAGCACCTGTCCTTCCCCCCTGCAGGCTGATGATATAACAGTGTAACAATGTGGCAGAGGACAGGGGGCTTTGGAATGTTGCTCTGGGGGAGGAATGGTCCAGCTTTCAGTGTGATGGCTGGAAGAAGGCAGCTGTTGCCTTGGCCTTGAGCTCACAAGAAACGGCTGCCTGCCTCTTCCGTGAGCAGGCTCAACCTGGCTGCCCGGTCCACTTACCTTCTCATGCGTCTTTTGGTCATGGGGTGACTCACGATGAGTTCTTTTTTTAAAAATCATTTTATTGGGGGCTCATACCATTCTTACCACAATCCATACGTAAGGAACAGAAGTGATGGGTAAATCCATTTGTCAACCAACTAGATTCATGGTTTCTTGAGGGTATGGTAGGAGATATTGGGGCAGGGAATGGGGAGCTAATAACAATGAGAAAATGTTTTACAATTGTGGTGATGATTGTACAACTCTTCTTAATAAGTTTGAACTATTATATTGTAAGATATGTGAATTATATGCCAATAAAATGTTTTTTTAAGAACAGAAGTGCTGTTTCTGGTCGCTACATCAGATTAGCAACTGCGATCAGAAATCAAGCAGGTGCATAGCTAAGACCAGCGGTGGATGAAATAGAGTAAGGGGGCAATCTTCATGCCAAGCCTCAGTATCGACCCCCCACATCCCATTCCCCTGATCTCACCTGTGTGCCTGTAATTTAGAACTCCTGCTCTGCTCTTCTTCTAGCCTTGAACCTTTTCTCCTTGGGAGGCCTTACATTGGTCGGCCATCCATCAACCTAGTGCTCCAGGATTCCTTGATGTGGGATTCTGTGGTTACCATGGCCCCATAGCCCCTCCATGTGCTGCAAACAAACCCTTGCTCTTCAGCCAAGCTTCCCAGCAGGCCAGGTGTCCTGGAGAGGTAATTTCAGCGTCCATCTCCCCACCTTTCTCCTGCCTCATTCCCACCCTAAAAACCCACCTTGCCGTTTGCCAAACTATTTATTGGACTTTCCTTTGAAGGCAGCAGCCATGTCTGAGTCACTCCTGGGCCCCAGACACAATGCCTTCTAAGAAAGGGGGTCAATATGTATTGTTTGGGGCTGGGAATCGTCCTCAAATTTGTCAGGCCTATTTGCTCCTTTTCTCAGTATCCAGTCCTGCCAAGGCGCACCCCCCAAAACACACTTTTAACTCCCCAGGCAGCTTTTGAGGAGCTGTTTAGAAGACATTAACCTCTTTGGGTCTCGCTGATAAGGGCAAATGCACTGATGTCCAGGTCCAGGGCCCAGAGCTGAGCACAAGGCCCGCTAGCCGCCCCTGAGCCCGGTGGCGCCCCAGGCAGGATTGCTTCGTCTCACTCATCCTTGGCTCCAAGGCCTCCTCGCCTGTATTTATACACCGGAAAGCCGCTGCCCGAATAAAACATCCATGTAAAATCCAATTTCCTCAGAATCTCTTTTGGAGCCTGGGCCTGAGATGGAGTAGGTAACCCCAGCGGTAACTGCCTGAGCCACTCCCGCCGGCTGCAAAGGTGAGGCCCATTTTTCAATTATCTATCTGCTGTGACAGCAGCGGTCCAGCCACTGAGCCAAGGGAGGGGGAGGGGGAGGGGAAGGCGGGGGGGGGGGGGAGGAGGGAGAAAGAGGGCAAGGGCACGGCTAGGGGCGGTGGGGGAGGGGGGAGGAGAGGGAGAAACCCAGGGCCGGAGACCCGGTGGAGAAGCCCTTGTCCGTGGCACCCAGTAGGTGCTCAAGAATTATTTGGGACACGAGTGACTAGCAGCGTGCACAGGGAGGGTGGGGGTGAGGCGAGGAGACGGGGAGAGCTGGAAAGACACCGAGGGGAGGAAAGAGGGAGAGCGGAGCGGGAGGGGGAGGGGGAGGGGAGGCGAGCGTGGATGGAGCCAACAAGAGGCTCCTGTGTCAATCCGTGGAAACGGGAGGCAGAGTGATGCGGTCACAGCTCCTGCCATCAATATCCTCTAATATAAATGTCAGTGATGCTATTTTCCGCGCAGTCATTTCGCACACTGCTGATTACATTAACGTATAATGGAGGGGAGCGGGCTCCACTGCTTTCTCCCCTAACCCTCCCCCCGGTGATGTGTCAATAGCCGCCTCCATGAACAAGTCAATTTTCTGCAGGCTTGGCAGCGGAATAAATCTGCCCGGCTATGGGGAGAGCTGGAGATATTTATATACCGGGCGCCTGCCCTCCGTGGGCGCGCGCGCGGGCGCGCGGCGGGCGCGAGCACGGCGGGCGGGGGCGCGCCGCCGAGCTGAATGATTTCCAGCCCGGACTCAATAAGAGGAGAATTTAAAGCGGTCCCTGAGCTGGGCTCCCAGAAACAGCCTTACACGTTTATTTTCCTTAGCTGAACAGGAAAGGCGAGAATTATATGTGGATTTATTGGACAGGCGCAGCTCAACACAAACGCTCCCGCGCCGGGGGATGGGGGGAGCACTGAGGGGCAGGCGGCGGCCGAGGGCGGACCGCTGGGACCCCCGCTCCGCCGGTGTTAGGGGGGGGCGCCCCTCCCTAGCTGCTCGCCTTAATTACATTTGTTCTTGTCCTTCGTGAGGGTGAGACTTCGGCGGCGCGGGCCAGGTGGAGAGGGAGCACGTAGGCCAGGGCTGCCTGGAGATGGAGACGCAGGGGTGGTGGGGAGACTCAGGGAATGGGGCCTGGGGGGCCCTGAGAATGGGGGGGGGCGTCAGCTTCGGCTCAGAAGCGGATCAATAGTACGCGATCTAATGGGCTAACTGCCAAGCAGGCGCACCGAGGCGCTGCCCCGCGGGGGCGGGAGGAGTGGGCGAAGGACAAGCAAGGGAAAGCGGGTGGGGGAGGAGGGGAGTGAGGACCGGGTGGGGGAGGGCAGAGGGAGTGGAGAGGTCAGAGCCGGAGGAAAAGGGGAGACAGGGACAAATGCAAGGGGACGGGCCAGGCTGGTCTGGGTGGGGGTGTGGTGGGGGGTCTATTCAACACTCCCCACCCCTCTACCAGGGAGGAAGGGCCCGTCCAGGGGCTCCTCGACAGCCCCCCCCCCCCCCCGCCCACACATCCTCCGCTGTGCCAGCTAGCCGCCAGTGGGCGGCGCGACCCTGAGCTCCCGCGGATCCCGCGCCTCGGCGCTGGGACTGGCTGGACTGTGGCTTTCGACGCCGGTCCTTGCACGGAGCCCGCTGCCCCCTCCCGGAGGCCTCTTGGCGTAGCAGGGGTGGCCGTGAGGCGCCCCTCTGCCCAGTTGGTAGAATTTTGGGGCTTTCCCAGTGTTTGGGCATGGGGTCCTGAGGCTCTGGGGCGGAGCAGTGTCCTGCCGCATGGGTCAGTGGGCCTGAAAGTGGCCATTCTCACTCTCCCCCAGAAGATACTCATGGCTGCGGCACCCTGAGAGTCCGGCCGTAACATCTGGAAGGAGGAAGCACAGTCCTGTCCTGGACTTGGGGGGTGGGTGAGCAACACTAACAAGGCCAGCCAAAGTCTTCTGGGATCAATGTCCTAAGGCCCAGTTTTAGCTCTTTCTACACCTGGTCATTGCCTGACCCCTAATCCTGACCACAGACAGAACTTTTTACCGGCTCCTTGCTCAACACCCCGCCGCCAAATTCTGCCCCAGCAGTGGGTGCTGTCAGAAGAAGGGTTCTCAACTCAACTCAGAGCATCTTTTCAACACTGAAGTGCCTTCCCCCAATGACATTTAAGTAGTTCCACATAGCCAGTGCCTGGAGAAGCATCTTAGTGTCACACTCCCACCCCCCCATACTGGATGTGGTAGCCCTGCTTGAGCTATTGCCCTCATACAAGTCTGTGTGTGTGTGGATCGCTGGAAGTGTGTGTCATTGGATACCGGTGTCACTGGCTAGGCATTGTTGTATGCGTCTCTTTGTGCAGCCTCTGTGTGTAGGTGTCACGGGGTCCTCATTGTTGTCCTGTGTGTCGTTGCTGTTATCATCAGCGCTTATTGCGCGCCCCTATTGTGAGAGCGTCATTGTACAGGCCTGTCCTGATGAGAGCAAGTGTGGGGCCCGTGGTGTGTTTGTGTCGGGCTGAGCACATCGCCCTGGGTTCCATTGTGGGCCACAGTCATTGTCTCCATGTCATTGAGAGCCCGCGCTGGCGAGAGCGCCTGACACAAATGGAACAGGAGCTGATCTGCCCCAGAAGCAAAGGCGGCCGTGACCTTCTTTTTCCAATTATATCCTGGACAGAGGTGAGCGACCTCTCCCCATAGAGGCCGCTTCTTGTCATGCAAACGGAGCAGAAGGATGGAGATTAGAGGAATGTGACCGAGTCACGTGTGAAAACAATCAGCTATCAATGGGCTAGATCAATGCCCCAGATTACAGATGAGCCTAGAGCAAGCAGCCTCTGTGGAATTTATCCCAAGGAAAAGGGAAAACATTCCACAAGCGGGGCCCCGCACTCTGAAAGCCACACGTACATGTCTAGCCTACGGACAGGTAAGAAGCAGGGGGCAGGTGTGGGAGGTGGAAGAGAAGAGCTGGGCAAACGAAATGACCAACCATTCCAACCGGGTGGGCAACTATTTTTGTTAGGTGGTTATTTTGTTTTTGCTAAAGAGGCAACCTGTATTCAGCGGGTGGCGGGAATTGTAAAAGCTTGTGTGGAGAGTTTTCTATTTTAAGTCTGGAGAGTTAGGATTCTAAGTGGGTCACCGGAGGCAGTGTGGGGATTTGGAGGAAACTCATGGGCAGGAATAGGAGCAATGGAAGGCTAGTGGGGGTGGGTGGGGTTAGGGTGGTAAAGAAAAGTCTTTGGTCAGCTGTGGGCAGGGGGCAGGTGTGCAGTGGAGGGGCCCCTGGGACCGGGGTCCCTGTTCCCAGAAGTTGGAATTGGGGTATGGGATGAAGTGGTCTGAGCTTTTGTAAGGCAGGGTTGGCCCTAACCACTAAATAGGTTCCCAGATCACAACTGGCAACTCTTTGGGGCTTCTTCAACTTTTCCCACTCTCTCGACCCCTTTTCACCTGAGAAATTTGTTGACAGGGGCAAGGGTTGCACCAGAAAATCCCTCCGATTATTTACACATTTGACTTTGAATTGTTTTTTGCTCATTGCATGTTCAGAAATCTTTTCCTGTTGCCAGATTTTTTCATGTCAAGCGCCCTCCTCTCCTCACTGGTTATGAAACCCCCTATGGGGTAGAAAACCAGTTTAAGAAGCTTTGATCTACAGGCCGAAGGCATATGGGCCCTGAAGAAGGTTGTCTACTCTTTGGAGGGAAGCAGTGAATGTGGGGGATACAAGGACCAGGGGAGAGAGGAGAGCCAAGACTGGCTGGGACAGAGCCTTCAAGGTCAAGTGAGATGAATGAAAAGATGGGTAGAGTTCTGGAAGGGCTTCATCAGAGGACTCAAGGTGACTGAGTCCGGCATCCAAGTCAACCAAAGTTGAAGCAAGTGACAGTGCATGTCTTCTGTGTCTGGTGGGGTGTGACAGGCAGTCCTCTGTGGTCGCTGGTCCTCTTAGAACCCCTTTGATGACCATTTATGGAAGTCCCACTCTGCACCCGTCTGTCTGGCCCTATAAGAAAACTCTTAGGAAGCTTACTGTCTTACTACAAGATCAAGAATTTAAAGTCTTCAATTCCTTTTTTCTTTTGCTTTGGAAAAAGTAGTATTGCCTCAGAGCAAATTGCCTGGACTCAAACCCCAATGGTGCCGTGTTCCAGTTCGTGTGTTCTCAGACCGCCTTTTCTCCATCTGCAGAATGGGGCACCACCTCTCAGGGCTTCTGGAAAGATTTTAGATCAAGTCTCTCTGGTAGTGCTTGGGACGTGCCCATCTCACTTCAGTGTGCTCATACAATGCTCCGGAGAGTTCCATTCCTGTGTCCGCAGAAGGGAGGAGGAATGGGACCATGCATACCTTGGACTTGATCACAGAATGGTTGGTTACCTGACCTCAAGAGGTTGGAGTGTGGGTGGGGCTGAGGGCTGTGAAAGGGTCTGATACCAAACAAAACGAAAACACCAACTCGCTGCTATGGAATCAACGTGCACTCATAGCAACCCCTTAGGGAGAGACAGAACTGCCCCTGTGCCAAAGTCGAACTGCCTCCTGTGAGTTTCCAAGACTGTAACTCTCTCCCAGAGTAGAAAGCCCCATCTTTCAAACTACATCCTTGCAGTTAGGAACCCAAGTAGCCACTACGCCTCCAGTCATTGGGGCTCTTAAAGGGTCTGATACAAATTCGCAAACTGAGAGAGCCTCTTTGAGGGCGCTGAGGAGGGCTAGGGCAGCAAGATGAGGATGGGGGATGGGGAGAGAGGTCCCTGTGCAGAGCCCAGCAGAGTGGGTTGACCAAGGTCAGATGCAGATCCTCTGGGCCAGGCCCACCTCGAGTCAGCATGTCTTTTATTTATTTATTTAAATACTTTTATTGGGAGCTCTTACATCTCTTATTACGATCCATGCTTTCATCCAGAGTATCAAGCACATTTGCACATATGCTGCCATCATCATTTTCAAAGCATTCTCTTCCCACTTGAGCCCCTGATATCAGCTCCCCATTTCTTCCCCCTCCCTCCCCTGAAGTTAGCATGTCTTAAAGGCACACTTAGGCCAGGTTTATAGGGCTAACTCTACCTCCCTTTCTGAAAGGGAACCCCCTGCTGGAGCTGATGCCTCACAGACATAGGGGGCAGGGTCCTGTTTGAGGAAACCTGGCTGAGCACATACCTTTGCCTTAGCTTTCATCTCCCCACCACTTGACCTTAGCTACAGCAGCCCCCTCTGCTGGCCTCAGCAGTGCCCTGCCTCCTAGGTCCCTTCCCTCTAGCTCAGCTGTTCTCAAGCTGTGGGTCTCCAACCCATTTGGGGTTAAAAAACCCTTCCACAGGGGTCACCTAAGACCATCGTAAAACACTTATTTCCAATGGTCTTAGGAACCGAGACACCGCTCCTCTATCTCCTCCACGAGGGTCCGCCCACATGCAGATATACCCACACATATGAGTCTGGAACCAGTCATGAAAACTGTTACCCATGCTACACCATGCTTCAAGACAAAATTTCATTGATTTGTTATTAGAAATAAATATTTTACAATATATAATGATATATTTTGTGATTTTTCATTATGTTCAATTTATAACAATTTTATAACAGGAAAATACATCCTGTCTATCAGATATTTACATGACGATTCATAACAGTAGCAAAATGACAGTTATGAAGTAGCAACGAAAATAATGTTATGGTTGGGGGTCATTACTAGGCATTAGGAAGGTCCAGAACCCCTGCTCTCACACCTTTGCTGAACGGTGAGAGGAGACGACACAGCCAGCTCCTTTCATAGTCTGGGTGGGGCCGCCACTCATTCAGGGAGACCCCAGGTGCACTCAGGAGAGAGCAAACAGCTCTGGAGGCCGAGCCTCGCAAAACGGTTTGGGCTATAGGTTCAGGAGGCAACTCTTTGAATTTGAGTTTGAAGGCCAATTCTGTGTTCCTGGGATGACTTTGGGCTAGATGACTAATGTGCTTCGCCTCAGTTTCCTCATCTGAAGAATGGGGACAATAATGGATTCTATCTTTTGGAATTGTCGTGAGGATCAACTGAAAGACAGCACTTTCTAAAGTGTTGTAGTACGGGTCACTTAGTCAGCCATCAGTGAATTCTTCAGGAATTTGCCCAGGGAGTGACTGCCTGCTATAGCAGGGCTGGGCTACTGGGGAAGGGGCTCCAGGGGGTGGTGGAAGGGTAGCCCCTCATGGCTTCTGAGGACTTCATTGTCCCAGGTTTCTTTTCTCAAATCCCAAAGCACCAACTGCCTGAGCAGCTGCCAGCATCAATTGCTCTTCTTAGGATGGATGGAGTGGGAGGATTGAGATGGGGGAGTTCTGGTTAGTGCAGGGGACAAAGAGTTAAGGTGGGTGGGGGGCTGGCATAAGAGTGGGTCACCCACCCCTCTCCATTGATTATTCTCCTCTCCAGGTGTTTTTGTGGCCTTTTTTCCTCCCTTGGGGTGGGAGTGGGGGCTGCCGGGTCCACTTCGGGCTTAGTTATTGTTTTAATTTTGGTGCTGGCTCCCTGGTGCCCGGAGCAGATAATGAAAGAGGAAAAGCGAGGTCAGGGTGGTGCCCAGGCAGCAGATTTCTGCCCGTCAGCCTGGGCCGGGTGGGTGAGGAAATGGGGGGGGGTGTTAAGTTAATATCAATAAAGCAACTGGCTCTCAGAAGTGAGGAGCTGCAGAGCCAAGCACAATGTCTTTGTGCTATCGGGCCGACAGGGGCTCTTTGCTTGGCCACAGAATGAGGCTAGGCACGGGGAGGGTACAATGAACCCATGGGCTGGGTGGGCACAGCTCAGTGGTAGCAAGGAGGGGGGCAGCAGTGTAGGGAGGAGCTGAGCAGGGAACAGAGGATGGGTATCTCAGCTTCAATTCCTGCTGCAGCCCCTTCCTGGCTCTTGTTAGCCCATCACCTTGCTACATTTCCAAACAAACACACACACACACACACACACACACACACACACACACAGGGCTAGTGAGGTTGTAGGGTCACTGAAGATGAAAACCTATCAAGAAAGCAGACAGTAAAGCAGAGGAGCCCAGATCCCACGCTCTGCTTTCTTGACTGTGTGCCTTTGGACAGCTTACTTAACCTCTCTGAGTTTCGGGTCCTCTTCTGTAAAATGGCACTGATGACGGTGCTAACATTTTGCGCACAGGGCCTGCCACGCAGCCAGCACCCCTGTGTGTCAGTTATCCTTAAGCCTGTTTTCCTCAGCTGTAAAATGGGATTGCAACTGACCCATAGGAGGCTTATGGGGAGCAAATTACATCAAGAAGCCCTCACTACGTGTTGGCTGTTGTTATTATATTGTTTTTATCTTTATTAGTCTCTGTTGTCTCGGAACGCCTGATTTAGTTGAGAAGACTGGGCCAGCTCACTGTCCCTTAGTCCTCAGAGGCCGCAAGGACTTTCCAGAGCCCACCCACACTTGAGAAGCCCTCCTGAGTTTTCCTTTGTAATCTAGTGGACAGACAGACTGTTAGGACCCAGGAGCTGCGATGGATGGATGGATGACTGCTGGGCCTGTGAGAGGAGAGCCCCCTACCGCTGCTCTCCTGGGAGAAAGGTCCTAGGTGTCAGGCCCAGCCAACTGGGACCTCACTCTGTACCCCTGGATTGGAAGAGGGGTATGGGCTGAGTGGGAGTGCTCATCTGTTTCTTTCTTGGGGCTCAGTGGGCATGTCAGAAAATGTGGGTGTCAGAAGACCCCTACTCTTATCTTACCCAAGCCCCAATAATTTCATGCACTCTCCCTAGTGAGTTAGGAGTGGGGGTTGAGCAGATCAAAAAGAGGGTAGTTAATGTTTCCCACTTGACCTTTCTCCCCCACTCCCTTACCCACAGCCCCAGCGGGCTTCAGCTGAGGGGATGAATGGAGTAGAGGGCACGATTTTCACATTAATGGCGGCATATGTTGTGTTTATTGACACCGCAGGGTCGGTGCTTGTGGTGGGTGAAGGGGGGGGGGGACGGGCGGCCTAGGAGACCACAGGCAAGAGGGGGTAGAGGGAAAGCAAAGGCAGAGGGGCAGGCTGCCTGCCAGCGGGGCGGGGAGAGAAAAGAGGGGGAGCCCCGGGCCTGGGGGAAGGGAAGCAGGAACAATATTGTAGCTGAACACACCAGGTGCTCGCTGTCAGCCCGAACAAAAAGGAAGAGTCAGCAACTCGAGGGGGGGAGGGGGGAGGGGGCCCGACGCCTCCTCCTGCTCCAGGCCCGCAGCCTCTCCCCATTAACCCCTGCTCTGCCGTGGAGGAGTGCAGCAGAAGAGGGCAGGCGGGACATCCGGGCTCTCCCAGACCCAGAGACCCACCACTGCCCAGGGCTGGACTTTTAATCCTTTGGGAGCCACGGTGACCTCTGGAGTGGGCACTGGCAGGACTTTCATTTCCCCTCTCTGTTCCACTCTCTCCATAATGGAGAGGTTTATGGCGTTCTCTCTCTTTTCTTTTTTTTCAGGGGAGAGCTCGAACACAGACCCCCACTACCACAAATTATGCAGTCGAGTTTCCCACATTTGGGGAAATCACAGCGGTCAGCGCATCTGGAGTGTAATGGCTAAGCCTCGCCCTGGGAGAACCACGGTATCTCCCCGGCCAGGTAAGTATGGGGTTCTCTACACCACCACCACCACCCCTGCAAAAAAAAAGGAAACTAAAACCCAAACCCAAACTCACTGCCGTTCAGTCGATTCCAATTCCTACTCATAGCAACGCGACCGGACAGGCCGGAACTGCTCCAAAACCCAAACTCACTGCCGTTCAGTGGATTCCAATTCCTACTCATAGCAACCGGACAGGGCAGGCCGGAACTGCTCCAAAACCCAAACTCACTGCCGTTCAGTGGATTCCAATTCCTACTCATAGCAACCGGACAGGGCAGGCCGGAACTGCTCCAAAACCCAAACTCACTGCCGTTCAGTCGATTCCAATTCCTACTCATAGCAACCGGACAGGGCAGGCCGGAACTGCTCCTGTAGGTTTCTGAGGCTGTAAATCTCTACAGAGTGGAACGCCTCCTCTTTCAGAGCGGTTCTTGGATCTGAACTACTGCCTTGAGGTTAGCAGCCCAACACGAAACCCGCCATGTCACCAAGGCTCCTTATAGGAAGTTGGAAAATGGGAGTGATAGGGAGGGGTCAATGATCCTCAGAAGGCAGCTGCAGGGTGTGGGAGAGCTGGCAAAATGGGGGCTGTCAGCTGGAGGAAGGGAGATTGCCTACAAAGACCACCCACAAGTCCCATTCCTCTGTGCTCTGGGCTTGCTTCATTGCTCTGGGGTTTCTGGCTTGACTTGGAGGGGCCAAGGAGAAGAGAGGGGGACTTGGTCTCTTGGCTGGAGAGTCTGGGTTTGCTCAATCCTTCTGGAAGCCTCATGGGGCACATTCTGGAACACTTGGGGTGACTCAAGCAGATAGCAGAACAGGTTCCCCATTCTTGCCACCACCCAAGTCCAAGTCTGGGGGTCTGGGAGCACCTCTGGGTCCCTGGCTGGGGAAGGAACCAGCAGGTGTCATAGGATGTCAGGATTCTCTCCTTGGCTCCCTCCCCTTTCGCTGGAGAGATCCGGAGGAGGAGAGCAAGGTGCTGAGCAGAGGTGCTGAGCTGCTGGCTCACTTTCAGCGCTCAATGCTTGGGGGGGTGGGGTGTATGTGCAGGGGGCAATGGGAGGGAGGGACTGTGTTTGGAAGGAGACTGGGCTCAATTTACCACTGGGGGGGGGGGAGCACAGAATGAGGGCTTGTACCTCCAACCTTGGAGACTAGATCATCCCCGTTGGTTCCAAGTCTGTAACCTGACATTCTGGAACCTTCGATCCGGACGGACTTTCTCACGTTAGTCCTGGTGATTCTGAAGTTCAAGTCCCGATTCCCACACTGGCATCTGGGCGGGACCCCTGGAGGAGCAGTGGCCCGTTTCTGGGTCTTCACCCTCCAGCCCGCCTACTGCTGTCCAGCCATTGGGTGCTCTCCTCACACGAACGAACGAACCCAGGCCTCTGTGGCTCTCCACACTCAGGTGGGCCCGCCGGCCAGAGCCATCCTCGACAACGTCCTCTGGACACCGCTCTCCGCCAGCCTCCTCCCCCCCCCCGGCGCCCCCTCCGCTTCGACGTCCGTCGGTCTGTCCCTCCGACGGCCCTTGCCGCCCGACTCCCGGTCACAGCGCTCCCCTCCCTCGACCCTGGCGGGTTCCAGCTGCTCGCCGAGCGTCCCCGCTCCTCCGCGGCCCTGCTCCCCCTTTACCCTGATGTCGGGCCCTCTCCCCCTCGGCTTTATCGGCTCTCAGCCGGCTCCGCCAGGGTAATGAGGGCCCTCCTAATTACCATTGCAGAAACTCCACTTACATTAGCAGCTCCAGCCGCGGAGCTGCAACATCTGCTGCGCGCAGGCAGGCGCCCCTCCCCCGCCCGCGTGCCCCTTCCCTCTCGGGGCTCCTTCGGGCGGCTCCTTTCCTCGACCCTCCTCTTCCACCCTCTGCTCCCCTGCAGCCGCTTCTCTCCGCCTGCCTGCACCCCACCCCCGTGACCTTTCCAACTTCAGCGCCCTAGGAGGAGAGAGAGCCGCCCAGGTGGAGACACTCCGGACCGCCAGGCTAGAGAGCCAACAGACCTCCAAGTTCAGGATCCCAGAATCACAGCCTGGGAACCCAGGACCAGAGAGGCGCGTAAGCAGCGCAGAGGGGGACAAGATGGATGTGGAAGCTCCTGTGTCTACCTGTGTGCTATGTGTGGTGTGCATAGGTATGTGCCCGCAAGTGGCGGGTATGTGTGAATTCCTTGATTGAACCGCTGTGTATCTGAGTCTAGGTGTATGCCAGAGTAGCTAGCTGTCCACATATGTGTATGTAGCAGAGCGCATGCATGAGTATACCTCTTACGTGTTTGCACCATGCATGCGATTACATTTCTGTGAATAGGTATCTCTATGTTTGCAGCCTGTAGACATGCATATGATTAGTGTGTCGTATCTGTCATTTTGTGTGTTTGTCGCTTGGCTGTAACTGGTGTCACATGTATGATTTGTCTTCCAAGTCATGTGGGCACCACAGATTTTTGTGGGGATGCCTCTGGGCCTCTGGGTGTGTTTGCATCTCTGCGTGCATGCCTATGCATGTGTGTATCATCTGTGTAATTATTTGATGAGCGCGGGAGCATGTGTGTGTTCCTGCTCCATGGGGGATGACAGGCAGTTGGGAAGACGCTGAGCCCATTTCATCTGAGGTTAACAGGGGTCACGTTTCACTCCTGGAAGTCCCCCACCCTCCCCCCACCCCATACAATTAAGCCTCAGTGTGGTGGAAAGACAGCCAGCAGACATTAAGAAAGGTCAACAATATTATCAGCTCCTAATCCAATTAGTTGCTGTTTATTTGGGAATCCAGCTCCAGGTCAGCTTCAAGAGAGAAACCTGGGAGAGAGGCGGGTATGTGATGGGGAGGGGCTGAGAAACACTAGCAGGAATGGCCAAGGCTATAGGTGGGGTAGAAAGGCTGTCCGCAAGTCACCCTGCAATAATGTACCTTCTGCTGGCTACTTTGAAGCTGGACAGCTCAGGAGAGGTGGGGGTGGGGTGTGCCTGGCATCACAAAAGGGGCAGGGATCAGAGGTGTCACAGAAGAGAGCTGCCGCCCTTGTCCTGTAAGATTTCCTCCCATTTTCTGATCTTGGGTTCCTCAGGAGCTGGACAGGCCACCTGGGGATTGTGGCCGTGCTCCCCTGGGATGGGAGAGTCAGAGGAGGAGATGTCGGTGAATGCACTATTAACTTTGGCACCCACTTCATTAATCCTGCCCTCTATTTTATTTCCCCCTTTTCTCTCCCACATACCATCTTTAACAGAGCCTTTGCAGGACCTCTACTCCCCCGTCCCAGGACATGCCAGCCTTGGCTTGGCACTGTGGCGAGTAGGTGAGACCCAGAACCTGGCCTCCTGGTTGTGGAACGGGAGTGGTCCAGAGAGCGGAAGGCCTTGAGTAGAAAGGGAATAGGTGTGATGTACTCTGAGGCTGACACCATCCTGGGATGCTTAGGATACCCGAGGCCAGGGGGGTCTAACAGGAAGAAGTATGTTGGCTACTGGGTTCTCGGGCAGATTCCAGAAGGCTTCTTACTCTGCCATCAGGGGCAAGCAGCCTGGGCCTGACATAGGTGAATTTGGACCAGCCCCTCACCTCAAGGGTGGCCAAACCAGGTGACAGCAGCAGCCGTGCTCCTCAAGGAGCCAGGCCTGGAGCCACATTTTCTTGTTTTTGAGGACAGACTCCTAGGTCAGAACCCCAGAAAACAGACTGCTTTTTCTGCCTGCCCCAGACGCCTCCCCTCAATACAGAAGCCCTCATGTGATCTGCTCTCCTCTCCCTGCCCTTTTCGAAACACATCATCCTGAAACACATCCACATCCAGACGAGACTGAGACTTCCGGCTGGAGATGGTCAAGGTGTGAAGACGTTGGCCTTTGCTGTTAGTGCTGTGGGTTGACCCCGTAGAAAACACTGACAACCCTGCCTCTGCCTGACCATTGTGACGCTTGACCATTTGTTGTAGCCTCTGTGCTAATGCAGCTTGTTGAGGGCCCTCCACTTTACCAAACGTGATGTCTCTTCCCAGGGACCGGACTCTCTTAATAAGACGTATCTCAGGGACATGAGACAAAGTCGCAGCATCCTCATTTCCCAGGAGCATTCGGCCTGTAGGTCTTCCGAGACAGATTTGTTTGTTCTTCTGGCAGTCCAAGGTAGTCTTGGGATTCTTTGCCAACACCTTAATTCAAATGCATCAAGTCCCACCCTGGTCTTTCTTAGTCGCTGTGCTGCCTTCACATGGACACACCGTGAAACTGCCAGGCCTTGAGTCAGGCCCATCTTGTGCCTCCAGGTGATGCCTTTATTCTGTAGCACTTGAAAGAAGTCTTTCAAAAAAAAAAAATAAAAAAGTCTTTCGAAGCAGATTTGTTCCATACAACTCCTTTTGGTTTCTTAACTGCTGAAAATCATCCTGAGAAACTCTTCCAAAGAGGGCCATGCCCAGGCGCCAACCAAGCCAATGCGAATCTCCAGGAATCCATATATTCTATCAAGCCGCCTGGGTGGTGGTTATGGCTAGTGGTTATGCTTTTTAGCTATTTGAAAATGAACACTTACAATACCAAAGTATGGACACGCATTAGTCAGGACAGTGTTATTATCTCCTTTTAGAGAGAAGGGAACTAAGGCCCAGGGTATTAAAGGGTGGCGATTTCTTTTCTTCCTCCTTCATTCCTTCCGCCCTCCTTTCCCTTCCCTACTGTCCTAAGGAACAAGTTTTCCTGACTCCAACGGCAACTTGCCAAATTCCAACTGGGTCTAAATAGTCACTGGAATTTGGGAACCTGGACAGGCCAGCCCCAATGTTCAAGTATCCCTCTTTGTGATGCCTAATCTCCCGAAAGCCCTCTTCCAGGACATCGTAGTCCTTTAAGAAGTTCTCACTTATGATTGGGGCAGGGAATGTATGGATGTGCTTTATACAATTGATGTATGTATATGTATGGATTGTGGTAAGAGTTGTATGAGTCCCTAATAAAATGTAAAAGAAGAAAAGAGAAAAAAATGATTAGGGCAAAGACTGTACAGAGGTGCTTTATACAATTGATGTATGTATATGTATGAACTGTGAAAAGAATTGTATGAGCCCCAATAAATTGTTAAAAAAAAAAAAAGAAGAAGTTCTCACTTAGGTACAAAGAGCATCTCAAGAAATGGATGGGGGTTGATCCTACTTTGGGGCAAGAGAGAGGCAGAGGCTATATCTAAACAAACAGGCATTGGCTCAGTCCTACCTCTGTATTACGGCTCTACTTATTTTCCACGTTACGTTGTCCCATGCTCAGCCCCATTGGAGGCACAGGGTAAAAAGGAGATCCTTAGACTTACTATCAGTGTTGTTATTATTCCAGACAATGGAGACTGCATTTCTAATACCATATCTGGTGTAGAGCAAGTAGCCCCAAACTGGTCAATAGTATTCTTGTTGAACACATTGAAATATAATTGTCAGTTGCCACAAAGTCAATTCCAACTCACAGTGACCCTGTGTACCACCGAAGGAAACCCCCCTGGTCGTGCCCCACCCTGACACATATTTGACTATATTTGAGCCCATGGTGGCAGCTACTGTGTCACCCATCTCATTGAGGGCCTTTCTGGGGTTTTTTTGGGGGGGGGCGGGGTTTGCTGCCATTCTACTTTACCAAGCATGATGTCCTTCTCCACGGACTGGTCTTTCCTGACAATAAGTCCAAAGTATGTGAGATGGAGTCATACCATCCTTTCTTCTAAGGAGCATTCTGGCGATCCCTTTCTTCCCCCACAGATCTGTTGGTTCTTTCTGCATTTCAGCATTCTTCCCCAGTGCCATCGTTCAAATGCACTGAAATATTGAATACCCGATCGTACAACTCTTTTGACTATGATTGAACGATGGAAGAATATGGCATGTGAATGATATGCCAATGACAGTGTTTTCAAAAGAGAGGGGAAAAAAAAGAGAAACATTTAGCCACCAGTAACATGAGAGAGATGGAGGAGACGGCAGCAACAGAAAGTCACATACATTGCTGGAGTGTCATCACTGGCACCAGGGCGGACACACATCTGGCCGTACCTAGAAGACCTAAACAATGTAGATCCTGCTCCGCCAATCTGTTCTAGGATGTGTCCAGCGAAAGATGTACATAAGAATGCCCACAGTGGCTTCTTTGGCAAGAGCCCCAAATGAGGGCAGATGTCCAGCAACAATAAAGTGGGTAAATAAATGTTGGGATGTTTGTGGAAAGGAATACTATAGAGCAAGGAAGTGGCCATCAACGTCTGGAAATCAACAAGATGGTCAATGTCGCAGTACGCGAAAGAAGTTGGACCACAGTGCACAGTAGAATATACTGTGTGGTTCATTTCTGTGCAGTCTGAAAACAAGCAGAACGAATCTCCGATGATGGAATGATAGGAGTTAGTTAGAAGAGAGAGGGGGGACCCTTCTGGTGTGAGAAATGAGCTGTAACTGTGCTGGTCTGGGTGGAGAATAGACACATGCCCAGACAGGAGGGGGCTTCAAAAAGTTCATGAGAAAACGGAAGAAAGAGATCATGGGATTTCCCACAAACGTTTTGAAGGCCCTACGCATTGTACATTCATTTTAAATGCACTTACGAGGAATGCACGTGTTTGTATGCAAGTTAGACATCAAGTTAAAAACAAAGAAAAATGCCCAGAAAGAAACGGGGAACGAGGACCATGAAGCTCAGAGGAAGTGGTGTCTTTGGGCGTGGTCGTGTGGCGGGAGGGTGACCAGGAGAGATTTAGTAAGAAGAGGCCTTTATCCGAGGACTTGACAAGGTGCAGAATTGGGAGGTCCAGAGGGAAAGAGCTGTACGTGCGGAGAGGGGTTTTCCCAGTTGTCGTAGTTCGGTGTCACGGAGCCGGTTCCGACCCACATGCACAACAGAACAAGACACTGCCTGGTCCTGCACGATCCTCACAATTGTTCCTACGCTTGAGCCCATTGTTGCAGCCACTGGGGGTGTCGGTGTCAATCCTTCTTGTTGAGGAATGTCCTCTTTCCCACTGCCCTGCCACCTTGAGCTGGGGTGTCATTATGTTGAGGGTGGGCTGGGGAAGGAGGCTGCAAAGTCAGTTTGGGGTTAGATCAGAGATCCTCCCGAATGTGTCTAGGAAATTTGTATTTGGCTGGCTTGCTGGTAGGCACCACGGTCCTTGAGCAGGACAGAGACATAATATGTGTGTGTTATTGTGGTTAGCACGTGCATGACAGAAAGGAGAGAGCCAGGAGGAACCAGCCTTTAGGTTGTTGTGAAGGTGCTCGGAGGGCAGGGCCAAACTTGGGAGGAGCCAGAGTTGAGTAATGCGAGCCAAGCCAGCCGCAGAAGTGGGTATTCGGGTGGCATCCTCAGGGAGACAAACTCCTTCCCAAGCACCTTGGGGGCATCGGTGGCTGCTTTCTCCAGAGCAGAACTATGTGGGTTCCTTCCTAGAAGCTGGTCTTTGGAAAGTGCTTCCTTATACCTGCTTCCTGGTCATCCTCCCACCACCAGAGCCTAGCCCTAAGCCTGGGGTAGGAGGCAACTCATTAATATTTGTAAAGTGAAAGATAACAGAGGGATCTGGATCAATTAAGACAGTGAGCAGCCCCAGGAAACCAATAAGAAAGTCCCCAGGAAACAGGATAAATAGAAGGCTAGAAGGAAAGTGCAGATTGCCTGAGTTATAGCCTAACTTATAGGGAGCCCTGGTGATAGAGTGGTTATAACTTGGGTTGTGATCTGCAGGGTCTGCAGTTCAAAACCACCCACTGCTCAGTGGGAGAAAGACAAGACTCTATATAAGGAAAGAGTGACGGGGGTCACTAGCAGTTGGCAGGGAGTTTGGTTTTGCTTCCGGTATATCCTACCTTATCCCATCTACTCAAACAAACAAAACCCCACCAAACTCATTGATATCAAGTCTATGCTGATTCACAGCCACTGTGTAGGACAGGCCACCATGTAGGACACTGCCCCCTGTGAGTTTCTGAGACTGTCACTCTTTATGGGAGTAGAAAGTCTCATCTTTCTCCTCAGGAGTGGCTGGTGGTTTTGAACCAACCCACGGGGTCTCCATGAGGCCGATTGACTTGAGGATAGTAAGTTTTATACTCTTGACTGACTGTGTGACCTTCGGCCAGCTAGTCACCTCCGAGCACCAGCTACTTCTGTTAAATGAGGATAATGATGGTACCTTCCCCCAGGATGATTTCGAGGATGAATGGAAGTAAACCAGCCACGTCATTTAGAGTAATACCTGAATTCAGACACGTCGGCTAATTTTATCACTACTTCATAGTGGTGGGAATGGGAGGAAATACTTTTCTTGTCCCCGCTTCATTCCACTTTTCCCTAACAAGCCTGGGCTACTTAGCTAACCAGGGGAAAATTTTAAATAAATGAAGAAAGAAAACAGAAATTGATGTTAGCAATATTCTTGGGGGAAGTTGGGAGGGGGGCAGCCAGATGGTTCCTTGAAGCAGAATGTGTCTTTCAGAGAGGTTTCACAGCCCCAGATCAAGGAGATGGGGCTGCCCCTACAGGCCTGGCCAGTTCAGAGACCTGGGTAGGAAGTGGGGTGGGATTTGATTCTTGGAGAGAGAGAGCGAGCACTAGGTGGATTGACCTACAGATGATGTAGGCTGGTGAATGGATCCAACATCTTTAACAAGAAGCCATCATTCCCTGAGTGCTTATGACATGCCAGGGTTTTCATAGACAGGGGGACTTCAAAAAGTTCATGGAGAAAGTCCATTTTATTTTATTTTTAAAAACTCTATGGGTGCATAAGCAAATGTGGTGAAGAAAACTGATGGTGCCTGGCTATCAAAAGATATAGCATCTAGGGTCTTAAAAGCTTGAAGGTAAAAAAAGCAGCCATTTAGCAACAAAGCCCACATGGAAGAAGCACACCAGCCTGTGTAACCATGAGGTGCTGAAGGGATCAGTTATCAGGTATCAAAGAACAAGAAATCATATTGTATGCTCACCTCCCTGATATAATCGCTGAAGACAAATGGGGGCATAAGCAAATGCGGCAAAGAAAGCTGATGGTGCCTGGCTACAAAAAAGATATAGTATCTGGAGTCTTAAAGGCTTGAAGGTAAACAAGGGACCATCTACCTCAAGCAAGAAAGCCCACATGGAAGAAGTATACCAGCCTGCGTGATCACGAAGTGTCGAAGGGATCAGTTATCCGGCATCATCAGAACAAAAAAATCATATCATAGTGAATGAGGGGAGTGCGGAGTGGAGACCCAAAGCCCATTTGTAGGTCCCTGGACATCCCCTTACAGAAGGGTCTTGGGGATGAGACAAGCCAGTCATGGTACAATGTAGCAATGATGGAACATATAACTTTCCTCTAGTTCCTAAATGCTTCCTCCCCCACTATCATGATCCCAATTCTACCTTACAAATCTGGCT
Source organism: Tenrec ecaudatus (assembly GCF_050624435.1). NCBI lineage: Eukaryota > Metazoa > Chordata > Mammalia > Afrosoricida > Tenrecidae > Tenrec > Tenrec ecaudatus. The sequence goes on along the minus strand of NC_134545.1, from coordinate 85,985,635 downwards.
AGACCAGAGGATGTACACTGGTACAGATGGGAACTGGAAATGCAGGGAATCCAGGGTGGATGATCCCTTCAGGACCAGTGGTGTGAGTAGCAATACTGGGAGGGTGGAGGGAGGGTGGGTTGGAAAGGGGGAACCGATTACAAGGATCTACATGTGACCTCCTCCCTGGGGGACATACAACAGAAAAGTGGGGAAAGGGAAACGTTGGACAGCGCAAGATATGACAAAATAGTAATTTATAAATTATCAAGGGTTCATAAGCGAGGGGGGAACTGGGAGGGAGCGGGGAAATTAGGAGCTGATGCCAGGGGCTTAGGTGGAGAGCAAATGTTTTGAGAATGATGAGGGCAATGAATGTACAAATGTGCTTTACACAATTGATGTATGTATGGATTGCGATTAGAGTTGTATGAGCCCCTAATAAAATGATTACAAAACAAACTCCATTACCTGTTCATTCTATTTTTCAATAAATTATTTGAAGCCCCCTTGTCTTCTTGCTGCATACAGCCACCATCCTGCAAGGTAGAATCGTTGCCAGTTTAAGGAGAAAACCCGGCACGAAGGAACTGGTTCCAGATCAGATGTGAACCCAATGACCAGCTGACTTTTTTCTACCAACCCTCCAGGCCATTGCCCACACTCCAGGGGGCGGCTGTGAAGCCAGGGCCTCACCACCACATCCCCAGCCCAGGCCTGCCTATCTTCCCCTCTAGGACTGTCAGCCCCTGGATTTGTCACCAACCCTCTACCCTGAAGGTGGGCACCAGACCCTGGTCTCTGCCCCCCAATTCAGGGGAGAGCCTCCCAGATGGCTGACCCATCTCCAGCACCCTACATCTCAGGACTGCACTCTCTTCATCCCCCTCCCATCCTCTTTCCACTGTTGCGGGTCCCCTCCCCTCCCCCACTGCCAATGCCACTGCCATCCATCAGCAGCACTTTCAGCTCTGTTCAGCTCTGCCACAGCCCCTGGAAGTTGCTAAATCCCCTATTTGGTTTAGTTCCACTCCAGCTCCCCCTGCATTGAGGAATCCGAGGGGACACAGGGAAATTATACATGTAATAAAGATCCGGTTTGCTCTGATAATTCTGATAATGATACACACCTCACACCTTCCCATGTACACACACCGCCATATACACATGTACATATCACACCCCGTACATATCACCTCCCAATGCACATGACTCCCTGCACTGACACGCTGACATGCCGGTGGACTCACCAGAAGATGCGTCTCAGATCAGTGTCTGCACTTGCCCCATGGAACACAGAGATAGACACCCTGTGTCTGACATCCAGAATGCACTGCTCTCCCCATCCTGGCATTTACTAGCACTAAGGTAGGGGCCTGCCCTCTTGGGAGCCTATTAGATTGAGATCTGGAGTTGAGTCTATGGGGTTCACAGCGTAACCAGGCACCACGCTCAGAACCTGGTGGCTCCCCATGACCTGGCTGATGAATGAAGAACTGAATGAATGCACATGCCACTCAGTTTCATGCCTCCATCCACCTTCTCAGAGGCACACATAACATGCTGGGATAACCCCGTCCCCACTCGCTCACATACCATCCCCCTGAACTGCACCTGGTGTTGACAAAGTCACCATGCTGCTCACCTCTGCGGATGGGTCCCGGCAACACACCCTCCTGAGACCCAGGACTGCTGGGAACAGCTGGCTGGGACTCTCCTGCGTGTGTGGGGGGTGCGATCGAGCGGGGTTGGGTATGTGTGAATGAGTGTGGATGGGTGAGCGTGCATGCCTCGGGGTGAGTAGGTATGTGAATGAGAGCTGTGTGTGTGACTGTGGAGTGTGGGGGTGTCTGAGGGAATTTCTGTGTGTGTGTGTGTGTACATGCATGGGCATACAGACCTGGGTTCCCCCAATTTACCTTAATCCCCACCTTCTAACAAATGTTGAAAGGCAACACGGGGTCTGTATTGCAGTCACACCTTCTTACTCCCCCTCTTTTCTTGAGTCTGGCACCTTTTAGAGAGAGGTTTTCTCCCCAGACTCCCTATTTGTCTGCAGTCCTGATAGGTTGAGGGGGAGAGGAATGAGGGGATGGAGGGAGCATTCTTACTCCCGGTCCCCCCTCCATGATGCTAGTCAATGTCCTCCCCCTGCTTCCATGTACCCTCCACGACCACTGCCCCACCTGCCAGGCACCCAGGAGAAAGAAAAAACGACCTAACGGTGTGTGAGGAAGGGGCAAGACGATGGCCCTAGAGCCTCCCAGGCCTGTAGATAGCTGTGACACAATCACTGCACTGTCCCCACTCGCCACTTCCTGCCCCTAACCTGGAAAGGACCATTGCTCTCCACTCTGCCCTCAGCCCCGGTCTGTGGCTCCCTTTCCTCCAATCATGACGGGGTGGGGGTGGGATGGAGTGAGGGTGTGGGAGTGGTGTTCCCCACTCTCTGGGACACTTTCTCTAGGGAATCTTAGCCCTCAGTGATTTTCCCAAAGTGGAGCCCTCTGCTGGAAAAACTTAGTCCCTGCTGCAGTTCCATTCCTTCCCTGGAGCCTTTCCTGGTGCTTTCTCCAACCAAGCTCCAGCTGCTCAGACTGCCTGCAGAACCAGACTGCGGCTCTTCCCCTGGCCCACTTCTACCGGTCACTCAAATCCCCACCCCCCTCAACTTCTCTCCATTCCTGACAGTCACACACACCGGCCCCCACAGTCCCACCCCACCATTCCTCCACCACCACCCTCCTTAGACACGTTCCTGAAGGTTCTGGAACTGCCACAGAGAGAACAACCCATCCTGCTGATGCTGCCCAGGACGTTGGCTTTCAATTTTGGTTTCTCAGCACACTGATCTGATGGTGTCACGGCTCACCACCCTACTAGGATAAAGGCCCGGAACTTCCCTAGAACCTTCTGGATGGGGCATCCGCTCACCTCCCAATCTCCTCCATCACCATGTTCTCTGGCACTCCCTGGGACCCAGTCCTGAGGACCTTCTTCATGGTCTTCCCACTTCTGGGCCACTCCAGGCCTCCTCTGCAGGCCACACAGACATGGGACAAGCCTCCTCACCCACTGGAGTCCTCCTCGGCTTTGGGCAGAGGTGTCTTCTTCAGCTTGCCCTGCCTCCCGAGACAGGTAAGCCGGCCCCCTACTAAGTACAGAGATGCACAGCCTACCCTGCAACCGCCCTTGATTAGACGGAGTCCCCTGGTATTCTTACCTGTGATTACGCCTCAATGTCTGGCCCCCCACTACAGTTCTGAGGGGTAACGAGTATGTTTTTGTGCATGAACAGATCCACAGGACAGGGGCGGCCTTTGACCAAAATTTGAGGAATGAGTGACTGACTCAACAGTAAATGAGAACTTTCATCAAACACCAAATCGGAACCCCTTCATCACATCACTTCCCTGCTGGAGAACTATCTACAGCTCCCTAGTCCTTTGTCCTGGTATGCTCAGGTTTGAACGATCGAGCCTCCTCACCCCAGTCCAGATGTGTCTCCTACGTTCCCTGTCACTTATTTTCCCATCCCCAAGAGAACTCACTGGCTCATAACCCCTTAATCTAATCCCCCTCCAGTCGCGCCATGCCCTGCTGCAAACTCGCTGCCACAGCCACCCCAGGACCGGGGAGAGCTGCCCCTGGGGTTCCCGAGACTGTGACTTGATGGGGGAGAAAGTCTTGTCTTCCTCCCGCGGAGGAGCTGGCGTTTTCGAACGACTGGCGATGCACTTGGTAGCCCAAAGAGTCACCATGACACCCAAACAAGCAAACGCAGTTGTTCTTCATCTCGGCCTAAGTAGCATTTATCCTGTAAGACCAAGGTCAAGTGCCAGTCCTTACACAGCTTCCTAACCATCCCGAACACGCGCTGAGGATTAACTATCGACGGAGCCACGGAGATCCCCGTTTCTGCCTTCTACGTTTGAGCAACCTCTACTTTGTCTAAACGGTGGCATTCCAGTACCATCTTCACAATTCCTCTCACATCCATATGCCACCGATAATGCTATTCTCGTGCTATCTTTCTGTAGATCAATGTACTGTTGTTTACTCGAATTTCATTTATTTAAAAACAAACAACTTTCTAGCACAACCACCATTGCTTGTTAAGACCAGAAAATAGCTTTCAAAGGAAGCACAAGAAAGCAAACACTGTCACTCAGTCCTGTCTGAGGAGCACTGCCTGCTGAGAGCTGAGCCCGTGGCCTCCCCACTCGTCTGTCTGAAAAGGGCAAGGTGAGGGATGCGTTGTTGGGGCACAGTGGAGCCAAACTGAGATGTTCTCAAGATGAAATCAGAAGTATTGAAGAAGGAGCCAATCTGAATGCGCATCCATGGGAAATGATACCTTCACAGTAACCCATGGCATCTTCACACAGTGGAATAGTATACTGTGGTCAACAAAGGGACCTCACAGCACATGCAAGAATATGGATAAATATTTAACAATACAATGTAACGGGAAAAAGAACATTTGAAAAAATGACACAGAGACCATGCTTACCTTAAAAAACAGCAACAGTTAAATTTTAAAATACCACGCTTATGCATACATATGAATGCAATCAGAATGCCTACAAAGGAACAAGCAAGGGCTTAATGAACCCAGGAGTCAGGATGCCAGTTGCTCAAGAGGAAGGAAATTCAGTTAGTTGCCAATTATTGTCAAGGTCTGAGATTTTGCTTGAGGTGGTGAATTCACAGGGAGCTTATTTGTGCTGTAGGACAAAACTAATAAAAAATCACATGTGAATTTCACTTCAGTGAAAAATAAAAAATGGAAAGCCTAGCCACATACGGGGAAAGAGGAGCTTCAAAAGTTGATGGGTAGATTCCATTCTCTTTTAATTCCATGTTTCCACAATTTTGGGGGAAGCCCTCTGGTATAGAAGAGGAATGTTGGTAGCGCAGTGCACACCAAAAAGCCAGCATTCAAAGCCAGCTGCTGCCTGGCTCGGTGGAAGGAAGACGTGGATGTGCCTTAGCAAAGCAGGCGTCGCATCCGTGTCAAAATAGGAAGAGAGGGAGAGAAAGGAAGGAAGGAAGACGTGACAGTTTCTTCTCAAAGATTCCAGTCTTAGAAACCCTATGGGGAATTTTCTACTCTGTCCCTTAGGGGCAGTTTTACTTTATCCTTTAGAGTTGCTATAAGCCAGCACCCACCCCTTATCTATCTATCTATCTATCTATCTATCTATCTATCTATCTATCTATCTATCTATCATCTATCTATCTATGTTCTGCCATGTATACTCTCAAAACCAACAGAATAAAAATGTTAAATCAGTAAAATAAAACATAAATAAAATCACCTGGGCCTCAGGTACAGGAGCTCCACATGTGCTCTGGATTATCTACCAGGAGGCGGCCTGCCTTCAAGGCTGGTTCGCTCACCTGTAGTTGCTAGAGTCTAGCAGTCGGGAAACCCAGGACTTCCCGAGGCGAGAGTCTCCCTGCCCAGGTCCTTTGGTCCAGACACCTTCGCCTGGGGGAACAATTCAGCCTCCCTAAAACTTTCAACCGGGGTCTTGAGCTCCTCAATGTCCTCTGCTGGTTGACACAGAGATGGGCACCCAGGAACCTAGCTGCAGTCACCAACTGGGACATCCTTGCGCTTGCAGCCCCAGGAAAGAAGCCACACCGGCATCTCCAGCTGTAAAACAAAAGAATCCCAACTTGCCTGGGATAGAGCCTTTTTGGTGTCACGCTGTTGTTGTTCGTTAAGGTAGTGTGGGTCCCGACTTAACAGGGCTGGGGTACTGACAGTGGCTGCCACAGCAGGGCGCTGACATACCAAACACTGAGTATGACGCAGGACCAGGCAGTGTTTCTTTCTGTGGCACACGGGGCCGCGCTGCGTCGGCACCTAACGACAAAACAACAGCATCATTTACAGCCCATACTGGTTAAACATTGAACTAGCTAATGCGAGGGTTGGAATTGCTTTCTTTGGGTGAAACATGTGATGTGAGCTGGTATTGATGACTGTCAGTCTGGGTAAACTAGGGAAACAAATTCACAGAAACTCTTATGTATAAGAGAGTTTTATATAAAGGGTCATCCCAACCCAGTGTGCCCAAGCCCACAAGTCCAACATTAGCCCATATGTCCGACACCGATCCACAAAGTCCTCCTCCATCTCACAAAACACACACTATGACGCTGACTGCAGGAGGAAAGCCGAATCAGTGAATGTGTAAGCACCTCAGTGCTGGCAGGGGTCTCCACACAGCTGCTCCAGCACCCAGGGCTGCATCGGGGTAGGTCCGTGTGGCTTCTCCTCAAGGATGTCTTGCAGGAAGTGAACCTTGCCAGCTGAAGCAGGGAACTGGCCAAGGCAGCTACACCCTGGTTCGACCATCAGAGAGCAAGAGAAGCCAAGAACTCAGAAGGCAAGGCTCACTGACCATTTATCCCTCCGCCCTTCAATTCCTCCCACATGTGTTTATCGGCCAGGCTGACACAATAAACTTTAACTATCTCAATGACTTTGTGGGTCTTATACAGCCCACGGGCCAGATGCCCCCCAGCCCTGGAACAGAAGGAAGTATTCCCCGGTCCTGTGCCATCTTCACAGTTGCCGATAGGTGTGAAGCCGACACGATCCAGGATTTCCTTCTGGGAGGAAATGTGCATTCCAGCGCGCCATGGTTAAGCGATGTTCTGATTCCAGTGGGATGGTCTGCATCGAGAAAGAGCAACGAGAACTCCCTTGAACACACACCAACCTAGAGAACGCTACGCTTAGCAAAGTTAGTCAGTCTTACAAAGTTAAACTTTAATGGTGTTGTTATTATAAGGAAAACTAAATCAAGCAAAAAAAGTGAACACACCAAAAAATAAGACTTGGAAGCGATGGGGGGAGACCAGGTAGCCGGGGGTGCGGGGGCAGGGAGACAGAAGGGATATGAAGCAATAGATGGTAGGAGGAAGGATGGGAGGGGAAACGAACAAGAGAAGCACCTTTCTAGGGGATTTAATGGGATCTGATCTCTGATATCATTCACTGAGATAGGCTACCCAACTATATAGCATGTGTTTCTTTAAAAAAACAAAACAAAACATTTACTTTTTTTTAAATAGAAAATCCACAGTCTTAAGCCCCCTGCAGCATCCTTGCTGCTTAGATCTAAATCATGGTCGAAGCCGCTAATCCAGGAGGAAACGTAAAACTGAAGATGACTTGGAGTGTTTGGTGACATACAAGTTCATTTGAAATGGATATCTTTAAAAAGGCAAAATTCTGATCAATCCTAAATGGGGGTCCGAAGTCTTCTCTGAGCCAATGTCCTGCCGAGGCTACTGCTTGTCACTGTGCTTTGCTGCATGTGGCCCAGCTCCTGTTTCCGTGGGTTCCTTTGAGCAATGGCTCCCCACGTTTTTCCCTCTAACTGTGACTACCGAGACGCAAGCTCTGGATTGGCCTCTTCCAGGTCTCATCACCTGCAGAAAGATTGAAATGAAAGTCTGGCACATAAATACATTGTCTAAGAGATCTTTTTAAGATGAAAATAAGGAAGAGATGGGTGGTAGGGGCATGGGGCGCTGACCCACCCAAGGGGAGGGTATTGTTAGAGTCTCCACAGGGAAAGAGGGACCAAACTTCCACCCAGTGCCCCAAGGTGTGGGTACGGCATTCCACATGGAGCGGGAAGCCAGTGGAGAGGTTTAGGGGACTGGCCCCGGTGCCAAATACAGGGTAGACGCCTGCCCCTCTCCCCAGAGGAATTTATTTCAAGGGATGGCACTGAGTCTGCAGCTCCGGGAGAGGGACATATCTGGTCGGAGCACATGGGAACAGATGAAGGGAGAATGGGAGAGAGTGGAGCGCATCATGGCCAGTCAAGCCTTGAAGACGATGGCCCCAATTAGAGCAGCCAGTCCACAGAGAGGACCACATGGCCAGCTCCACTATGAGACATGATGTCCCTCACTGACCCATAGCCCTGCGGGGGACAGCACCGAAGACACAGTGTGGGAATTGCGCCCAACTTGATCCCACCACACTTAGGCAGGGCATTGGGGAGTGCAGCGGAACACTGAGACAAAACACTAAGGGGGTGCAACAGAACAGCAAGGGAATGGAACGGCGAGGTCCCCAGGGAATGCTGAAGGTGGACTTTGGAGCCAGGCATGGTGCCCCAACAGACTGGACTGGAAAACACTCCTAAAGGCCAACAAACAATCCTTGAACTAACTACAAGCTTGTCTTTCTGTTGTGTTTTGTTTTTTGTCATTGTTTTGTTGTATATTGTTGCTTGGTTGTGCTCTGTCTTGTTTTTGTGCATGTTATTATCTTCGCAGGTCTGTCTAAGATAGGCTGGATGAACAATTGGAGGAGAAAACAATGGGACTGATAGTTCCGTGGGGACATGAGAGACGGGGAGGTGAGGGGAAAGGAAGTGGTGTTAATAAACCCAGGGACAAGGGAACAACAAGTGATCCAAATCGGTGGTGAGGAGGGTGTGGGAGGCCTGGTTGGGCATGATCAAGGGTAATGTAACTAAGAGGAATTGCTGAAACTCTGATGGGGACTAAGCATGCGAGTGGGACAGGAGGAAAGTCAAAGGAAATAAAGGAAAGAGCTGGGAGGCAGAGGGCATTTATAGAGGTCTAGATAAAGACATGTGTATATATATATATATATACCATATTAAATGAAGGGGGAAGTGCAGAGTGGAGACCCAAGGCCCAAGTGTCGGCCAATGGAGATCCCCTCATAGAGGGGTTTAGGAGAGGAGATGGGTTAATTAGGGTGCGAGGTAGTACCGATGAAGAACACAGCTTTCCCCCAGATCCTGGATGCTTCCTCCCCCCAACTACCATGATCCGAATTCTACCTTGTAGGGCTGGATAGGGCAGAGGCTGTACACTGGTACATATGAGGGCTGGAGGTACAGGGAATCCAGGGTGGATGATACCTTCAGGACCAAGGGTGTGAGGGGCGATCCTGGGAGAGTGGAGGGTGAGTGGATTGGAAAGGGGGAACTGATTACAAGGATCCACATGTGACCTCTTCCCTGGGAGAGGGACAGCAGAGAAGGGGGGAAGGGAGACTCCGGATAGGGCAAGATATGACAAAATAACGATGTATAAATTACCAAGGGCACATGAGGGAGGGGGGAAAGGGGAGGGAGGGGAAAAAAAAAGAGGACCTGATGCAAGGGGCTTAAGTGGAGAGCAAATGCTTTGAGAATGATTGGGGCAGGGAATGTATGGATGTGCTTTATACAATTGATGTATGTATATGTATGGATTGTGATAAGAGTTGTATGAGTCCCTAATAAAATGTAAAAAAAGAAAAGAGGAGAAAAAAATGATTAGGGCAAAGACTGTACAGATGTGCTTTATACAATTGATGTATGTATATGTATGAACTGTGATAAGAGTTGTATGAGCCCCAATAAATTGTTAAAAAAAAAAAAGAATGATGAGGGCAATGAATGTGCAAACGTGCTTTACACAATTGATGTATGTATGGATTGTGATAAGAGTTGTATGAGTCCCTAATAAATCTATTAAAAAACAAAAAAAAGACATGTACATATGCAAATATAGTTATACATGAGGATGGGGAAATAGATCTATGTGCATATATTTATAAGGTTAGTATTAAGGTAGCAGAGGGACATTGGACCTTCACTCAAGTACTCCCTCAATGCAAGAATACTTTCATCTATTAAATTGGTATTCTATGATGCTCACAACCGCTGAAGACAAAGTGGTGAAGAAAGCTGATGGTGCCTGGCTAGCCAAAGAGATAGCGTCTGGGGTCTTAAAGGCTTGAAGGTAAACAAGCGGCCATCTGGCTCAGAAGCAATAAAGGCCACATGGAAGAAGCACACCAGTCTGTGTGACCATGAGGTGCTCCAGAGAATCAATTATCAGGCATCAAAGAACAAAAAAAAAATCATATCATTTTGTGCTCACCTCCCTGATACGACTGCTTAAGACAAATGGGTGCATAAGCAAATGTGGCAAAGAAAGCTGATGGTGCCCGGCTATCAAAAGATATGGTGTCTGGGTTCTTAAAGGCTTGAAGGTAAACAAGCGACCATCTAGCTCAGAAGCAGCAAAGTTCACATGGAAGAAGCACACCAGCCTGTGCGATCACAAGGTGTCAAGGAATCAGGTATCAGGCATCATCAGAACAAAAAATCTTACCATAGTGAATGAGCGGGGAGTGCGGAGTGGAGACTCAAAGCCCATTTGTAGGCCACTGAACATCCCCTTACAGAAGGGTCTTGGAGAGGAGACGAGATAGTCAGGGTGCGATGTAGCAATGATGAGAAATACAACTTTCCTCTAGTTCCTAAATGCTTCCTCCCCTCCTCCCACTGTCATGATCTGAATCCTACCTTGCAAGTCTGACTAGACCAGAAGATGTACACTGGTACAGATAGGAACTAGAAACACAGGGAAGCCAGGGTGGATGATCCCCTCAGGACCAGTGGTGTGAGTGGTGATACTGGGAGGGCATAGGGACGGTGGGTTGGAAAGGGGGAATCTATTTCAAGGTTCTACATGTGACCTCCTCCCTGGGGGACGTACAACAGAAAAGTGGGGGAAGGAAGACATGGGACAGAGCAAGATATGACAAAATAATAATTTGTAAATGATCAAGGGTTCATGAGGGAGGGGGTAGTGGGGAGGGAGGGGGAAAATGAGGACCTGATGCCAGGGGCTTGGGTGGAAAGCAAATGTTTTGAGAATGATGAGGGCAACGAATGTACAAATGTGCTTGACACAATGGGTGTATGTATGGATTGTGATAGGAGTTGTATGAGCCCCTAATAAAATGATTTTTTTAAAACGAGGAGCTGAATAAAAAGAGAGATCTTTTTAGGTGTGTGTGTGTGTGTGTGTGTGTGTGTGTGTGTGTGTGTTCAGCATAAGAGAATGCTGGAAGTGGGATCGAGTTTCTTAGCCATATTTTTACTAACTCCTGAGCTGGGATTAACTGGGCTCCCACTCCTTGGTCCCTGCCTGGGGCCTCCTTTCTCTCTCAGCTCTGATCCACCACTTGCTTCCCCAGCTGGAGTCTATAGCCTGGTGGCCTCTGAGGATAAAGGGGGTCTAGGATGGAGATTCTTGATGTGTCTCTAGGCATCCGGGTTCTCACTCAGACTTCCAACTGGAGATGAGGCCCCTCAGCTCCTACTCCGGCATCCACAGGCCAGAACCAGCCATGGAGAAAGGGCCTCTCGCCTCTTTCGGAGGGGTTGCATGGGGAAGGGACTGTGAACACGTGTCTCCGGTTGTTGCTTGGCAGCCTCAGACCCTAAAGCCTGGCGCTCATCCAGCTCTGAAATGAGCCCCCACCTCCCATTGGACACGGGGACTCTCTCCAGGCTCAGCTGACTCCCAGCTGCCAGGTCTCCGGCCCCTCCGCTGTGGGCTGCCCTGAAGGGGAAAGCCCAGGTCCTGAGAGCAGACAGGAGGAGCAGACATGGGGACTGGGGTCTGCCAAAGCTCTAGGTCCACCTTTAGACTCTCAGGGTGACACCAGAGGGATCCTCTTCATTTTTACCATCATTTGAAAAATCACAAATGTCTGTTGATGGCAAGAAATTTGGAAACTATAATAAAATATAAAGAAAACAAAAGTATAACCTTACCAAAGAAACAATTACTGCCTCTATTTTGCCGTATTTTTCTCACTAAAAAATCCACAACTCACTAAGTTAATTTTTGCTCCATAATTAATATCACTCTATATCTGCAGCTTCCTAACCCTTAATCATCTCCTCATTATTTCCTGAAAATGTGTCTCTCTGATTAAAAGTTCTTTAAAACTCTGCTTTTTGGTGGGTGTAATTACCAGAAGGCTCACAGCTCCTCTTACCCCAAACACAACTCTCTATCCCGATATCTTCCAATTTTCAAGGATTTTTAGTGCCTTATCTACGAAATTATAGCTTCAACTACTAGTCTGCCCAGGGACTTGATATCTCTCTAGGGGCAGGAGGAGGACTAGAATTGGCTTGGCCTGCTGGAGGAAGGGCAGGAGGGGGGATGACAGGGGTTGGGGAGGTGGTATGAAGCTTGAGCAAAAGACAAGCACCTGACCAAGGTCAAGGCAGAGAGACTCTCATTGTGGCTGGACCTTGCTGCGCTCCTCTCCCCTGACTCAGAGAAACTGTGGGGAATATTTGTCAAATGGATTTACAGGGGTCCTGAGGCTCCCTCAACCATCTTTAGCCACCTCCCCAGTCCCCCACTTTCCCTTGGCTCTGGTGACCCTGGCTTACACAGCCTTTTACTTAGGAGGCCTTGGTGGGAGAGGTTCAGTGGGAGAGGTTCAGAAGACAAAAATGCTGGAGACACGGTTGGTATTTAAAGAAACCATCTTCTGTCACCCGAGGAGCTGCGGGACCTGGGTGTGAACACCTGAGTGGAGGAAGAGTTGGTTAGGACTGGCACCCGGGAAGAAAGGGGTTCACCCTTGGTGCCTAGACTTGACTGAGCTGAGAAAAGGGCCATCTGGCCCTTGGCCTCAACACTTGCTCCTCCCCTCAGCCTCCGGACCCCCGTCCAGACCATGCATCTCCATCAGCCCAAAGCCTTTTCCAGGACCGTGCCCATGGTTTTGACGCTTGGCACACTTAAGCAGCTAACACAAAAAACGATCTTGAGGAAATCTCTAAGCCCGGATTCAAGAGGCAGGTTGTTCAGAGGTCCTCAGTCCCATCCCTGGCTTTGATCCCACCTGGCTGGGTTTTGAAGGTGGTTCCTAGGTCTTCTCCCTATAGCCCACACCCCAGCCTGCTGCTAGCATTACTATTAGGGAACAAGGCAGGTTTTAATCTCCTGTTTTACAGAAGAGAAAAAACCTGGGTGCTGAAGGCAGACCCTTCAAAGTGCCAGAATTCGGGTCCTTTGATCTGTGGAAGTCTAACTCCAGTCCCCTGGAATCCAGCGATCCGGTTCCCTGTCTTGGCTTTGCGTGCCTGCACATTTCAGTGGGAGATGCCCTCTGGTCCTTGTCAAAGCCAAGGCTGGCCTGGTCCCCACCCAGATGAGCGTTTCCTCTCTGAGTGAATGAGTCCTCCTCTGTGGATTATTGCTAAGAAGCTCTACATTCGGAAGCCTCTTCTAATTGATTTCTTCTGATGAGGTGCCATAATCCTCCCTGGCTGCCCGGAGAGCTTCTCCAGTTTCCGGACACAGCCTCGCTTCGCTCTTCCCGCTGGCCTCCCACAGGGGCCCTGGGCTCCACACAGCTTTCTTGATATTATTCTTGGCTGCTCTCAGCCATGGCGTGCTTATGACGATAGGCCCATCAGGAGAGCCGCGCATCCCGATGACAGCCTGAGAGCAGACACCTGGGGGAGCAAGGACGTGAAGGCCCAGGTTCCCCGGATGAGCACCACACACGCGCATGCACACGCACCCTTTGGGACGTGTGTGTGTGTGTGTCTTCCTGACATTTGGCTCCTTCCGCCATGTTTAATCAGACTGCTGTTCCTATTGAGTCGACCCATGACTTGTGATTGAGGGGAGGTGTGAGGCCCCTTGTCTGCTCTTTGTTCCACTTGGGGTCAGTTGGGGGACAGAGGTTAGCCTGTGCAATCCTGACCCCTAGGGAAACGGGCTTCATTCTCTTGGACTTTTTCCTTTGGAGCCCCGACTTCTCCATCAACCCCTCCACCCAGGGAGAGCCCACGGGGGACCGCTTCTGGCCCCAGGCTTTTGGGCCAGCGCTGGAGCAGAACTCAAGACTTCCATGCTCTCGTTCTTGCTGGGGCTTCCAGCCATCTGGCTCTGGGGGAGGGACGGAGGCGATTGGCTGGGTGCAATGCAGTGTTTCTGAGGACTGGGGGGCAGGGGAGTCCATTCAAATTGACAAAAATAGAACATCAGCCTCATATCATTTTTCTCAAAACAAGATTTATTGAAGTTCTGTCGGTGAAAATCGCTGCTGTGTGGTACGCTTAACTTATAGATTAGATTACTCAGTCGTGCCTTACTACATTTTTCATTAGAAAAATATTGGCTGGGAGAGTTTGACCTCATAATCTCTGCATTTTAAACAATAACCAGAGGAAAACCAAATAGAAGGCACAAGTTAACGGGTTTCCCCCCACAGCACTTCCCCCTGGGAGAGATGGGAGCGAGGGCCCGCGAAGGCAGCAGGAGCAGAATCTGCTGTGTGAGCAATCCCCACCTCCCGGCCCAGGCCCAGAGCTCCCCAGAGGCTTGGGAAGGCGGTGGGGTGGCGGAGGGAGGTGAGCAGGCTGAGCTGAGTCTGTGGGGCTTAGGCCCATCCTTGGAGATGGCCAAGGGCTGTGCAGGGTCCCGGGCCAAGGTGCGACTATAGATCAGAAGATGCTCCCCAGGCTTTCCACACTGTCAAGCCCTCCTACTCCCACTCACTCACTCACTCACTCACTCACTCACTCACTCACTCACTCACTCACACACTCACTCATTCACTCACTCACTCACTCTCACACACTCACTCACTCACTCACTCTCTCTCACTCACTCACACACTCACACACTCACTCACTCACTCACTCACTCATTCACTCACTCACTCACTCACTCTCTCACTCACTCACACACTCACTCTCTCACTCACTCACTCACTCACACACTCACTCACTCACTTATTCACTCACTCACTTACTCACTCACTCACTCTCTCACTCACTCACTCTCTCACTCACTCACACACTCACTCACTCACTTACTCACTCTCTCACTCACTCACACACTCACTCACTCACACTCATTCACTCACTCACTCACTCACTCACTCACTCACTCACTCACACACCAGTCTGGGCCCAGCCTCAAAGATTCAAAGATTCAAGAGCCACACCACAGAGCGGGTACCCTGAAAGTCAGTCCCAAAGACTCTCCTTCTGGATTTCACCTCCGAGAGAACTTTTCTGGTCCCTCAGTCTCTCTGTCCCTCTCTGGGCTTGGCTCCATCCTCACCGCACTGTGGAATCCCTGCTGTGCTACCAGTCCTGGCCCTGGACAGTGGCAATGTGGGGAGCGAATGAATGAGTGCATGAGGGCATCTCCATTGTCCCCTGGGTCCGGCCGTGCCAAGGTGAGATGGGTTGTTCCCTAACCTCGTTCATTGTCTCTGTGTTGGGAGGAAGAGAAGCTGATTCGCAGCCCCCAGAATCAGCTTCCCTGACCCTCGTACCCCACCCATCCACTCATCAATCCAGGCTTCATCAGATGTCACCTCGGGCCAGCCACGGGGCCAGCGAGCAGGAGTATCAAGCCGGAGAAGACTTGTGTTCTTTGTCCCAGGGAATGCCCAGTCTAGTTCAGGAGACCAGAGATCAAGTTCAGAAGAGTCCAGGGCCCCAGGGCAGCCACGGGTCTCCATCTGAGGCTGCTGGAGTTGAAAAAAAATAGCAAGACAAACACATCTCGCACCCAGAGGTGGAGAAGCAGTTCAGGTCGGAGGACGGACATCCAGGCTAGATCAAGTCGGCAGTCTAGGCTGAGCTGAAGTACGCTGTCCCAGGAGCGAAGGGTCCTAAGAGATCCTCCCACCCCAAGTCTAAAGGTCCGAGTCTGGGGACAAACATTGGGTGCTGGGTGCCTCCAGAGAGGGGCAGAGGGGTCTCCAGGGTGCAAACAGATCCCCTTGGCTGCTTTGCAAGGACGGCTATCTGATTCCTTAGAGAGCCGCAGCCCCGCCCCCAACCCCGGCTCAGTTTCTGCTTTCTGAGGCTTTGGTGACTTCTAAGTTCTGACACAGTCATTAGTTACAAAGAGCAATTATTACTTTCTTTCTTTTTTTTGTCATTAAGTCATTTTTTAAATGGCTCCGGGCGACATCACAGAACAAAGAAACAAAATATCCATGAGAAGACTTAATCACAAATTACTAATTATTTCATCCCCTCCTCCTTTCCAAAATCGTGAAATCTGAACCCCATGAAAAGAGAGAAGGTCCCTCGACCATGAGCTCGGCATGGCTTTTAAGCACCTAATCCATCACGGGGGAGGGGGGACATTTCCTGCCCCACCCCTCCCCACCTCTCCACCCCTACTCAAGGAAGGGGTGGCAGGGAGTCCCCTCTTCCTGACCTTTCAGGTCACCTTCTTCTGTCCTGGGTTTCAGCACCCAAGCCCATGGGTGGGTGGGGGCATCTTGGAAATGAGTGAGAGTGCTCACCTAGGGCCCCCACACCTTGGGCTGATAATGGCCTTACCCCTACTCCAGCCCCCAGACCCCCAGCTGGCCTTCAGCTCCAGGCCCTTTGAAGCTTCCAGGGGGCAGAGCAGAGGAGCCACCCCCTGCCGCGGGCTCCCAGAGCCTCCAGCTGGAAAACAAACCAGAGGAGGAAGTCACCCTGGGGGGAAGCCCCCCCACCCAGCCCTCGGCCCTTGGACGTGAGGAAATAAAATGTGTTTGACACCAAGATGTATGAGAGGAGGGGGAAGTCCAGGGTACAGCCTCTCCATCCGGCGGCTTCCTCCTAAAGTAGACTATGGTCTCCTTAACTGACCCTGCTGAGGGAGAGGGAGGGGCCTGGAGGAGGCAGCTGCCAGAGAAGGCCTGCTTCCGGGTCAGTACCCAGGTGGGCCCGCCAGGGAGGTGGGTTCTGTGGCAGGGAAGCCTCCTGGGCACTGCCTACCCCTGCCTCCTAGCTCTGCTTGCGGAGTCAGTTCAGAGAGGCCCTGGGAAGGATGGGGTCGATCGCAGCCCCAGCAACTCCAGGGGGGGATAGCTGTGGATTTCCCAACTGCAAAGCCCACATCAGCTCTCAACAGGCTTTCTCTCCTGACAGCTCTGTGATGGGGCCCATTCTGGAGCACACCCAACTTTACTCAACAAAGGCTTCTCGAGCGCTTCCTGTGCGCCAGGGGACAGGACAGGGCCACCAATGAACACGACAGCCCCAGACCCTACCTACCTCCACAGAGCCCAGCCATCCCAATCAATCATCCAAGGGAAGAGACCTGGGTTCTTGTTCTTCTATGTTTTTTGGATCAAATACTTGCTATTTTTATTTTGTTTGCTCTTTTTAATTTTTAAAAATCATTTTACTGGGGGCTCTTACAACATTGGTTATCACTCTTAAGTATCTTTTTAAAAAATCATTTTATTGGGGGCT
This sequence comes from Tenrec ecaudatus, assembly GCF_050624435.1. Taxonomy (NCBI): domain Eukaryota; kingdom Metazoa; phylum Chordata; class Mammalia; order Afrosoricida; family Tenrecidae; genus Tenrec; species Tenrec ecaudatus. The sequence goes on along the minus strand of NC_134545.1, from coordinate 85,968,554 downwards.
CCATCCATCCATCCATCCATCCATCCATCCATCCATCCATCCATCCATCCATTGTGTCAAGCACATTGTACACTTATTGCCATCATCATTCTCAAAACATTTTCTTTCTCCTTGAGCCCTTGTTATCAGCTCCTCATTTTCCCCCTCCCTCCCCGCCCCCCTCCCTCACGAACCTTTGACAATTTATAAATTATTATTATTTTGTCATGTCTTACACTGTTAAGTATCTTTTTGGTCAAAAAACTCCAAATCCATGAGAAAGTCAAAGCCATGCTCAGTGTCCCCACCCTGACCTTTGACCACTCCTTGATGGTTTAGATAGTTGTCCTTGATTATTTTCTGACTCCCGAGACAGGAAGAAAAAATATATGATGGGGCACCCCCCAAAAACCATAACTGCTGCTCAATGGAGCGGAGAGTCCATAGTACACATCCCCGCCCCCCCCCACCCCCCAGAAAAGCATCTAGCAACTAGCTTTGAGTTAGTGCACCCAGTGGCGTCACCTGGGAAAATTCTCTCTTGTCACAGTGAATTTTTTTTTAAAAAAACAGTTTCGCTTGAACCTTGTTTTTGTGATGGCCAATTTAAGAGAACAGTGTGTGCTTATGAAATTTTGCTTCCTGCTTTGGAAAAATGCCACAGAAATGTTTAGTTGAACACAGCTTCCAAGGACAGCGCTACTGGAAAACTCAAGCGTATGAGGGGTTTTCTTGTTTCAAAAACGGGTGAAATGTTGACTGATGACAAACCTCATTCTGGACATCCTTCAACTTCCTGAAAGGATGAAAATATAGGCAAAATTCATGCCCTGGTGCTCACAGACCAATGACGGACCATTGAAGAGATGGAGAAGTTATCTGGACTATCCTGGAGCTTGGTTCAGTGAATTTTAACAGACGATTTGGGAATGAGAAGGCTCACTGAGAAATTTGTGCCTTGGGTTCTGACTGACCAGCAAAAAGAGTGTGGAGATTCCCTTACAGAAGGGTCACAAGGAAGAGACGAGACAGTCAGGGTGCAGTATATCACCGACAAAACACACAACTTTTCTCTAGTTCTTTAATGCTTCCTCCTCTCCACCCTGTCATAACCCTAATTCTACCTTACAAATCCAGCTAGACCAGAGCATGTGCACGGGTACAGATAAGAGCTCTTGACACAGGGATTCCAGGACAGATAACCCCACAGGACCAATAATGAGAGTAGAGATACCAGGAGGGGCAGGGGAAGGGTGGGGGAGAAAAGGGGAACTGATCATAATGATCTACATATAATCCCCTTCCAGGGGGATGAACAACAGAAAACTGGGTGAAGGGAAACAGTGTTTGGTATAAGACATGAAAAAAATAATAATTATAAATTATCAAGGGTTCATGAGGGAGAGATGGTGGGGGAAGGGGGAAATAAGCTGATACCAAGGGCTCAAGTAGAAAGAAAATGTTTTGAAAATGATGATGGCAACATATGTACAGATGTGCTTGGCACAATGGATGGGTGGATGGATTGTGATAATAGCTGTAAGAGCCCCCAATAAGATGATTTAAAAAAAAAGAATGCTGAGTAGAAACATGGTGCTTTGAAAGAACAACTCTGAATCAACCAGACTTTTTTCCCAAGGTCATTACTGGTGACGGCTGAGACTTGGTGATACTCTTAGGACCCGAAAGCAAACATCCATCAAACAAGTGGAAGATGCCATCATCACCTCACCCCAAAAAAACCTCGTCAAGTGAAATCAAAGATCAAGATGATAGTCATTTGTTTTGTTTGATGTGAGGGGGATAGTGCATTTGGAATTTATTCCACCAGATTAGACTGTTCATCAACCATTCTATTTAGAGGTTCTGAAAAGATTGTATAACAGTGTGCGACAATAAAGACATGATTCAAACAACTGTGTCATGTGAATGAGGGGGTTTGGAGTGGAGACCCAAAGTCCATTTGTAGACAATTGGACATCTCCCACAGAAGGGTCACAAGAAAGGGACAATTCAACCAGGGAGCAGTGTGGCACTGATGAAACACACATCATTCCTCTAGTTCTTGAATGCTTCTCTCCCCCCCCCAACCCCCCGCACTACCATAACCCAATTCTACCTTACAAATCCGGGTAGACGGGAGTACATACATTGCTACAGATAAGAACTCTTGACACATGGAATTCAGGACAGATAAAACCATCAGGAACAGTAGGGGAAATGATATCATGAGGGTAGTGTGATGGGGGAGGGGGGAGGGGGGAGGGGGAGAAAGAGGGAACCCATCATAAGGTTGACTATATAGCCCACCCCCAGGGGGACAAATAGCAGAAATGTGGGTGAAGGGAGACAATGGGCAGTCTAAGACATGAAATAAAAACAACAATATATAATTGATCAAGGATTCACGAGGGTGGGATGATGGGAGGGTGGGGGAGGGAGGGGAAAAAAAGAGGAGCTGGTACCAAGGGCTCAAGAGAAAGATGTTTTGTAAATGTTGATGGAAACCTATGCACACGTGTGCTTCATACAATTGAATGATGATTGTCATAAGATTTGTAAGAGCCCCCCCCAATAAAGTGATTAATCATAATTCTTTTAAAAGGCCCGATTTGTGGCAGATGGCGCACTGGTTTTGCCACCACGACAATGCACCTGCCCACACAGCCATCTCAGTGTGCCAGTTTTGGGCAAAAACAGCATGCCTCTCTCTCTTGCCCCATGCACTTGACTCACCTGATCTTGCTCTGCTGGACTTCTTTTTGTTTCTGCCAATGTAGAGAGATTCATGAAAGGACAATGATTTGAAGGTGTAGAAGTGAAGGAAATAAAATGAGGGAGGTGCTGCCAGCCACCCAAATAGATGAGTTTAAAAAATCTTCTAGAGAATGGAATTGCAGATATGATAAATGAATTAAGTATAATGGAGAACACTTTAAAGGTGATAAGGTTATTTTATAAAAATATTGAATATATAGTTTTGAGGAAAAATCCATTGGGGGGAAGGCATATATATATTCTCCTAAGCCCTTCAAGTTCCTCACAATTGTTACGTCTGAGCCACATGTTGCAGCCACTGTGTCCATCTTGTCCAGGGTGTCTTTTCACTTTCCCTCCACTTTACCAAGCTTCATGTTCCTTTCCAGGGACTGGTTTATCCTGATAACATGTCCAAAGGACAGGATATATATGCAATACATGTATCATGAATACATATATATCATATACACAATATTAATACATATGTATCATGAATATATATCATATACATAATGCTACATATGATATATTTCATGATATAGGTATCTATCATGTTTGAAGTACATGATATATATATATCATAAAACTAATCTGCTCTGTAAACTATCACCCAAACTTGAGCTAAAAGGTATATGTGTATATACCCAAACAACAATTTGATTGGTGACATCGATGGCAGTCCTCACTTCCTCCCTGTGTTATCATTTCCACCTGTCCTTTTTTCCCAGGCTGTCCTGCCTTCTGAGGGAGCTTTATCCCTGGGCAATGCTGCCCTTGATCTCATATCGATTGTTGACTGTCATAGGGAGTGTGCACCTTCCTGGTGCAACTGTTCACATGATAGGCCTGTCGTTTGGCTGGCAGTTACCTACCAGGCTGAGTTCAGTTCTAGGTTTGAAAAGTGACAAAGGGCCATAGACTTGGGGCTCCGCCAGTTTCTTACCAGACCAGTTTGCCTGGTCATTTTTATTATTTTGAATTTTGTTCCATTTTCTCCCACTCTTGGATCTCCTCTTGTGATCCCTTGCAGAGTGGTCAGCAGCGGTAGCTGGGCACCATCTAGTTCTTCTTGTCTCAGGGTTTGTGGGGACCTAGGTTCACATGCTCCATTAGTCCTTTGAACTAATTTTTTTTATCTTTGATTTTCTTTACTTTGATTTGCTCTGGACACGGAGAGACTAATAGTTTGAGCCTTCAGTGACCACTCACGAGCTCTTAAGACCCCCTACTCACCAAAGTAGGATGTAGAGCATTGTCTTTGTGTATTATAACAGTTGACCTTGATGTTCTCTGAGACTATGGTCCTGAGGCCCCAGGCCCAGCGACTCATTCCCTCCAGGTGTTTCTTAGACCACATTCTTTCTATTTATTTATTTATTTAACATTTTATTAAGGGCTCATACAACTCTTATCACAATCCATACATATACATACATCAATTGTATAAAGCACATCCGTACATTCTTTGCCCTAATCATTTTCAAAGCATTTGCTCTCCACTTAAGCCCTTTGCATCAGGTCCTCTTTTTTTTCCCCTCCCTCCCCGCTCCCCCCTCCCTCATGAGCCCTTGATAATTTAGAGATTGTTATTTTGTCATATCTTGCCCTATCCGGAGTCTCCCTTCCCCCCTTCTCTGCCGTCCGTTTCCCAGGGAGGAGACCACATTCTTATTTATTTACTTATTTTTATAGACCACATTCTTAAATACAGATCCTGTGTGTCTCCTGGCACATCTCCTTGCCAGCCCTAGGCACTTGGAGGAGGTCAGCATGATCTTGAGTGGAAGGAAAAGAAGTGAGAGACGCAGATTTTTAATGAACAATTTACAAAGGCCTGGAGTCCTTGTTCCTATGTCACATGACCAGTGGAGATTGGAGTACAAATCGGAGGCTAAACTATTGGAGGCATAGTCAGCATGGCAAGAGGGCCCGAACCCAATGTTCCCAGTCACGCAGGTGCGCTTTCACTTTCCTGTCAAACTCTCTTTCTTTCATTCTTCTCTTCAAGCTGTTTTGATGTGGAAATGTGATGGGACTTGAGCTGACATAATTAAAGACTGCTCCTTACAAGGAGCAGGAGTTGTCTTGGAGATTATCTGCTCTGCTCTCCTGCTACCAAAGCCCTAGCTCACCAATGCTAGCTGTTTCTCCGACCCGCAAGGGGTGCGAGCAGGGGCGGTAGCAGACGCTGCTGGCTGTCCCCCAGTATTGTCTGCTCCATCGAACGAGAAAGCCCTACGTGTGAACAGCAACATGACCTCCAGATGAAGAGTTCATTGTCCAGACTCCCTCATAGCTGGATTTGGCCAGCTCAGTTGCTTCTGAACAATAAGATGCAAGTAGAAGTCATAGTCTGCCTTCTGGGCTCTGACCATCATGCGACGTAGCTGATCCCCCTCCCAGGCCCTCTCCCCTCCACACACATCTCCTTTTTCAGTGGGCAGACAACAGACACAGAAAGCAGGGCAGTCAGGGTAGACCTCAAAAAGGAGTCATGTGTTGAGGATGGCGGATCCATAATAAAAGGCCTCCAACCCTGAAGTGGAGCCGTCATCTCTGGCCTGGGTGGCTTGCCCTTTATTGTGTGTGTAGCCCACTGTTACTTGGGAATTCACTTCATCTCTTTCCCTTTGCTTCCTTAAGCAAAGGAAACCGTGAAGAAGCCAAGGTAGCACTGTTCAACAGAGTGTGAACCATCGCTGTATATTGTAAAAATCTCTCCTAGCGCTCCATTTAAGAGAGGTAAAAAGAGACAGGTGAAATTAACTTGAATGCTATATTTCATGTTACCTAATGTTTCTAAATATTATTTTAACATGTACTCGCTATGAAAAATATTAAGGTGATGCCTTGCAATCATTTTTTTAGGACATGTCTTCACATCTGGTGTGTATCTGACACGTATATCACATCTCAATGACAACTAGGCACATTGAAGTGTTCAGTTGCCATACTTGGCTGGCTGTTGCTGCAGGCCAGCACAGACCTCAGGGAATGGCCAGGGCTAGGAAGCAGTGAGGGACCCAAGAGCAGCCCGCAGTCCGTTCAGTACAGCAGCCTTAGGAGTCACTGGTCCTACTGCTGCCAGGTAGTCTCTGGGCAGGTTGCCCCATTTGTAACCAGATACCTGGCACGCCCATCATCTTCTGGCCCTAGCCCCTCAGGAGAGCCTCTCTTCATTTCCTATATTGGACTCGGAGAAGGGATGTTTTCAGATGCAAGTAGACTCTTAGGAACACGAAGAAACAACAAAGAAATCTAAAGTAAGGGTTTCCCTCCAAACTCCACTTAGCCTTCAATCAGAACAAAGTGGACCAGGAAGGACAACATAGGTCTGAGAGTCCATATTTATGAACATTACCTTTACTACCAACATCATGAGCAAATAATCAGAGAAGCTGGATGATATGAAGAAGAATATGGCAGGAAGGCTTATTAACACACTTTGATAAGCATCCGATACAACGTTGGCTTGTTGGAAGTGAGGGGGACTTGAAGCACTTGCTGGTGAAGATCAAAGATGGCAGCCCGTCTGAATTTGTGTCAGGCTGAATACATATGTGACACTCACATATGTACGAGAGCTTTATAGCAAGAAGTAATCTGGAGGGGGGGGGGGACAGTGAGGTCCCAAGGAGCTAGGCCATGGCACGGGGTACCTGCTTTGGCGGTACTGGGACATCCCTGATGGTACCGAGTGCCGCCGCAAGGCCTGTGCCAACACCAGCAGCACCGGCCTAGTTGCCTCTGCCTACAGCTTCCAAACTTTTCAACCCCCCACCCCACCCCGGGTACTTCCTTTGAAGGGCCGGCCCGGGCAGGCTGGGGTACGTTGACCATAGCCACCATTGGTGCCATGTTTGGCCTGGCCTCCTGCATCACTGCCCAGGTCCGGGATGAGCCAGACGACCCCTGAGCTACTTCATCGGAGGCTGTGCTGGAGGCCCGACCCTGGGGCACACATTCACAGCTATGGCATGGGCGCCACCACCTGCGAGTACATGGGCGCAGCTGCTGCCCTGGTCAAGGTGGACCAGCTAGAGGGCCAGAAGGTGTTTGTGGAGCCCAGGGTGTGAGGCGCCTGTCTGGGTGGGCAGAGGCGTAGCTGCAAATAAACTGTGTGTCTGTGAACAAAAAAAGAAAGGAAGTAATTTTTTTAAAGAAGTAATTATTTATCAAGAAAACATTCCAGCCCTGTCCAACTCAAGTCCTTAAGTCCGATGCTAGTCCACCAGTCCCTCTTCAGCCTCACACAGTCACAGGCATGATGTCGACAGCAGGAAGATCACAGGCCAGTGGGTGCAAAGGTGTGTGGATCCTAGGTAGGTAGAAACAGGGCAGAGCTCCAGTAGCTCTGGGGGTGGCTAGTAAGCAGGAAGGGGAAGGCAGAGAGAGAGGGAAGTTCCCAGGACCCTCCTTATAAAAAGCCACACCCACCGGGAGGCCCATCAGACTGTGACCTGATTGACAGGTTGGACACCACTGCTACACTTTTGTATATCTTCAAGTTGACGTCAAATTATATAATAACCACAGAATTACAACTCAATGTAAAGAAAACCACAATCCTTACAACTAGACCAACAGGTAACATCATGATAAACAAAGAAAACATTGACATTGTTAAGGATTTTGTCTCGCTTGGATCCACAATCAGTGCTCACGGAAGCAGCAGTCAGGAGATCAAACGCTCTGTTGCATTGGGTAAACCTGCTGTGGGAGAGAGATGAGACTTTCTACTCCTGTACAAAAAAACAGTCTTAGAAACTTAGAGGGCTGCTGGGAATTGGGATCGACTCGCTGGCAGTAAAGTGTGAGTGTGGGTTTCACAGGACCTCTCTAACATGTGGAAGCGCAAGTATGTCACTCTGGAGACTGAGGCACCTCTGACCCAGCCCATGGTATTTTCAGTCGCGTCATATGCTTGAGAAAATTGGACATCAAATCAGGAAGCGAGAAGCAACATCGATATGTTTGAACTGCAGTGTTGGTGGAAAATATTGCAAGTACCATAGACTGCCCAAAGAACAAGCACATCTTTCTTGGAAGAAGTACAGCTAGACAGCTCCCTAGAGGCAAAGATGGCAAAAGTTCATCTCACACACTTTGCACATGTTCTCAGGAGAGACCAGTCCCTGGAGAAGGACCACATGCTTGGTAAAGCGGAGGGACCGGGAATTCGAGGAAGGCCTTCCACGGGATGGATGGACACAGGGTCACCAATGTATGAAGAATCGTGAGGACGGGGCAGGACCCCGCAGTGTTTCCCTCTGTTATACACAGGGTTGCTGAGCCGGAACAGACCCAGCGGCACCTAACAAGAACATCACCAGCCAACACTCTCATCTCGATAACAACGCAGCACAGCCATCCTCTTCACCAGGGACCACCAGCACCCACTGCTACTTCTGTCGCTCCCACAATGATTGCTTCTATCATTTGAAGTGTCAACAGCACCAGGTCCGACGCTGTGGCGGGAATCAGTGTCCACAAGCCCACGGCCAGTCATCACTTCGTTCTGGCTCTTCCCCTCATCACTACCCTCACTTACAGTCATCACCACCACGACGGCTATCGTCAGCGTATTGGAATGTACCAGATTTCTATCACCTCCTTATTTTCAGAGCATCCCCACCTCTCCATTTCCTGCATCAAAGTCCTCAGGGAATGTACTTCATTTCTACCACGATAATCTTGCGGAGCCCTCATTCCCCCTCCCTCAGCCATTCTTGGCTCGGGAGCAAGTTCACACTGCTCTGTTGGTCCTTTCTGATTCTGAACTGCTGCCTGCCCTGACCACTGTCCACTGAAATCGGGTTTACAGCAGTGGTTCTCAACCTTCCTCATGCTGCAGCCCTTTCATACAGTTCCTCGTGTGGTGGTGACCCCCCAACCATAAAATGATTTTCGTTGCTACTTCATCACTATCATTTTGCTACGGTGATGAATCGGGTGAGCCCTGTGAAAGGGTCGTTTGATCCCCAAAGGGGTCTCAGCCCACAGGTTTCAGAGATAGGAGGCGTGCCCTTGTCTCCCCACAGGTTGAGAACCGCTGGTTTATATCTACCTCCTGGCCACTTAGCCCTGGGCATTCTGCCATCAGTTAGAGAAGTCTGCCGGGCTGGCATGGGGAGCCCAGCACTGCTAACATTCCGCCAACATCTTTTCTTGGATTTTCACTGAGGTTGAGTAGACGGAATGTATATTGTTAGTCCCTGGAGGTTGGTTTGGTGACTCCTAAACTGGGAGGGGACATTTCCCGACAGGGCTACTAATATAAAAAAAACTGGATCATAAGAAGTCTCAAAGGAGGGAGGTGGAAATGTTGGAAAGAGAGAGCAAGCCCTTTCTTGGCTCCACCGCTGCCTTGTCCAGTGAAAATCACAGCCAACCATTTGATCATACTTCCTAGGTTTCCCCTGGAAAGGATGGGGACACCTGGTTCTTTTGTGGAAGGCTCGCTGCAGATAGAGACCCTGGACACTTCTGGTCCCTTCCACAAACAATGGGGGCTTGGAGAATGAGGGCCTGGAGTCTGAAGCCTTTGGGGAGCAAGGACTTCTTCCACATTACTGTGGAAGCACCTGCTTCAGAGACAGGAGGAGTGCCCTTCTCTCTCCACTTCTGCCCTCTGACGAGCCAGTCTGGTCACCCTTACCCTCCCAGGAATCCACAGGTCTTCTGCAAGCATCCAGCCCCTCCAATCTGATTTCTGCCTTGAGAGAGATTGCAGGATGGGAAGGGACACGGATGTGGTCCAGAGACGTGCATGTGAATTGAGTCCAGATTCCATAGTGCCTCCTTTCATCGGATTGTCAGCCCAAAGAGACTGGGTTCCTATGGGTCGTGGTGCCAGCTATACAGCACGATGAAGGTAATCGACCTCACTGGATGTGTATAAAGTGTTGAATAGCAAATGTTTTGTTATATGCATATCTTACCACAATAAAATTATTAGTTCAAGAAAGAACTGAATTAAAAACGAAATGTGTTGGGTGCATAAGCAAGTGTGGTACCTGGCTATCAAAAGATATAGCATCTGGGGTCTTAAAGGCTTGAAGGTAAACAAGCGGCCACTTAGCTCAGAAGTAACAAAGCCCACATGGAAGAAGCACACCAGCCTGTGCGATCACGAGGTGTTGAAGGGATCAGATATCAGGCATCATCAGAACAAAAAATCATATAATTGTGAATGAGGGGGGTAGTACGGAGTGGGGACCCAAAGCCCATCTGTACATCCCCTTACAGAAGGGCCTCAGGGAGGAGACGAGCCAGTCAGGGTGCAGTGCAGCAACGATGAAACATACAACTTTCCTCTAGTTCTTAAATGCTTCCCCCTGCACACTATCATGATCCTAATTCTACCTTACAAATCTGGCTAGACCAGAGGGTGTATACTGGTACAGATAGGAACTGGAATCACAGGGAATCCAGGGCAGATGATCCCTTTAGGACAAGTGGTGAGAGTGGCAATACCGGGAGGGTAGAGGGAGTGTAGGTGGGAAAGGGGGAACCGATTATAGGGATCTACATATAACCTCCTTCCTAGGGGATGGACAACAGAGAAGTGGGTGAAGGGAGACGTCTGACAGTGCAAGATATGACAAAATAATAATTTGTAAATTATCAAGGGTTCATGAGGGAGGGGAAAAATGAGGAGCTGATGCCAGGGGCTTGGGTGGAGAGCGGATGTTTTGAGAATGATGAGGGCAATGAATGCACAAATGTGCTTTACACATTTGATGTATGTATGGATTGTGATAAGAGTTGTATGAGCCCCTAATAAACAATTTTTTAAAAGAAAAGAAATGTGTTTCTGGTCTCCAGAGTTGAATACAATTTACCAAGGCTGTGGATAGATGGTAAGGAACTCTGGGGCACTGCAGGTCAAGCATTTTGCTACCAACTACAAGGTCGGCAGTTCAAACCCACCAGCAGTTCCTTGGGAGAAAGATGAGGCTGTCTGCTCCTGTAAAGATTAAGGACCTCAGAAACCCAAAGGAGCAGTTCCACTTTGTCCTATAGGGTCCCTTTGAGCCATAGTCAACTTAATGACAGTAAGTGGTGGCTGGATACATACTGAAACAAGGGATGGATCCCTTGTTTATATGCTTGGAGGCCAGGCCAGTGCCTAATGCTTAGCATAAGGCCCTGCCTGAGGCAAAAGTATTGATGGACTGCTTGTCTGCAGAGAGGGTGGAGTTAGCTGTGACCTAAGACCCAGGCCACAATACTGCAGGGGCAGCCAAATGCTTATTACTAGTGACCTCCCTGCAAAATGCTGGGCAAGTAGATTGTGAAGTGACTCAGGGAGGTAGAAAGACAGGCGAGAAAGAGGCAGCTCTCCTTTCTACTACAAGACGCCATTATGGCCAGAGACAGATCAGTTAATAAGCACAGCCACAGGCCCACTCCGATCACCAGAGAAAAGAGACAGGATCCTCCTCTCTCTCCTCTCATCCCTTTGTTTGCTCCATTTTCTTAATTGAGTGACTATTACATGCTGAGCACTGAGCTGGCCCTTGGGGACACAAAGATGAATATAACTCAGCTATTATCCGAAAGGAGCCCTCAGCCTGATCAAGTCACTGTGGAGAAAAGAGAAAGAAAAGGATGTGTGTGGCCCTTCTAGCTCACCAGGGGTCAAGTAGATGCCAGGACCACTGCCCCCAAGAGGGCCGTGGGTGAGATTCCAGTAGGTAATGGATGGGCACAGCTCTGCCCTGACAGGGACATTACCTGCAATTGGTTCCAGTCAATGATGGAGCCTAGATGCTTTGAAAATGGGGGCAGATGATGGCAGAGGATGGGAGGCTCCACCCTCCACCCTCAGGCTGAACCCCATTCCTGTCTTGCTCCACCTCCTGGGAGAAGGGTCTGGTCCCCGAGGACCAGGAGCCGAGAAAATAGCTTTTGTCTGTGAACCTGATGGAGTGGTCTCTGCACACACAGGCTGGAGATCCTGCCCCTGCCTCTCCCGAGGGACGAATCCCTGACTGTTCACCGCAGGGGGGTCAGATTCCAGAGCAGGCAGCAAGCTGTATACCTTTCAGGCTTTCAGAGGCTGGGAGAGAGGTGGAAAGGGAGGTAACTTGGTTAGAGTCCCTGCAGGCCAGGGAAGGGGACATCCAGGGTGGGAAGGCAGCCCCAGAAGAGTGTCTGCACCTTTGCTGGAAATCGGAGGTCAGGGGAGCCCCGGAGCGACGGAGGCCCCCAAGTTTGCCACAATGAGTAGAGTTGTGTTCCCACAACCTGGGTTGGGGGTCCCCTGGAAGGAATTTTTTATCTTGCCCCCTTATTTAGAGGGGGAAATTAAGGGTAAAGTTGCTAGGATAATCACTAGTTCTACTCTCTTTTGTCAGCCCACCCTGTGGTCCCACTCCTTTCACTGTGGCAAAAATCTTCCCCTAAGGGATTTTCTGTGTGCAATTCCCCAGCCGAGCAAGTCCCCACCCAACCCAAGAGCCGAAACAGGTGGGCCCCACAGGCGGCTGTAGGATCTCAGGGGACAGACTGGGAAAAGACTAGTGGGTGACTTTGAAGAACAGAAATTTACTTTCTCAAAGTTCAGACGTGAAGGTCAAATTCAGGGCGCTGACTCTAGGGGAAGGCCTTTTGGGTTCTAGGGGAAGGTCCTGGTCTCTTTCAGAGTCAGTCGGCAGAGCCCATTGCTAGCAAGTCGATCCCGATCCACAGCAACTCTATGGGGTGGAGCAGAAGGGCCCTCACAGGGTTGCCATGGCGGCTTCTTTACGTAAGTAGGCTGCTACATTTCTCTGCCACCGGGCAGCTGCTGGTTGGCAGCACTCTCCTTTCCACTCACTGCCAAGTGCCACCAGGACTTTTCAACATTGGTGACCTCAGCAAATAAAACTTTCCGCTGTCAAGTCAATTCTGATTCATAGTGCCTCCAGTCTATAGGGTAGAACTGCCCCTGTGGGTTTCCCAGGCTGTAACTGTTTACTGCGGTAAGAAGCCTCATCTCTCTCCCAGGGAGTGACTGGTGGTCTCAAACTGCCGACCTTGCAGTTAGCAACCCAACTGGTAACCACTATGCCATCGGGGCTCCTCTTACTTTGGCTCCTCTTGGTTCCTTGAAATCCTTTCACGTACTGTTTCCTGTTTATGTTTGCTGCTCCATATGGCTCACCTGCTCTTTTTAGATCTCAAAAGTGATTAGGTTTTAGAGCAGGGGCCAGACCAAATCCAGGGGTACATATGGTAGCCAACTAAAAGGGAAGGGCGGGGGAGGAAAGGAAAAAAAAGAAGATTTGTGGTAGGGGAAGAGGGCATTAACCCACCCAAGGGAGGCTATTGTTTGTGTCTCCACAGGGAAAGAAGGACCAGACTTAAATCTAGTGTTCTGGATACGAATGCAGCAGCATGGAGAGGGGAGCCGAGGAGGGACCTGAGGGCTCTGCTCCCATACCAGCTATGTGGACAACTGCCCCTCCCCCCAGAAGAATGTACTTTAGAGGATGGCAGCTGAAGCTGCAGACATGTCTGATCAGAGCACACAGAAGCAAATGAAGGGGAGGAAGAGAGAGCGGAGCACATTCTGGCCCACCAGGCCTGGAGGACCATATCCCTGCTCCAAACAGCCAAGGCACAGAATGGACCATATGGTCGATCCCACTTTGAGACATGATATCCCTCGCTGACCCATGGCTCTACAGGGGACAACACTGGAGGCTCAGTGTCAGGACTGGCCCGGACTGCCCCCGAGACACTGAGGCAAAACACTAAAGGCATGCAGCAGAGCAATGGGGAGAGCAGAGCAGGGAGCTCCCGAGAGAATGCAAAGGATAGACTTGGGGCCAGAGCGTGGCACCCCATCAGACTTGACTGGAGGATATGCTTAGAGGTCAAAATCAAACCTTGATCTATTTACAGGTTTTCTTTCTTTTTTAATTAAATTTTTTTCTCTTTTTAAATTAATTTATTCTTTTATGGGTTATTGGTTTTCTTTTTTGTTATCATCATTGAATTCTCTTTTGTCGCTTTGTCTTGCTATGCCTTGTTTTTTTGGTGCATATTATTATCTCTGCAGATCTATCTAGATAGATAGATGAACAGTCTAGAGGAGAAAACAACGGGATCGATGGTTCCGGGGGAACATGGGAGAGGGGGAGGTGGGGGTAAAGAAGTGGTGCTGACCTACCCAGGGACAAGGGAGTAACAAATGATCCAAAATTAGTTGCAAAGAGGGTCTGAGAGGCCTGGTAAGGGCAATGTAACCAAGAGAAATTACTGAAACCCAAACAAAGGCTGAACATGATAGTGGGACAAGAGGAAAGTAAAAGGAAATAAAGGAAAGAACTAGGAGACAAAGGGTATTTGTAGAGGTCTAAATACAGGCATGTACATATGTAAATATATTTATATAGGATGGTGAGGAAATAGATCTACATACATTTATTTAGAGGTTTAATATTAAGGCAGCAGATGGACATTGAACCTCCACCCAAGTACTTACTCAATGCAAGAACACTTTGTTCTCTTAAATTGGCATTCCACGATGCATACCTTCCCGACAGGATCACTGAAGACAAATGGGTGCATAAGCAAATGTGGTGAAGAAAGCTGATGGTGCCCGGCTATCAAAAGAGATAGCGTCTGGGGTCTTAAAGGCTTGAAGGTAAACAAGCGGCCATCTAGCTCAGAAGTAACAAAGCCTACATGGAAGAAGCAGATCAGCTTGTATGACCACAAGGTGTCAAAGGGATCAGGTATCCGGCATCAAAGAACAAAAAAATCATATCGTTGTAAATGAGGGTGAGTGCAGAGTGGAGACCCAAAGCCCATCTGTAGGCAACTGGACACCCCTTACTGAAGAGTCTCTGGGAGGAGATGAGCCAGTCAGGGTGCAGGGTAGCAACAATGAAACATACAACATTCCTCTAGTTCTTAAATGCTTCCTACCCCACTATCATGATCCTAATTCTATCTTAAAAATCTGCCTAGACAGAGGATGTACAGATAGGAACTAGAAACACAGGGAATCCAGGACAGATGATCTCTTCAGGACCAGTGGTGAGAGTGGTGATACCTGGTAGGTGGAGGGAAAGTGGAGTAGAAAGGGGGAACTGATTACAAGGATCTACATATAACCTTCTCCCTGGGGGATGGACAACAGAAAAGTGGGTGAAGGGAGACATTGGACAGTGTAAGATATGACAAAATAATATATAAATTATCAAGGGTTCATGAGGCAGGGGGTAGTGGAGAGGGAGGGGGGAAATGAGGAGCTGATATTAAAGGCTCACGTAGAAAGCAAATGTTTTGAGAATGATGATGGCAAAGTATGCACAAGTTTTCTTGATAAAATTGATTATGGATTGTTATAATATCTGTAAGAGCCTCCAATAAATGATTTAAATGTTAAAAAGAAAACAAGAAAAAAAGAAAATGATGATGGTAACATATGTACAAATGTGCTTGACACAATGGATGTATGCATGGATGTGATAAGAGCTGTATGAGCCCTCAATAAAATTATTTGTTTTAAAGACACACGGATACGGGGTCACCAACACAGCAAAAACAATTTTCTTCTCAAATGGGATTACAGCCTTAGGTATGTTGTTCGGAGCTCTCGACTTTCAACTCCTAGTGACGGATCGACAGAGTCGAGCTGCCTTATAAGGTTCTCTAGATTGTGAAAGAGGAACCCTGTGGTGTGGGGGTGGGGCTATGCATCGAGCTGCTAAGCACAAAGTCAGTGGTTCAAATCCACCAGTTGCTTAGCAGAAGGAAGATGACATTATCTACTCCTATCAGGGTTTTAAATCTCGGGAAGCTGAAGTAGCAGTTCTACTCTGCCCTTATAGGGTGGTAGGAGTCGGCGTCGACTCAATGGCAGTGAGTTTGGCTTGTTGAGGTTGGAAAGGAGCCCTGGTGGGGGCATGGTAAGTACTGGGCTGTTAGCCGAAGATGGGAGGTCCCAACACTCTAGTGGCTCCATGGGACAAGGAGGTGGCGGCCTTGGACATCCTTTGGGGCAGTTCTATTCTGTCCTATAGGGAATTGGAATCAACTCAGCATCAACGGATTAGGTTTAATCTTTTTTTTTTCAGGTTTAATCTTTACAAAAGCAGTTGGCCAAGTCTTTTTCCTACAGAGTGGGTTCAATCGGCCAACCTTATGGTCCATAGCCAAGAGCTTAACCACTGGAGCACCAGGGCTCCTCATCCATGTGGTATTGGGTTCCAGCACATATTGTCTGGGAACCATTCAGTCTCTGATACCATGTGAGAAGACCCTGGTGTACTCTAGATTTTTCTCAACCTCCACTTGATTCACTTACTCCCTGCCATCAAGTCAATTCTAACTCACAGAGACCCTATAGGACAGAACCTCTAGAACTGGCCCTGTGAGTTTCCAAGGCTGTAACCCTTGATGGGAGTAGAAAGCTTCGCACTACTGGCCCTCTTCAAAGGCCTGGTCAGCTCTTTCTCCTGAGCCTTGGACCCCAGCTCTGGCCCAGATCTGCTCAGCACACTAGCTCCTTGACTTTTGGGTTCCCTCACGCCTCTGAACTCATTTCCTCCAGGCTCTCCAGCTGGCCTCCCTCTCAAATTCCCCCCTGGGCCCTTGTCACCTCCTTGAGAAGGCAGGACCCTGGGTCAGCTCCTCGGGGCTAGCCTGGCATTGGTGTCTCAGTTGTCTTCCACAAAGGCATCCTGTATCTGTCAGAGTAAGTCACATGGGGACTCAAGCAAGATCCCTGGACTGAACCCCACAATGGGACAGAGACCTGGACAGCATGGGCAGAGGGTTCTCCTGAGTCAAACGTTTGACCAGGTACTCTAGGAAGTACTACCGGGCCCCTTCCCATGTAGCAATCTTCGGGGACCCCAAACAGGCCTAGAAAGTGATGCGGGCGAGAGTCTGCAGGCATGAGAAAGGATTTGGCTCCTTTCAACCAACAAGGACTAATCCCTCGGGACCCCTAAACCTACCCAACCATGACGCAGGGGTAGAGCTGTCCTCATCAAATGCCTTCTTGTCACTAAGCCATTCCACTAAGCCTGCTTAGCAATGAAGGCTTATGAAACACGAGCAAAAACCTAAGGAATGTACACAGACACTCAAAACCTTGGCTCAAATGCACACATCAGCAAGCATGTGCCTCTGTGTCTTAGGAATTTTACTTCCTGCCATCGAGTCGATCCCTACCCATAGTGACTCCATAGGACAGGGTGGCCCTGGCCCTGTGAGTTTCTGAGACTGTAACTGTTTATGGGAACGGAAAGCCCGGTCCATTTATTCATTCAGTCACCTAGGAAGTATTTATAGAGCAACTAACTACTCAGTCCCAGGTACTGGGCTGGACATTGGTGTTACAATGATGGACAAAACAGACCTAGATGCATGGTCCTGGCCTCCGTGGTGCATGCAGCCTGGCAGAAGAAAGAGATACTAAACAACAACAACAACCCTGCTGCTGCCAATTTGCTCCCAACGCACAGCGACCCTATAGGAGAGGAGAGAACTGCCCCTGTGGGTTGTACCCTTTACAGAAGCAGACTGCCATTGCTTCTCCCAGGAGTGCCTGGGGGTTCGAACCCCCAGTCTTCGGTTTAGCAGGCACGCACATAAAGCTTGCGCTACCAGGACTTCTTATCAGGTCAATACCACACAAATTTGTTGATGATGTTAAAATCCCAATAATTAAAAATAATAATTAATAAACAATTTTAATCCCAATAATTGCCTCATCGTGGAAAGGTCCAGTGGCCTCTGAGGAAAGAACATCGAGGCTGTGGTGCGGTGATTTACTTGATCCGGCTCTTCTGGTTTCTTTCCTTTTTTTTTTAAATTATTAAACTACTTTACTGGGTTTTGAGAATGATTATGGCAATAAAGGTACATATGTGCTTGACATGATCTATGTATGGATGGTGATAAGAATTGTACGATCCCCAATAAAATTTTAAAAAATAAAAATAAAGTTAATGCAGCTAAAAAAATATTTTACTGGGGGCTCGTACAGCTCTTACAACAATCCAGACATCAAGTGTATCAACCATATTTGTACACATGTTGCCATCATTATTTTCTAGAAATATTCTATTCAGCCCTTGGTATCAGCTCCTCTTTATTCCCCACTCCCCCTCTAGTTTCTTTTGTCCTGTTAACTTTTTATTGGGAGCCAGGTGAAGTTTTACAGAGCGGATTAGCAGTCCTACCTTCGGCCATCTACACACATTTTGTTTCAATGTATCCATTTCAATCCTTTCCGTGTCCCGTAACTTTGTAACTTTCCCCCACTTCCTCCCAGTGAGTCCTGTTTCCATTGCCCCCTCTTTCCTAACTCTCTGTCCTTGGGCTTTTGATCTTGAAAAGACCTTTTGATCTTAAGTGGCTGATCATTCTAACACACAGAGGGAGGGGCTTCAGTTCCAGACTTGGAGGTCACCCTCCAAGGGCCATCGTCTTGGGGTCCCCACCCATTTCCATCTGACCAATAAACCCCCAAAAGGCAAACAAACAAAGCCAATAATCAAGCTCAATGCCATCGAGCCAATTCCAAAACATAGCAACCCTGGACACTGAGTCTCTTCTTCGGAGTTCTGTTCCACATGTTTCTCCCACTCTATCCAGGCCCTTCCAATGGGACCCTTCTTAGAGCAGAGGGAGTGGTAGCCTGGCGCCATGCAGTGCTTCTGGTCTCCGTTTGAGGGACATGGATGCTTGTGTGGTCCATTAGCTCCTGGACTCTTTCCATGGTCATCACTCCTCTTTCCTCTGGGCCAGGTGACATCAACAGCTGCACTTTAAATGGCTGCTCCTGGCTCTTTAGCCCCCAGCCGCTACTCACCAAAGGAGGCTGAAGAACTCTGTTATGCCAGTCAACCTGGGTGTCCCCCAAGACTACAGTCCTGAGCCCCAGGCCTGGAGATTCATTCCCTTAATGCCCTCGGCCACGTCCAAGAAAACTTAAAGAATCTGTCCGCTGTACATAGTCATCAGTTATCACGGATGCAACTGGATGGTGCCGAGCAGGTTTGGTGTATTGCTTCTATTCCCGATGATCCTGAAAAGAGAATGTGGAGGAAGATACGGATGGGATGGTAATTTCGTGGTGATGAATGCTAACAGCATCAACTACGGTTGTAAAAACTCGGACCTCTCACCTGGCGATTGGTGGATTTTGCGGTCCTGCTGCATAGACCATGAGACATCTCAGCAGCAGGAATGGGGAGTTGGGAGGGCCAGGAGTTCACTCCACCAGGAAAGAAGAGCCAAGAAGGGAGTATGTCCTTTGGACACCAAGATCCCTACACTCTGAACCTTCTTGATCCAGGAGACAGAGAACTGTGACACCAAGGGGTGACAAAGAAGTGACAAGGCCCAAGAGCGGCAGCAGAACCGATGGCACAAGACAGAGTCGTGGGCTTCCTGGCAAGTACAGCTGAGGATCCCTTTGGGTAGGGGGCTCGCTTAGGAAGTGGGGTGCCTCCAAGCATTTAATCAGGGGACCTAGTCTGTCAAACCCTGGAGTTAGAGCTGAGCACCTTGGACTGGAATGCCCTGTGGGGACTTGTTGGCATTGCTAAAGCAGCTCTGTAACAGGGGCTGGCGCAGGGCAGAGGCCAAGGAAGCTCATGGCCAGGAGGCTGAGGACCAGCACGAGGTGTGCCTCGGGGCACAGCCAAGAAGAGACAATCCTACCCAGAAGAACTGTTATCCTGAGCATTGCTGACTCTGTGCTGTAGCTTCCTGCTAACGTCTCTAATCAACCCCACAGTTGTGCGCTCTGGGTGGACATGGCAATGACTTCTCAAACCCAGCAGCAAAGTAGAGCGTGCCCCGGGAGGGATGGCGAAGGGTCAGACTTGGTCAAGGAAGTTGGAGGGTGGTGGCGTGTCTGACGTCTGCTTCATGGAAATTGGCCTTGGGCCGAGGACTCTCCTTCCTCCTTGTGATGTCAGATGATGCCCCCATGCCATTCTTAAAGGGGCCCCTCTTATGGCCACGCAGAAGGTGGGCTGCTTCGGACAGTTCCACAGGGCACACCTGGGAATGCATCTTCCTGGAGGAGGGGGTGCCTTCTGATTCTCCCCCAGTCTGTGGCCTAGCAGCAGCCAGAGGGCGAGCCTGGTCTGGGAGTCGGTTCACATCTCTCGCATAGCCCAGGAGCTCCTGCAAACAGTTCATGTCTTTGGCTGCTGGTGAATTATTAGTTTGAGTCCACTCAAGGGCAGCTGTCCACTTCCACTGAAAATCTCATTCTACTCTGATCCACATGGGACTGCTCTGAGTCAGGATCAACTCCACGATGACTGGGTAATGGGTTAGTGTTCAGACCCAGATTAGAAGTTCTCAAACCTGCTGACGGAGTCAACCTCACTGCCACACACATTTCCACAATTACTCACATAGATTTGGCATCACACCCAAGGCTCCCATGTCCCTTTCCCGACCGTGCTTTCTCACAGTCCATTCAGATCCTCACCCACTGTGCCACGTGCACACAGCCTTGCCAGTCACCGATCCACCTTTAGACCCTAGGACACACGCGGCTGCTGACATACCACGTCACACACGCTCACACACATGCTGCTTCACTCACAGCCACCACATCGTTTACTCACACACACGCACACACAGTCGCACGCACACACAGGCAGCCACGCTCCTGTTAGCTGCTGGAGACAGGCGTGTGCAGCCCCTGATCACAGCTAAATGTCAGCGAGTCCCTCTCCTCCCAGTTAGAGATGAATTGTTGCTTGGGAGATATTTCATCCCTAATGCCTCCTGCTTGAACTGGAGCATGCGTCTCAGGGAGGTTACGTTTCTCCCAATCCGTCTGCTGCCCCCCCGGCTGGCTCAGGGAGCTGCCCTCCTGCCTCTCAGCTTTCATGGGTGTGGGGTGGGGAGGAGGCCCCCTCTCCTGTTACAGATTCTCCCTATCTCTCCCTTTCCCACCAGCTCAGCTCCTGGCAAGAGAACAAAGCCCAGGCCGCAGGCAGCCTGGGCAGCACAGAAGGTGTCCCCAGAAGGCAGGGGGCAGAGCCTGGCCACATCCCACGCCCCCTCAGCTACGAACTACATTCAGGGTTGACTCTTGGGCCTCATGGCCTAGAGAGAACTTGAGGGTAGAGGGAGAGGGTCTGGTATCAAGAGAGACCCCCTGGTCCCCATCCTCCCTCATCATATACTTAAAAAAAAAAGATGCTCGTGTGAGCATGAACTGGGAGAGCCTTCTAGGAGGACAGTGAATACCAGTGGTCTTTTGCTCCAGCAATGGCATGTTCAGAGATTCACCCGAAGGAAATAGCCCAGATTCATCCCAGCCTTGTTTAAAAGACAGAAAACTCGGAAACAACTTAAGCATCCCACCGTGGGGATTGGCCAGGATGCAGCCATCCACAGACGACCACGCTACGCAGCCACTAAGAGGATGACCAGCATCATGGGAAGGTGCTTCCAACCTCATGGCGAGCTTTAACTAGCCCAGTGGGCAAACTAGGGAGCTCCGCCAAAGGTCTGGGATTGAGTTAATAATAAGAGGGATGCTGGTCTCTTAGTTTTGAGAAAAGTCTCATGACGTGAGATGTGAACAAGAGCGGCAACCGGGCAGGAAGCACCCAGAAACGGGCTGTGGTGTCCTGCAACTGTGTAAATCTCAAACGACTCAAACATGAAGACGTTCCTTACAAGAGCATCATGAAGCTAAAACAGAACCCCCCGTTTGGGTTGTTAAAAGCCCGCTGCCATTGAGCCCATTCTGATGCTCTGTTCAGTTTTTTCTTCCCAATAGTTTTATTGACGCATCTTCTGACGTTCTGCTCTTCGACAAAGTCTAGATATAGTCTGGGAGATATTCTATCAACCTGCTATGATGGGTCATTCCTGAGGGGCTGCATGATAGCAATATTTATTTAAAATCATTTTTATTTGTAAATGTTCTGATTGTGAAAAACAAACACCAACCAGGAATCTGTACGCACTGTGTATTCTTTAGGAATTCAAACCTGAGTGTTGTTGGGGATGCTAACAGTAGTCCTCCTCCCAGCCGCCAACACAGCCCCCGCCTCCTCAGTCCCCCACATGGGTTCGCTGAAGACCGGCAGGTCTAGAGTCCAGCCTTTCTAGACACTATCTTTTACTTCTCTTCGGCTGCTAATTGGCATGACGGCCTCTCACCCCTGGAAACTCCAGAATGTGAAGGGTCTGAAATTCTCTCCTTTGACCTCAATCACCAGCCTGCTCACCTCATTCGTTCCCCCATTCCGACTGACTTCTCTGGACCCTCAAACCTTTGCTTCCTCCCCAGCCCACCCCCCACCCCCTCATCTGGGTTCACTTCTTGCTGTCCTACCCTGGACTCCTATCAGCCACTTGAAGGGTGTGTTTTCTGTCATCCGACCTCGGCAATCCCAAGCCTTAAACAACACCATCAACGGGAAAAGCTTGTCTGGCTTTCCCTTCTGGCCATGCTGGAACAGGTGGAAAACACTGGCCCGATCATGCTGCCTCAACTCATGCCTCCCTGGTGTGTGGGATGGACTCTCCTTTACCCATTATCAACTCCCATGACAATTCCCACTACTGTCAACTTCCTATGGGAGTATTCCACTCCTGCCCTCCTCTTTCAGAGAACCGTCCTTCAACTTGATCAAGAATCTGGATGCCATTCCTTGAACATGTCCTCCATCTGGCCCCAAATACCCTCCACATTCTTCTTCACTCCTCTCTTTAAATAACTCTTTCTTCATCCTGTGGTCGTTACATAATCTGTTGTCAACTTGAGACTATTAAGAGTAAAGGGGTGGGGCTTAGTCTGTCAGTCAGGTCACAACTTGATGGCCTCATTTGGAGGCGCAAAGGAGACTAAACAAATAGCTCACTGGAGGTGGGACACACTCTCACTCCCTGCTAGACATTCCTGTTGACCGGCCACATGGAGCTATGCTGATGGCAGCCAGAGCCTTGGAGCTGGAGGAGCCACGTGGAGACCCATACCAGCGCTAAGATGCTTCCACTGCCACTGGATCCACAAGACTTTCCAACCCACTGGCTTGTGGTCTTCCTGCACTCGGCATTATTGCATGTGTTGTGTGCTTCTGAAGAGGAATTTACAGACTGGTACTGGACATCTGGGCTAATATTTGATTTGTGGACTTGATCTGGACTGGGATGGGATGTTTTCTTAATGTATAATTACTCTTTATATAAAGCTCTTAATATAATATACATGTGAGTCTCCCTGGATTTGTTTCTGTAGTCTACCCAGATTAACACATAGACCAAGGACCCAACCTCTCCTGCATCTTTCCAGAACTTTTTTTCTACATCTTGGCTCCTTCTCCCTTTGAGGACCCAGTTCTTGTCTCTTTCTCCTGGACAAACCTTCAGAAGGGTTATCATTCTAACCACTTAGGTCTCTTACCTGTAGCCTCTGAATGGCCAAATCCATGACCACTTTCCTTCCTGACCGTTGGCTCAGCAAAAGTTGACATCGATTACCCCAAGAAACTTTCATGGTCTCAAGGGCACTCATCTTGTTTTCCTCCTAACTTTTAAACTTCTCCTTTCCAGTCTCCTCTGATTCCTTCCCCTTCCAGCTTCCTAAATGCAGGTTTTTGCCAGGACTCAGTTCCCAGTGTCACCTGGATCCGCCCTCTCTGTCTCATCATTCACCTAACTTCAGCTAGTCATCTCTCTGGGAAAATTCCTAACGGACTGCTCCCGTTCCAACACTTCTTCTGAGGTTCAGTCTGGAATTCCGAGTTGAGCACACCTCATACTCACAGTGACCACATAAAACTCACCACCTCCACCTCTCAGCCCCAACAGGCCCTGCACGAAGACTTCTACAGTTGTTTCAAACAACCAGGCCAAGCCCCTAAGATTCACTTCAACTACACCTTATCCCGTCTCCTTCCCATCTACACAATCAGAAGTCTGGTCAATTCTACAGTCACCCTGTCTCTTGCACACACCTTCTATCTTCTCTGCCCCTCCCTGGTCTGGCCTTCCTTACCTGGACTGTGGCAGTATCTTCACCTGTGACCATCCTGCCTTTCACTTCACTCCCATTCACACTCATGCCAACTTCACCCCCATTCACCTTCCCTAAAACAAAGGTGACTGTAGAATTTATTTCCCAAACCAGGATTCCTTTGAAAGTGAAAGGAGGTTCTTTAAATGGTAATTAGAATGAGACACAGTCATACACTGGAACTGTCCTGGACACAGGGTTAAACCACCTAGAAACCTTGTCTGGTCATATCCCTTTCCTCCCCAAAGACCTTCCATGGCTCCCCTCGAAGTGGAGTTCAAATTCAATGATATTCAAGCTCAACCTTTCAACATCTCTCCTCCCCCTGGTCCTCCACACCCTGGACTTCCCTATCCTCATAAGTTGACCTACTCATTGGTCCCTGAATAGGACTCATGCTAAATCAGTTCTGTCCTTTAATTCACACGGTTCCTGCCTCCAGGAATTCCTTTCTTCTAATTCTCCTCCCCAAATCCCACCCTTAGAGCTTCAAGGCTCTCTTGACTCATCCTTAGCAGGAAAGTAGTCTTTCTCCTGCACCCTGATGCCTCCGCGATGCTGCATACAGCCCCTTCTCTAAGAAACGGCCCCGTTCCCAACCAGCTCTCTGGCTGGGCAGCTGCTTGCAATGTGGCCTGGCAGTAAAAGATGAGCTGGGCCAATCCCAGTCCCACTCCTGGGAATTTGAACTGTGAAATACTGAGAGACTCGAGCAGTTAGTAGAGATGATGTAGAGAGAGACACAGAAAGGCCGGCTGGTCAAATGCAAGTCACAGTTACGAGAAATAATGAGAAGACCCAGGAAGCACTGGTGCTATGTGGGGGTCAGGAGCAGTTCCAAGCTGGGCCTCTGGAGGCAGACCTGAGTGAGAATCCTGGCTGGGCTACTGCCTGGGGTGAACCCAGAGCAGGTGACCTAACCTCCTGGATCCTCTGTGTTCTCTTATGTAAAATGGGGCTAAGGAGATTAGCTGTCTCCTAGCGTTCTTAGCGGGGCTGAGAGAAGCATGAAAACCCACGCGCCCGGCATTTAGTCAACAGCAGTTAACCTGCTCTTATTATTAACATTATTGTTATTTTTGTTTCATTAATAATAATCAGGGGAGAAACAAGGAGAAGAGAGATGCCGGCAGGTGCCCCTTCTACCTTACCACAAGGGAGCAGACCCCAGAGCCGCCTCCATCCCTGCAGGCTTTCTGGGTCCAGTTCCAGGACCACACCACGTGCTTCCGAACAAAAGGCCCTCCTTTTGCTTGTGGTCACTCAAGTGAACCTTTATTTCTTGCAAATGGAAGGAGCCCTGCCCAGCTCCCTGTCTTCCCCCGTCGAGTCTAGACAGGAGCTCCTCGTAGTCCAGAACCATGCTGGCCGACCTGGTACGCTGCCTGAGCCTGGGACCCAGCTGATAAATGAATGGATGAGATTCCGAGTCCTCTCTAGGGAGCCTATGGAAAGGCTGTCTATAAAAGTCTCAGAAGAGCCTTGGGTACAGGAGTAGGGGAGAGTCAGCCCTCTGGTCCCCGGCTCTGCCCCTTAACAAAACCAAAGGCAGGCCAGCACCAGGACCATTCTGCAAGACCAACGCTGCACAGCCCCTCTGCGAGTTCCAGGCTTGCCCACAGGCTAGGAGACCCTGGTTCTTCCTTCTCTCACTTTCTCTGGCGCCATAATGGGGGGGAGAAAGGGGCAGAGGGGTGACCGTTCCCAGGCCACAGGAGAGGCATTGAAAGAAGAGGCCAGCTGGGTTGCCTGCCAGACTGCTACACGCCCTACACCTGGTGCTTTTCCGGTGTAAGCTTCCCTTCCCATATCCCAAGTCCCAAGACCCACAACTTCTCAGACTTCCACTCTGCCGTTGCACGTGCTATTTCTTCTCCCCCCGCAGCTCCCTCCCCTGCCTTTCCCAGCAGAGGAAACCCCTGCCCATCTTCTAAACCCCAGCACAGGGGTCCATCCTGCTGGAATCTTCCTTGGATTCCCTCCCCGCTCCCCCGCCTCAAGCAGGGTGAAGTGCTCCTGGGCTGGGCTCTCAGTCAATTGAGAGAGTTTTGTGTCCTAGCCATTCACTCACTCCAGGAGCCCAGTGACGTAGTGGTTACGTGTCGGGCTGCTAGTCGCAAGGCCAGTAGTTCTAAACCACCAGCCGTTCCGTGGGACAAAGACAAGATGTTCGACTTCCGTAAGAGTTGCAGTCTCTGAAACCCACAGGGGGTGGGGCAGCTCTACCCTGTCTCGTAGGGTAGCCTCACTGGACGGCGATGAGTGAGGTGGAGTTTGAGCTATGTGCTCCAATTACCCCCTGCACTTGCTGTCCCCTCTGAGAAGGTTTCAAGGACAGACATGATGACGTAAGCACCAGCACTTAGCAAGGGCCTTGGCACACAGTAGGCACCCCCCGTTTTGGTGATTGACTGAAGGAGCGCACGGATACATTAATGAACAATTTCCTCCAGCTCTGGGGTCCCCAGCCAGGGTGGTTTCTCTTCTTCTCCGTCTGTGTTGGATAATTTTTCGCCGAGAGCCTTCCATTGTCCTGTGACTATTTCTCGACATGGCGTCACAGTCCACGCCCAGTTCCAAGCAATGCCCTCTTGCCACACTGCAGGGTTCTGGAATGGGATGCCCTCGAAGCTGAAGACTTGGGGGTTAGAGAGGGAGACCAAGTGAGAACGAAGACATCGGTGGGGTGCGGTGAGGACCTGATTCTGTCTTCAATGGCCATTTGGGGCCTGACAGGTTGGTCCGGGCTCTCCCTCCCAGATGGCCTCTGACCCAGCTGCCGGGCATGACTGCTGCTGGCCGGCCCCCCTGTCTCCCCAGGCCCGTGGCTGAGCGGCTGGCAGAGGCAGCCCTGGGCCAGCCCGAGCAGACAGCCTTGCGCGATTGCTGGCTCCAGGCCTCCCAGCCCAGCTTGTAGCTCCCCCCAGAGTGGCGGGATTGATTGGCTGCAGCCGGAATGGGCACCAGTCTCCCTGGCTTGGACAGAAACGGGGCCATCTGTTACACCTCTAGTTAAAAGTACATAAAGTTGAGCATTTGTGCGCCGACAATACCACCCCTGACACCCTCCACGCGGCACAGCGCTCCGGCTCCTTGGCAGGCGTGTGCTCTGCGACAGGCCTTTGCAGCAACGCCTGCACGCTGGCTTGGTTGGCACCACACCGGCACACGGCTCCACCCTCCAGCGGCCAGGCCAGGCCTGGCTAGACCCGGCCTTGACTCCCCACCTGTATGCCAGGGTAGAAGGGAAAGTGGAGGAGGTGGCATGTTGATGGGGGACACTCACCCCAGCTCAGGGTGCCTGGGCTGCAGATGGTGCCAGACCTCAGGCTCTGATTTGGGGAGACCTAGGACAGCTGTTCATGCCAGTCCTGGGGGGCAGGCTCCAGGTGGGCCTGGACTGGCTCTGGGCTCAGGCCAGGCTGTGGGTTTCCTGGGCCAAGCCAATTAGAAGCGTCCATCTTGTTACCTAATAAGCTCATGTACCTTGAGTTCAGAGTCCCCGGGGAGGCCTCTCATAACAGCGGAGGGGACAGCATTGGACCAGGCTGGCTTTGAGATGCTCACCTTAGGTTTTGAGTTCTAGCTCAAGCTAGAGATCTCTACTTGTTCCCCCAAACTATTGTAGCCCTGCCTGCCTTTGTCTTTGTTCTTACCACACACCCTTCAAGGGATAACTTTGGTTCTAGCTCTGCCAGGCAGTCTGCTCTGCCTAGAAGGCCCTGCCCTGCTCTGGTCTCCCCGTGGCCTCCTCCCTCAAATCAATGGCTTCTTACAGGGTTTGTCCAGCAGAATGTCAAGCTCTTTCTCTGCAAGTCGAACCTGGCCTGCTTTGCCCATGGAGTTGCACAGGGCAGGCTTCCTATGTGACAGGAGGCTTCCTATGTGCCAAGTGGGTTCAGCTCCAGGTTAAGGTGGGGACACCTGCCTACAGGGGTGGTCAGGCTGTCCTGGGGCTTCCCTAAAGGTGAGGCTGGCCTCAGTTTGGGAAACAGAAGGTCAGGTAGGCAGGCAGCTGCTTGGCATTGGTTTACTTGCATTTGTTCAGTATACACTTACCAAACGCTTGCTGTGTACCTAGTCCTGTGCTGGTCATGGATCAGGAGGAGGAACAGAACAAGAGAGGAAGAGAGAGAGAGAGAGAGAGGGAGAGAGAGAGATATTAGTCATAGTCTCTGTCCTCAAACAGTTTCAGCATTAGTAAAAGCCAAGAGTCAGGTCTGAAAATAACAACTATACTGCAACGAACCCACTAACCCCCCACAGAAGTGTACGTTGTATTATGTAACAACCTTCAGAAGTAGAAAGGACCCCAAAGGTCAGAGACTCCGAAAGTCCATCCTCAACAGAGATATGCGGACACAGTGCCTGAGGTGGGTAAAGCTCCAAGCCAGTGATCATAAAAGGAGGAAGGTGGTGGTGATGGTGGCAAGACTGACTATGCTCAGCAGGTTCCAAGCCCGACTGGCACATGCCTTGTGTTGGGGAAAGACTCGCTCCCAAACAAGGCATCTGCATCCACTGTTTGCATTGCCACCTGTCAGAATGCCAGTCCCCAGAATGAGCTGAGAACCACCTCTCCTTCCCCTGTTGCCACCCCTGGGAGCACACGCAGAGCTGGGGCCAGGGTGAAATGAATGAAGTGGCTCAGACACTACGTATAAGGGCCCCAGTCTCCAAGAGCACCTTCTTCAATTGCCCACCTTCTTGCCTCACCCAAATCCCAATCCCACCACCCAATTAGTCAGCGCTCTCCTCCAGAACCAGCCCTTGGTGGCAAGCATCCACTCTCCCAAGTAGTCTAGCCTTCAGGATGCCAGGTGACCCGGTACAGCCTCCACTCCCAGGGACCAAGAATGATAGGAGGCGAGTAATCTGAGAGACTCACCTGCCCACTTGCAGACTCTCCCACACAACGCTTTCTACCTTGCTTGGTGTGAGCAGCTCGCAGAGAACCCAGGGCCCGACAGACAGGGGTATTGGCTATGAAAGTCAAGTGACCATTCCTCTGTCGGGAACAGAATGTGAGGTTTATTTATTTATTTTTAAACCAAACCCTAGGAGAGCAAATGCTTTGAAAATGATGAGGGCAAAGAATGTACAGATGTGCTTTATACAATCGATATATGTATGGATTGTGATAAGAGTTGTATGAGTACCTAATAAAATGTTAAAAAAACAAAACAAAAACCAAACCCACGGCCACAGAGTCCATTCCAGGCATAGCAAAGCTTACAGGACAGCCTGTCACTGGTGCCTGGGCTGTGGATGCGTTCGGAAGCCGGCAGGCTCAGCTTTCTCCCGTGAGGAAGCTGGGGGTTCCAACCAAAGACCTTTCCTCCAGCAACCTACTGGGGCTCCTCGTAAAGCTAAGAGGTCTTGCACAACTCTAGGTAATGGAGAGAAGGGAGCAGGAGGGAAAGCCTACCAGTATAACTCAACCTGGATCCCTACACCACCCTGGCACGAGCATGGAAGCCCTCAGGAGACAGGGGAGGTAAAGTCCCTAGGCTGGGCATCTGCTACTTCCTAGCTGGGTCACCTCACACTGGTGGCGCTGCCTTCCTGAACCTCAGTTTGCTCGTGAAATGGGATTACAGAAGCTGCATTCTTATCTGCCTGAGGGGACTCTGGGAGGACGCAGGGTGATCTTCAAAGGTCTGTGCTTTTTTCTGTGGCTAGTGGAGGATGCCTAGGCATGCAGAGCCCGGAGACCCTCTGGGCTCCGTTCAAATGAGGTTGTATTCTGCCCCTTCCTTCCCTGGGTAAGGTCCTACTGGGTCTATGCTGCCTGGAACCATTTCTATAATGTCCTTTCTCTCTGGCCTGCTTATCAATAAACTCACTTCTTTTCCCCTTTCCTGTTCATAAAGCCTTATCAGCGTCGCTCCGCCCCCGC
This sequence comes from Tenrec ecaudatus, assembly GCF_050624435.1. Classification (NCBI taxonomy): domain Eukaryota; kingdom Metazoa; phylum Chordata; class Mammalia; order Afrosoricida; family Tenrecidae; genus Tenrec; species Tenrec ecaudatus. Next base: position 85,938,903 of record NC_134545.1, on the reverse strand, counting down.
CCCGCCCCCCTCATGAAGGTGGCAAAACAGACAGAATTTTCCTTCATGATTTTACAGGCCCAGAGCCGTTAGAGATTCAGGCGGGACTTGACCTCGGCTTTTCAGAGCCTCTCCTCGCAAGGTTGGGGCTCACCGATGTCTTCGAGATGCCTGAGGATGCGCGCTGAGACTGGGAAGCAGTCGCTCACAAGACACCCAGGAGGCCAGCTGGGCGCGGGCCGGCCTGAGCTTCCCCCGACCCGCCAGCAGCAGGCGCTGTGGCGAAGGCGCCCTGCGCACAGGAGCATTAACTTAAGAATAGCTCACACTAATATCCCTGGCTGTGTGGAAACAGCGTTTTATTAAATGCTTCACACAGATTTGGGATAATAAAGATGAATATATTATATCCTTTGCCTCCCCCAGAGTGAAACAATAATAAGAAAAAGGAAGGGGGAAAAAACAATAAAGTGAAACATAAATAGAGCGTAATGGGACTTGTGGCTGGAGGGATCCGAGGCCTGTCCCGGCTGCCACCGGGCAACCCTGCGGCCGGGCTCCGGAAAGGGGAGCCAGAATCCAAGCCCTTCGCGTCTGCCTAGGGTGTCCTGTCCCAGGCTCAGGCTGCCAGCTGGCCTGCCTTCCTTCTGTAAGGCCGGTCAAACCTAGGGACCTGGGGGAACCCCACCTCCGCAGGCCCTGCTGGAGAGGGAGAGAGTAGGGAGCCGCCATCTGCACCCACTTTCCCAAGGCCCCTCCTCCCTTCTGCCCAGGACAGCGGTCTAGACAGACCGATAGACTGTCTTGGCTCAGGAAGGCAGAGTCTTGGCTACTTGCTACCCAGCCTTCACCTTCTCCCTGCGATGGGGGGGCGGAACGCAGACTTCACCTTCGGCTCCAGGGACTATTCTGGAACACGGCTAGAAGGCCCTCTTGGGCTTTACACCCATATTTCTCTGGGCTCCACCCAAATCGTTTGCCTTTAAATAGGATTTCAAAGCTTTCCCCGGAGAGAGGGCACAGGAGGGCTCAAGATGCAGCCCAGCCCTGGGCTCTGGGCTCCGTTTCCTCCTGCCCAAGCCGAGCTGCAGGATGTAACAGGCAGGGCAGTTCCCAATCAATCGGTTGTGGGTTCTAATTCCGCTGGTGGCTCTAACGAGTGTGTTGCAGTCTTAACCTGGCTTTCCTCTTTGGTCCAACGGAGACGGAGTGAGCTTTGGGGAGACGGTTTCTAATGCAGGGCACCGTCAGCTGTGAAACGAGAAGAGAAAGAAAGAGAGGCTAGCTACCAGCCACTCCCGAAATGTTTTGTTAAAGCCGATGGCCGTTAAAGACCTAGAATTCCTGACACATCGTTGTCGTCGTCTCCTCTTCAGACCTACACTCTGGCAAACTCCTTCCCCAAACGAATGCCAAGATTGAGTCTCCCTTCACCCTCCCCAAACCTGCCTTTTGCCAGGCTCAAGGTTCAGAGGGGTTTGGAGGCTTACCCAAAGGCATTGGTGGGGTGGTCGTGGGTGAGGGAAACGTTTTGAGGTCCAGGTAACTGCAGCCCTGCCCCACCTGCGGAGAGACGACCCCTGACCACCGCCCAGGAAGGACTCGGAACCGGAACCGCCTGCCTCCACAGAAGCCCTGGCACCAGCAGCGTCAGCCAGAGCGAGGCCTTCTCCAGGTCAGGGGCTGAGGCTGCCCCTCCCCCAGGGAGAACTCCTTCAGAGGGAAAAGAAGAGAAAAGTGCTTGGGGAGAGAAAGGGAGGAGGAGGGGAAGGAAGGGGCCCAGAGATAAAGGGTGTGGGCCTGGGAGAGAGAACTACCTCCCAAGCAGCTTTGGGGTCCCGCTTAATGAAACTGAGCCCTGAAGACCCCTCTGAGAGCCCACTCCCGCCTCCTCCCACAGAGTGGGCAGGTGAAAGGGCGTTGGAGAAGAGGAGGCTGGTGACCCCAAGGACTGTGTACAGTGAGTGCCCTGGGCCAGGAGAACCACTGCCCTTCCAGGACTGTCACGCCTGGGCTCTCTGTCTGCGCTGGGCCCGCTGTGGCTGAGGGTACGGTGCCTGAATCCCTGGCTCTAGGTGCTGCAGCTTGATGGGTGCTTCACTTTGATGGCAAGGAGGGAGGGGGGGGCGCAACGAGGAGGCCACAGAGCATCTGCAGGGAGAGCTTGCCAGAGCTCACCTTGCAGGGCCTCCAGGGCCTGCGGCTGCCATGTGGGGTTTGTTACAGGACCCTGTTTGTGCCCCCCCTTTCCTGCCTGTTTCACTTGTCCTGAGGCAGCGGGGCATCTTAGTTGACACAACACTGCCCAGCCAGCGCCCCCCCGCAACTGGTGGGGTCTTAAAGGGTGGGGGACCCTCGAGGTTTATGGAACTCAGACTCAGCTGGGGCGGGGGAGGTGGGTTAGCCGCCCCCCTCCCTCTCTACCGCTCTCTGCCCCTCGCCCCCACCCTTTGGTGGAGGGAGAGAACTCCAGGGGTGGTGCTGGCTAATTCAATGAGCCCCCACACGGCTCCTGAATTATTCACACGCAGTTTATTATGAGGAGCCTGACTCAGGTCTTTCCCGAGCCCTCCTGGCCTGCCAGATCCGGATCCGCTCCTGCGTTTCTGAGCCTTAGTGCAGGAATCTGTCCACCTGGGCCCACCGAGGCCAGGGAGACCCCTGTGAATGGAGGGCACGGCCCACCATTATAGTTAGCTCAGATGCTGGAGTTCCCGGGTGTGCTGGGCTATGGGGAAAGAGAGAGAGCAGAGCGAGCAGGTCTGGAGCTCCTGAGGACACCACTCTGCTCCACAAGACACAACTGCCATTGTGGGCTCTGCCTGACGCTTTCCTCCAGCACCAAACAGCCACCATGAGGCCCTCATCAGCTCTGGGCTCCTGAATGCAGATCTGCCAGGGGTGGACAGCAGACTGAGGCTCTGCCCTCCCAGCGGCATACAGGTCCAGCAACAAAGGGTGGTGCCTTGGGGCACCAACAGAGTCCCCTCTTGGGTTGGTACCTCAGGCTGCCAGCACAATTTTTGCCCCTGCCTGGAAGACAGCCGGCCAAATACTCTTAGACCTTCGCTCAACTGCCACTCCTGGGACAGACCAATCAACCCCTGCTTGACTGGCAGTGTTTCTTTCCTACACTCCTGCCCAACCCCCCACCCCCTTCTTCTGCCCAGAACCCAGAGCCATGCCCTCCCACCCCTGTTACCAAAATGACCACAGAGAATGAGGCCTCTGCCCCTCGGTGAGTGTTGGGGATGGGAGGGGTAGGGGGTTCCCCCATCTGCACACAGCTGGCAGGGTTAATGCATCCACCCTGCCAACCACCCCCCACCCCCACCCTGGTCCTCTCTCGGGGTGTAGGCTGAAGTCACTGCCTGGCTTCCTCTTTGTCTCTTATTTGCTCGTTTCCTTTATTCCTTCAACAAATGCTTGGGGAACCCAGTGGATGGCAGGCTGGCAAAGAGGCAGGTTCACAGCCAGGTTCAGAGAGACACAGAAAGGCAGAGAGACAGACAAAGCCTTGTGATGGCGACTGCAAAAGGAGAGTGCTGAGGAGCACAGGGGAGCCTCCCCAAGGATGGATATGAGTCCGGAGCTGACCATAAAGTCAGGATGAGAGTGCCAAAGAGAAGTTATTCTGTCCCCAGGGTTAGGGGGAACACACACACACACACACACACACACACACACACACACACACACACACGGGGAACTTGTCTCTTCCCATCTCTGGTTATCTCTGTGATCTCTGCCTTAGTCCGCAGACTTTCCCAGGACCCCTACCCAGGCTTTCTGAAGTCTCTCTTCCGTACTGGGATAAAGGGCCAAGAGGAAGCTGGCCCATGTCGTGGGGCTTCCTGGTCAGTAGGCTCAAAAAGGTGGTCAGGTGGTCTCCTTGTCCTGAGAGCTGAGTCTGGCTGGAGACAGTAGGTCAGTCCAAGAGCAGACAGGAGCCCTGCTGGGATTCTGCAGCAGTTGCCTCCCTGTTCCAATGCCTGGAGTAGGGAAGCATGCACACACACACACACACACACAAGATTTTACATATAATTTTTGGCATCTGCCAAGTACCTGAGGTTCATTCAAAGAGCTCGAGATGGTTTAGGGACTCAATGTCACTGTTATCCAGTCAATGCTGACTCCTAGCTACCCTATAGGACAGGGCAGAGCTGTGCCTGTGAGTTTCTGAAACGGTAACTTTTTCCAGGAGTAGAAAGTGCCATCTTTCTCCCAGTTTGGGGATGAACAGCACACAACTGAGTCTGAAAAACACAGTCTTCAAATCCTGATCACTCCCAAACAGGCTGTGTGATTTTGGACAGGTTACATAACCTCTCTGTGCCTCATTTCCTTATGCATCAAGTAGAAGTGCTAGCAGTCGCTGCCTCTTAGGGTAGAATAAGAGATGAAAGACGGCCTGCAGACAGCCTGGAGCCTGACACTTGGTAAGGGCATTGCCATATTTATTGTCATGGTTATTGTTGTTACTAGAATGGCCCAGGGCAGAATCTAAAACCAAACTGGGCAGCCCTGGCTCAATGAGGGCAGCAGGAGGCAGGTCTGGTAGAGTCTATCTCCAGGTAGTGGGGAGCTCCCTCAATTCAAAGGGAGCATCAGAGGGGTGGGGTGTCAGAAGAGCACATTCCCAAGGGACAAAACTATCTGGATTGTGGAGAGTGGGGTAGAAAGTTCATTCATTTCAAGCCCTGTCAGATTCTCTTTTCTTTCTTTCTTTCTTTCTTTTTTTTTTTTTTTTAAGATTCTCTTTTCTAAGGGAGGCTCTGGCTCAAGAGCCAGTGCTAGTGTTTACCTGGATCATCTGGGAAGGAATGATACTACCAAAGAAATGCAGACTGGGTCAAATGGAGCCTGTGGAGGGGTGCGGTGGGAGGAGGGGAGCGTCCCTAATCTGACTGAGTCCCCTGTGCTAAGGAGTAACTAAGGGATTTTGCTTGGGTCTTCAGGGCCCCCTTATTCCGGTGATTCAGGCAACAATGCTTCCCTCTTCTGTACGTGGATGGTTCCCTAAAGTGAATTCTTCCTCTTTTACTGGAGAGGAGATAAGGCTGGACCTGCGCTCCGATAGGTAGTGAGCGGACATCGGGGATTAGGATCCAGTGAAGACCAAGTTCTGAAGGCAAACGACCGAGCGGACTCCAGGGACCAGCTGCTTCCAGCTCTGGGCAAGATGACAGTGGACCAGCTGACTGAAGCGTGGGCACCTTAAACTGGGAATTTAGCATCCTGCCTGCCTCAGGTCCCTGGGCTGGAATGTGGAGAAATGGTTTGAGCCCTGATGGCGATTGGTGGAGTTCCTTCCCCAGCTCCCCAGTGGGAGCTCATTCTCCATTTGGATTCTCAAGATCTCCAAAACCTCTTTTCTGGGGGGCCACGAAGTCTGGCCCTGGCCATCCGCCTCCCAAAGAGACATTCGTTTACATTCCATTTACCTTGTGGAGACTCATTCAAGGAATCCGCTGAGGGTGCCCAGTGCCCCAGGCCTGCAAGCACAGGTGCAAATGGGGCAAACGGAATACCCAGGTTGAGACCCTCTGCCCTCAAGGATCTCTCAGTCTTGAAGGGAAGGTCCAACCCACAAATCCAAAACCCAGCTCAGACAAGGTTGGGTGCCAGAGGCCAGAAGATTCCGATCCAAGATCCCAGAGACACTAGCGCTAAGGTGGGCGGGTGAAATGGCAAGTTGAGAGAGTAGGTGGCACAGCTGGGCTGGCCTCAAAGAAGACCTAGAAGATGGAGGTGCTTTGGGGCCCAAGACAGGGTGGCATCGCATGCTCCCCACCCCCTGTCGGGTGGGCCGCTCCCCTTGTGGTGTGTCCCTTGGGTTTGACCAGAGAGGTGGACCAACTGGCCCAAAGAGCAACCAGTCAAGAAAGGGCAGGTGGAAACACAGGGCAGGAAGGAAGAGGTTTGACAGCCGGTGCTGAAAGAGCTAATACAGCTGAACCGGTCCACTCTCCCAAAGCCACCTTTCTCTCCCTGTCTCTGGGACAGGTATAGGAATGTCCTCTCCATTTTGTCGTGACTGACCAAAGACTAAAGGCAGCAGGGAGCAGGCTCCAAGTAGGAATCCTATCCTCTGCTTCTGTTCTTGGAATCCCAGTCCTGTCCTCTGGGACAGCCTTGCTGGGGGTCTGGAGAGCAGAGCAAGGGGTCTGGGCAACAGCCAGGGCTGGGCTTCTCCTCCAGGTCTTGTCCTGCAGAGCAACACCAGGTCCATAGACTAAAGCAGATAAGAAGAGGGTTGGGCGGAGTCTTCTCTGGAAACACAAGGGTCCCCAAATCCCTGGTCCCTGAGCTCTTCGCTGGGTGTTTGCAGTCTGCCTGAGGGGCAGAGTCTGGAGGGTGGGGTTATGGCAGGAAAGGGCAGCCAGCTATAAGCGGAGGTTATAAGGACAGGGCGGGTGGGGATGGTCTGAGCTTCCAGGCTGCATGGTTCACTTCCAGGGTGGCCCCTCCCTCTGGTGGCCCCTCTTCATTGGCCTCTGGACTCTCCCCTTGAGACAACTTCCTCCTGGCTAGGCCTGGCATCATCCCAAGGCTCTCAGGGCAGTGAGGATGCAGCAGACACCGTAGAAATGCCTGTATCTCTGAGGGAACTGTGATCCCCACCCTCACCATTCCTGCCCCCCTCCTGCACCACCACCCGCAATTGCAGGGCAAAGGTGGGGAAAGAAGGAGCTCCAGCCTGCCCCAGGTAGGTGCTGGACAGCCGCCCACCCCCAACAAAAATCACATCTGACACCGGAGAGCTGCTAGCATGGCTCCAAACCAGTAACTAAACGCAGAGATAAAGAAAGAAGCCTCCCTCTGGGGCCAAGAGCACCTCCAGCCCATGCTGGAAGCCTTGTGAGAGCCTGCCTCCTGTCCTGAGCCTCGCTCCCCACAAGCCAGCTTCCCTGCTGACCAGGTGTGAGAGCCCCGGTGAGCCTGCTCAGTGCACAACCCCTCCTGGCTGGCCACTTTGGGAGCATCTCTGGTCCAAGCACGACTGCCCACGTGCTCCCCCAGCCACGAGTTTACAAACAAAGCCAGGGAAGGGCCCAGCTGCCTGGGCTGGGGGGACTGGGGCTGGGCGACTGTGCTGGGGGAAGGGGAGGGTCTCTCCCTCCCTTGGTTGCAGCCCCCTCTCCTTGTTTCTCGGAGGGTAGAAATGGAAAATTGGGCAAGGGGGTCAGCAGTCCCACACAAATCAGATCGAGAAGCCGGAGAAAAGAGGGCCCGAGGCACCGTGGTACCTGGGGAAATGGAGGCGACAGGTACCCGCTCCACCACATCGAAATCCCCACGGGTTCACAAACATTTACACAAAGATACACGCGCGGAGAAGCACACACAAATACACACATTACAAAGGCCAAACGAACCATGACACCTCCAAATACCGATGCACACGAAATATACACCGGGTATGTCGAGTCCGGGCCGTGGGGGGGTCCCTCTCCCTCCCCAACCTAACTCCAATCCTGCCCGGTCCGGAGAGCGAAGCCCCAGCAGTGGCCGGCCCTCCAAGCCCCAGCCTGGCATCCGGAACAGCTGGAGTCGGCCGGGCTCTGCACTCCAGCCTGGCGCTGGGCGGGGCGGGGCCGGCCGCGGGGCCCCGGCCCAGGCCAGGCAGAGCGCAGCGGGGAGGCCCCGAGCCGCCCGGAGAGCCCCGAAACCCGGCCTCGGCTGCCCTTCGGATGCCAGCCCTCCGGAGAGTAGGGGCCCCAATCGGCCTGAGAGGCGGTGCGGGAGGAAAGCGTGCTCGCGCGATTGCCACCAGAGGTAGGGCAGCCACTTCGGGCTCAGGCCAGGGGGAGAGGCGCCCAGAGCCCCCAGCAATTCCCCACTCCGCCGCTCGCCTACAGGAGGGCTGGGTCCTCCGACCGGCCGCCTCTCCCAGCTCTGAAGTCCCCCCTCCCCGCCCCCACTCCGTCCCCTGTCGCCCCACCCAAGGCTGCCGAGCCCTCTCGGACCTCCCTCGGGCCAGGGGATGGGGGAAGGGTGCGGAGTCCCTCTGCCCAGGACTAGGGTCCTGGGAGGGGGAAAGTGGAACCAGAGGGTCTGAGGACTGGGGTGCTGCTGGATCCCGATCTCCGCTCCGCCAAGTGCCCAGCTGCGCGGCCGCGGGGCCCGCTGTAACTCCTGGACTTACCTGGCCGGCGCGGCGGGCGCGTCCCTCCCGGGCTGGGGCTCCGGCCGCCCCTGGTGGGGCTGCCGATCTCTGGTCCGAGAGCCCGAAAGCTCCGGGCCAGCGCTGCCCTCGGCGTCAGGCCAGCGGGAGGCGGGTGCGCCCGGCGCAGGGCTCGCGGTTTGGGGTGGGGGCGGCGGCGTGGCGGTCGCCCGAGGTTCGGGTGCCATCAAGGCGCCGCTAATGTAATTTACAAACAGCTCGGGCCGAGCGCGGCGCGGCGCCGGGACTGACAGGCGCATTAGGCAGGCTAATTCCAGCCGGCTCCTCCTACCCCCGGCCCGCTAATTAATGAGCTTCCCAACTTAGAGCCGCCTGCATTGGACAGACGGAGAGTGAAAGAGAGGGCGAGGACGAGCGAGAGAAGGAGAGAAACGGGGGGGAGAAGGGAGAGGGAGGGAGGAGGGGGAGAGAACAGGGGAAGGAGACAGAAAGAAGAGAGGAGAAAGACGGGGCAAAAGGAGAGAGAAGGGGAGCGAGAGAAGTGCCTGGTGCTGCAGATAATTGATTACTCCGCCATCAAGGCGAACTTGTTAGCAAGAGTCAATTGCCCCGTCTCTCCGCCTCCCCTCGCAGTCCGGGATCGGCGCCCTTGCCTCGGCGCTTCCAACTGTCGCCGCCGCCAGAACCCGGGGCCAGGAGCCGCCGCGGAGCCACCTGACACCTTTAAATAGCACCGGGGCTGGCGAAACTGGAGCCCCGCGCGGCGCGCCCCGGCTCCGGCCTCCGATTGCGGGAAGCCCCGGCGGCGGCGGCGGCGGCGGCGCCCGCGTCAGCGCCCTCCTCCCGGGGCCCCGCGCCGCCCGGCCCGCCTCAGCCGCCGCGCTAGTCGGGCCCGCGGCCGGCCCAAGCCCTGCCCGCCGCGGCCTCCCGCCAGCCCGCCGCGCCCGCGCGCGCCGCCCGGCGCCCGAGTAGCCCGCGGGCTGGGTCCCCGCGGCCCGAGCCGCCCCGGCCGGGCCCCCACGCGAAGCCGAGATGACATCCAAGGAGGACGGCAAGGCGGCGCCGGGGGAGGAGCGGCGGCGCAGCCCGCTGGACCACCTGCCGCCGCCCGCCAACTCCAACAAGCCGTTAACGCCTTTCAGCATCGAGGACATCCTGAACAAGCCGTCCGTGCGGCGAAGTTACTCGCTGTGCGGGGCGGCGCACCTGCTGGCCGCGGCGGACAAGCACGCGCCGGGCGGCTTGCCGCTGGCGGGCCGCGCGCTGCTCTCGCAGACCTCGCCGCTGTGCGCGCTGGAAGAACTCGCCAGCAAGACCTTTAAGGGGCTGGAGGTCAGCGTCCTGCAGGCAGCCGAAGGTAGGCGCCGCCATCGGGGTCCCCTGCGTCCCCTGCCTGCCTCATCCCGCGCCCGCCGCCAGGGCCCTTCAGCCTGAGTCCCTGAAGCTGGGAGAGAGGAAAGGTGGGACAGGACCCCTAACCCTATTTCCGAGGGACGTCTGGGTAGGCCCCGTCGGCACGCTCTGCGTGCTCTGCCCAGCTCCTTCGGGGTCCCAGTGGCCCAGGCGCCCCCAGTCCTGCTCACAGGGTGGGGGACCGAGAGCCTTTTTGCTGGGACCTCCGGGGTAAGGCAGAGCTGGGGTGCCTGCGAATGCTGTCGCTGTCGGCGTCCCCACAGTAGTTAGTCGGCCTGGCCTGCCTGGCTTCCCCCCCACTCCCAGAGAGCTTGGGATTTCTCGGCAACTCTTAGCTAAGGGCCAGAAACCACAACCTATTTTCCTAGTGACTTCCTGAGGAGAGTTTGCTGTGGCGAGGCTTGCCCTAGCCCAAGAGGCCCACCTGATCCAAGCAAGAAACGGTGGCAGACCACAGGCCCAGAGGGCCTGGGTGGGATAAGGTGATGGGGGTGAGGGCTAGGGGCGGAGAACCAGAGGGGGGTCCCCCTTGCCTGGCCAAAGGCTACACTGTGGCTTCCTCACAGGTCGCGACGGGATGACCATCTTTGGGCAGCGGCAGACCCCCAAGAAGCGACGGAAGTCGCGCACGGCCTTCACCAACCACCAGATCTACGAGCTGGAGAAGCGCTTCCTCTACCAGAAATACTTGTCCCCCGCCGACCGCGACCAAATCGCGCAGCAACTGGGCCTCACCAACGCGCAGGTCATCACCTGGTTCCAGAACCGGCGCGCCAAGCTCAAGCGGGACCTGGAGGAGATGAAGGCCGACGTGGAGTCCGCCAAGAAACTGGGCCCAAGCGGGCAGATGGACATCGTGGCGCTGGCCGAACTAGAGCAGAACTCGGAGGCCTCGGGCGGCGGCGGCGGCGGCGGCTGTGGCCGCGCCAAGTCGAGGCCCGGCTCCCCCGCGCTACCCCCAGGCGTCCCGCAGGCCCCGGGCGCCGGGCCCCTGCAGCTCTCCCCCGCCTCCCCGCTCACGGACCAGCCGGCCAGCAGCCAGGACTGCTCAGAGGACGAGGAAGACGAGGAGATCGACGTGGACGACTGAGCCGCGCCCCGAGCTTCCGCCGCCCCGGGGCCCCGAGCGCCCGCACGCCCACCGCCTCCCGGACCGGACCGCCGCCGAGGGGAGCTGGGACCCCCTCTGCAACACCCGCCTCCTCCCCGGCCCCGGCCCGCCCTGGATCCCGGCGGCCGCCTCTTCCCTCTCGAAGCAATAAACCCGGGCGGGCCGGCCGGGCCGGCCGCCCGCAGCCTCCGCTGCCCCGGGAGCCCTCGCCGCGCCATTCTGTATGGCTTCTGTACAGATATGTAAACCAGGAGGGCCGGCTGCTCCCACCGCAGCCTGGCTTCCTTCTTTTATTTTTTCAAACCTTGGAGATTTCGATGTTTTCCAAGCTCTCGGGCTGCCGGGTTTGCCGAGGGCTAGGCCGCAAAGAGGCCCCTGACACGAACCAGGCTGTCTGGAGGAGGCGGGCGCCTGCTTTGAGTTTTCTCTGCATGTGGCGAATGCATCCTCCGGCTCTCTCCTCGCCTCCTCAGCCTCTTGCCAGTGACTTATTTTCTGCCTTCCCCTTCCACACACGTGGGCAGAGGGTGAGAGGGGCAGCCGGTCCTGACTTGCAAGTTTCAAATCGATCTTTTTTCCCCCATGCCCAGAAGTCTGTTCCCCACGCCATTTTTGCCTCCCCTGCCCACTAACCGCTGGTTTTTAGATCCCTAGCGCCTCACCGCTTCCTTGGACTGCCTGCTGGGGTCCAGCACTTGGGGACAAAGCAGGGGGGAAATTCAGTCAACCAAGCAACCAACCAACGAAAACTAACCCAAAGCCCTAGAATTATTTTTTACTCTTTTTAGAATTTTTTTGCATGTGACAGAGACAGAGAGGAGACCGACCCGAGCCCTCAGCCCACTTCCTCTTCCTTCGCTCTGGGCCTGTCTTGCAGCCTCCAGCACCCCGCTCCCAGCTGGATTTGGCCAGAGGAAGGTGGCCCGTTGAGGGTGGTCCCGCGCCCCTCCCCTGCCCCCGCCCTGCCCCTCCTCCTCGGACTGTACCCAAGGCCTCTTTCTCCGATAAATAAAGTCTTTGCCATTTTATTAGAGCCGGCGGTGATCGTGTCTGAGTGCTGGGCGATACTGGGAAGTCGGGCCGACTCAGCTTCCTGCAGCTGCTGGTCGCCCAAATGCCCGGAGTTGGGAGAGTCTTGAGGCAGATGGAGAGTGAGGGGCAGGCGTCGGGATGGAGGCGTTTCTCACCCACGAACGCACCGCGCCGCAGCTCGTAAATGCGGGCAGAAGCGGGCTTCGCCAGGTCCGGGTAAAAATACGAGGCGGGCGGCGCTGGGAGAAAATTCGTGTGTGCGCTGGGGGCGCCACAGGAGCAAAATTAATTTGTATGGGGCAAGGGGTGAGGAAAGACTTGCCCTGGGGCTCAGAGGACCCTCACCGGACACATCCGCCTTCCCCAGGCTCCACTCAGCTCCCCGGGGACGTAGGGTGAGCCTCCCTCGGGGGCGTAGCAGGCCGGTGTTGCTCAGTGGGACCGACCCCAGAGTGTAGCCTGGGGACGCCCAAATTTGGTTCCCGCCTGAGGGTCCTTGTCACCCGGCTGAGGAGTGCGGCTGAAGGCCTCATTGCCTTGCACGCAGGCGCCCTGAAGTGCGGGCCCGATTTGCTTGAAAGTTGGGGTGAATGTCTGGTAACATCCAGGAGTTCTGGGCTCTTCATCAGGCTAAGGGGCAGAGGCCAGGAATGGTGAAGGGACTGTCTGGGGTCCCCGGCTCCTGGGAGGGGAGCATGCCGCTTTTACTTTGCGGGACAGGGCGGGTTTCTCGGGAGAGGGGTGGGGGGGGGGTTGTTGTGTCTGGCCTGGTGAGTGGCCGCTGTCACCAGAGTGGGGTTTGCGCCTTCAGGCCGCTGGGCTCTCTTTCTCCGCACAATTGATGTGAGAAATAGGCATCTGGTGGCGGGCAGGCGCTGGACCCCGGGGCCTGAGTCGGGAACGTGCGTCCGAGAGGAACCGGGGAGACCTCCAGCAACTGAAATCGAAGGAGCCCCGAAGACACACAGAAAGCAGAGCGAACCAAGTGACCCGGTGGCTGGGGCGGGAGAAGGAGAAGGAGAACGAGGAAGCCACACCGAGAAACACACTGTGACCGAGAGACAGGGACAGAAAGAGGTCGGCACGCTGGGAGAGGAGCGACCGCGGAGCGCGGAGCGCAGAGAGAGCGCAGGGAGGCCAGGCGGCGGGGCCGGCGTGCGGCCGGTTCCTTCCGGGCGACATAAATCGCCCTCTCTCAGGATGGATGGGTCTGTAATTCGGAGCGCGGACCATGAAGGCCGGGACGAATGGGCCCGGGCGGCCGCTGACAGGCGACAATAGCCGGGCCCAGCCCCCCGCGGCTCCGGGTGCGGCCGCGGCCGCGGCCCTCCGCAGCCCAGAGCGCGCCGGCGCTGGCGACCATATGGTTTTTGAATTTTCTTCACAATTTGTAGACAATTTGATGGATTAGGTCCCCGCGCGCGCCTCCCCGGCACAAAGGCGGCGCAGGGACCGCGGCGCGGCGGTCACCCGGGCATCTGCGCCCGCCGTGCGCACCCCCCCCACGGGCCCCCGCCCCGCGCCCCGGGCCGCCCGCCCAACACGCCCATGAATCCTAATGAAGCGCCCCGCCACCGACGGCCGCGCCCTGCTTCCCGGCCCCGGGACGGACCCTGCCGGCTCCCCTCGGGCCGGGGGCGGCGGCCCCGGGGCTGAGCCCACCCGAGCTGCGGCGCCCGCGGGGCGCGCAGCTAAGCAGGCGCATCGGGGCTGAGGAGAAACGGGGCCATTTATCCGCCCGTCTAGTTAAAGCGGGTTATTTGTTTGCTTCTCCGGCCTCCCCTCCCCCTCCCCTCCGCCCCCTCCCTTTCCCTTCTGCCTTTTATTCTTTTGTCTCTAAATGGATTTAATGAGCCTGAAAAACATGACAATTGAATATAACCAAGAAATAAAAAATAATGAGGGAGGAAGGAAGGAGGAAAAGAAAGAAGGGACGAAGGCAGGGGAAGGATTAATAAAAGACAAGAAGGACCGCTCCAAGTCCGCGCATGTTTATTGTGCGTCTTCTCTGCACCAGGTCGCGCTGGGGGCTGGGGACGTGGAAACGAATCTGACGTGGTCCCTGCCCTCAAGGAGCTCCAAGTCTAGTGGGCCGGACCCAGCGCACCCCACCCCACTGGAGGTCCCGGCTGAAGGGCAGGGAAGGGCCGCGGGCAGAACACGAGGGCTCGGTCTGTAGGGGCTTCACGGAAGAAGTGGCTTTGGATCCAGGCCTTGAAGGACAGGAGGAACGCGTCCTTTCTTTAGGCCAGAGAGAAGGGCGGGCGGAAGGAAGGGATGGGCGGTGGTCCCAGGAAAGCGAGGCATCGGCCGGGCCCGGGGCTGCCCTGAACCGGGGAGACAACCCCTCCGCGCACAGTTTGGGGAAAGAGCGCGAGGCGACGCACGCCTCTTCGGCTCTGCGGGACTCCAAGCCTTCACCGGGTAGGGAGACCGCGGGGAGCCCCGCTGACTGCCCGCGTGGTCTGCTGAGCACTGCGGCTCTGGCTCCTGGCCGGTCACGAAGGGAAGCGCCAGGAGAACGGCGGCAGGCCAGGGGTTGAGGGAAGGGACCTGAGGCGCCAGCCAGGGACTGTGAGATGGGGGCTGGTGGGGTTGCTCTCTAGCCCACCCTCTCTGATTTGGTCGCCAAGCTCAGCTGAGGGCCGCCTGGAGTGCGGACTGGGGCACAGGACGCTTGGGGCGGGATCTCAGGGCCTTGAGTCCTTCTGGGGTGCTGCCATAGGATGTGGGTCCTAGAGGACCCGGACCCACGAGACAGGCCGTCTCGGTGTCAGCGCGGGGGCCTGGCGGCCTATCTCAGGGTGCTGCCAGGTGTGCGCTGCACGTGTGCGCTCTGCGTCTGCTTGCTCCTCCTGTCTGAACGTGCGTGTGAGTGAAGTGCGGTCCTGGGCAGCCCTGCGGGCCCTGCGGCCGGTCTCAGGAAGAGATTCGTTAAGGCTAAGGAAGCCCCTGGTCTGCCCACCCTGTGACCGTGGCCGGAGAGCCATCGCCTGGGGGCCATAGTCGTCTTGAGTCCTCTGAACTCCAGGCCCCCTGCGGACCCAAGGTCCTTTCCGGGAGGTCCTTTAGAGGCGGCCCGGCTTTATCCCTTCCACCCTTCTGAGTCCGGGCTTCGGACCAGGTTGCCAAGTCCCCACATGCGGGAGGATTCTGCTCTCGGACGGGCGGACTCTGGGATCCCGCAGCGGCCAGCAGGCCCGGGGCCAGCCGTGCTGTGCCACCGAGACCCCGCTTACCCAGGCTCTGCCTTTCCCGGCCGTGCGGCCTGGCGGGCTGCGCTGGGTGAGGCCGCGAGGCGCAGTTCCTTATTTTACGAGGTGTCGGGCCGGTGTCAGACGCGGCTCGGATAAGTAATACTCCAGTCTGAGGGACCAGAACGTGGTAATTAATCCCAAAGACTTAAGTGTATTTTAGTTCAGGAGAAAAAAAATCACTAATTCAATCGTCCGGAAAATTGAAGTTTGATGCATGAGTCCCCCCTGAAAGGGACGTGCTGGGGCCTCCGCCGCCCCTCCGCCCCTGCCCGTCGCCGCGGGGGGGCCCCCTCCTCCCCGCTTCTGAGTCGAGCGGCCCAGTGAAATCTGCCTACCCCTTTCTGCAGGGTCCAAAGCCACCAAAAGGGGATGGGCACTGGGGCGTGCCCACCTGCCTCGCCCAACCATCAGCCCTTCCTCCTGGGGGCCCAGAAAGCGATTTGTACCTGGCATACCTCTGCCTTCAACAAACACCCCACTCCCCCCAAGGTACACCAGGAAGCTGGCGGGTTAGAGGAGGGGCTCTAGATCAGGGGGCACAAGTGGCCAGTGACAGAGGGTTGTAAGGTGTGTGTGTGTGTGTGGAGTGGAATGTTGGCCAGGGTGGGGTTGGAGGGTAAGTTGAGAGGGTGGGTGAGAATGGGCGCAGCCTTGGAGGGAAGGCTCAGCAAAGGCCCCCTCCACCCCCTCATAATGGGCCTTGGGGTCAGGGGTGCAAAGCAAGTTTCCCAACTGCTTGGTGAGGTTCCTGGGATCAGAGTGGAGGAGGTGGGGGGAGGGGGGCACAATACCTAGAAGGAGAATTCCACCTTGAATGTCCCTGGACCCTTGAAGTCCCATCTCTCCATGCTCCAGCTTCAGGACTGCTATCAGCAAGTCACCTGCGGTCCTCCCAACGGTTGCCAGTCTTGGGAGGGACCTGAAGTTAAGGGGCCTGGGGGCCCCATGTTGTGCCACCTATCAAAGGTGCATCCCGTGTGTCCTCCAGTGTGTGCAACTGAGAGAGACTGAGCATGTGCGATTGATTGATGGAGACTGGGTGTGTGCAACTGGGGGTGACTGGGGGTGTGCTCTTGTGTCCGTGTAACTGATTGTCGCAAACTCGTGTGTGCAACTAGGTGTGACTAAGTTTGTGCACTGGAGGGAAAAGGAATAAAGCTGTCACTGGGGTGGGGGTGACTGCCATGCACAGCAATGTGTGTGGAGAGCTGGTGTGAGCAGATAACCGGGAAAAGCAGTGTTGAGGTGGCCCTGAAACTGAGGACAGACAAACAGAACCCTGGCTACAAGTGTCCTTGGTCCAGCTGAACTGACCTGAACTGACGGTTAGAAGGAAGGGGTGGGGAGTGCATGAAAGGAGTGAGCAGAGGGTGGGCTGGCCACCCTTCAGCCTGGGTTCTGAAGGCAGCTGAGACCCCTGGACTGCTTCTCTGAGAATTGGGGTGTGTGTGTGTGTTTGTGTGTTGGGGGGGGGTGCAGATAAGTAAGGCCATGTAGTTCTGACGGCTTCCCTTCTCTCCATTCAGGTTGGTCCCCACACTGGACCCTCAAAAGGTTCAGCCTCCCCAAGCTCACTCAAAAAAGAAAGGAAGGAAGGAGGCTCTCTCTCCCGAGGGGGCAAATGGCACTAGGCACGTGCACATGCGTGCGTGGTGGAGGATGCACTGGACGGCCCAGAATGAGCCTTGCCTGCTGTAGAGTCTGGTTTGTGTGTGCAAGGGTGCGTTGCTGTGTGTAGATGGGTGGGCAGGCATGTGCAGCTTCCCACAGGGAGCTGCTGCAAGTGGCTAGTTGTCCTGAGTGGGGTGGGTGCAGTAAGGAAGCCAGGTGGTTACCAGTGGGTGACCTGGGATCTATGCAGGGTGGGTTAGTTATCAGTATGTGTACGTAGGGGCTCAGAATGGGTTATCACTGTCACCACACTGGATATAAAATCTGAGCACATGCCCAAGTCAGAATTCAAATCAAGAGCAGTAGAGTCGAGGGTTCTTCTGGGAAGGAGAGGGGGGTAGGGTCCAAGCCTGGGAGTCCCTTTCACAAGCAATGGGGACTTCTTGCTCCCCGCTGCTCCCTCCACCCAGGCTAGGTTACAGAGGAGGTGGCAACTCTCCATTCCCAGGCTGCTCCAGGTAAAGTGCCTAGATTTCTATAGTGAACTCTCCCCTCCCCGGCCCTGCTGGAGCCACAAGCCCACGTGTAGACCCAGGCCAGGAGAGGCGCAAGGAGGCATGGATGTACAGCTAATGGATTCTAGGCACACACACAAAGGCACCCAGACACCTCACAAACAATGCAGACCCACCCAAGGCAGGCATGCAGGCAGGCACACAGACCTACAATGTGGAGATTGAATCCGCAGTCCCAGCCACACAGACTGCTGGGAAACACCCATAGACTCAGAGTCTCAGGAGACCAGACATGCCAATCGCAGCCATCTAGCAGTCCAGGCCCAGTGACAGGAAAGCTAGCCTCCAGTCAGACAAGCACACAATACACACACTTCCAGACACTAGCAAGCTGGAGTGGGGAGGGAGCTGGCTGGCTAAGACTTTAGGGGAGTCTGCTAGCCAGGGACTGGCAGGTTCCGGGTGCTGGGTGCTGTCTGCTTCAGACTATGGGGGGAGTTCAACCGGAGTCCCCAACCACCCCAGAAAATGCAATCAAAGCCGCCTGCCACCCGCCCGCCCTAGCAATGGCTCTGGCTGGAGTCGTTATCATTTTTGTTAACTTTTTATCGACTGTTTGCTAGATGGCGTGTCAGTAAAGTGTATGATTTGAGATGAAAAATTAGGCAGATTAACCTGAGGGGAGAGCCTGATTGATTACTAAATAGGATCAATTTGAAAGTTTTAGTCCTGGCGTTTCTGCAGAGCCTCTTAATACTTCAAACTTCAATTTTACGGGCGATTGAACTAAGCATGTTTCTGACAAAATTGATATATGTATTAATTTGCTTTAACTGGTGATTAATTACTCTCCACTGAAAGAATTATATGGAGCTGTTTGCCTGCGATTTGCATATTAATCAAATTCTAGTTGATAATTCCGCCGGTGGGGGGGTGGGGGCGGGGCGTGGGGTTCAGTAGTGTGAAGGGGTGTTTGTTGGTGAGCCCGGTGTGTGCACCCGGTGTATGGGGGGGTATCCCTGCCCCCTCTTTGCTAGCTCCCTGCTTAGCTGCCAGTTTAGTGCATTAAAACCAAAGATGCAGAACGAGTTTGCCCGGCTATTTGGCGGGAGCAGAAATTGCCTGTCCGGTTTTATGATCTGCTCAGGCTGAGCAGCCGGGTCCTTAATGTCCCCTGTCAAAGTGTCCGCGATTTAAAGGGAAAACGGCCCCCGCTTTAGCGCCCCGCAGGCCTGACAAGGGACGAGCCCACCCCTTTTAAATAACTACCCCCAGGTCCATGGTTTCCAGCGGGTTCCCCAGCTGTAAGGACTCTCAGAAACACAGTTGTGTCTTTGGAGCCACCCAGCTCCTGGAACCCTCAACATTCATATTCTGGGGGGCACACTGGAGCACAGCGGAAACCCAGAGATGTAGTCAGATACTGTCACTGATGCTGGGGGGGCGAGAAGCCACCCTCTTAGACACACTGAGACACAGCAACCTAGACACCCTGGCTCTCCCGCTGCCCCTAGTTGTGCGGCCTGTCTGTAGATGCACAGCCGGACACAGGCCCACAGCCAGCCAGGGTGTTCACAGCGACAGCCCAGCCACACTCACAAGGCCTGTCCGGAGCACGTGGCCACACACACAAGCACACGTGTGTCAGAGCCACACACACAGGCGGACGGGCATGGGACCCTCAGGCAGGCGGGCACACCAGGATTCACATTATGCCTACCCCTGGAAGGTCTTACACCCCCTCTGGAGCACCCAGCAGTCCCCAGCACCCTATCCTGTTCCCCTCGCTCAGCCTGACTCTTTAAGCTTAAAGGGGCGGAGCCACCCAATCAACTTTTTCCTCCTCTGGATTCAAAGGGTAGGAGTGTAATTAAAACCAGATAATTAATGAGACAATATTCCTCCAGCTACATCTTTAATGAACAAACCCCTTCAGGGCAGCCTCTTCTTCTGGGCTCATTAAAGAGAAGAAAGTTGGGAGAATCCTGGACTTCCCAGCGTGTTAATAACGAACCCGGGATGGGCGCCTCAGCTTGGAGGGGGGGGTGCCGCCGAGGCCCTGGCCTTGATACTTCTACCACCACTTGGTCCCCTTACAATGGTCCTGGCCACCGCACGCCCTGCCCCGCCACCTCTGGTCACCTTAGCGGCCTCACCCACCGCCGTTGGATGACCCGGCTCCTCATTTGGGCCTCCTGGCTGCTTGGGGTGGGCGCTGGGGCTCCAGGCCCTCGCGCTGCCTGGGGTTGGTTCTGTAGAAGGGAAATCGAGGTAGGGCAGGGCCCCTGTCTGCCCCTCCGTGCCCCGCTGAGCGGCCTGGGACTGCCTCTGAGCCACAGTCCTAAGAAGGGGTGGGCTGGGGGAGCCTCGCTTGTTTCCCATGTGCGCCCTCCCTCCTCCCAGGGATGTGCATGAGCCCCCACAGGCATGAGCGTGCACGCTTGGAGGCGCCCGCTCGCTCGTGCACATGCGTGCACCGTCGCGACCCCTCGGGTCCAGACTGCGCAGGCCAGCCTCCAGGGTGGCCTGGCCTGGGTCGCCCCCCAACCGCCTGAGGTCGCCCTAGAGTCGGGCGTAGGGGCTCCTTTGCTCCCGGGGCAGCCTCGCAGGCCTGGAGCTGGTAGCTCCGCTCGGGGGGTCGTGGAGCGGCGCCGTGCAGGGGGGTTGGGGGTTGGGGGGGCGCAAGGCCCGGGCAGGCCCGGTCGGATCAGGGCCTCCGCAGCGGCTCTGGCGGCGGCTCTGGCGGCTGCTCGTGCGTTCGCCTGCGCCGGCTTTTAGGGATGAGTTATGTGGCCATGAGAGAAGTAAATCTGCATGCGCAAAAGATGCTAATTACTCTTAATAGCCTACCAGACGCCCCGAGACTGGAAACCCAGAAACGTAAATCTGCTCCCGATAAATATTTTTAATTGTGGATTTTCCTGGAAAGGCGACTTTGGGTGCGCGGGGCCGAGGCACCCGACTTTGGAGGGAAGGAAACGACCCGACCCCACCCAGGAAGCCAGGTCCCGAGTCGCGGCCCCGTGCAGGGGTGCCGGGGCGCAGGCCAGGCGACCTGAGCCTCGCTGGCCAGCTCTGGGTAAAGTTAGTGATGTATCGCATTAATTACCAGTGGGAGCTGCAAATGGTTCGAGGCCCAGGGAAAATTAATGGGAATCCAAATTCTAATTATGTAGCTGTTGTTAAAGAGTTTAACTAGATCGTCACGGAGAAAATTGGATTATGCATAAAAATATGCAGGCCGGGCACGCGGTCCGGAGGAGCGGTCCGGGGGCCTGGCAGCCAGGTGGTCCCGGGCTCAGTGGACGCCCTCCTGCTCTTGGTGGAAGGAAAAGGCCCGCCCCGAAAGAAATCGCGCGTCCTCGAGGGCCTCGGCGGCGCGCCGCTCAGGCTGGGACCCGAGACCGAAGCTGGCCGAAGCGCGCGCGGGGCTCCGGGCGGAGGTCTGGGGGTGCCTGGGTGGGTCCCTTGTCTGGGTAGGCGTTTGTGCCCATTTCTCTGACTGGAAGTCCTTGCCTCCGGGCCTGGGCGAATCCACTGGGCACCTCTTTCTGACAATCACATAATTACCGCTAGGCTGTGAGTTTACATTCTCTCTGCTGACAGCCTAAGGAAATAGCCACCAACCGGAAGCCCAATTACACCCGAAGCCTCGTCATTCACTTTATTAAGGACCCTGGATATGTTTCCATTTTCGCAGGAAATGAGGTCTGATCAAGCAGCACTAATACTTCGGGCCTCGGGTAGGGGGCGGGGCCTCTCTGGGCAGGCTCCCTTCCCTGGGGCCAGGCGGGAGGGGGGTGGACAACCAACCGGGTGGCACACCTTGGGGGCGGTCGACCCCTTCTCCATTTCTTCTAATGGTATCCCCCCCAGAACGTTGGATCCGCTCTGTCCGGGACCCCTCGGTCAGCAGGCCCATCCCACTCGGTCCCTGGGCTGCGAGGCCGGCAGACTCCATTCGGAGGGCGCGGTAGGAGAGCCCGAGAGGGTGGGGTGGGGGTGGTAAGGGGCACTGTAGCCCCCAAAGGAAATCTAGAGTGCTTCCCAGTTCCACCTACCCCTCTAAGGGGCCCGTAAACTTCCTAGGCTCAGCCCGCCAGGGAAGCTCCATCCCGGCCCGAGGCCCAGCTCTTCCAGTCCGCATTCTAGACGACTCCTCCCTCCGTCCCTCCTCCCCACACCACGGGCAAGCTCGGGTCCCCCGTCTCTCCGAGGACCTCCAGGGCGTCCGGCATCTAGCGGGTCCCCTTTCCACCATGGTGGACCTGGACCGCACTTGTCACCCTGCGGTAAGGGGTGTGGCAAGGTGGCGCCTCTATGCCAGCTGGGCCGGCGGACACAGCGGGGGGCTGGAGGGCGGACCCCACGAATTTGCTCCCTCTGGGTCTTCGCCCGTAGGCAGGCGGTGGCAGAAACCAGGTTGGGGCCCTAGGGAAGGGTCGGGCCAGGCCTCGAGTCGGAGGGGGGGGGGAGTGGGGTGGCATGGGGTGTTTGAAGGCACTGAATGGGCTCCTTCTTCCTGGGCTTTGGGCCAGTTCCTTGAAGTTCCGGGCAGATTCCCACGGAGGTGCCAGCGTAAATCTCCTGCCCATGGGTCGCCAGGGGTGCGAGAAAACGCTCGGATGTAGACCCTTAAATCTCAGGGTGGGGTGAGGGTGGGGGAAGGCTAGAGACAGACGGACAGACTGGGGCGTGCTTTTGAATGTGGAGTTCAGATTCTCCCAGCCGACTCAGAATCCGGGGAGATAGGTGGCCCCACGACAGACTAAGAAGTGACCCAGGGTCCCCCAATCCCCTTTAGCTCCAGGCGGGGAGCAAACGGCAGGTTTTCAGTCCCTTTTTCACCTCGCCCTTTCTGAGCCTCCCAGAACAAGGGTTGCTGGATGGGCGCCCCTTGTATCCCGGAAGCTCCTCCGTTGCGTTGAGGGGGGTCCTGGGACCCCCGGCGGCTCCTGATTTCTCCCGGGGTCCAGCCGGGTTTCCCAGGCAGCCCCATCCGCTTGTGCCGGGTCTTCCAACGCCCCGCTTCTCCGTGGCGCGGGCTTCGAGCGCCACCTAGCGGTCACTCTGCAGAAGCTCAGGCCGCGCGCGCCCTCGGCCACCCACCCCGTTTGCCCCTACCCCCAACAGAACCCCAATACAAGCATCCGCGCAGCCCTGCTCTCACACCACAAGCCCTTCCGGGAGCACGCTTCACCCTACTTCCTAGTACGGGCCGCGGCAAGGACCAGCAGGACTTCGATTCGGGGGCTCACCTGGGAACCAGCAGGTGTCAGGGTGAGGCTGCTAGAGTGGGGCAGAAACCACCCCCTTTTTGGGGTGAACGCCTTAAGAGGAAGGAAGCTAAGCGCTTCTGATCAAGCCTATTCCTATCCAAGCCAGACCCTCCTCGCCCGTCGCACGGACACTCTGGGAACAAATGACCGGAAACCTCGGCGTTCGGACAGTTCGGACCCTCGCCGGCGTCTGCGCGCGGGAACGGTTAGGCAAGGGCGCCCTCTGCTGTCCGTCGCTGGCCATCCCTTGGCTTCAGAAAGAAGACGCCTTCCCAAAGGGACCTGAGGAGCCTCCAGTCTTCATGACTGCTCAGGAATATCACGACACAGTGCTACTGAGCTGTCCCCCTGTTGCCGATTCTTTGCAGATCTTCCTTCTTCCCCTCCTGTGGTGGAGCCAGCCATACTCCTTTAACTGATATGGTGCCAGGAATGTTAGAATCTGACCCCCCGCCCCCCATCCCATCTGACTGGAACAGCACACTGCATAGGGAAAGGTCATGGGGAGGGAGAGTGGGCACCTACAGAGCCATGTTCAGCTACAAGTCTTGGGCCACATTGTTCAGAGACTAGAGAAAAAGTGGGGAGCTGGGGTGGCAGCACTGTCCAACACTTCTAGAAGAGTCAGAGACCCCCGAACTTCCAAGTGACAGGTAGCCAATCCCTGACAGAAACCCCAGGGGGGGGGTAGCAGGTACCTCTGTGTCTCGTCACACTGCCCCCCTGATACACCAAGCATTGCCTCGCTCTGATGCATCTCCCACAGCCGCATTTACCAGAGACCTGAGGTCTGCCTCAGGCCCACCCCAGGAGAGTCCTCCACCCTGGGTGGGGAGGACAACAGAGGGGCAGGACCTGCAGGAGGCCTGGATAGGGATACGATGAAGCAGTCCTTTCAGGAGGGTCATTCTGGGTCTTTGTTCTTAATTTTAGGACTGTCCTTCAGAAAGAAGCAGGGA
Organism: Tenrec ecaudatus; assembly: GCF_050624435.1. Classification (NCBI taxonomy): domain Eukaryota; kingdom Metazoa; phylum Chordata; class Mammalia; order Afrosoricida; family Tenrecidae; genus Tenrec; species Tenrec ecaudatus. Next base: position 85,915,616 of record NC_134545.1, on the reverse strand, counting down.
GAGCAGAACAGTGTGAGTGTGTGTGTGTGTGTGTGTTTGTGTGTGTGTGTGTGTGTGATAGAAGGAAAGAGACAGGGCTTTGAAGGTTCCCTCAGCGCCCTGAGATCTGGTGACAACTTTTCAATTGAAGGCATGTCTGGTGATTGGATATAGGTCTTCCAGAATCCGGACCCAGCCTCCCTGCCTTTTCCAGAGAGCAGGCCCCCTTCCCTGCCCTGATGTAGATCAAACCAGAGAACAGGTGAAATCCTAGCCCCAATAGGACCTTGGACAGGGAGAGGGCAGAAGGTGGGGGTGGGTCAGAGCTTTTCTGTCTTCGCTCTATCCTTTCCCATCCTTTCTCTCTGTGGTCTCTGGTCATTGGCTACTGTTGGCTGTGACAAGTACTAAGGAGAAAAATACATTAAGGGAAGGAGCAAGGAAGTGTTAGGAGGGCCCTGACATCAGAGACAGAAGGATGTAGGAAGTGGGTCTCCAAAACCCTGACATAGAAGAAAAGACCGGAAGGAAATGATATATGATATGATATGATATGCTACCTTAGAGAGGAACATTCTAGGGAGAGGATGACAAAGAGCCACCCCTTCGATGGCGGCCCTGGGACAGGAGAGTGATTGGTGTGTTCAAATCACATCGAGGAAATCTGTGGTACCCAGGAAGAGTGAGCAGAAGAGGAAGCTCTAATGAGGTCAAAGAAATAATAGGGAGCAATAGTAACCTTGAAGAGGGCCCTGTCAGGATTTTATCTAAGAAGCGATTACAACTGTCCTTGGTCTCTGGGGTTAGGGGCTGTCAAGTTAATTCTGAATCGTTCACACTCGGGGCACAACAAGATGACACGTGGCCCTCTCCTGTCCCACCCTCCCACTGGTTGTTATGTTTGAGCCCATTCGTACAGCCACCGTGTCAGTCCATCTCAGGGAGGGTCTTCCTATTTGTCACTGGCCGTCGACTTTACCAAGCATGATGTCCTTCTCCAGGGCCTGGTCTCCCCTGACAACATGTCCAAAGAGCATGAGATGAAGACCCGCCATGGTTGACTCCAAGGACCATTCTGACAGCACTTCTTCCAAGACAGTGGTGCTTCTGGCTGTTCACGGGCCTTTCAGTGTTCTCTTGCCGACACCCTCATTCAACTGCAACCGTTCTCCTGCACTCTTCAGAGTAGGTCCGATAGAAGTATCCATTTCTTGTTGTCGTTCCAGAAGAAATGCATTCCAAGGCTGATCAAGCAGCTCTGGCTGTTCTAAACCCATAGCCCCCGTCCGTGGGGCCCAAGGTGCAGCTTTAGCTCCAGCTATGGTACTTGCAAAGTAAGTTGGAAGAAGGCTAGGGCAAGGCGAACACAAGCCCATTGCTTTGTAGAGGGCCCAGATGCAGCATACGAAGAAATTCTTCAAATCCATCCATCAGAATTTTTAATTTAGTTCATAGCTGGGAAATGTCAGCTTTAGCTAAGTGACCGTGTGCCCAGATAAAATTCAGACATGCTAACGGAATAATAGGAATATTGATGGGGGCAGGGGGCGGGCTGTGCTTGTTTTCTCTTCCTGACTGTGGCTTCACCCTTCTCACATACACTCCCGGAAAAGACACTGGAAATACAAGGGAACCAACCCCAAAGGGCCCATCTGAGGAAGGAAGGAGGTCCTTGAGAGGAGAAGGCACCCAGAGAGGAGAGACCAGGATGCAGGCCCACCACATTGGGGCCAGGCTCTGTGGTCCCCTTTTGCGGTGAGCACTTTTACCCCTTCACATCTTCCAATTGCTTCTCGCCAGCTCTCTCTGGGTTCAGGCACGGGAGCTGTGAATTGGTTTTTAAAATAAAAGGTACATCTGTTGTTGTTGTTGTCCTGCCTCCAGCTCAAGAGAATGGTGAGTCAAAGTGTCATGCTGGAGGGCGCTCAGCGAGTCTGGGCAACTAGGGTGGCATCAAGGACCCTGGGCCTCTGCCACAGTCCGGACACTGGAGAAACGCCGCCCAGGGCCTCCATGCCCATGACCATGGTGCGCTCAGATTGCTGAAGGCCGTAGGGAAAATAGCTGAGAGAGCCGTGCTCCGTGAGCCAGCCTGCTCCCTGACCTGGAGGATGGAGCACAGGGTGGCCATGGGGAGTCTGAGGTTGACTCTCCCACAGAATTTGCCCTTCTCCTTGGTTCTGGAGAGAGAAACTAAATTCTTGCAATTTCACGAGCAATAGAAGTGCCTTCCACAAGTCTCCAACCACACCTGAGGGTTTCTGCTAATGAAATGCCTCTGGGAGTGGACTGGTCAGGCCCCAAAAGACTACCTCCGGGTATCACGCCAACGCTACTCTTTCTGATAGCCGGGCACCATCAGGCTTCTTCACCACACTTGGCCAGAGCACCTCTAACTTCAGTGATGTCTTTGGGAAGGCAAGTCTTGAGGAGGGGCCATGTCCTAAGAACTAATTATTTAGATTAGAACTATAATATATGTCTGGCGCTGGCCCACTTTTCCCCTCCTGGATGCCCCCTCAGAGTGACCCTCTAGGACACGGCCGAACTGCCCCCATGTGTTGCTGAGACTGCCACTCTTTCCGGGAGTAGAAGCTCTCCCTTTCTCCTGCTGGCTCACTTTGGAGGCATCACGCTGCTTTTATTGGGGAACATTATAGATCGTCCCATGAGGCAGAGGGTAATTCTATCGAGGGTGTCGTTAATTTAGCCAAATTATAGAATTTCAAATACTGTTTAGAAAATAGAAGTATCCATATATAGGACCACTTTTTAGACCCAAATGCATGAATAGTTATAACCTGTACAGATATTTTAAAAAAACCCTCAAACCCTCAAGGTTGGACACTATGTATGCAAACCATGAGCGTCAGAGCTAGAGCATGCCTGGCGAGACCGCTCATCACAATGGCAGACCATGGTGTCAGATGCAGACATGTCAGGGAGCAGCACAAAGAACAAGAAAACAGTCCAGAGCGACCCGAGCTGCCCGTCACTGAACACCTTCAAGGCAAAGGGTCCAAAGTCCAGCCACCTCCAGATCCATAACCATCGGGAGCAGCCATCTGCTTCTTCACACAGGGCACTTCAGCAAAGGAGTATTCCAGTTTCTTAAATCTGCTACAGGTGAGTCTGTGGTCAAGTCCGGTTTGCTTAGTGGGGTTTCCAGATCGGTGCCTTCTGGGATAGAATCTGCATTTTAACAAGACTTTCTTGGGGAATTTGTTTGCATATTGAAGTTGGAGAAGCACAGAACTAGATAAGGCTTCACCATCCGCAGACTTCTTCCACGGGGTGGGGGTGGGGGTGGGGGGCTGAGGACCAGGCTGCCTGTGTCTTCTCTTCAATAGTTTTATTCAAGACCTGAGGCCTCTTTGGTCTTATGTTAACCTCTTCTTCCCTTCCAACCTGAAAGTCAGGACTCTGTGGCCTCAAGGCAATGCTAAACTGTAGAATAGTTTTAAATTTACAGAAAAGTTGCAATAATGATACAGTTTCCATGTACCCACTCATCCAGCTTCCTCTATTATCAACGCCTGTGATGTTTGTCAAAAACTGTCCGGTAAACGTTAGACTGCTCATCAAAAGGTCAGCGGTTCAAACCCGGCAATTACTCCCAGGGAGAAAACTACAGCCATCTGCTCCTGGAAAGTTTTCCCGTCTGGGAAATCCGTCCTGCACAGGCTTGCAGTGATTTGAAATCGACTCCTCAGCACGGCGTGCCCCGGTGTTAACTAAGCTTTATTCGGATTTCACTAGTTTTTCCATTAACATGGCTTTTGTGTTTCAGGATCCCATCCAAAATACCATCTCCAGTCGAATTGCCGTGTCTCCTCTGCTCTGTGAGACTTTCCCACAGGTGCCCTGGTTTTTCGGGACAGGGTTGAGGCATGCTGGTCAGGTATTTTGTGGAATGTCCCTCAGCTTGGGGTGGTCTGGTGTTCGTGTCTCTCATGGCAGTGGTGGTTGGCTGCGTTCCATTCTGCTCTTGCCTCATGGAGGTCCAGGGGCAACAGAACTAACCACTGCCTGGCGGTGTAGGATCCTCTCAATCAGCTACAGATTGGACTCGCATTTTATTGGGGGCTCTTACAGCTCTGATAACATTCCATACATCAATTGTATCAAGCATATTTGTACATATGTTGCCATCGGCATTTCCAAAACGTTTTGTACTTGAGCCCTTGGTATCAGCTCCTCTTTTTCCCCTCCCCCAAAGGGTTTTCACTGGCTCATTTTCAGAAGCAGACAACAAGCATTTCTTCCTAGTCCATCTTGTCTGAAAGTCCCTCAGAAATCTGTTGGGCACCGTAACAGCATGCACGCCCCCCCCCCCCAATTCCCCTGGCAGACGCCAGTGGCTTTGCCTGAAGCGCATTGGCTGGGAATAAAAGCCACGCCTCCCGCTACCAGGGTCCCCCCCAGGTTATACTGGGGTGTGGCTTTCAGGGGAGAAAATCAGAGGCACAACACATCACAGGCATCGTGAGCTCAACGCGATCAAGATGCACCTCGCTGATGCCCGTGAACTCGATCCTTGGCGAAGGTCCTGCCTTGCCTTCTTCCCTCCAGCCCTACCGTCTCCTTGTCTGTGCAGCTCACAACATGTTTGTGCCTCAGCAGCTCTGCCACCACTCCTTCCCTGGGCCATTCCTCCGGCTGTCACTCAGGCTGCTCCTTAGGCACGCTTAGTACCGACGGGTGTGCTGTGGGAACGCATGCCCGACCGGAGCCAGGATGGAGTCACATGTCACCAGCCTGCAAGAAACCTAACAATGACATAGAAGCTGCAGCAGGACGCCTGGAGGCAGACAGGAAAGTTGGTCCTTGAACAAGCCAAGATATGCCCAGAACGATTTCGGAAAGTTTCTCTACTCAGGTTCATGGAAAAAGTGAGGGTCAGGGTAGAGAGTGGTCAGGACCATGGTTGAGCTGTATGTAGGAGAGAAGGCGGTTTGCATTTCTTTATGTTGGTCTACATTCCAAACTGCGCCCCTCGGGGAAGGTTAGACAGTGTTCACAGGCTTCTGTTTGAATCCCGGTAGCCTTGTGTCCATGTGAGACGGGTGGCCTTGAATGGGAGGCATTCTGCTGCCATCGCCCCTGGAGCCTCCGGTTCACCAGGGATCCATGGAGCAGCCCTGCATCAGGTGAGTGCAGGGAAAAGGGAAGGCAGCCATACGTGTGCGGTCCACGGACCAACTTGACTGTCGGGAAAGCAAGCTCTGACTTCAGAACGGAACTGATATCGCTCGAGTCTCAAATACAGAGGTGGGGGAGCGCACCCTCTTCCACCCAGCGAAGTCCCTCTAATGAAATCTGAGGACCGACGACGACCATTCGGGATTGTCCAGAGATGAGCTACTGCTATGTCTCCTGCCTAACAGGGCAAGTTATGATCCACAGTCAGGTGTAGGACAGGCAGGAGACCTCTGGAATCTTTTGTGAGTCTTGGCCACTTTACATAGGAAGCACAAGAGTTCTAAATAATAGATCGCTGGCCAGCTCTCCCTGAGGACGGTGGCAGGTGTTGAGGAAGGAAGGAGTAATTAACGGCCATCACTATACTTTCTAATTGTTCACATACTACTCATTGTAGGCGGATATTCCTGGACTTCTCTAGAAAGAAGTAGGTCTTGGATCCAGCTGAACATACCCCAATACGGTGAGGTGAGGGGCAAACAGGGACCCCCGACCTGTGCATTAGTGATACTTAATTGCAGAGAGTAGGAGGCAGCAGAGCCGCTTGCTGTAACGTGCCTGTAGCATCCCCCCTATGGGAGTGGGATGCAGGGGTGTTTGTACAATGTGACCCTCTCCCCACCAGACAAAGCTGATTGGAACAGGGACAGATACTGGACAGATTGGCCCTGCCTGAGACTTTCCCCTGGGAATTTGGACTAGGGATGGAGAATGGTCAAGCCATCTCTGCCACCACTGAAGACACAAGTCCAGACTCCCTGCCATCGAGTTGATGCCAACTCATAGTGACCCTATAGGACAGGGTAGAACTGCCCCTGTGGGTTTCTGAGACTAGAACTCTTTACGGGAGTAGAAAGCCTCCTCTTTCTCCCATGGTGCAATTGGTGGTTTCAAACTGCTGACCTTGCAGTTAGCTGTTCAACGCATAATCACTACGCCACCAGGGCTCCTCTCTGCCACCACTAGAATGTGCGCATTCCTGGGCTATGACGTAGATGTGTTATGCCTCACATGCATGAAGAGTGAACAAAATGTACCCCAGGATTTGGAGGGAGTTCCAAGGGAGGGACCACTTTACTTCTAAGACCCAGTGCTACCACCTACCCATAGTTGGCAAAGAAATCTGGATCCTTAGAATGCTCCATCCCCTTTTGGTTCAGGTTTGCCTCTGTGGGCTTCTGTCGCGCATCACTAAAAACAAAAACATGAGAGGGTATGATAAAGATTCAGGGAAGGAAACGTCGTGTGCATCAGGAGTTAGAAAGATCCTACCTGTCTGCTGCTCTCTACCCATCTGGTTCTTGTCTCTCCCTGCTTATTTCAGCAGACGAGCCACATCTTTTGACACTAATGAACCCCCGAGCAGTTGAATTTAGGTACCATTTCAATTCCAGCCTGCAAACTCTAATCCCTGCCTCTCAGTTTAAATACAAGTGAGAGCTTAAGATTCTGCTTGGCTCAGTCCAACCTCTGTCTTGCTCTCTCTGGGGTCCGCTCCTGGTCACATTGACCATGGCTGGGGGAGAAGGAGGATCACACAGTATGGGCATGGTTGGGACGCACGCGTGTGCCTTTTTGTTTGTTTTTTTAAGCTGAGGCAGACCGCGGTTCAACTCACATCAGCCTAAGCGGAGACACGGAAGTGGATTAACTCATGTAACTGATATGAACAGAACGGGGAGGGGGTTCAAGAACAACAGGGTTTAGAAATGTCAATCACCTCCCGTGGGCTCTGGCCCTCTCTCTGTCTGTGTTGGCCTCACGTTGGACCTTCGTGTGTGGTGGGGAGGGGTGGGGGCGCCGGAGAGGGAGCAAGGAGAGACTGACAACGCTAGGCTTGTATCACTTCAACTAGTAATTCCAGAGTCTAAAAGGTCTTTTGTCTCCCATTGTCTGCACACAAAACCCCAGAGAAGGTTCGATTGACTAGGATTCAGTACCTTGACTTGGCCGGCCACGGTAGCCAGGGAGGCAAAGGTGCTGTGATGGGTATAGCCCTGGGCGCCCCGGAGAGAGTGGCACTCCTTCAGGAAGAGAGCTGGTCCACTGCTCAGGGTCAGTGGGAAGCCCCTTGCAGGACTGGGAACATGACAGCTGAACTACCGGGAGGTGGGGGGTGGGCTGAGAAAAGGCAGTCACTGATCCCCACCGTTACGCCTCCCAGCCTCCCTTTTCAGGTTCCCACTCCAGCTCTCACTCTGGGCCCTGTCTTCTCAGGTCTGAATCATTCTGCCACCAGTCCTGTGGTCTTGGGCATGTCCTTGCTCTCCCTAGCACGTCTGGCTATGTGAGACAGTCTGTGGGGGCTCTGCTGATTGGCTGTTGGGCCTGGGCTTCCAGTCCAGGGGAGGATTTCAGAAGCAAGTCTCTGAGTTTCCACCATGGGTTGGCACTGCCCACCAGGGGTGAAGTTTGACCTTACAAAGGCCACTGGGGCCAAGGAGATCAGTAGAAGAAGGAGCTATTCTGCACAAGGCAGTGTGACCCGCCTGCATCCCCGCCTCACCTACCTCCCGTCCCATGGAGGGTCTTAATGTAGCCATTATGAGTTCCTCTCTGTGTTGACTTCTGTCGTCCTCACATCTCCAGCCACGTTCTGTTGAATTTTAGCAATAATAGGAGGGTGTGAGAGGTCAGAGGCCTGCAGGCAATCCCTGCCTTCAAAATCGAGACACAGAGAGACGCTGGGATTACTTCACAACTCCACCTGCCTCTCAAACATGTCTGTTCAGACTTCTTCAAATATGTGTCTTAGCGCTTCTCTCGGCCAGTGTTGACACTCACGCTGCCTTTCGGCAGGGCTGAGTGATCCCTCGCAGATCTGGGGGGACACCTTCCCAGCACTCAGGCACAGGCATAGCCACGAGACAGAAGGGGAGCCAGGAGGCACATTCCTCCTCCTCAATCAGTACCTTTTCTCTTTGCAAAATCCCTCAGCACCCAACGCTTAATGCCCGGGGACAGATCTGCCCAGCTTCTCAAAAGACAGAATCCTCAGGAGTGAGGAAAGAGGAAGGACTGTCGTCTCCACATCCTCCACCTCCACTTCCTTGCCCTCCCCTCCGCCCCCAGCTCTGCTGAGAAGAGGTTGGGCGTGGACACAGGGGGAGGTGCACACTGGAGAACCGAGTGAAGGTGGACAGCCCTCAGCATACACACTTCCACCCCAATGTCTATTAAGGTTTCAGTTAGGGACAAGCTGGATACATCACATGGGTAAACTCGGCAATTTCCCTTTAACCAACTTATTATTTTGGAAAGAAGCTGAAGCTACAGAACACTTAAAAGAATAGTACCTGTAATCACCCAAATACCTTTGACCTTGATTACCTGATAGCCAAGGAAGAGGCAAACCCAGTCCACCTCTATGGGGTGGGCTCCAATTCATATCAAACCTTTAGGGCAGAGGGAACTGCTCCGTAGGGTTTCTGAAAACATTTTACTACATTTACTTTATTTTTAATTTTCTTTCTGTACACACACACACACACACACACACACACACCATCCCTCAAAATTCATTAATTACCATTGAGTTGATTCCGACTATAGAACAGCCAGAACTATAGAACAGCCAGAACTGCTCCTGGGTGTTCCCAAAACAAACTTAAAAAAATAATTTTATTGGGGGCTCATACAACTCTTATCATGATCCATATATACATCAATTGTGTCAAGCACATTTGTACATTCTTTGCCCTCATCATTCTCAAAACATTTGCTCTCCACCTAAGCCCCTGGCATCAGGTCCTCGTTTTCCCCCTCCCTCGCTGCTCCCCCCTCCCTTATGAACTCATTATAATTTATAAATGATTATTTTGTCATTTCTTACACTGTCCAAAGTCTCCCTTCACCTACTTTTCTGTTGTCCGTCCCCTAGGGAGGAGGTTATAGGTAGATCCTTTTTTCTTCTTCTGAGACTGGAACTCTTTATTGGGAGTAGAAGGCCGCCTCTTTCTCCCGAGGATAGGCTGGTGGTTTTGAACTGCTGACTTTGTGGCTAGCAGCCCAGCACCCTGGTGGTAGTGGCTAATGCACTCAGCGGCTGGCCTACAGGCCGATGGGCACAAGTCCCCCAGCTGCAGTGTGCGAAAGGTGGCAGTCTATTTCTGTACAGAAACCTAACAGACGGGGCTGCCCAGTCCCCCGGGGACACGGAGTCGCAATCAATTGGGTGGCAATAGGCTTATCATTATTTGAACTTGCCTGAAACTACACGTTGAAAAAACCAACAAACTTCAATGGAAGCACCTTATCTTTAGCCGCACATGCTGAGCACTTGAGGTGGTTCTCCTTTGGAATAATGAAATACTAAACGTTATAAAAAGGAGCAGCTGACCATTTTATGCAAAAAGGAGAAAACTCTTTTCTAGTCTAGTAGCTTTCAAAGTATGGCCCATAGCCCTGGCAGATCACAAAGCTGTCTAAAACAAACTCTGAAAACACAGTGACACAACGCAGCTCTTTTGGGGAGACGGGTTCAGACCCCCATGGCCTGTAAACTGCACCTTAGGATTAAGGGCTATGTGGCAGTAACATCTATTTGCAAAATGAACCTTGCATGCTTCTCCACCCTCGCGACCAGCTCTGAAATGACTTGTGCTCCACAGGGTTTCACCGACTGACTTTTGGGAAATCACCAGGCTTTTCTTCCTAGTCTTAGTCTGGGAACCCCACTGCTCAGCCTCATAGTAATAGTGCAGGAGGTGTGCTAGGCAAGAACACACACGTCTCTTGTATTCACTGCCACGGAGTCAACCGACTCACAGTGGCCCTAAGGGCAGAACTCACGGAGTTACCAAGAATACAAATCTTCATGGGAACAGGCCTCACCATTGTGAGTGGCTGCAGTCCCACACGGCTGAGCTCCAGGTTAGCAGCCTGACTCGTAACCAGCACACCACCAGGGCTCCTCTCCTGGACGGTGAGAGTCTACCATCCTCCCACCCGTCCTCAGCAGTCACCTAACCCCACCAAACTCACTGCTATGGAGCTGAGGTGGACTCTCAGTGACCCTAATGGACAGAGCAGAACTGCCCATTGGAATTTTACATTCTAACTCTATGGGAGTAAAAGCCCCATCATCATCCTGGACAGCAGCTGTTGGCTTTGAACTGTTGACCTCATGGTTAGTATGTTGCTAACCAGCCTGTAACCCTTAGGGCAGGGATCCTCAAACTTTTTAAATAGGGGGCCAGTTCATTGTCCCTCAGACCTGTTGGAGGGTCGGATTATAGTTTCAAAATATTTTTAAGACAAATTCCTATGCACACTGCACATCTTATTTTGAAGTAAAAACCAAAATGGGACAAAAACACCCAGTGGGCTGGATAAATGTCCTCAGCAGGCTGCATGTGGCCCATGGGCTGTAGTTTGAGGACACCTGTCTTAGGGCATCAAGGTTCTTGGGACCGCAGGGTCTTCTACTGTGAATCACAAGTGATCTGTGTGTGGATTACAAGTCCCTAAAATGTATCGTGTAAAAGCCTCTCATTCCATTTACGGAGTATTCTGGCTGCGAGCCAAGGCTTCTCAACTCCATGTACATAAGCACCTCAAAAACTTGGGATGTTTTATTCAAGCTGGTTGAGTATTGTTCTAGCGCTTTCTGACTGGCAAGCCATGTACAGAGTACAGCGGTGCTCCCATGGTCTCTGGCCTGAGACCTTTCAGAAGCAGACTGCTGAGGCACCTTCAGGATCTACTGGGACTACCAGTGTGCGCCCTTTGGTTCGTAGTCATTGAACACAGACAGAACTGCACTTGAATTGCGGTGCTGCCAAAGAACTTTGAAAACAATATAGGTAGATCCTTATCATCGGTTTTCCCCTTTCTAGCCTACCTTCTCTCCACCCTCTGGTATCGCAACTCTCACCACTGGTCCTGAAGGGATCACCTATCCTGGATTCCCTGTGTTACTAGTTCCTATCTGTACCCGTGTGCACATGCTCTGGTCTAGCCGGATTTGTAAGTTAGAATTGGAATCACGATAGTGTATGGAGGCTGCGGGGAGGGGAGGGGGGGGAAGCATTTAAGAATTAGAGGAAAATTGTATGTTTCATTGTTGCGAAACTAACTTTTTAATGGGAGTAGAAAGCCTTGCCTTTCTCCCATACACTCACACATATGTAGTCATTTTAGTGTTTTGTTTAAGAAAACAACAAAACATTTGGAAATAAGGTGGTACGTTGTTGCCATCATGACCCTTCATGACTCAACCCTTTGACATACATCTCAGGGTGAAGGCCTTCTGCACAGTCCAGGAGAATTAGTGAATGAATGAAGTGCCACCCATTGCTATCACACTAAAGACAGCCCCTCGTCAATACCCAGTCCAGCAAGGGGTGTTTGTTGCTGCTGTTTCAGGTCCAGGATCTGATCCACGGTGACGCCCTGCAGTGGCCCTCACATCTGCGTAATCTGCTTTGATCAAGAAATCATCCTCTGGAGAAGGATAGTGGCAACAAATGTACAGGTGTGCTTGACACATGGGTGGATGGTGATAAGAATTGTACGAGCCCCACTAAAATGATTTTTAAAAAAGAAGTCATCCTCAATCTATTTTGCCTTTCAAAATATTGACACCCTAAGAGTTCCGTGTCTGAGCGTTCCCTCGTGATGAGACTGCTGGTGTGCACCTGGCAGGGAGGCTAGTGGACCGATGCTGTGGCCATCGGGAGCCACATGAAGTCAGTCTGTCCTATTTTTGGTCGCACTGTGATCACATAAGTGGTGTTTGCCCGATCTCTCAATCGTGAACGTTCTCTGCGGGGAGACACTTTGAGATGATAAATATCCTTTTCACCAATGAACTCTTAACCCAGTGGTGCTCCTGTGCTTTGATAGATCAATCATTCTTAGGGCACAAGAGGATTATATGTGATTGGATATACTGGATTGTGTACGGTATGTCAATAAAACTATTACAAACAATAAAGAATAATTCCTAGGACAGTTCCAGAATTAAGTTGACTCCCCTCAACACGCAGAATCAGCGATGTAGGTCCCCATTTTCCAGATGACGCCATTGAGTCTCAGAAAGGGCCAATGGATTTCCCACAGCCACGCAGCAGCGAGAGGAAATTCAGGCTCCAGCCCGCCAGCTTCCAGAGCCCGTGCTCTTGCACTTGGCGGCCCTCCAGGGGTGAGATCTGGGAGGGCGGACCTCTTGAAAATGGTGAGGAGCTCTTCTCTCACGCCTCTCTCCCACTGCCCACCCAGTGGTGTGACACGAGAAGGGGTGGGGGTGGGGGTGCCGACTGCACAGATTATTGGGGTCCGAGGAGATGACACCAAAGTGACTGGTCACAAAGAGTCTGTGCAGCGTTTCAGCAGGACTGTTTTAAGTGAAAAGCTGTTTGTAGGTGTTAGTTAAAACAACAAAAACATTTTTTGGTAAGCCCAGCTACAATACACCATGTACCTGCAAGGCTCAGACTCCATGCCGGTTTGCTTTCTGTGCTCAGAATGGGCTCAGTGGCAGTGGGGACTTTGTCTTCTTCGTTACTGCTCTCTGCTCAGGACTGTCTTTATTACCCCAGTACGGTGCTGCTTCGAGTCACACTTCATTTGTGCTACAAGCATGTACTTCAAAACGTTTGTGGAAAATTCCATTATCTTTGAATTCTATTTTGCATGAACGTTTGGAAGCCCTGTCAGGTTTTCATTGCTACAGGTGTGCTGGCCACTGGTTTTGCAAATCTTCTGATGGTTTAGCTATGGAATGAGGAGACTTCCAAGAGTTTATGGAAAAACATAATTAAAAAATACAAACATTATTTCTCAACATAAGCTCTATGCAGGTCAAGACAATTGCGTAGGCACTGATGCCAGCCATCTAGCCCATCATTAAAGAACTGAGAGCCCTGGGGATTTAACCATGTTGATACAGTCTTCTCTACAATGTTACTTGTTAGATACTAGCAAACCATCACATTGGCGCCAACTCACAGTAGCATCATGAAGTACAATAGCACAAAACACTGCCCAGTGCTGCAACACCCTCCGGATTGTTACTTTGAACCCATTGTTGGAGCCAATGTGTCAATTCATCTCACTGAGGGTCTTCTTTGGTCGCTGATCCTCTACAAAGCATGACGTCCTTCCTGAGGACGGGGCTCTCCTGATACCACATCCAGAGTACATGAGATGATGTCTTACCGTCTTGTGTCTAAGGAGCATTCTGCCTGCACTTTGTTCAAGATAGTCGTTGATACTTTCAAGATTCATTACCAACACCATAATCCAAATGCACCATTCTTCCTTAGTCTTGCTCATTTATTGACTAGCTTTCAGATGCAGTTGAAAACACGACGGTTTGGGTCAGACACAGGTTAGAGTGACATCTTTGTTCTTTTTATATTTTTAAACGGTCTTGCGCAGCGGATTTGCCAGTTGATTTCGTGACTCCTGCCTCCATGCATTGACTGTGCATCCAAGCACAATGAAGCCCTTGGCAGCTTCTATCATATTCTATTGATCGTGATGTTATCTAGTTGTCCAGTTGTGAGGATCTTGATTTTCTTTACATGCAGTTGCAATCCACACTGAAGACTGCAGTTTTAGATGTTCATCAGCAAGTGCTTCCCGTTCTTCTGGCTTTCAGCAAGCAAGGCTGTGTCATTCGTATCTTGCAACTTGTTAATAAGCCTTCCTCCAATCCTGATGCCACATTCTTCTTCACAGAGTCCAGGTTCTCCAATTATTTTCTCCTTGTACACATTGGATAAGTATATAGTGAAATGATACAACCCTGACACACACCTTTCTTGAGTTTAAACCACACAGTATCTCTTGTTATGTTTGAACAACTGCCTCTTGGACTATGTGCAGAATTCTCCTTCTTTGAAACAGTATCCAGAGTTCGTTGTGATCCACATATTCAAATGCGTTTGCATGGTCAATAAAACACAAGTAAACATCTTTCCGGCATTCTCTCCTTTCAGCCAGGATTCAGTGACCTCTTCATTCTGTGTCTTCCTCTGAATCCAGCTTGAATTTTTGACAGCTCCCTGTACTGCTGCAAGTGTTTTTGAATTATCTTCAGCAATTTTTTACTTGCATGTAATTTTGATGAGCTTGTTCGAATTTCCACATTCTGTTGGGTCAATCTTCTTTGGAAGAGCACAAATAATGATTCTCTTCCAGTCAGTTGGCCAGCCAGCTATTTTCCAAATTTCATAGGCTGGTGGGTGCTTCCAATGCAGCAACAACTTGTTGAAATATTTCAATTGGTATCTCATCAATTCCTGTAGCCTTGTTTTTGGCTGTCTTCAGGGCACCTTGGAATTCTCCCTTCAAGACCATTGGTTCTTAGTCATATACTACCTTTTGAACTGGTTGATTAGGAATTTAAGATTAGTAACTAATGCTAAGAAGTCCAAACCAAAGCCAAACTCACTGCTGACTCATAGCAACCTCCTGTGGGTTTCTGAGACTATAACTGTTTACTGGAGTAGAATGCCCAGTCTTTCTCCCTCAGAGCTGCTAGTGGTTTTGAACTGCCGACCAGGTGCATTGCAGCCCAATGTGTAACCACTGTGTTAGGCTGGGTTGACTAGAGAAACAAATCCAGAGACACTCATATGAGTGTAAAAGAGGGCTGTATATCACAGAGTAATTGTATATTAAGAAAAGATCCCAGCCTAGTCCAGATCAAGTCCATAAGTCTGATGCTAGCCCATATGTACGATACCAGTCTATAAATTCCTCTTCAGACTCACACAAGACATGCAATGATGCCGAATGCAGGAAGATCACAGGCCAGTGGGTGGAAAGTCTTGTGGATCCAGTGGTGAGGGAAGCAATCTCAGTGCTGGCATGTATCTCCATCAGCATAGCTCCGTGTGGCTTGTCAACAGGAATGTGAAGCATGAGAGAGTGTGTCCTGCCTCCAGGGAGGAAGAAAAAGTTCCCAGAATCCTCAGGAGAAGGCCACGCCCACAAGAAAGGATCATTCAGGCTGTAACCTGATGGACAGGCTAGACTCCACCCCTTCATTCTTTTCTCAAGTTGTCATAAAATTGTGTAACTACCACAACCACTAAGAAGTCAAAAGGAACTAAGTCAAGACTGAGGTGGATACCTAGTGATTTCCCATTGACGCTTGCAAAATTGTCATTGTTTGAAGAGTAGAATGGGCAGGAGTATTGTTGTGGTGGAGAAGGAAGGGCCTTCAGGTGAAACTTTCCTAAATGTTTTCTGCTAAAGCTTTGGCTTACTTTCTCCAAGCAGTCTTTTGGTAAGCAGATGTTATTACTCTTTAGTCCAGCAGAAATTCCACAAGCAAACTGTCTTGAACATCCCAACAAAACCAAAAAATGAACCAGTTGCTGTGATCTTTGCTTTTGATGGGTGTGCTCTTGCTTTGTCTGGACCACTTCCTGCTCTGGGTAATCATGGCTGATTATACTCTTTGGGATTTAACTGGTAAAGCCATGCTTCATCTCCTGTTATAATTCTTTAAAGAAATACTTCAGGATCTTGATCCGACTTGGGTAGAACTGCCATTAGAAGTTTTGCTCTTATCTGCAGCTTCTCTGGGCACAATGGTTTTGGCACACACTGTGCAGAAAGTTTGCTCAACTTTAGTTTTTCAGTCATAATTGTGTCAGCTCAACAAATTGAAATGCTTATGATGCTGGCTAGTGTCTGTGCTGTTGTTTTCTACAGTTAGGGTACGGGCAAGGTTGTTTCTGTGATCATTGATGCAGGTGGTCTGCTGCTGCGGGCTTCATCGTCAACATCTAGTCACTTCTTAAAATGTGTATTTGCTGATTTCCTTAGGGAATTGTCACCATAAACTTCTTTTGTAATACATCAATGATTTCACCATTTTCCCACCCAAACTTCACCATAAGATGGTGTTTATTTTTGCTTTAATTTGAACAGAACTTGTTTTGCTGATAGGGCTCTTTCCCAACTGATGTCTTATCCTTAACGCCTTAAACAAAATCCTGCTCAGACATGTTATAGCAAGTTAGTATGAATTTATTCTGGTGCAGAGAAACCTCATGCATAATTTTTCCATAATACGCATGACCTGTGAAACTTTTTTTCCCCCTTCGGTCTCAGAGCGGTGCATGGGTTGGTCTCATGGTCGTGAGACTCAAACGAAAGATGGTGATCTTTGCTCATCACTGACCAACCTGTGAAACTTTTAAAGATCCCCCTCATATTGTGGTAACAAGTATTTGTGAATCGGTATCGATAGGTTTTTGAGAGAGAAGTAGTAATTAAAGGAGGAGAAAAAAATTTAAGGCTCCTGCTCTAGTCATGTTGTAATTAATAGCGTAATTCAATGTAGAAAGATTTTATAAAACAACTGATTGTTACTATTAATTCAGAAAACCTATTTAAGCAATAATAGATCAAGCACAGATTGTTTTTGATTAAAATTGATGATAAACATGACTGAGGACACTGGATGATCTGGAGGAGGTGCATGTGGAGGTGTGAAACCATGAATTACCATATAGGCTCATGTATAAGCCGAGTTTTCCAGCACATTTTTAATGCAGTTTTGCTGGTAAGATTAGGTTCCTCGGCTGATATTTGGGTCAGCTTACACTCAAGTATATATGGTACTGCTCCAGGTGATCCCAGTCCTATGGAAATCACCGTGCACACCTCGCTCCCACTCTTTCCCCAGTTTCCCTCCCCTCAATGTGAAACTGGGCACTGGCTAACGTTGGTTGGGCTAATTGATGTATGGATTGTTATAAGACCCCTCAATAAAATGATTCATATATATAAAAAAAATGTTGGATGGGCTAAACTGGTCTGCAAGGTCATCTTTGCAAGCTCCTGCTCCCCAGCCTTCCCATCCGAGTGCCTTTATGAGTCTTCTCAAAACAGACCAAACAAACGGTTCGCCAAGAAGGCACCTCCATTAGCCTATGCCCCTCTCAACAGACACACACACCTGAGCTGAGCTGCCCTTTGCCGGTCTCTCTCCCCACGCTGGGTCTTGGAGACTATGGAGAGTGTATGCTTCTGACGAGCTGGCTTTGCAGCACAAACGAGGAGCAGAGGTGCTTGTGATTAGAGGGGCGCACCCAGCAGAGTAAAGCTACAGAGCAACTGCTCTCAGGACCCCCATATGCAGCGTGCACAGGAGGCGTGTGAGTGAGTGTCGGTTGGGGGTTCTAGAAAAGGAAAGAGGAGAAAATGAGAGCGTATAACTAACCCCAAACCAAATCCATTGCCACTGAGTGGATTCGGACTCCCAGCAACTCTGTAGGACAAACTAGAGCTGTCCTTTTAGGTTTCGGAGACTGAACATCTTTACAGGGGCAGAAAACACCATTGTTCTCCTTCAGAGCTGCTGGTGGATTGGAACAGCTGACCTGGGATTAGCAGCCCAACATATAGGCTCCCAGTACTTCATAACATACTGATTCTGAAGTCAGACTGCTGGAATCTGAACCATGGGCCCATCGTCAATCGACATGATCTTGGACAAGTGACTTCACCTCTCAAGGCCTTGTTTTTGCCCCCTGTTAAATGAACATAAGAATCTGCACTACATCGCAGTGTAAATGAATGAACCCACATCAAACACTTCCTCCAGGGTCTGGTGCTAGTTATGATTGGTTGGTGTTGGGGACTGATGTAGGTGACGGTGATGACTCAGCCCCAGGAGAGTGGCCATGTTAGGAAAGTGTTGGTCATGTGAGAGGCTGATAAGGGAGACTGAAGCTTGAAAGGTAATTTTAGATGGAGGTGGGGTGGGGAGGCATGGAGTGCAGGGATGATGTATTCATTCACTTGTCATTTGTTCATTCTGTTTCACTTATCTCCTTCCAGAAAGGCTTTGAAGCGGCTCAAAATTGAAGCCTCAGGACCCTCAGCCTACTGAGATGGGAAAGCCCTAATTCACCCTGGCTAGACAGTATCTGTGGGAGACACCAGAAGTGGGGACAAGGAAGGAAACAGGCCTGAGCCTGGACTCTGGCTTAAGTGGAGAGCAAATGCTTTGAAAATGATGAGGGCAAAGAATGTACAGATGTGCTTTACACAATTGATGCACGTATGGATTATGATAAGAGCTGTATGAGCCCCTAATTAAATGTTTTAAAAAAAAGAATATCTGCAAATCAATGCAAGATTCTCTCTCTCTGATGAAAGGCAGGTGGGAGGAGCAGGTGGGAAAAGCATCTCCAGTATTCATTGTAGCACATCAGCTCCCCAAATGATTTGGCCTACCACCCACTTTTCAGGGGAAAAATTACTCAGTGTCCCCCTGGCAATGAAAACTTTTGGACGAGACCGTAATCCAAGATACAGTGTAGTTATCTGCTTTTGCAGCCTCCCAGGGGATGTAACGCCCTCTTGGGGCAACACCAGTGTAGAGCATCTTGTGAGATGTTCAAGGGGCTAAAACCTTCCAGAGCCCCCAACTTCTCATGAGTGGAGCAAGGCTTTTGCTCTCAGGGTCCAGGTACCTCTGTCCTCAAGCTGAAATTCTGTCCTCTCCTCTTCTTCCTCTTTTCCCTAGATCCCCGTATTCTACCTCTAGCCTTGGGTGTTGCTCCCCAATGTAGTCCATATATCTTGGTGGTCCATCTGCCTTTGTTAGACAGGCATTTACATACTTGGCTCTATGTAAAGCTGGAGCTTGGTCCCTTGGCCCCCACCATGCCCCTTACCCCTCATTTCCTGCCTCTCACCGGCTCACCTTGAACAAACTGCCTGGCCCCAGACTCAGCACACCAAGTTTTGGCAAGCCCAGCCCACCTCTGACAGGCTGGCTGTCACATTTTCTTACAGCTACTTAACCTGTACTTTAAGATGTAATGGAATAGCTTCCATTTTTGGAGGTGGAGGGGGTCTGCCCCAGGCAGGGTTAGACATGATAGATCTTAAAAGTAGGGACTGCAGCTTAGGCTGAAGTGGTGAAGCCCACTAGGGAGAGGTAGTCGGAAGTTACAGAGCCAACAACTGCCTTGGGGGGCAGGGGCTCCCCACGCAGGAGAGGGGGGAAGAGGACTGAGGGTGTGGCTTCTCCCTCCACAGCCATCCTTGTGCTACAGAAGGGACACCACCTTCCAAGCCCGGAAGTGGAACTTGGTTTCCTAAGTCCAGGACACCCAGCTGGAAGGAGTTGAGAAGGGGAGGAAGCATCAGCCTAGAAACACACCGCCTTCGCGCCCTACGACCAGCAAAGGGAGGAAGATTGCCTAACTACACAAGTCAGGAAATGGCTGTCCCTCTCACCCTGACAGTGCACTAAGAACAAACTAAAGGCTCTGTATGCCAACTTCGACTGCCTGGAAGAACCACTCTGATTGGCCTATTGGAGTTCTGTATCGACCCCTGATCCAACCAGTCAGGCTCCAAATGAGGGCAGGGTAACAGTGCTTTTAAGGCTAAGAGGAGGCTGGCAGGACATTGAACCTCATATGCTTGTGCCGGTTGAGCACCGAAGGTTGTAGATATTTGCAGTCAACATTGTAGGCATTGGAAATAAGCATATATAGAATGAGACGATTTTATCAGATGATACTAAAATGTGTTGAGGAAGAGCCCCCCTTTTTTCCTTCTAATTATTGTATGCGTTCTGTCTCCCAGCTGGTAGTGACCCCAGTCGCGCCCACCCTTCATCAGGGGAAGGGTTCCGAGAAGAAAGCCTGGCCTGGGACCACCTAGTGGTGGGTTCTGGCTGGTACGCATGTATGTTGATGTCTGGAGCACACATCTCTAGCTCCTCCCCGTGTGTCACATGGCTGCAGAACACGTATTCAGAAAGTCATTCCGGGCTGTGGCCTGAGCGAGGATGAGCAGGACAATGGGTTGCACATGCTAGCAAGCTAGGTTCTACCCTGGGGATTCCAAGATGCCCCACCGATGACTCCCCGTCCTCCCACCCCAAGGTTCTCCACTCGGGCTCTCTTGAAGAAGAGCCACTCACTCAGTCAATGGCTGTGCTTCTGAAAGGTAGATTAGGGAGAAGGGGGTGGTCTCCACCGACTGCCTACGCTAGACGAAAGTTAGCTGGCCATGCCACAATAAAGGGGCTGCAAAGAACATTAGACACAGAGATCGTTAAGGTTTACTGTGCCAACCTGACCGATAAACACATGTGGGAGTAATTGAAGGGTTGAGAGATAAATGGCTCAGTGAGACTCACCTTTCTAGTTTTCTGGTCTCTTGCTCTCTGATGATCCAACCAGAGTGCAGCTGCCTTAGCCAGTTCCCTGCTTCAGCTGGTCAGGCTCACTTCCTGCCAGACAACCCCGAGGAGAAGCCACATGGACCTACCCTGATGTAGCCCTGGGTGCTGGAGCAGCTGTGTGGAGACCCCTGCCAGTGCTGAGATGCTTACATGCTCAATGATTCTGGTTTCCTCCTGCAGTCGGTGTCATTGTGTGTGTTTTTGACAGTGAGGAGGACTATGTAGATCTGTGTTGGACACATGGGTTAATGTTGGGCTTGGACAGCACTGGATTGGGATGCTTTCTTAATATACATTTACCCTTTGCATAAAACTCTCATATATATATATATATATATATATATATATATATATATATATGTTGCTGTGGATTTGTTTCCCTAGTTTACCCAGACTAACACAGACACCTATGGGGACCATACCAAGCTGAGCAGGCTCAGACCCAGGTCACCTGGGCACACCCACATTAGGCACTGTATTGACATATCACACATGGGTGCCTGAATTCAGCTAATATTGGCCAATACTGTCAACCACGCCCTCTCCCCCCCACCAGCCAGTGGGGATGAAGGGGTGGGGGATGGTAAATAGCAAGCAGACTGAGGGCAGGGCATCTCTCTTACAGGTCAGAGTGCAGGATCTTCCCTGGGTGCATGCGCAGTGCACGGGCCCTCTCGGGCTCGTACACTCCCTTATCCTGAGTTTTTCTTCCTTTTTCGGTTCAGGTAATCTTTTGGTTCTGTGGACTCCTCTTACGGCCCTTTGCCATGTGATTTTTGTGCATGGCCGTGAACTTTCCCACGGCCTGGCCAGGCAGCCTCGCCCACTTTCCAGAGACAGCGTGGACTTTCTGAAACGGTATTCCGCGAACACTTGTTTTCCCTTATAACCCTTACTTGGATTTACAAACGTGCTTCTGCCTCATGAATTCTTGCAGCGTTGAGAAGCAAGAACCGAGGTCCACCATCCCAGACATCTAATGTTTTCATTCCGGACAAAGGGTACAGCAGGTATAAGGGTGAAGAGTCCCTATATCGTCTCGTGAGGAAGAGGGACTAGAACACTGTTTAGTAGAAGATGAGTGTGCTGATGAAACATAACTTTCCTCTAGTTCTTAAATACTTCCCCCCGCCCACTATCATGATCCCAATACTACCTTGCAAATCTGGCTAGACCAGAGGATGTACATTGGTACAGATAGGAACTGGAAACACAGGGAATCCAGGACAGATGACTCCTCCAGAACCAGTGATGAGAGCGACGATGCCTGGAGGGTGGAGAGAATGTGGGGTAGAAAGGGGAAACTGATTACAGGAATCTATGTATAGCCTCCTTCCTGGGGGAGGGACAGCAGAGAAGAGGGCAGGGGGAGACATCAGACAGTGTAATATATGACAAAATAATAATAATATATGAATGATGAAGGGTTCATGGAGTGGGGGAAGTGGGGAGGGAGGGGGAAATGAGCAGCAGATATTAAGGGCTCAAGTAGAAGGCAAATGTTTTGAGAATGATGATGTCAACAAATGTACATATGTCCTTGACACAATGGATGTATGTATGGATTGTGATAAGAATTGTAAAAGCCCCCAATAAAATGATAAATAACTAAATAAAGAAGGAAGGAAAGAAAGAAGATGAGTGTGCTATAGAAAGGTGTGTGAAGAGGATTGTTTATAAAAGGATCAGACTGATGGGGGGGGGGGTTTCAGGAAAATCAAAAGAGTAAGATTCCAGCCAATTGAAAATGAAGCAGGATAAAGATGAAGGATTTATTGTTATAGATTAAGCTATGAGAAATAAAAAATTAATTCAATGAGTTGAATGAGATAGACATTCTTTCTCTTCTCCTAGGAAGTGGTTCAGAGGTAGTCCAGTGTCCAGAGCAGTAAGTGGCTCTGTTTCATGTGGTCAGACTACAGTACTATGTGGCTTACACAGAAGAGAAATGGGTTCCTCTCCCGCGTCAAGGTCCAGAGGTAGCAGGCTAGGGCTGGCGCAGAGACTGTTCCACCAAGTCCTCAGGAGCCCTAGCCCCTGGATTAGACCTTACATTCCGAGCGCTTGGTTTGTGGAAGGTAATGGTTTACAGGGAGGCCTTAGGTCTATTTTGAGCCTTGATATAAACCCAGCCTCCACGGAGCTCATTCTAACCACAAACTGGCAACAGAAAGCTTTGCCCTCAGGCAGAGTGTGCTTGAAAGTAGATTTCAACGGACTCCCTTAGGCCGCTCAGGGAAGGGCAGTCTCCTTCTGGAGCCATGCCCTTAAAGGAAATTGAAGTACCAAGGTCACATCTTCCTAAATTCTACCCTGACCAAGGTAGGGGTGGGGCCTCAAAACTAACCCTGTATGCTTTTCTAAAGGAGCGCTGCTGACATAGTGGGTTACGAGTTGCTAACTGCAAGGTGAGCAGTTGAAACCACCGGCTGCTCCTAGGGCGAAAG
Source organism: Tenrec ecaudatus (assembly GCF_050624435.1). NCBI lineage: Eukaryota > Metazoa > Chordata > Mammalia > Afrosoricida > Tenrecidae > Tenrec > Tenrec ecaudatus. Next base: position 85,892,813 of record NC_134545.1, on the reverse strand, counting down.
ATGAGGCTTCCTACCCCTGTGGAGATTTAGAGCCTCAGAAACCGACGGGGGCACTTCTGCTCTGTCCTATGGGGTGACCGTGAGGTGGTCTCAGCGTGAGGGCAGAGAGTTTGGTTGGGTTTGGGATGTACCCCAATCCTTCCCCTGTTCTCCTTCCACAGCGGGGCCTCCGGCAGTGAGGAATTGATCTGCTGCCAATCACGATGGTATGATGAATTGCTTTTGTTTTATAGACTCTAATTAGCAAGGCGGCCACGAATCCTGTGGACACCATGAGGGCCTCGTGCCGATGGGCTCCCTCATCCAGATGACTGGTCTCTGTCTTGCCTGTCTCAGACTTCATGAGTGGAGCGCTATGAAATATCTTTGATAGGGGTCGTTTTAACCCCTGAACCTCACCAAGGTTCAACCAGGAAAGCAAAACCACTAAGAATATACAGTATCGTGGAATGAAGAAGGGATTGCAGGAATCAGAAGTATTAGGTAACAGGTACCAGGGGTTGTCCTCTACATGCCAAGTCCCGCCCAGGAAGTTGGAAGCCGATAAAGGATAAAAGACATGCCCAATTCAAGCCCAGCCAGGTGGGAGGTATACCTGGGTCAGTTCAAACTAGGCCGGATGAGCTTAATTCAGCCAGTGGGGTCAACCAGGACTGTCAAGGACACCTCCCAGCCCAAGGCCCTCATGGCCCTCATGGCCAGAACCTGGAGACCACTAGCCACCACCTTCCTACACCCCCCTTTGGCTTAGTCTCTCTCTGGCCTCAGGCCGCCGTGTGTGCGTGTGCACGCGGTCCCATGAGGATGCCTGTGTTCAGTGACCATGAAGCCTGAAATTTCTTCTATCCTTTATAAAAACCCACTTGGATCACACACCAGGCTTCAGTGTGAATTCGTTCTTGTGCAAAGACAAGAACCGAACTATTTCCCACCAGAGAAATCTAACAGAACCTATGCAATTGTGGGAGGAGTCACAGAAATACAGGCAACAAAGGGGAGTTGATGGATGGTGGAAACGCCACTACTTGGGTCTCTGGACACACCGGACTGCAGGGACAAGCCCGCACTATGCAGTCCAGAGAAGACGGCCACCTCCCCTAGCCATCACTCAACACGGAAAGACTTCATGCGGCAGAAGCACTTCTATAAATCCAAGAAACTTTTATGAGGGAAGGGAAGTGTTGGGTATTACGGTTGCAGGTGGGCCATGCTGTCTCTGGAAAAACGCACAAGGCCGCTCAGAGAATGTGCAAGAATCCGTGCCCCTTCAGAGGGGAGCACGCAAACCCACGTGGAAGGAGACCTGGAACGAGACAGTGACTGCCCTTGGTCCCTGCTTTTTATTCCCTCCGACCCTACTCGAGGGGGTGTGATTGAGGGCATTGGCCATTTTTAGTGGCTCAGTTCAGGCGTTCACATGGCACGATGCTCGTGTGCGCCCAGGTTGACCTTCACCTGTGTTTAGGTGATGGTGGTCTGCGCATCTCCAGCTTTGGATCCTCCCCGTTGGTGTCTCATGTGTGCCTGATTTCTTGCTAAGCCCTTTACGGTGGCCTGGCCATCTCATTTTTGTTTAGCTTAGGCATTTGTAGAGACCAGCGCCTCTATCCCTATCTTCCTATCTATCAGAGCCCCTCTGTCTCGATCAGAGCGAACTAGTCTTCGCTGTGTCACAGTTGCTGCTATGCTCCTCAAATCTCGAGCAGAGGAGGTTATTCTAGAAAATGTCATTCCCTCTTCATCAAGGTCATGCAGTGCAAACCTACCACTGGGACCCAGACTGAACATCAACCACATTCGACCTTTGCCTACCAGCTCCACGTGGGAGATTTCCTGAGTGGGTAGGTGGCCCCTGGGAAGTAGGACTTGAGGATCAGCAGAGCCCAGATTGACACACAACAAGCTCTTCTGGAGAAATCATCCCTCGTTCCTAAGAGCATAGGGTTCAGAAGGACGAGAGGAGGTGATGCCACCAGTGAGGTCCCAGAGAGTAACTTCCTCCTTAGGTACAAAGCACCAGCCAAGGGCATGATACCCACAAGGGAACATAAGCTCATAAAGCAAAATAAGAAGACATCTTAGTAACACAATCCCTATAAAAGAAAGATCAAAAAACAAACACACAAAAAATGAGCAACCTATATGAGATGAAGTAGAATTAATGGACCAGAGAGAACAAGAATTTAAAATAATCATAATAAAAATCCTCTAAGAGATAATAGAGAATATTAAAGATTTGAAATAGAAAGGAGAACATATAAAGAAGCTATCAAGTATGAAAAATAGAATAGCCGAAATAAAGCACTCAATATGTACATTGAAAGGCAGAATAGATTCAGACTAAGAATGAATTCATGAACTGGGAGATAAGGTTGATGAAGACGCTATCAGGAAGGAATAAAGAGATGGAAAATATAAGGGTAAAGTTAATAGGAATGGAGGATAGAGATGTCTTTGAAATGGGAGTTCCAGGAGAGGAGGGAAAAAATAAAGCTGGGAGGGAAGAAATACCTGAAAAATTAGTGAACAAGAGTCCAGAATTTCCCAGGAGAGAGAAGTCCGATCTTAGACTAAGTACCAATAAAATAGATAAGAAAAACACTTGAACCCCTTATGGTAACATTCAATCGAGAGGGGAACTAGAAGCTTACCTAAAAGGTTGCAGAGGGTTGAAACAAATCCACAGAACTACGGCAATCCCATCTCTACTATCCATTAGGAATAAATATCACTGATACTGACATCAGTTGCAATACTAGATGCAAGAAAATAATGGGATAATATTTCCCCCAAAACAACTTTAGAATGAAATGTTCATCTATGGCTGCAGTGTAGTGAATTAATATATTCTTTCTAGTCATAGTCCTTGTAACTCCCACCAAATGAATGGGAGGGGGGGTATATGCAAATGACACACGTGTGACCCATCAAACAGATTGGATGGCTTGCTAATAATGTAAATAAGATGCCTAGCACCTCTGAGGGGCTCAGACCATGCCAATGAGGTGTGCTGTCACACAGGGATGGGTCAGTTTCGCCATCCTGCTAGACTTCAAAGAGAGCCAATCCCAGAGCAGAAGGAAATCACATGACCAAACACGGAGAAGAAGAGAGGGGAGTGGAGTGGGGCTCTGGACACAGGTTCCCTGACTTAGGAACTTCCTAAACCCAGGAATCCACCAGCTGTAACGCAGGGGACGCAGGAAACAGAACAGCAGAGGCCGTAGAACCAGGAGACGGACAGGGGCTGCGTGTTGGGCTGCTTGTCCCACAAAACAAGAACCCCCAGTGCCTCCCAGCACTGATTGGTGAGGCTAAGGAGCTTTTGTAACAAACTTTTCCTTAAGCAGGGAAGCCAAGACAAGGGCCTGACAGAGGCTTCCCTGTGGACATGACTGCGAAGAGGCGATCTTGATTAAAATGTTAGGAAACGAAATAAAAGCTGTATTCTGAGTCACTTCGGATCCTTCATGGTAGCCTGTTACGTCCTTAAGGGAAATGAAGTGGGAGCCGGGTCTGTGCGTTCTATGCGCCCCTGCAACGAATCGTTAGACGCAGCGGAGAAGGAGCGTGCCAGGGCGGGACAGATGGTGTCAGAGACAGGGAGACACCGTAGAGAGGGGAGGGGTGTCTGACCTTTGCCTTACAGGCCTCAGTGGGGGCTGATGCTGAGCTCCTCGCTGTGAGGTTACGCTGAGGGGGGGGGGGGGGGCGCGGTCAGACGCCTCCCCCATCTTGTCATTTCTTTTCAGCAGCTTAACTATGAGTTTACAAGAACAGTGAAATAAAGAGATCAAGCTTTCAAAGCCTCCGAAAGCTTGCTATCCGAAGACCCTCATTACTACACGTTTAGAGGAAGTACAAAGAGGTAAGGAAATTTCCGAAGATCCTCCAAAACCCACAAAGCTTTATCCCCCTTCCCTTGAGCATCAAAATTCTAGACGGCACCGACGTGATAGGACTGTATATTTTACAAGGGGAGTCCCATGGCAGAGGACCACGTGCCTTTTTTGGGAGAGAAAGACATCGCCATTGATAAGCACAAAACGGAGAGGGGAAGATAAAGCTAAGGCATAAGGACGGCAGAGCCCTGGTGATGCTGTCCGGCATTGCCGGGCTGCCAACTACGTCTGCTCAGCGTCCAACGCCGCCGCCGCGCTCCGCGGAAGGAGTACTGTACGGACTCGCCTCCCGTCGAGATGGGCAGCCTCGGAAACCCTTTGCGCTCTGAAGTTGAGCGGGGCGCTGTGAGTGGAACCCACTCCGCGGGAGAGAGTATGTTGTTTTGATGTTGTTTAATGGTACCAACGGTGGTTCAGTGGTAGAGTCCCCACCTTGGATGCAAGAGATCTAGAGTCCTGCTGGCACCGTGGCCAGAGGTTCAAAACCACCAGTTTCTCCTCTGTAGGAAGACGAGGCTTTCTACTCCCTTAAAGAGCTGCAGTCCTGGAACCTCCCAAGGGCAGGGCCGCCTTTTCTGCGGGGTCACTGTGAGCCAGCCTGGAACTCAGCAGCAGGGAGTGAGAAGCGCAAGAAACCTGGAGTCACTCTCCAGCCCGGCCACCTGCAGCGCAGCCGCCACACAGCTGTGGGCAGGGCGGGTTGTCTGCTGCTGCACAGGTTTCAGCAGAGTTTCCAGACCAAGACAGAGTCGGAAGGAAGGTCTGACAATCGACTTGTGAAAATCGCCCGATGGACAATACTCTAGGCATCCCATGGTCTGATGGGATTGTGCATGGGGTCACCGTGTGCAGGGGACCAATTGGACAGCCACCCACAACGGTTACTTGAGTTACTGTAAGTCAAAGGGGTAACACTCTGAAGCAAAGAAATAGAATAACTTTCAAATCGCACATGAAACTTGTTGCTATTCATTGGGTGTTGTAGAAGAAGAAGAAAACAAGCTGAAGTAAATAGAAAACACACGTCAGATGACTACGGATTTTTGTATCTAAGTAGGACGGTGATTGAAAGGAATGTTAATGGTTTAAATCGACCAGTCAAAATATTCCTATGGGATAAAGTAAGTTATGTACTGAATTATGCTATAATTTTTTTCCTTTTCTTTTTTTTTATTCAGGGAAGAGCACGAATGCAGTCCCCACTATCATTTTAAGAATGGCCACAGAAAGATGGAAAACACAGACATGCAAAAGAAACAAGCCATGATATTAACCAAAATAAAGCCACTGTAGAAAATATCATGGCGAGAAAAAAGAAAAACATTGTAAAGGATCAAAGATAAGCATTACATCCTTGTAACAGAATAAAGGAGGTGTATACACATATGCCTACCAATATAGATTTGAAATATATGAATAACAAGGTGCAAAACATGGAGGAGGGGTGAATAAACACATCAATAATGAGAGAGCGTTTTAACAGACTCCTACCCAAACAGGTAGCTTAGGCAGACAAAAATTAAACAAAAACATAGAAAGTTTAAAAAGTATAATTAACAATACACAACCATGGAGCTCCAAAAAGCTGGTGGAAAATGGGATTAAAAGTTAATGAATTTTTCTACATACTCTTTGAAACTGCACTTGCATATTTAGCTTTATGAAAGTATTTAAAATAACAAATTATAGAATAACTTAATTGATGTATGACTTGTTTTAAGAGCTGTAAGAGCCCCCAATAAAATACCATATATACTCGAGGATAAGCTGACCTGAGTATCAGCCAAGGCACCTAATTTTACTCAAAAAACTGCATTAAAAATGTGCTGATGTGAGGGAGGGGAAAAAATGAGGAGCTGATACTAAGGGCTCAAGTAGAAAGAAAATGTTTTGAGAGTGATGATGGCAACAAATGTACAAATGTGCCTGACACAATAGATGGATATATGGATTGTGAGAAGAGTTGTATGAGCCCCCAAAAAATGATTTTTTAATGTGCAGAAAAACTTGGGTTATATATGAGTATATACAGTAATCTTAAAAAAAAAGAGGGGTGTGTGTAGAATAATTAATCCAGTGCCTGATTCTTTGACAAGATCTAGGAACCAGGGGAACCGAGATCTCGGGGATGTACATGTAACTTTCTCTCTGGGGGATGGGCAACAGGAGAGTGGGTGAGGAGAGATGCCGGGCAGTGTAAGATAAAATAATAATTTATAAATTATTAAGGGTTCATGAGGGAGGGGGGAGCGGGGAGGGAGGGGGAAGGCAAAAAGGAAAATGAGCTGATTCCAAGAACCCAAGTGGAAAGCGAATTTTGAGAATGATGAAGGCAACAAATGTATAAGGGTGCTTTACTCAATTGATGTATGTATGGATTGTGATGAGTTGTATGTGCCCCAATAAAATGATTTATTGTCAAAAATAAAAATTAAAAAAATTAATAAAAAAAGATCTAGGAACCTCTAAATTACTCTTTTAAGAAAAGAAAATATGCTACAGTTATAACAAAGATTCTACAAACAAAAGCAATCAATACAATATGGTATTAAATTAAGAACTCCAATGATTTAGTGGGGGGGGGGGGAAACAGACCCATAGATGGATATGCACTGTGCTACCCCGAAGGCCCTTGCTGCGGCCCGTGTCAGTGCGTCTCATTGGGGGGCTGCCCTTCTTGCTGGTGGCCCCACTTTACCAAGCATCACGGTCTTACTCAGACCCTTCCTTATTGGCCTCTCAGGGTCACACGTCTAAAGCACAGGAGATGAGGTCTCCCCATACTTGCTGCTCGGGAGCATGCTAGCTGGACTTCTTCCAGGACGGAAGTTGGCTCTTCTGACAGTCTGTGGTAGAGTCACCATTCCTCAATATCATCTTTCAAATGCATCTCCGTTTTTTCAGCCATCCTTATTGTTTCCTGTCTTATTCCTTCCAGCTGGTGCCTGCATCTGAGGTGACTTAAAAGATATGGCTTGGGTCACGCACATCTTAGTCTTCAGAGTGACCTCTTTGCTTTGTAACCCTTTAAAGAGGGATGTGCCCAGGGCGGTACATCCTTTGGTTTCTGGACTGCTGCTTCCTCCAATCGAATGCCATTGTCTTTGTCATGTAGTCCAGTTGCCTGGGTTATTTGCTCAATGTACACAATTGAATCAGTATGGGGAAAGGTTACAATTCTGATGCACACCTGTCCTGATTTTAGACTCTATGTTCTGTTCATGACTGCCGCTTGCTCTGTGTACAGGTTCTGCATGACCACAAATAAGTGTTCTGGATTTACCATTCTTTGCAGTGTGTTGTGGAGTTTGCTATGATCCACATAGTTAAGTGACTTGACAGTCAATGAAACACAGGTAAACACTTTTCGGGATTCTCAGATTTCAGACAAGATCCACCCATCTGATATCAGCAATAATATCGCTCAGTACACATCTTTTTCTTTTTTTTCCCTCTGAATCTGAAAGTTCCCCATTGATGTGCAGCTGTGACCATTTTTGAATTATATTGAGCAAACTTTGCTTGTGTGTGATATTAATGATATCTATTTGATCCTTTCTATACTCTTTTGTATCTTCATTCTTTAGAATGGGCACAAATATGAATCACTTCTAGTCAGTTGGACAGGAGGACTTCCTCCAGAACTCTTGGCAGAGGCAAATAAACACTTGCAGTGTTGCATCTGATTTCGAAACAGCTCAACTGCTATTCCCTCAATTCCTGGTTTTGGGGGTATTTTTGGTCAATGCCTTCAGTGTAGCTTGGACTTCTTCTTTCAAGGCCATTAGTTTTTAATCCTAGGCTTCCCCCTCAAATGATTAAATGCCAACTTTTGTTTTGTGTTGTTTTGGTACAATGACTCTATATTCCTATCTTCTTTTAAAAAATCATTTTATTGGGGGTTTGTACAGCTCTTATCACAATCCATCCATCCATCCATTGTGTCAAGCACATTTGTACATCTGTTGCAATCACCATTTTAAAAACATTTTGTTTCTACTTGAGCCTTTGGTATTAGCTCCTCATTTCCCCCCTCCTTCCCCTCCCCCTCATGATAGTTTATAAATTATTTTGTCATGTCTTACACTGTCCAATGTCTCCCTTCACCCACTTTTCTGTTGTCCATCGCCCAGGGAGGGGGTTATGTATAGGTCCTTGTGATCAGTTCCCTGTTTCTACCCCACCTTCCCTCTACCCTCCCGGTATCGCCACTCTCTCCACTAGTCCTGAGAGGTTCATCTGTCCTGGATTCCTGTGTTTCCAGTTTCTATCTATACCAGTGTACATCCTTTGGTCTAGCTGGATTTGTAAAGTAGAATTGGGATCATGATCATGGGGCGAGGAAGCATTAAGGAACTAGAGGAAAGTTGTATGTTTCATTGTTGCTACATTGCACCCTGACTGACTCATCTCCTCCCTGAGACCCTTCTGTAAGGGGAGGTACAGATGGGCTTTGGGTCCCCACTCCGCAATCCCCCTCATTCACAATATAATTTTTTGTTCTTTGATGCCTGATACCTGATCTATTGATACCTCATGATCACACAGGCTGGTGTGCTTCTTCCATGTGGGCTTTGTTGTTTCTCAGCTAGATGGCTGCTTATTTATCTTCAAGCCTTTAAGACCCCAGATGCTATATCTTTTGATAGTCAGGCACCATCAGCTTTCTTCACCACATTTGGTTATGCACCCGCTTTGTCTTCAACTATTGTATCGGGAAGGTGAGCATTATGGAATGCAAAGTATTCTTGTGTTGAAGGAGTAGTTGAGTAGAGGCCCAATGTTCATCTGCTACCTTAATACTAAACCTGTGTACATAGATCTATTTCCCCATCATCATATATTTACATATGTACGTGTCTGTATTTAGACCTCTATAAATGTCATTTGCCTCCTAATTCTTTCCTCTGTTTCCTTTTCCTCTTGTCCTGCTATCATGCTCAGCCTTCATTTGGGTTTCAGCGATTCCTCTCGGTTACATTGCCCTTGATCAAGCCCTACCAGGCCTCCTACACCCTCCTCGCCATTGATTTTGGATCACTTGTTGTTCCCTTGTCCGTGGGTTTGTTAACACCCACTTCCTTTCCCCCCACCTCTCCCTCTCCTGCTGAACTGTCAGTCCCATTGTTTTCTCCTCCAGATTGTTTATCCCGCCTCTCTTATCTAGATAGACATGAAGCTCCCATCCTCTTCTAATGCTTCCTGTATTAATATTTTGCTCATGGAATCATTCAGTATTGCAACTGGAAGCTTGACTTGTTAAACGCAGTTCCTTCCGCTGCTTGAGAAATGCCGGACACGTTCTTCCCTTTTGCTTTCTAACTCGGCCTCTGTGCATGCTTTGTTGTCGCCCTTTTCTTCGTCTTCTCAAGCTGCCTTTTGAAATTTCTGTTCAGCTTCTTCATCATTTCGTTCCTTGGCTTTAGGTAACCTATGTTCAAGCGCAAGTGTCGGGGTGTCTTCTGATGTTCATGTTGACCTTTTCTTCCTTTCCTGTATTTTTCATGACCTTTGGCTTTCTTCATGTGTGACCCCCGAGGTCACCGCATGGCTCATCTAATCTTCAGCCATTGGTGTTCAGTGCAATAAATCTATTCTGGAAATGGTCTCTAAACTCAGGAGGGATCGTTTTAAAGTCCTCAGTTGCTTCTCGTGGATGGGTTTCCATTTTCCATCTTTTCAACCTCCGTTTCCCCCGGCCTTATCCTGACGGAGGACCTTGAACTTTCCCACCTCGCCTTTCACAGACGGAGTTGATCTGATTCCTGTGAGATCATCTGATGAGGTTCGTGTGTATGGTTGCCATTCATGTGGCTGAGAAGAGGTATTTTCAATGAATAAGTAATTGGTCTTCCTAGAGTCTAGCATGCCTTGTTTCTGTCACCAAGGCCGTGTTTTTCGGCTAACTAGCCTTTGTTTTAAACATTTGCAATCCAATCACCAGTAATTATTAGTGCTTGATGGCATGTTTGATCACTTTCCGACTGTAAAAGTTACTTAACATCTTCATATTTTCATCTTTGTCATTAGAATGTGGTACATAAATTTGAATAGAAGAAATTGAATAATCATTGTAGTAACTGGGCCTCCTTACAGGATTATGGATGTTATTGACATATCACTGACAGCATTGTCTATTAGGATCGGTCTTGAAATGTTACTTTTGATGGTGAACCAAACACCATTTCTCTCCTACTCGTCATCCTTGGCCTCGTAGACCATATGATTATTCCATTCAAAATGGACAATGATGGTCCTTTCCTACGCCTTAATACTTAAGATATTGACCCCCAATCCACGCCATTTCATTCTTGAGAACTTCCCAATTTTTTTCCTTTCATACTTCATCCATTCCACATTCCTATTACTGAGGGAAGTTTGCAGAGGTTTCTTCTCACTGTGAGTCATGCCACATCAGGAAACGCTTTGCTCCGTCCATCTCATTAAGGTCTACTGTACTTTAAGGGGGTGCCTTTTCCCCATTATGCCCCCCCCCCTGAGGAACCACCCTCTGCACTGCATCAGACAATCTTGTGACTCGGTTGTTATTCACCAGGTTTCCCATGGCCAGTTTCCCCATCAGTTCCAGGTCCTCCTTCCTAGCCTGGGTTAGTCTGGAAGCTCCCCTGAAGCCTGTTGGTACTTGGCACCACGGGTGGCACCACTTCTACCGTTAACAGCAACGCCCAAGCCACCAGCGGACAACAAACCGACCAAGGACTGGTGGTTTAGGATTGGAGGAAGGCGCATTAACCACCTGTAATATGCAGATGACACAATCTGGCTGGCTGAATGCGGAGGACCTAAGCACTTACTGATGACAATCAGAGATGCCAGCCTGCAGTATGGATGATATCTCAACATAAAGAGCCGAAACCCTGACAGGTGGGCCCATCAGCCGCATCATGATAAACAGAGAAGAGACTGAAGTTGTAAAGGGTTTCGTTTCAGTTGGACACACAATCAACACCGATGGAAGCAGCGGTCGAGGAGCCAAATGTTGCATCGCACTGGGCACATCTGGGGCGCCAGACCTCTTTAAAGGGTTGCAGAGCCAAGAGGTCACTTTGAAGACTAAGGTGTGGCTGACCCAAGCCATGATGCTTTAAGTCACCGCCGATGCAAGCTCCAGCTGGCAAAGAGTAAGGAAGGAAACAATAAAGAAGGCGGAAGGAACCGAGATGCGTTTGAAGGATGATGTTAGTGGAGAATCGTGACGATCATGGACTGCCAGAAGAGCCAACAAATCGGTCCTGGAAGAAGTCCAGTCAGCATGCTCCTGAGCAGCACAGATGGGGAGACTGCATCTCCTGTGCTTTACACGTGTGACCATAAGAGGCCAATCAGGATGGATCCTGGATAAGAACATGATGCTTGGTAAAGTGGGGGGGTCACCAGAAAGAAAGGAAGACCCCCAATAAGATGAACTGACACACTGGCTCCCCAAAAGAACTCAAACATGTTTGTTGTTGTTGTTGTTAGGTGCTGTCATGTCGGTGCCTACTCTTGGCAACCCTGTGCACAAAAGAACCAAACACCGCCTGGTCCTGTGCGTCCTCGCACTTGTTCTTATGTCTGAGGCCCTGGTTGCAGCCACTGTCCATTTGTCTGATCTACTGAAGGTGTTCCTCTACTGCCCCTCTCCTGGGAACATTTCCAGAACAGGAGACCAAGTCCCGCCACCCTGACTTCTAAGTAGCGTTCTCGCTGTACCTCTTTCACTGTGAAGCAGAACTGAAGGTGCTTACCATTCCCATCCGGGGGCATCATCGCCCGATGCGACGCCACTTCTCACTCAGTCTAGTCTCCGGAATTACTCCACACCACATATGAAAGAAACTCAAGTGAGTTGAAAAGCACTGTGAAACCTTTTAGGAAAAGATATATTTTTAATATCTTGGGGGGCAGAGTAAAATTTATTAAACAATGTACAAAAACTCCTATCATTAATAGAAATAAAAGAAAAACTGTTCTCTGTATGATCAGAGTGGCTTTCTAGTAACGAGCTGTTGGAACGATCCCTGAAAATATCGTCTTATAATTTCTAATTGTACATAAAGCAGCATTAAAAGAGGACTCACAGAAATGATGTCATTGCGGTTGGAAAGAGTTTAACAGTTCCTCATAAAGTTAACTACGGAATTACCATGTAACTCAGGAATTCCATTTCTAGGCGTATATGTGTAAGATTGAAAGCAGGGAGTCGTGTATCGCAATATCCATCGCAATACTGCACAGAGAAGTCAAAAGGTGGAAACAACCTAAGTATCTATTAGTAGATGCATACTTTGGCTGTACAAAACATAGTACATATGTACAATGGAATATTATCCAACTATTAAAAGGAACAGAAGACTAATACATGCTACTGTGCGAATGCATCTTGAAAACATGACTTTAAATGAAACAAACTGGACACCAAAGGACAAATGTCGCATTACTCTACCTATATGACATATCAAGAAGACAAATTCATAGAGATCGAAAGCAGAGGAGAAGTTACCTGAGACTAGGTCCAACTCTTGCTTCCCGAGGAGCAAAGAATGGCTTGTTTCAGGTGTGTCCAGCCTCTGTCACCTTCCAAAGGTAGCTACACTATCAGTTGACTGTAATAGATCCTGATAGAACCAATACCAAAGGATGGTCCTTCTTGACCGCATCTGACCCCAGGAAGCTTTCCCTCTATGTACGAGGTACTGTACTAGACACAGAGAAGCAAGGTCTTAGAAAGCAGCAAGCCAGCAACCTAAGAACTGGCTCCTGAAGTCCGCCAGTGTCAGTGCTTGCTCCGCCAGGAAACCCTTCCCGTGTCCCTTGTCTGACCCAGTCAGATCCCGCAGTCTGGCACTTTTCTACTTCAGCTCGACACCTCTTGGGAAAGAGTTTTAAAGGTCTAATGACTTCACCTCAACATCCAAATTTATCTCTTTGGCCAGAAACCATGTGTTAGAAAATAGGCCCCTCTCCTTCTGGGGATCTACCTCTGTGCTGGTCTTGGTGGGTGTTTAAATATCTTCCTTGGGTGAAGGGAAAAAGGAATAAGGTGGTGTGTTAGTCTGGGTAGACTAGAGAAACAAATCCATAGAGATACTCATGTGTATAAGAAAAAGATTTACAGATGAGAACAGATGAATATTGAGAAACCAGCCCAGCCCAGATCAAGTCCATACATCCAATATTAGCCCATATGCCCAATACCAATCTATATAATCCTCTTCAGACTCACGAAACATATGCAATGATACCAAATGCAGGAAGATCACAGGCCAGTGGGTGAAAAGTCTTGTGGATCCAGTGGCGGTAGAAGCATCTCAGCACTGTCAGGGGTCTCCACATGGCTCCTCCAGTTCCCAGGGCACAGGTCTGTCAGTAGTGCCATGTGTCTTGTTAGCTGCTATGTCTCCCAGGGATTGAGCCGAGAGAGAGTCTCTCCCACCTGCCAAGAAGGAAATCCAGGAATTCCCAGAATCCTTAGGGGAAGGCCATCCCCACACAGAGGCTTCATTGGTTATATCCTGATTGACAGACTAGAGTCCACCCCTTCACTCAATCCTCTCAAGTGCCAAATTGACACCAGATTATGTAACTACCAGAGGTGGCTTGTATTGAATCTCCATCCCATCCCCCTCCGCTTCCCATGCACCTGGTCCTTTAGACCACCTTATAAAATAAGGAACATAAAGTTCTCTTTTCATCTTTAGCCCGTGGATGATGAACGACAGAGTGAGGACCAAGATACAGGTGTGTCTCACTCCAAAGCACGTCGCCATCAAAATCCTTTCCGGGAGCCACTGAGACAGAGACTGTGGGGTTCAAAGCCAAAGAGTGCATTCCTGACTCTGCAAACCAAACTCAGTGCCATCAAGTCGAGCCTGACTCGTAGGGCCCTCCAAGGACAGAGTAGAACTGCCCTGTGGGCTTCCAAGACTGGGACTCTTCCGGGACCAAAGTCTCGGCCTTCTCCTAAGGAAAGCCTGGTGGCTTCGAACTTCCCTCCTTGTGTTGACAGCCCAATGGGAACCCACCACGCCCCCAGGGAGCCTCATATTCCCAAGGAGGGAAGGATATTTGCGAGTTAAACCTCGTTCATTGCCTCTCAGGAGAGATGGCGGGAGGGAGGCCTGACTGGGGCGTGAGGGACACAGAGATTTGGCTGTCCAGCTCTAGGAGACCAGGGCCATGGCGGTTACCCAGTCAGCTGCTAGCTGCAAGGCCAGTGCTTTTTGATCCCCAGTTCTGCGGGAGAAAGCGGGGGCTGCCTGCTCCCGTGAAGACTTGAAAGCCCACAGGAGCCGTGCTATTGTGTTCTATAGTGTCGCTATGTCGGAACAGACGCATGGCAGTGGGGGCCCTAGCTGATCAAGGGGCCTCAGTGGTCAGCATCGCACCTCCCTCCTGAGTGGAATGGCCAGAATGTATGAAAAGAGTTTTGTGACTCCAACAACTCTTACCACAATCCATACATATACATACATCAATTGTACAAAGCACACCCATACACTCCCTGTCCCAATCACTCTCAAGGCATTTGCTCTTCACCTAAGCCCCTTGCATCAGGTCCCTAATAAAATGTTGGAGTCCCTAATAAAATGTAAAAGAAGAAAAAAAAAAAAAAGAAAATGATTAGGGCAAAATATGTACAGATGTGCTTTATACAATTGATGTATGTCTATGTATGGATTGCGATAAGTGTTGTATGAGCCCCTAATAAAATGTTTAAAAAAAAAAAAGAGTTTTGTGATGGCTATTTTGGGGAACGTTAGCTATTTTTGAGGTAGTGAGATTTCAGAGGAATAAATTTGGGGTTTTAAGAGGACGCTGGGTCAAAGCCGTCAGGATCCACTTCAGCTCTGGCATGCATGAGCCTTAGCAGGGCCTCCAGGTAGCTGGGGTTGCTGAGAAACAGCTTTGTAAGGTGTACTTGATCAGTGCCTGCAAGTAGCAAAGCCGGCGGAAAGGGAATCAACAATTACAAGGGGTGAGCTCCCCCGTGTGGTATCACAGGGCACCAGCAGCTCTGAACTCAAGACAGAGCATCTTGGGAAATTCTTTTCTGTATTTGGTCTAGAACCGATGAAGCAATTATAATGTATTCGGCCATGTACCAAGCCCTTTGCATTTCACCTTAACTGCTTCTATTCACCTCTGCTAGCTCTCCAGCCTACCCGCTGCAGGTGGTAGTTGAAGATTTACATGCTTCTGTCTACACACACACGCGCGCGTGCAATCTGTCTCCACACATACACACACACGCACACACATGCCTAGTACACCTTTTTAAGCACTTTGTCTCCCTTCCCGCACACACAACTAACAATACATCTTAGAGTTTGTTCCACATTTCGAACTACCCCACTCTTTCGATGGGTGCACACAATCACATTGGTTGCTGCATCATAATTCATTTTTGCCAGTCTTCTATTGGTGGGCATTGAAGTGGTTTGAAATCCTTTGAGATTACAAATAATGGCCCAGTGTACCTTACGAGGAGGTACCCCCCACTCAAACAACAGCAACAACCCGGATTTCCCCTCCAAAGCTATGTATTTACAAATTTTTTTTTTTTACAAAACAATCTTATCACCATCAAAGTACTCTCCTTACACTTAACACATTTGTCAAATCTGTGTTTCCATTTGTGGAAACATTTTTCAAACTCATCTTTTTGATGGCTGACAGCACCTCCCTTGTTTTTCTTCCTCTTTTATGCTGTCAAATCACTGTCCTTTTATGTCCCCCTTCATCCTCAGAAACAAAATGAAACCACAGAGCGAGGTCAGGTGAGTCAGGTGTGTGGGGCAAGAGAGGTATGCTGCTTTTTGCCCAAAACTGGCGCACTGAGATGGCTGCGTGAGCAGGTGCATTGTTGTGGCGGCAAAACCAGTCTCCCATCTGCCATAAATCAGGCCTTTTTTGTCACATGCTGTTATGCAATCTTTTCAGAACCTCTAAATAGAAGCTTGTTTAACAGTCTGACCTGGTGGAACAAATTCCACATGCACTACAAGTTGACATTTTCCATTTGGGAAATTACAGGAGTCTAGAATAAGGTTCGTCAACAACTGACATTTCGCCTTTTTTGAAAAGAGAAAAGCACTCACACACTTCAGCTTTCCCCATATTTTGTAAGTTGCGTTCAACATCACAACCGTTCCTGTGGCATTTTTTCTGAGCAAGAAGCCAAATTTCACAGACACACACTGTTCTCTGAAATTGGCCATCACAAAAAACAAGATTTAGAATTAAACTACCTTTACAAAAAAATTCACTGTGACCAGAGAACCTTCCCAGGTGATGCCACTGGGTGCACTAACTCTGAGTTGCTCAGTGCTCACCTAACCAGGAAAAATATGCACTACCAAAGCTCTGCTCCACCCAGCACAATTCCATTTGTTTGGGGTGGGGGCGGGTACCCTCTCATATATTTAAACTGGGAAAAATTTGCCAACTTTGTTATCAGGAAGTCCAGTGCCTAGAGAAGTAGAGGGGCTAGATATATGCGAGGCCTGCAGAGCGCCCTCTTGTGGACTTGTATGGACACTGTGTGGAAGGGGCTAGAATGATGTGGCTCTAGGGATTCTCCAGGGGAGTGAATAGGCGAAAGAGAAGGCTTTCTACTCCTATAAGAGTTATACTCTTGGAAACCCACAGGGGCAGTTCCACACTGTTCTAGAAGGTCTCTGAGTCAGATCAACTCAATGGCAATGAGTGAGAGGGGGTCTTCAGGAGCCCTGATCGGTTACACATTAGACTGCTGCCCCCGGGTCAGTAGTTCAGCTCCACCAGGCGCTCCATGAGAGGTTTTCTATTCCTGTAAAACATTACAATCTCAAAAACCCACAGAGTTAGTTCTGCTCTGTTCTATAAGGTCACTGTGAGTTTGAATCAACTGGTTGGCAGCAAATTTGGAGGGCTTTGTTTCTTGGTTGGTTGGTTGGTGGTTTTGGAGCGGGGACTTCTGGGGCTGAGGAGGGTTGGCTCCGGATCTCTCCTTTGCCAGATTAATGAAATCAACAAACCACTGGCAAATGTAACAAAGGGGAAAAAAGAGAAGCTATGGATGCAGAATTAATGTGTGGCATCACCACAAAAGCAACTAACTACCAGGGACAGCAGGGTGCCGAGACCAGTACGCCAACCAGTGTGAAAACATAAAACCTTTGCTAGGGTTTCTCGGGTAAGAAATGCCTCTGTCCTTGGCTTTGCACTGGAAAATTCACGATGAAACCCGAAACCCGGTTTGTGATCCAAGTGGTTTTTTTTTTTTTTTATAAAGGATAGAAGAAGTTTCAGGAGTTACAATAAACTGAATACAAGCCAGAGAGAGAGAGAGAGAGAGAGAGAGAGAGAGAGAGAGAGAGAGAGAGAGAGAGAGAGAGAGAGAGAAACTGCCGCTGGCAAGCAGCAGGGGAAGAGCTGGAAGGTGTGGTTGAGGGTGCTTGTTGACTCCATTGGCTGAATTAAGCCCACCTGGCCTAGATTGGGGCCCACCCAGGTGTACTGGCTTCCTGGCTCAAGGGCCTGGATTTTCACTTACCTCTGGCCTTTATCGGCTTCCAACTTCCTGTAAGGGGGGAGGGAGGCCTTGGCAGGTAGAGGGAAACCCCTGCTTTCTGCCTCGAGCTCCCTAATAGCTTCTAGGTTTTCTAGAAATACATTACCTCCTTAAATGAACACAGACTGAAGCAGAAAATTTGAACAGATCCAGAACAAAAGAATAAATCAATCAGGTCATCAAAAAATCCCCAGCCCTTTACCACCATTGAGTTCACAATAAAATTTTTATTTTAAAATAAACTCCCCCACACACCAAAAAAAAAAAAAGGAGGGAGGTTTGCAAGAGTTAAAAGCAATAGAGGCAAATATTGTTATATACGAAATCTTGCAATATGTAAGTTTTCTGCAATGTATCCATGAACATGAACAGTATGCAAAGTGAAGAACATTTCTTAGATTTAAGCAAACACCTTGAGGACATGAGTCACCGAGCCCGGGGGCTCAGGACCATCGTCTCCAGGGAAACCAAGGTCAATTGGCATCACAGTTCTAAAGACAATAGTTTCTACTACTTTGGTGACTAGTGGCTGAGATCCATCTTATGAGCATCCACCTAAGGTGCAACTTTTAGTCTCTTCCTATCCAGAGGAAAGATAAAGAATGAAGCCAAATAGAAACAATTAGTCTAATGGAATAATGGACCATGCAAATGTGTCTCCACAACCCTGAGATCAGAAGAACTAGACGGTGCCCAGTGACCACTGCTCTGAAGAGAAACTGCTCTAAAAAGGAACATATGAGAAGGTCCTGGGTAAAGTGGGGGAAACATGTGGGCTAAACCCCCACATTATCACAAGAGACCAGGCGTCCTGATAGAGAGTGATGAGTGGAACCCCCATGCTATGGTCCTTCATCCTCCTTCAGGTCTGGAACTGGACTCTCCCTGTTAGAAGTCATCCTAACTGTGGTAACCTGTTAACTTCCCTAAACCACCTCCATCATTGTGAGTTTGTCTAGAGCAGTGCTGCTCCACCTTCCTCAGGCCGAGACGCTTTCAGACAGTTCCTCATGTAGTGGTGACCTCCCACCCCCAACCATAACATTATTTTCGTTGCTACTTCATCACTGTCATTTTGCGACTGTTATGAGTCGGGCGACCTCTGTGAAAGGATTGTTTGACCCCCCCCTCCCCCGCTTGATCCCCCCTCCTCCAAAGGGGTCTCGACCACAGTTGAGAACCCCTGGTCTAGAGTGTCATAGGAGAAATGATTGGTGTCAGAAGAGGGTCAGAGAAGGAAGGAGGGTGGAGGCATGCCGGACCTTTGCTTTGTGGCTACTGGCCTTGGGCTGGTGTAGAGATGAGTTCTCCTCCCAGCTGAGACTGGAGGAGGTCCGCTACATCCCCCGATCCCGCCCCCCCCGCCCCCGCCGTGCCCTTTCCCCACACCATATACAAAGCAAGCTAGACCAAAGACCAAACTGTAAAACCTAGAACTATAATCCATGAAAAAACAGGGTCGAACTTAGAAAATATGGCATACATATACTCCCCAACATAAGTAAAATTACACAAACAGTAGGAGACAAAATAGATGACTAGGCCCTCCTAAAATGATATCAACAAAAGAGTCACAAAATTAAAAAACAAAAAGACTGGGAAGAATTTTTGGCAATGGCAGGCCGGACAAGAAACTAATCTCTACATTTTATATAAAAAAAAAAAAAAAATCTTTTGGCCCTGAATCAAGGCTGACAGTTTGATGGAGCTGTTGGCTTCAAGCAGGCGCCTAAAGAAATGTCTTCCTATGGTCTGTTGGCCATTTCAGAACTTGGAAATGTAATGGTCAATTCATTAGAAAGAAACATCTGAAAAAAAAAAAAATCTTAAAACACTTTCACAAGCAAAAGACAAATAATTCCATTTAAAAACGAGCAGACACTTCACTAAAGGACGGACAGTGTAAGACGTGAAGTAATAATAACAATATATAATTGATCAAGGATTCACGAGGGTGGGAAGGTGGGGGAGGGAGGGGAAAAAAGAGGAGCTGATACCAAGGGCTCAAGTAGAAAATGTTTTAGAAATGAGATTGACAACATATATACAAATATGCTTGATACAATTGATACATAGAGTGTTCTAAAAACTGTAAGAGCCCCCAATAAAATGACATTAAAATATGGATCATTTCTTCAAATGTGCTAAAGGCAGAGATTAGGAAGTCTTTTGAAATCTTGCTCCAGATCCTAGGGAGTAGAGGCTCAGTTATGGGGGTGTCTGATGGTTGGTACCCAGGCCCTTGTATAAAACCTTCCCCTTGAGCGTGGGCAATACTTACAGAATGGCTTCGAATGACTAGATTATGACAAAATTGATGCAAGGAAACTTCCAAGATTAGATGACAAGAAGACTGTTGTGTTTTGAGTTCCCCACGGAGAGCCCCCTGCAGCAAGAAATCCAGGGAGGCTACCAATCGGCTGCCAATGAGGGAAACCAGTCCTCAGTTCAATAGCCCTTAAGAGATCTAATCCTGCCAGCAACTATGAGAATCAGCTGGGAAGTAGAGACCGAAGACCCAACTGACACTTTGGTTGCCTCCGTTGGCACCTAGGTAAACCACCCCCTGATTCCTGATGCACAGAAATTATAAAAGAATATTTATTTTTGCAAGATGCTAAATTTGGGAGCAATTGGTTACAAGACAGCAGATAAGTAATACAAAAGGTCTCCTTACCAAAATTCTTGGAAGGCTGAAGCCAATTCTTATTCGCCACCAAGTGGCTTTCCCAAGTTGCTTAGGAGAATCTCAGTCCTGGCTTCTCTCACGTTGGATCTGGACACACAGAACTGACGATGAAAAACTGTTCGATAGCAACTCAACACCTGTCAAACAGAATATCTTCACTCACACTATTGACTTGAACTCTACTATTAAGCTGCTGTTGTTTTCTCTGCCCACTGCCCCTCCGCAGGAGGTATGATATGTCCCATCACTGGTCATGCAAACCAATGGGTCGCTCTGGAGAATAAATACCCATCTATTTAAAAGACCTTCCAAGAGCCTTACCCTTACCCAGAACCTGTGGTTTCGATCATACCATCGCCATAGACTCTTCCATCTATAAAAACCTCCAGGAATCTCCGGTGTCATGCAGTTGCTAAGAGCGGGTCATAAGTTTAATTGTACTAATTTAGATTGTATTCTTGGTACTCAGCCCAACGCCGGGCACATAGAAAGTCTTCGTGAATTTGTGACATGGTGGGTTGACTGAAATGCGGACCAGGAAAATCCAAGTGTGTGTGAAAGAGGGTGAAAGAGCTCATGTGCAATATGAGCGACTTGAAACTCCTCTGGCTCTGCCCTGGGAGTGGAAATAAGAGGAAATCTTGAGAAACTCAGTCACCAGACTCCGCTGCATCTGTGGCTACTGAGTCGTGGAACATGAGTCACCAACAGCTTTGCACTATTGATTATTCTCATCATTACATATTTGGTATTATGCTCTTAACCGTATGCACTGATGAGAAAACGGAGGCACGGAAAGGCAAGTAACTAGCCCATGGTCAGAAAATGGGTCTGCTGATGGAAGTCCGCACAATTTCTATACATGAAATTGATGCTCAGAATTTGGCAGAAATGTTGCATTCGCAACTGCTCCAGATGGGCCTGTGCCCCCCAGGCCTGGGCATCCCTCCGTTGAGGAAGTCCCAATGACCAGCTCAGAACTTGGAAACAGTGAAGATGAAACACAGGACACGGGAGCCATGAGGGTGGTTGAATCAGATGAAGCCCAAACTGAGGTTGTCGGGAGCTTGCCCCACTCTGAGAGAGGAGGGCTCCCCCAGCGATCCGACCCTTCCTATCCTGCCCACGCTAGAGGCGCCTTCTTGGTTTTGACCAAACATGGCCTTGTTCTCCATGTGGAGAAATCATTCAGTAATTCCTACGCTTCTTATTCCTGAAATGACAAGGTCAGCTGTGAGTTCATTTTCATGATGTCATAGCCAGTCTCGTGAAAACGCTCACCTTTTGAGGACTCTTTGGCTTTAACCAGTGTGTTAGACAGGGTTCCCTGGAATGCTAATAATTTTATATGTGCTTATACCAGAATGCTAATAATTTTATTTGTGCTTATACGGATAGATAGATAACATAAGAAATAAACAGTTAATTAAATTATGAAGCAGTACAAATGGCTCAGTGCAACTCACTCCCATGAGACAGCTGTAAGACACTGGCAGTCCGTCAAGTCGTGAGGGCCACCGGGTAGTCCTCTGTAGAGCAATTCAGGCTATCCGGGCACAGGCAGCAAACAACAAAGCAGGTCACCAACAGTCAGCCAGAGGACAGGGCCTGACAGTCCCCAGCTCAAGAGATGTAAATTCCAATGGTGTGGTGAAGCAGGTCTTGAAGGAACCTCAAATTACAGCGACACAGTCCATGGGATAGGTGTTCCACAGGTAGTGTTGCTTGCAAGTTGAGGCACAGAACAAGCAAGGCGGCCTCACACTGATCCAATAATCAAAGAGCGAGAGACAAGAAAGGCGCAGTTCTCTGAGTCATTTATCTCTCAGCCCTTCAATTAACCCCACATGTGTTTATCGGCCAGGTTGGCACAATAAACTAACTACCTCAACCAGATACCTTGATGAAATGAGTCGTTGGGCCTAGAGGTTCAGGACTATAGTCTCAAAGAACACCAAGGTCAATCGGCATAAGACAGTCCACAAAGACAAGGTAGCCTAGTGGCTAGGGTCTTCAAAGCTCATACGTGGCCATCTAAGTCTCTCTCTATTTGAAGGCAAGGTGAATGATGGAAATCAAAAGACATATGGCAGAGGTTCTCAAACTTTCTCCTGCCGGGATCCTTTCATACAGTTCCTCATGTGGCGGTGACCCCAACCATAAAATTATTTTAGCTGCTACTTCATCGCTGACATTTTGCTACCATTATGAACCAGGTGATCCCTGTGAAAGGGTCCTTTGACACCCCCCCCCTCAAAGAGGTTGCGACCCACAGGTTGAGAACCGCTGGCTTAGAACTTCCCGTTCAACTCCCGATTGCCTTGGAGAATCACAGCCTGGATCTCCAAGACTTGCTTCCCAGGATCCTGCTAGCTGTGTGATACGGGTAGGAAAGTGCTCCTAGATCTCTGGTCCCAAGAAGTCCTTGATGTCTGTGGGGAGTAGAAGCAGCCCAGTAGTTCAATTCCGTTAGCACCCCCTGACGATGTACAGCTGCTGGCTCAGGTCTGCGATAGGGACCGGGACATTGAGGAGGACTTGGAGGGTGGCCTCCAGGAGCTCGTAGCCTAGTGAGAGAGAGAAGCGAGTGAATCAGTACTCTGATGAGAGTGATGAGGGAACGCTGCATCGGCATGCTGAGCACGGAGAAGAGAGTCCAGAAGCCCGGCATAGAGGGTGAGGTTAGGGCCCCCTAAAAGAGAAGGCGTTCTCGTAGACGGAATGGTGAGTGCGGGCCACAGAGGGAAGTGAAAGTGCTGTGCACTTGGGGAAATGCACGTTCTTTGGTAGAGATGGGCTTTCTGGGTGTGAAAGAGAGACAGGGGTCACAAAGGATGTTCTCTCTTACTGAGGCTGTCCAAGACCATCACTCACTCCTTACGCACAAATGGCCTCAAGGGTTCACGTGAAATGTGACTCTGGGGACTCGGATAAATGGCAGTTATCTCAGTCATTGTTAGACTCAGCACAATGACCTGCGACATCAAATAAGTCTGAAATCAACAGAAAGAAAAACTAAATCAAAATAAACTTCCAGGACCTTCTTGATTAAAAAGATAATGATGATGAATGCAAGATGGATTAAAGACCCGAATGCCAACCCTAGCATCATAAAGATGATCAGTGAAAACTAAGAGGCAAGCCGACTCACTCTCATGCATGGCATCGACACACTATCAAATATGATGAGAAACATGCACACAGCAGAAGGCAGGATGGGTGACTGGGACCTCCCAGAATAAGGAGCTCACATGCATCAAAAGATTTCACCAAAAGAATGAAAAGATAAAACAGACTGCGGGTTGGGGAGGGGGGTGTTGCTATTTTAGCAATGACATATCAGACAAGAGACTATCTTAAAAATCTATTGAAAACTTCAACACTTCAACAAGAAAAAGATGAATGAATCCATTAAAAATAGGCAAAGGTCCTTGGGCTGATATCTAATGTTCTTTCTCAAAAAAAAAAATGATAGTGATGTCTTTGAAGTGAACCAGAGATGTCTATAAACCACAGAAATGTGGATGGATTCATTCATACACTTACTTGTACCCCTAATCTAAGAAAACTCGTTCTTGTGACATGGTCCTCCACAATACTAACCCTCCGAGAGCGACCACGGAAGATATGGGTGCTGTAGCAAAGCGTGGTGAAGAAACCAAAGGATGCCTGACTATCCGAAAGCACCATGTCTGAAAGACTGGTCCTCAACCAGCAGCCATCTGAGGTGCCAACTAAGTCCACATGGAAGAAGCACACCAGCCTGTGCGATGCCAAGATTGTAGACAATGAAATCCAAATCCGAAGTAGGGAATGGTAGCAGAGCTCCAAGTGTGACCACCTAGTTTACAGAAGGCTCTAGGTGACAGTGAGAGGCCTAGATCCCCTTGCAGGGCCCCACATGGATTAAGGCTCCAGTGAATTCCCTCTGTCCACAGTCCAGGGATGTGAGCAGCCTGGCTATCGGACAGAGAGCACCACAAGGTGGATGACGGCAGAGGAGTTAGGCTAATATGCAGCTCCTCGGGTCTTTTTTGACCCATTTTAATGTTTGGAGTTTTTTTTCTCCCGTTTTTAAATATGTTCTGCTTTCTTTTCAATTGAAGTTTTTCCCTGTGTTGTTTTGTCATCATTGTTGTTTTTGCTTGTTTCTGGTTTGCGTTTTGTATGATTTTATGTAAAGGAAATCCAGGATAGGTAAATCTATAGAGACTATAACTGGATTGATAATTATTAGGGTTGGAGAAAATGGAGAGTTAATAACGATGAATACAAGAAAGAAGAAAATATCCTGAAATTGATGGTGATGATGATTGTGCAACTCTTCTTAATGTGATTGAACGCTTAACCTGCATGATATTTGAATTATATGCCAATAAAACTCGTTTAAAATGGGCAAAGAACATGAACATCTTACTAGAGAAGACACCAGGTGACCAGTGGACAGACGAAGAAATGCTTGAGCTCACTAGGCATCTGTGCCACCAAATCAAACCGCCTCATCCCAGATTGGGAGCAAATTTCAGAAAAGTAGGAAATAGGAAATGTGGGAAAGGGTGAAGGGAAATGTTGGACCCTCGTAATTTGGGGTGGGACTGTAAAACAGTCCAGGCACTGTGGAAAGCGGTTTGCTCTCGCTTTCCCAAACAATTGGGAATGGAAATACCATAGAACCCCAAAATAACACTACTTGGTATCTATCCCCCTGGAACTAAAGAGCATAACATGAACGAATGTATTTGCTCATCAACCTCAATGTTGCTCACAGCGCTATTCACAGGAGCAAGCTCATGGAGACAACCTCAATGGCCATCGGTGAAAGAATACGTAAGTAGATGTTGGTACATACACACAACGAAATACTACACATTACTGAAGACTCATGATAATCCAAAACACCTCATGACCTAGGACAGTATGCTGAAATTAGTCAGACACAAAAGGACAAATAGTGTATGAAGCCACTGTTAGAAAAAAGATTAAGTACAGTTTCTCTACCCAAAGAAACCAATTTTAATGCTTACCAGGTCTGCAGAGGCGAAGGAGGGAAGAGGAAGCAGTAGGTAGAGCAGGGGTCCTCAAACTACACCCCAAGGGCCACATGCGGCCCACCGAGGACATTTATCTGGCCCACTGGCTGTTTTTGCCCCATTTTGTTTTTTTATTTCAAAATAAGATATGTGCAGTGTGTATAGGAATTTGTTCATAGTTTTTTTTTTTTAAACTATAGTCCTGCCCTCCAACGGGTGTGAGGGACAGTGAACTGGCCCCATGTTTAAAAAGTTTGAGGACCCCTGAGGCAGAGGTAGACAGGGGTTAAGTTGAATGAAGGGGAGATGGGGGGGGGAAGAGGCAGAAACAGGGCAAGCCATTGGGAGGTTTACCAAGTTGTTGAATGCAAAAATGATTATGTGATATTTAAACCCCCACTTAATTCACAATATAATGTTTGGAAAATAAATAAAAGTTAAGAAGATACTTGTACATATCATTCCACTACTACGTATTTACCCAAGAACGATTAGATCCTACGTTTATTTAAAGACTTGGGCGTGAACTTTTATAGCAGTTTTATTTGTAACCATCAAAAATTGGCAGCAAGTCAGATGCCCACCAAGAGGTGACTGGATTAAGCAAATGGTGGTATTTTCACGCAGTGGGATCCACTAGAAATAACAGAAAAAATGAAGTACTGACACACCAATGACATAACTAAATCTTAAAATATACACGCTAAATAAAAGAAGCCAGACAAAAAAGAGAATGCATGTTGTATGTTTCCATTGAATTGTGTTCCCCAAAATGTGCAGTGTAAATCCTGACCCAATTTGGGAATGCATTCTCTTTGTTATGTTAGTGAGTCAGTATTAGTACAAGGTGTGTCTTAAATCAATCTCTTTCAAGATATAAAAAGAGCAATATAAAGAAATAAGCAAGAAAATGCAGTTGGGAGACAGTAGATGTTATGTCACACAAGGATCACAGGACCCAAGGACCTTCCCCAGAGCCAACAGAGAGAGAAGCCTTCTCCCGGAACTGGCAGTCAGAATTCAGACTTCTGGTCTCCTAAATGGTGGGAAAAGAAATGTCTGTCTGTTAGAGAGACAGAGAAAGACAGAGACAGAGAGATGCCCAAGAGAGGTCATGAGATGAACCATGCAAGTCACATGTCACACGACTGTGTGGTGTGTTATCTCTTGGTATTCTGTGTCAAGGATATACCTGTAGATGCACATGTCTGTGTGTGAATGGCTAGAAAGTGACAAGAGGCAAATGTATGGATAACAATTGATTCATAAAGATGGAACAGGTTCCATGTCACTTTTAGAAGATCCTCAGTGGAGGGACAGCAACAAACCAAGAGTTTTGCGGTTTGTTTGTTTGTTTTTGGGAAAATAGTTACCTAAAGAAGGGGTGGTGGTAGTCTGAGTTTTCTGTAAATCACTAGTTGTCCATAAGAAATCACTAGGTGGAGGAGCTGAGAGCAAGGGCTCAGGTAGAAAGCAAATGTGTTGAGAATGATGATGGCAACAAATGTACAAATGGGCTTGACACAATGGATGGATGGATGGATTGTGACAAGAATTGTACAAGCCCCCAATAAAATGATATTTAAAATAAAGAAAAAGAAATCACTAGGTGAATGGAGGTGGCTGTTATTTGATCCACCGAATCATAGCTGGACCTGACAGGTGCTATGAAATGGAAGTAGAATCAGGTAGGCCATAAGGCATCAGTAAATGTCCTGCATAGGCTACTTACCAGGGCTGAGATGAGAGTGAGGTAGGTGTACCCTGTTAGACCCACAATTTAAGGAAGCACCCACTCTCCAGTAGTGACCTTGCATTTGGATGGCCCTGAGAGTGATGCCTCCTTAAATTTCACATTCTAGGAGCCTCTCTCCTAAGGAGACACCCACTCTTAAGACAGTGGGAGTGCAAGATCAGCTGCTGAGAGTGAGCGCTTCCTTCTATTAGGTACACTACTGACCTCATCCTAGTCCCAGCCCTACAACTCATACCACGATCTCACCATCCCTCCAACCACACGTACGGCCTCATGGTGGAATACCCAACACCAGATGCCCGGAGAAGAAACCGTTCACGTCTTGTTTGCAGCATAACATGACACGACCGGCCAGCAATGGGCCATAGTTGTGTTGTAGGTTTGTCTTTGAAGAGCAGCAGAGAGGAGAAGTCTTCCCAGTGGGAGGGCAGTGAGCAGTGTAAATTATAGTTTCTTTAGCCCAAAGGCAGAGGCAGCAAATGGTTTAGCCCAATGGTCATGAACTTGAAGGGGTCAGATGAAAGACTGGGGGCGAGCTTGGATTCAACTCGCCCAGAGCAAAAGAGAAAGAAAGAAACCAAATACTCAAAGCAGGAACTGGTGCGCAGGACAGATCGCAAGGTCCATGGACCGTGGGCTCACCTACCGTGAGATGAAAGGATCCAGAAGGGTCCCAGCTGCCTCTATCACCCATTCAAATCTGAGCCATAAGAAATGGACCCTGGCGAAATGGGAGAAACAAGTGTGTGTGTGGGGGGGGGGGAGGCAGAACCTCAAATTCCATAAATACATAAAAAGACCATGCTCTCTGGACCAGTTAAGATGACAGAACTCCCCAAGGCTATTGCCTTGGAATGCTCTTCATACCATGAACCAAAACTAACCCCCAAGATCACCTTATAGTTCAGTAACAAAACAATGAATGGCACTGTGCTCTTTTTTAAAATGTTGTGCTCTTTAAAATGTAAAAAAAAAAAAAAAAAAGGTCAAGAATTACTTTAAAACCAAGATGAGACTGACCACAAGGGAGCAGGGGAACTAATTGGGCAAGCAGTGAGTTCTCCCATAGTAGATGTGGATGTGCTCTCTCTGAGTGCCAGGCATCTGCTAAACCCACGGACTTGGTCCGTGCATTATAATTCGTTTCCCACACAACATCGCCGCCAAGCAAGAACTCAGTCTGCCGTTTAAGTAAAGCAATGGGCTAACAGCCACAAGACTCGCTGATCACCCCGAAGTAGCTAACTTTGAAAGTCCCTTCACACCCATTCTTTCTCCTGAGCATCTGGTTGTCCAACCAAGTGGTGCATTTCCTCAGCTTTCTTTGTATTACTTCTCCCCAGAGGGGTCTGAGTGAAATGGATGTGGCTTCTTCTTACAGCGCTTACCTTGTTACTGTATCATTATTGAAATCTCTTGTTCCTGCTGGCAAGGATGGAGACAACTTTGGGAGGCATCTCTAGCTCCAGTTTCTAAATGTCTTCATAGATGTCTCTGCCCTGGATGCAAGGAAAGAATAAACTTCTATCCTATTTGAGTGATTGACTTCAGGGTCTTTTTGTTAGAGTGACTTGTGATCCAACAATTAATATGGGAGCATCTGAGTCTCAAAGTGACATCTTTGTCCTTTAACCCTTGAAAGAGGTCTTGTGCGGCGGATTTGCTCAACTGAAATGAAATCAGCATTTGATTTCTTGGTTGCTGCTCCCATGGGCATTGATTATGGGCTCAAGTAAAATGAAATCCTTGACACTTTCAATCATCTTTTCTCCATTTATCTACTTACCTATTGGTCCTGTATGAGGATTTTGGTTTTCTTGACATTGAATTGCAATTCATACTGAAGGCGGTATTCTTTGATCTTCTTCTTTCAAGATTTTTTACCTGGGTATCAAAATGAAAGAGCCTTCCTCTAATCCTAAAGCTGTTTTTCTAGCTAGCTTCTTAGATGATTTGTTCAGCATACAGTTAAGTAGGTGTCGTGAAGGATACACCCTGACAACATTGTCTTCCCTTGTTCTAACAAACAACTATGTACAGGTTCCACATGAACACAAAGAAGTGTTCTGGAATTCCCATTCTTGGTGCTGCCCATAGTTTGTTTAGAGCCACGCGGTCACATGCCTTTTTGCAGCCAATGAAACACATTTTTAAATGTATTTCTGGTTTTCCGTCAAGATCCATCTGATGGTGTCGATAGGATCAGGTATCAGAGAACAAAAAATCATATCATTGTGAATGGGGGCGGGGGGGTGGAGTGGAGCACCAAAGCCCATCTGTAGGCAACTGGACATCCCCTTACAGAAGGGTCACGGGGAGATGATGAACCAGTTAGGGTGCAGTGTATAGCAACAGGAAACATACAACTTTCCTCTAGTTCTTTAATGCTTCCTCACCCCCACTATCATGATCCCAATTCTACCTTACAAATCCGGCTAGACCAGAGGATGCACACAGGTCCAGATCAAAGCTGGAAACACAGAGAATCCAGGACACATAAACCCCTCAGGACCAATAATGAGAGTAGAGATACCAGGAGGGGAAGGTGAAGATGGGGGAGAAAGGGGCAAACAATTACAAGGATCTACATATAAAACCCCCCCTTGCACTGGGGGACAGACAACAGAAACATGGGTGAAGGGAGACATTGAGCAGTGTAACACATAAAAATGTCATAACTTATAAATGATCAAGGGTTCATGAGGGAGAGGGGAAAATAAGAAGCTGATACCAAAGGCTCAAGTAGAAAGAAAATGTTTTGAGAATGATGATAGCAACAAATGTACAAATAAATGGATGGATGTATGGATGGTGATAAGAGTTGTAGGAGGCCCCAATAAAATGATTTTAAAAAGAAAATAAAAGAGTTGTACGAGTCCCCAATTAAAAAACAAACAAATAAATAAAAGCTCCATCTGATGTCAGCAATGATATCCCTTGTTCCACATCCCTTTCTGAAACTGGCTTGCGTATCGGGTGGCTCCCTCTCCATATTCTGCGGTGACTTTTTAATTGTCTTCAGCCAAATGGCCCATGCATGTGATCGTAATGACCCTGTTCATAGTGCCCACGTTCAGAGGGTTGTCTTTCTCTGAAATGGGGACAAACATGAATCTTTCCCCATCTGGGGTTGCCCAAGGTGACTGCTTCCCAAAGTCCTTGGCATCGGTTTGTTGAAACTTTTCCATTGGTAATCCACTCCTCAGTTCCCCAAGTTAGTGTCGCTCATCTTTTCCCCAGGTTCCTGCCAGAGAGGGCAGAGAACTCACTGGAGCTGCTTACAGGGACTCTGGAGTCAAGATGGAGCCAACAGGACTTTCTCCTCAACACAAAGCAGCACGTGGGTACCTCTCTCTAGCCTAGCGTGGGCGACTGCTCTTCAGGATGCTGTGGGCTGGGCCAAGTGAGGGAGAGCAGAAAGGGTTCAGGTTGGGTCCCTTCCAGTCCCCTGACTCCTGGGCCAGTCATCTTTCTGAGCTGGACTCATCACCTCGTGCAGGGTCCAGAATGTGGCAGGACTCCAGAGTCCAGAGAAGGAGATTCTTCTTTGCATCCAAGAGCCAGGAAGCGTGTGTTTCTACGTCCAAGTTCTCATGCTTTGGATCCCTGTGTGTATCCAGACCCAGGGGAAGTGCTCCGCCCACAGGTTAGCCCAGCGCTTACCCTTCCCTTGCAGGACTCAACTCGATCCGGTCGCCACTGCACTGCGCAGAGTTCGCAGGGTTAGACCCGACCCACCTGGGGCTGCCTCAAGGAGCCAACTTGCATTGTGTCCCCTGCTCCCAGGACCTGGGTTGCAGGTCGCCTTTCAGCCTCTGGTTGCGCGGAAGCCCGAACGCGGGCAGAAAAGCTAGGGCGCCACGCCTCTCCCCTTCTCAGGAAGGGCTAAGTCGCCAGGCAAGCCTGGAGCCGGGAGCAGAACAGAGCAGAGAAAGGGTCAGGGCGGCCAATCCTCCTGCTGCAAAGGCACCTTCAGAACCCATCCCCCAGGACAGACCAGGGTTCCAACTTCGCCTTCAAGAGTCCAGGCCTCTAGTTTGGGGAGACCCCAGTCTGGGGGCCGGCGGTGCAGGTGTCCTTGTCCCCTGGGGCCTGTTATGTTGCTCACTGGATCCCATGGGGCCAGACTGCCGGAGAAGAGCCATTTCTCACCCTTGTATACTTTCTCCAGATTTCCAATCTGGCAACCTCTGTATGTCCCCTGCCATCCGGCGCCGAAACTCTTTAGGGATTCCGTGGGGCACTTCTGGGTGACCCAAGAATCGACTTGTCCAGTTCTCTGCAGAGCTCACAGGAGGCCAGGAGGGGGGGGACATGGCGACCTGCCTGTCACCAGCCCCCCAGGGGCACCTCTAAGTAAGCAGGCGCCCTCACTGGCGTCTGGGTGGAGACGAAGGTGAGCTGGCTCTGGGAAGGGACAGTGGAGCCCATGCCCTTCACCCCTAGCTGGCTATAGTAGGAGTTCTGCTCCATTTGTGTAACCAAAGCCCCAGCCCCTTTGAAGGTCTGGTCTCCAGAGACCCGCCCCTCCCCCCCCTCCAGTGGGCTGACTGACAGAGGCCACCTGGCAGCCAGTCCCCACTCCCCTAGGACCTCAAAGCCACCATGTTGCCCAGGAAGCGCCCAGGATGTCCCACCTGAGACACAGAGGGGGAGAAGCGGCAGTCTGTGGGTGCAATCTCCCCAATCAGGGCCTTGTAAGGGTAGGACTGTGAGTCTGGGGGGCGCACGTGAGGGCAGTGCGCTTGCAACTGAGACCGTGACCGTGTGAGAGGAGCCTGCGATGGTCCGGAGTTCTTCTGTGCGGCTGCAGGCAGGCGTGGCCATCTGGGGACGTGCTGGAGACAGACGAACGGTGTGTGACCAAGGGTTCTCGCAGGAAAGAGGGGGTCAGTGTGTAGGTTTGCTGGTTGCCTGTGCACAAGCGCGGAGGTGTGTGTGTGTGTGTGTGTGTGTGTGTGTGTGTGTGTGTGTGTGTGTGTGTCCCGGCGCCAGGGGCCCCCTAGGCTTGGGCGGGTCTCCGCCAAGACCTGCTCCCTCGGGTCTCCACCCATCCTGGCGGGGTCTGCACCAGCTCCCATCCCACCGCGGCACCGGCACCACGGACTGTTAGGCGCCAGGGAAAGCGGCAGCTCGCTAATCAGGGCCCTGCTCCGAGGAGGGGCGGGAAGAAGGCCACGTAAGTACACAAAGATTCCCTTTGAACCCAGCCGAGAAGCCGCGACGACTCTGCTTCAGGGAAACCAAGGGATCGTAGCTGTGGCGAAAGGGCTGGGAGAGATCGAAAGCTCCACCCCGCCCGGTGAGTGGAAAAACCAGGTCACCCGCGCCCCGGGGCACCTTGCACTATGCCCGGATCACTGTGGACAAGACAAGGGCTTTCATCCACATTATCTCGTTAATCTCCTCTGAACCCAGGCTGGTTGGCCCTGTCGTGTGGGCCAAGAAACTATGGGCTCCTACGTTTTAAATGACTGGCCCGGTTCGAACAAAAAGAAACTAGGTTCAAAACCTAGGCTGGTGTCCCATCCCAAGCCACCTCAACAGGCACCCAGGAGGGGAAGATTTTAGAAGGAGGGACAGGTGCAAGGGAGAGGGGGGTGGGTTGCAGGGGGATTCTTCAGGTGACAGCGAAGGGGCAGCACCCAGGCCACAGGGTGCCAGAAGACCTACAGCCTACTGTAGAGTACACAGTAGAGCATCCTGCCATTAATTTCTGGAAAGGAAAATATTAAGAAAATACTGCTCTCCTTGGGCAAATGAAAATGAGACATGACTGCAGGCTGGAGACCATGCCCAAGCCTGTACCCCCCAGGATTAGCTTTCCCACTGTGGAAGTTTAAAACCTGCATTCCCCACTCCCTCACCCCACCTCCTTCCCAGGAAACTTGTTCTGGTTGTGAAAGCTTAGCCCCACCCTTCCAGAAGTACTGGTTAGAATCTGCATTTGAACAAGATCCCCAAAGATGCTTACTCACTTTCAAATCAAACACTATTTTTTGGTTATTTGGGTGTGAATGGATATATCTTCTGTTGTCTATCAAAGAGCTGCCAAGCTCTTTACTACCAGGAGGAAGAGAGGGAAGACCACTTTCTTATTTCCTATTCTTACGGAAATTTCCTGTCTAAAAAGTTTCCGTCAAACCTCTAATCACCCATCCCAGCATCTGACCCAGCCCTCAAGCCACACCACTGCCTGCCCCCTTCCCCCCTCCAGCCCAGAGCTGCTTCCCTAGCTACATCTTTGCACCAAAAGGGTCCCTTCCCCCTTTTCCAGTCCTCTGTCAAGTGCAGAGTGATTCACTCACATCTATTTTCAACTCTCTGTGTGTGTGGTGTGAGCCCTCCCAAAGGCTGGTGAGGTGGGACACGATATACTGCACTGAATTCCCCCATCCCAGAGGGCTCCTAGGAGGAGGCAAACCAGCGTGAAGGCCCAGAGGGTAGGCTCGAATCAGGAATCAGAGGTGACCATAGAGAGAGTGCCTGTGGGTGGGGTTCAGAAGCTGGGGGAGTCATAAGGGGCCCAGGGGACTGGAGGTGGCTTGGAGTCCCTGGGCTGCTCAGTTAGATACTAGACTACTAAGTGGAAGGCAGGCAGTATGAATTCCCCCAGAGGCACCCCAGAAGCGAGCCAGCCCTCATCATCTCCTGAAACCCCATGGAGATTTTTACTCAGTCCCACGTGAGATCACCTGACATAAGAATCCACTTGATAGCAGCTGGTTTGGTTCTTGGTTTAGAAGGCAAACAGCTCACCCCACCTCCTGGCTAAGCTTGGATCTAGGAACAATTTGTGGGAAAGCTGATGATCACCTTACATCCTCCCCAAATCCACCCACACTGTGCTCAGCCTTTCCTGCAGAAGACCTTAGTTCTCAGCTTCGATTTCTGGGTTGTCATCCGTTCCGATGAAGCTTTAGGCAATCAATAGAAATTACCTTCTCTTTCCTTCAGTTTCCTTTGTCTATGATATGGGGATAAAAACATTACCTACCTCAAAAAAATATTACCTACCTCAAAGGGGGATAAAGACGAGGCTTTCTGCTACCATACAGAGTTCCAGTCTAGGAAACCCACAGGGACAGTTCACCGTTGACCCAGAAGATCGCTTAATGGACTCGACGGCAGAATTGGAGTTGAGACCTCATAGGGAGGTTGTTAGGAACGTTCTTTAAAGTCCATCTCAGTGCCTGACACACAAGTGGTCAATAAGTGTTATTTATTAATATTAGCTATTTTTATCCATCCGGGTGGTTGGGAGCCACCCCTGAACTCTATAGAGTTCGGCAAGTCCCAGGTCCTCGGCTCCAGACGTCGCTCCCCCCGCGGCCCCTAGAGGGCGCGCCGTACTCACTTGTGCGGGTCTGCGGCGCAGCCCCAGCTCCTGCTCCGGCTCGGGTTCCCGCTTCTGGGTCGCCGCGAGCTGCAGCCTCTAGCTTCTGGGTGCTGCGACTCCTCCCCCAGCAACCGAAGAAACGTGGGCTCTGGGACCGTTGAGATAGAAACAGGAGGGGGGTGGTGGCGGGGGACAGGATCACCAAGACTTCCCTCTAACTCAAGTTGCAGGCGGGGGCCCTGGCCTCCTGCACCTCTCCCAACCTTCTCATTTCCCA
The DNA here is from genome assembly GCF_050624435.1 of Tenrec ecaudatus. NCBI lineage: Eukaryota > Metazoa > Chordata > Mammalia > Afrosoricida > Tenrecidae > Tenrec > Tenrec ecaudatus. The sequence goes on along the minus strand of NC_134545.1, from coordinate 85,858,265 downwards.
AGCAGGCTGGTTTTCCCTAGGGCTTCTGGGGAGCGTAGAGGACTCTACTTCCTGGGCCTTTCTGGGGTCCTTGTCCGGAATCCAGAGCACCCGACCTTTCCCAAGCCCAACCCTAGGCGCCTGGGGTCCCACTGCCACTCCCACTGCAGGGAGGGGAGTTAAAGCTCCGGCCCAGGGAATCCCCCATCCGGTCTCAAATGAGATAGACCCTCCTCCGTCTGGTCTCGGGGCAGGGGCTGGGGCCAGGAGGGGAGGGGAGGAGTGACACTAAAGGGGTGACACCGCAGGCCGTGAAGAGTGAGCTTGTGAGAGTCACTATAGACGCCCGCAGTGAAGGGTGCGTGTGGACATGTGTCCTTGGCACTGCACACCTGTAGCTCCCGCGTGTGACATTACACCCCCCCCCCCCCGCTGTTGCCCAATCGGGGTGTGTGGGGGGGTGGTACTCAATAGTACGAGTGGGAGGTGGGAGTTGATACACACCCTTACCCAACATGGATACCCAGAACCCTGTGGATCACCAGCCCACCCCAACTCCATCCAAGAGGCTCAGAGCCTCTTGGAAACCCCTTGCTGGCTCTAGCCTATTCTTTAAGGAATCCCCAGGATAAGGAATCCAGGCAGGGATGCAGGTGGCCGGTACCAGGGGCCTCCCTGGACTCAGATACCGGCTGGACTGAGGGGGTGGGAGGAGGGTAAACTCCTTTTACCGGCTGGGACCACCCCTGGCAGCCGTTGAAAGCCCAGCAGGAAAACTGGGGCAGCTCCTACCAGTTTTTCAGGCGGTGGCCTGGCCGGGGAATCCAGACTCTCAGACAGCTTAGCCCTGCCTAAAGTGCGGAGGGGGTGAGATCACTGGCTGCCTGGGAGTCCAAGGGAATGGACAGGATTTGGAGAGGGGTGTGTGGTGGGGGAGGGGGGGTTGCTTGGGAGAGCAGAAGTGGTGTGGATGTGGCTGTGCAGACAACAGGAGGGAGGGGGCTTCTTTCTTTGGATGAAGTGGTCCTCCAGCAGCAGCCCTGGGGCCACAGCCCGCCCCCAGCTGTCCTGCAGCGTGGCCACAGCTGTCCCGGCTACTCTACAGCGTTGTACAACGTTGCAAACGGTCCCTACGCTGCAGTCTCCTGCACAGGGAACCTGCCTCAACCACCTGTAGATCACTCCCGCCACCGCGAGGGAGTCCCGGGCCAGCCCGAACTCCACCCTCGTTGTCACAGCCGGGTATCACAGGCCAGTGGCGTGCCCCACACCCCCAAGCCCGGATCTGGCCACACAAAGCCACTATTATAGTTAACAGGTTGAGCCAGATTCTCCGGGTGCGACCCTTTGTCCCGGCGGCCCCAGGACCCCCAGCGCTGCTCGCCCCCTCACTCTGGGGCTTGCTGGCCTGGGAAAGGTGGCCTGTGCATCGCACCAGGCCGAGGGAGGAAGCGGGACTTTCTACACGGGTAGGTCTGTTGGCCCTTTTTCTCCCGGCGTCTTTACACACACTCACAGGCGCATTCGCTTAATGCGTCGGTTTCTGTTCGTAACTACTTGTATCTTGATCTATCATTTCCGGCAGGCACCTTGGAAGGCCAGGGCGGTGCGGGCTTTCGAAAACTCCCGAGTTCCGGACAGACCTGGGGGTTGTTGGCCCGGCAGTGACCCTTCTCAGCCCCCTTCCCTCCGGCCCCCACCCCACGTGCCCCGGCCGCGGGCCTGGCCCCTCTGCGCCCAGACGCGCTCGGCTGACGCGGGATACGCTGCTGCTCGGCGTATTCGGCGAGATTCCGGCCCAACGAATTCTGGGCGGAGAGCTGGGAGTCCTGCGCGGCCCCAGGGCGCCCGGGGAGGCGGCCGCGCCTGAAAGCCCAGGCCGGCCGGAGGGGCCCCGAGAGAGCGCGCGCGAGCCGGGTCTCAGGAGGCAGAGAGCGCCGGCTGCAAACGGTGGCATCGGTGCCAGTGGACCCTAGGCGGCTGTGTCTGTCGGGCGCTGGAGACTGGGACTGGGGGTCCCGCTTCCCAGGCTCAAACCCCCCTCCCCGTAGTAGACTGGGCAGGGTCTTGGGGCAGCGGGCTTTAGGGCCCAGGCCTGCACAGGCCGGCTGGGCAGTAGGTGAGGATGGGGAGGGGGGAGGAGACAAGTTGGGGGTGGCAACTGTGCTTAATTTGTCTCCGCTGGCATGGCAGCAGTGAGACTCCTGAGTTGGTTTGGGGTGACTGTGTAGAAACCCGTTCTCACCCCACCCCACCCCAGGGCCTGCGCTGGGACAATCTGTACCCAGAAATTATCCAGAGGCCTCCAGCGCAGCACAGGGGGCAGCTCCGGCTTGGGAAGTAGGAGAAAATCAACACCCCCCTTCCCCTTCCCTTCTGGGGTCTGGCAGCTCCAGGATGGCGTATCCCCAAGACTCTGACAGTGCTCCAGACAGTGCTAGACCCAACCACTCCTGCCTCTGTGGGAGCCGCATACAAAGCCCAACCCGCCCAGATAGAAGTAGGTGAACGCTGCAGTTCAGGAAATCATTTCCGGATTTCGCAGGACAAGGTGCTGGTCGCAATAGTGGGTGCAGCCACTCCAGGCAGGGCTCAGCGAATGACACCCCCCCTCCACCACCAATGTTCAACACATGCCCTATCACCGGCCTGGAGGACCCGGAGGCCCTCCTACGCCACCCCAAGTCCTTTGAGCCTCCAACCCTCTTCTCCAGACAGAGTCCAGCTCCAAAAGGGTTATAGCAACAGAGAGCGCTATAATAAATCTCGCCTCCCCGTTCCCCGTGGCCTCCAGTGCAAGTGGAAGCCCTTGTATGGTAGTAGGGTAGAATAAGGTGGATCTCGGGGATCTCGGTCCATGCAGAAAACTCCACAAACCCACAGCAGCCCCACAGCCTCATCTAGGTCCTACCTGCAAGCCTTCTCCATTTCTAAGAGCCTCCTGTGCCCCACCGGGCAGCTGGGGAGTGCACGGACCCACAGCCCAGGCTGCTGCTATGACTGGTGAAACCACTTTAGGTCCCTCCCAGGGTCAGACCGTGGCTGGGAGCCAGGGAGACCTGCTTTGGGGCCCACAGAATCCAGTCTCAACTCCTGACTCCCTGGGCCTCAGCCCACAGCCTGCTGCAACAGGCTTAGACTCCCAGAAGTTCTGGCAGATGTCAGTCCCCCATAAGGTCCGTTCACACACTATCACCTCACCACCATGTAGAGCTTGAACACACAATTACCCTCACTTACAGAGGACCCTGTAGCCAAGGGACAATCTTCCACAATGAGTCCCCACTCACCACACAAGTATCCACCCTTAAAATATACACCGTGCACACACACACACAATAGCATGGACATCGGCACAGATAATACGCATGCAAATAGTAACAGAAAAATAGATTCACAAGAAGAGGCTAATATACCCTCTCCCAAATGAACACGTGATTCATATACCCTTACCATGGAGAGGTGACCACACTCTTGTCCAAAGGGTCACAATCAGGTCACAATCGCATTCACACAAGATCTTATACCTCCCACCACTACAAACTCATGCATAAATGGTAGTTTCTGTTTGTAGTTTAAGCAAAAACATTTACACATTTATATACAATTGCAAAAACAATTACACTTAAACATCATTACAAACATCCACTATTAGTAAGGGCCTGACCTTCACCTGATCACAAACTTACAATACGTTTGCCGTGTGCACGCGTGCACACACACACACACACAAACATACAACCTTACATCACATCTTCTCTAGCAGAAGTGACCTGGCTCTCCTTCCTCCTTCTGTTCTGTCCTCAGTCTGTCCCTTTACTTTTCTCTCTCCAGACTCTGAGGTTCTACCTCCCAGGGTCCCCAAGTCCAAATACAAGTTGAGTTGCTATCGGGCAGCACCAGCCAGCAGCAAATGGGAGTAGCTTCAAGGTGCCGGGCTCTGAGAGGAGCAGGCAGCCCTGACTCCGGATCCGGAGAGTTTTATTTGTTTCACATAAATTACACAAGCACTTTATAAAATGGTTACACAGAAAACACCTTATAAGTGCATAACTTAATGCCCCTGCCCTATGAACAGGATCTGGAGAAATGGCTGAGTTTGTGAGCTGGTGTGAAACCCCGCCTGTGCATACTGGGTGCGGTGGGGCCCGGAAGGCAAGTGACTTTGTTTGGCTGCTATGGTGGGATGACTGTGACCTTGTCTTTGGAGGGGGTGGGAGCCATGCTACCCAGAGGGTGTCTGAGTGACCCCCTCACTTGGGCCTGGTATTGAGGCAGGGTATGACTGATAGGGCCCCTTGTTAGAGCCCCTCTGCCATGTCCCCTGCTGGGTGTGGCTCTAGGGTAACAAGGGAGAGACCACCTTGTCATTGGCTATGTGGGCCTGTGGGTGTCTGTGTGTAATGCACAGTGGGGCACAGAAGGGGTTTCCCCAGGGTGAGTTCAGATGGCAGCCTGGGGACCTGGGCACTCTTAGTCCAACACCCTCCCCCCACACACACACATTTCCCTAGGCCCACATTAAAAATCTGAATGAAATAAAACAGATGCAAACAGAGGAGGATCCCAGCAGCTCCGACAGGCTTGCAGCTGCCCAGGCGCCAGGGAAGGATTCTCAAGTTCTGCCTGGGGCTTCTCTCCTCTTCCACGGAGTAGAGAGCGGCCGGAGGGAGGACAGGACGTGGGTCAGTGCGGAAGGGCTCTGCGGGCCTCCAGCGTGTGGTCCATGACCGGAGGGGCCGAGTCCTGGCTCTGGGCCCAGGGTCCCGCGGGGACAGAGCGCAGGCTCACTCGCAAGCCGACGCCACGGACGTGACGCTGGTGATCTTAGTGGAGTCGTCGGACCACGGCTGCAGGTTCTGCAGGGCGAAGAGCGACGAGTTGTGCACGCACAGGGGGTCGGCAGGCAGCGGCTGCGCCAGGCTCTTCTGGAAGGCTTCCTGCTGCAGCTGCAGGAGGATGCGGTTCGCCTGCTGCCTCTCGGCCTCGCGCTCCTCCGCCGTCTGCCGCCTGCACCAGGACAAGCCGCCGCGCGGTTACCTGCCAGCACCCCCCCCCGCCCCCCACCCACCTCCCTCCTGCTGACTCTGGTCCCCAGCCTCTGTGGAGAGAGCCTGAGGGGGCATGGCTCCTCTATAGGCGATGCCCGGCGCCAATGACGCCTGGAAACCTGCTCCCAAAGTGGATAGAAAGGAGGTGCCTCCAGGAGCAGGTCAAGTCAGCCAGGCCCATGCTGAAGGGGCATCCCTCAAGGCGCAGCTTCCACATCCCACCAGCCGTGGGCCAGACCTATGGTGATTGTGGCCTAGTTGTCGCGGAGCCTCCCTCCCCTGAGACCCCAAGGAGCCCAGGCTTAGTACCCAGCTTGAGGGGGGGGGCCATATATTGGGGCTGAGAGGCGAGGTCCAGCCCCATGGGATTGGCCGGGGAGTCTCCTCTCCCTTGGGGGGCCTGACACTGAGGCCAAGAGGAAAAGTCCGGGCAAGTAAAAGTGGCCCAGGAATCTCCTCCCCTCAGGCTTCCCCAGGATTTCTCCCAGCTCCCAGACCTCCCTGGCCCTGCACCCTAGAGTCCTTCGGGGGCTCCACTGGGCAGCAGCTTCCTCTCAGGAAGGGAGGTGATGACTCACTTACTCCATTTAATGCCACCCCTCCATTCCGTCAACTGAGATCAAACGTCTGTCTCTAAGGTGGACAGACCTAATGGGGGTCCCCGGGGCCTCCAGAAGCAATTTGTAGGCGATCGATGAGGCCGCGGGAAGCCAGCAAGGGCCTCTCCAACCGTGGCCGCCGCCTGCTCTGTGCCTCCCTACTCGCCTTGCTCCTCGTGTCTTTTTGCCCGTCTTCCCCTTCTCTCCTGCAGTTCCAGCTGCCTGAATGTTTTTCTTCCTTTATGCTTTGTGTCTTTATCTCATTTTTTTTCTCTCACCCCACCCCCTTCCTTCACTCAGAATGAAGGGAATTCGTTTGAAACGAATATGGAGGACTTAGTCACCCCTGTGCTTTTCTTTATTATAAATAAGACTCCTATGGGCTGCCAGAATTCTCTCGTTTCCCTGGGGTATCTATCTCCTCCCCCCCCCACCCCGTTGTGTTTCAGGTTCTCTCTTTGCATATCCCAATCTCTCCCACTCTCCCACCCTCTTTAAAGCCCACCCCCATCTTGGTGGTCAGTCCTGGTTGCTCCCCCTCTTTCAGCTTCCCTCCCCAAAGGCTGCAGCCCTCTGTAGACTTAGGGAACCCCAATGGCACCCCACCCCCTTAAACTCAGGCACACCAGGCTAGTCCTTGCTCCTCTTTCTAGCTTTGCAGAGGTCTAAGGCCCTGTCCCCCACCCATTCTCAAGGACAAGAATGTTGGGGGGTGGGGGACAGAGACGCTGGGGCTGTGGCTTCCTCTGCCGCCGCCGCTGGGCGGGTAGATTCCTCTCCTTCATACAGTACAAGAGGAAACTCCAATTCCTTCCTCCCGCCCCACCCGACTCTGACTCCGGCCAGACTCTCAGGGGCTTCCCCAGGCCAGATGTGAAGGGTACAGGGGGGTGCCAGGATGGGGGGTGCCAAGAAGGTGCAGCCCGGGAAAGTGCTGTGTAGGGGACGCTGCAAGTCCGTTTGGGAGAGAGGAAAAAGGATGTCTGTATGTGGGGAGGACAGCCAGTTTGTAGTAAGTGCAGTCCTGGGTGGGTGACTGGAGCAGAGAGAAATCTCGCTCTCACACACACTCCCAGCTGCTCCTGATTGATTCCCCCTTTCAGGAGACCCGAGGAACCCTCACCCCCACAGCCGGTGCAGATTGATTTTCCCCTCCTGGGGGTGGCTGGGGGGTGGGGGGTTGAGGCCAGGCATCTGGGGAGGGCCTAGCCCTTTCCCTGGGCCTCCAGGCTGGAGCATGGCCACCAGGCGCCAGCCAGCCTGCCTCAGGTCTCCTGGAAGCCAGAGTTTGGGCAAACGCAAAGCCCCTCGGGCCTGGCAGAGCACTGGCTATGTAGAGACTGCTGCAGGTGCCTGTCTCCCCCAGCAAGGTATGCTGGCCTAAAGTCGAGGGTGTGAGATGGAGGAGGACAATTGCCCGGGCTGCCACTGGGGTCTCCTGCTCCCCAGGGGCTGGACTGCTGGTGTCTCCAGCTCCTGGGACCGATCAGGTAGCCGCAACTGGCTCCAGTGTAGGCGCCCGCTTGTGAGAGCTCACCTCCACTTCGTCCTGCGGTTCTGGAACCAGGTTTTGACCTGCGCGTCGGTCATTTTGAGCGCTTTGGCCAGGGCTGCGCGCTCTGCCGAGGCCAGGTACTTCTGGCGGTGGAAGCGCTTCTCCAGCTCGCAGATCTGCAGGCGCGTGAAGGATGTGCGTGGCTTCTTCTTCTTAGGGGGCGTCCGGTTCTGATAGGGGTGACCTATACGGCGTGTTACAGTGAAGGGTGAGAGGGCCACTGGAGCGGGAGACAGACAGACGGCAGAGGCAAGCGGCAGAGCGTCAGGAGGCGTCCCAGGCCCGACACCCCGCGATTGAGCTAGCACAGGATCTCAGAGCTGGGGCGTGAGTGAGCCCCCAACCGCCCACAGAGTCAAGCCTGGGGCAGGAACGGCCCCTCCCGCCCCTCCAGCACCGCTGCTGCAGCCAACACCACAGAAGCTTCTCTAGCCCCCAGGTGAGGCCCGGGCTGGGGCCACCTCCATGCTCCTCGGAGGGGGAAACCTGTAGACAGTTAAAGGTCATAGTCCCAGCAGGCTCAGGTCTCTAGGCTCAAGGAGGTTTCCCAACATTAAGAGGCCCTGCTCAGCAAGACTCTCAGACCCAAGGGTCCTCCACACATCAACGCCGGCAGACACCACACACACACCAGCCACAAACTTGGAGAGCTATAGCCCAGTCAGGCCGGGCAGCAGCACGGCCAGTTAAGCAGACTCAGGCAGGGCCCACTGGAGTCAGGCTCCTGCCATATTCTCCAGGAGGGAAGCAGCCGCCTGGGCTGGACTGTGGCTTCCTCTGGGAGGCCCGCTGTTGAGTAGCACTCCCCAGAGATGGAAACAGTAGGTGACTGGAGTTTAGTGGAACCCATCAGGTCTTGGCCTGGCCTAGGTGGGAAGAGAAGGGTGCTAGGCCCTGGCTACTATCTCCCCAAATGTGGGAGAACTGAGTGAGGGTCCAGAGGAGAGGTGCTGGGGCCCTGAAATGAAGGGTCTCTCCTGAAGACCCAGAGAAACAGCACTTCTCCCTGTTTCTACTTCCTGCCACCAACTCAGAATCTGGGCCCAGGTTCCTGCGGCAGTAGGCCTGCCTGGGCAGCCTGGCCCAAAGGGCCTGGAGTATGTTGATGTCTCCTAACCCAGGGTCTAGCTGGAAGCTGCATCTCCCACTCAGGCAATGTGTCCCTCACCCTCTTCTACCCTTCAGTCCTGGAGCCGGGCAGTTCGGGAGTCCTACGTTGCTTGGGCAGCAGCGTGGGCCTCCTGCCTCCCACCTCTAAGGCCCAGTCAGTGAGCCTGGGCTGAACTCGTGCCCGCTTCCCTGCAGGGCTCGGGAGCTTGGACCAGGGAAAGAGGGTCACGGTCGGTCTGGAATGGGCAAACTCGAAGAGGAATGAGAAGTGGGAATTGCATGAGAACCAGAGTCCAGAGCCCAGAGCGAAAGCTGAGCGAGCGGCAGAGGCGCCTAGCAGCAGCGGCAAGCACGGCGTGGCGCGGTGGCCCTGTGTGTAACCGTCCTGGGAGCCATCCTCCCGCCGCTGCCTATAGATCGATCGCTGCCCGGGACAGTGCATTACTCATGCCGGAGGGAACAGGGGTGGGCCAGTGGGAAGCGCGAGCTGGCCCTAGGTGGCTCAGCCAGCTCTGCCACCATCCCCGGAGAAGCGAGGCCCCGGCGGTTCTGCAGCTTTCCCAGGACTTCAAGCCTTTGCGGGCCGGGCGGCTGGACCGGGCCCCAGGAGGAGCTCCGAGCGCTGCTTGTGCTCACAGAGACGAGAGGTGGGGGACCTGTTCTTTCCTTGTGTCTGATTTAGGGGCTCTGAGGAATCGCGCTGGCCAGCTGGGCCCGAGAACGTTGGCAGGTCAGAGAAACGGAGTTCGTGGTTCACCTCGCGCCCTTTCTCCGGCATTTCCGAGCCCAGAAGGCAGAGGAAGGCAGCCGTGAAACTATGTCCCCCTTCCTTCTGCCTGCTCTGGCTCTGGGATCCTCAGAGGGGAGCCGGGAGGGCTTCTCAGAGCTAGGCTCCTGCGGGACAGGCGGAGAGGGGCCCCGCGTAGAGCACAGAGAGGTGGCGGGAGAGCCGCTGAACTTGGGGAAGCCAAACAGAAGCTGGGCGCCCTGGCGCGCCGCGGGGCTTGCGGGGTGCCACGGAGCTAGGGAAGGGTGGCGCTGAGGCCGGGCCGCGGCCAGGCGGGGCGCACGCTGGCCGGACTCACCTGTGAACCTGTCCTTTGTGTATCTGCGGTTACTCTCCATCCAGGGGAAGGTGAGGCCGGTGAGATTGTTGACGCCAGGCACGGGGGGCACGGTGGGCAGACCGGTGGCCAGGGACTGGGGGTGGGCCACGGCTCCGGCGAGCGGCCTGTGTGCTGGGACTCGGATCACTCCCGCGGCGCTCAGCGCCCCCCCGCCGCTGCCGCCGCCGCCGCCGCCGCCCGGACCGGGACCGCCGGCCAAGGCCATGTTCACGTTGTACGAGCCGGCCAGCGGGCCCATGCTGCAGGCGCCGCCGCCGCCACCGCCCGCTGGGCCGCCGGGGGCACCAGCGCCGTAAGCCCCCGCGCCCCCGGCCCCCGCCCCGGCCGCGGGGCCCCCGCCGCCGTAAGCGTAAGCGCCTCCGACCAAGCAGCCAAGGCCATATTCTCCGTCCTGCAGGCGCGAGGCCGGCCCCATGCAGCCGCCTTGGTCCGGGCTGTTGAGGATCTGGTCGATGCCGAAGCTGATGGGCTCCGCGTGGCCCGGGTGGAGGTGATGCGGCCCCAGGTGCTCCATGCTGGCCCCGGCCCCGCTGGGGTGGTGGGAGGGGGCCGGGCGGCGGCGCTCGCGGCGCGGGGCTCCGGGGCAGCGCGCAGGGGCGCGGAGGCAGCAGCGGCGCCCGGCTGCGCGGAGACTTGGAGGCGAAGTGCGCTGGGAGGGCGAAAATAGGGGGAGGGGAGGGAGCGAGGGGGCGCCGTATTCCTCCCTTCTCCGGCTGCTCCTTCCCCTCTCCGGCTGCTCGCTGGCTGTTGACTCTGGGACATCAATCACCCGGCGAAAAAGCCCGGTGCGAGCGAGCCTCGCCGTTTCGGCCCGGTCTCTCCATTGGCTGCGCGCAGAGAGGAGCGGGGTGAATGACAGCGCGGGGGAGGGGCGGTGGGGGGGGCGCGAGAGGGAGGCCCGGAGCCGAGACAGATGCCGGAGCCAGAGACCGAGGGACCGAGACCGGAGACCGAGGCCTGGAGAAGGAGTTCTGGACGAGCCAGAAGAGGAGAACCAGGGAGAGGAGCAAACGGAGAAAGAAAAAGACGAGGAGGCAGCTTCTTCCGAGAGATGCACAGACAGATGGACCCAAGACGAGAGAGGCCAGAGCCCCCTCCCAGCAGGGCAGGAGGCACCCCTGGCTTGGAACAGCCCAGCGAGTCCCAAGAGAACAGTGTCCCTGCACAGAGAAGCTCCCCAAGGGCTCAGCTGGGAAGCACCTGTCACTCAAGCAGGCGCTTCACTCCAAACTTCCAGCCCGGCTCGTTAGAAAATAGAAGACCGTCGACTCCCCAGGTACCGAGCCCAGGCCCCCGAGGCACGACGGTGAGTTCAGGCTTGTCCCTCTTTAAATCCGGAGCCTAGGAACAACTGGCTCTTATGTTACTTGGGGGTTTCAATTGCAGATGGAAAGTCTTTCTGGAAGGCAGGCGCAACTCAAGGAGTTGCCCTGGGGCCTGCTGGTGCGCTTGGCCTCAACACCCCTTTTCAAGAAACCAAAGCCTCAAGAAGCAATGCTCACAGCAGGTGAATGAATGCAGCCAATTACTTCAATCCCAGCTCAGGTGACTCCCAGCAAGAAGCCATTGATTGTGAAGGAAAAGGACTTTCTTTCCTTTGGAAATTTAGGGGCTTCAGGCTGTGGGGACTGGGAACGGTGGATCAGGGAAATACATACAGGACAAATTTAGGTCTTTCAAAGTTTTGCTTTGTGGCTGCCTGGCCTAGAGCCCAAGAGAGAAAGAGGAAACCCCCTTTTCTGTTTCTCTCTGGTAGGGCAGGGTCTGCTTCCCCACCAGAGGAGCCAAATTCTGGGGAAGGCACAGGTTAGATTTTTCTGAATCTATTCCTGGTCTATTTCAAGTCGGATTCAGATTCCCCTCCCCTTCAAGAGGGCCTGTCTTTATCAGGCCAGATGCTCGGTATCATTTTAAGTATGGAGTCTCCTTGGAATCTTTTTGTTTTTGTAATGTCTGCCACCGTCCCTTAAAGAGCTCTTTGGGGACAAGGAGTGGGCATATACCCCCAATAATGTATGTTGATCCTGGACAGAAAAATGCAGGAATAAATCCTCTTCTCCAACAATATTGATTGAGCACCTACTACCTGCCAAGGAATCCTGATGACATGGCTGGGTAAGCAGTGAAGTGCACAAGTCAAGGTCAGTGGTTCAAATCCACCAGATGAGGCTATCCACCTCTGTAAAGATTCACACCCTCAGAACCCCTATATTGGGTCCTTATGAGTCAGAATCCATAGCAGTGGGCTTCAGGCTTTTCTGTTTTATTTTGCTTTTTGGTACTATGTGCCACCTCTTACTCTAGGCACTGGGCATTACTACGGTGAATAAAGCCAAGTCTTTAATGTCCTTGGAGCTTATAGTCTAGTAGAGGGGATCACAATAACCAAATATTTAAGTAATACTTTTATATAAATACAATTATAATAGAACATATCATCAAAATAGCACATTAATATAATGTAAATGCCCATCAACTGATGAATGGGTGAATAAAATGTGGTATACCCATACAATGAAATATGATCCAACCAATAAAAAAGGAATAAAGTGCTGGTTCATGTTACAATATGAATGCATCTGAAAAACGTTTAAAAAATTGTAAGTGCGCTTTAAGATTGTGAAAGTAGCCTTATACAAGGGCAAGAAGGAAAAGCCAAGATCATAAGTTTGATGGTGAATATGTAATAAATTTTCTTTGCCAGAAAAAAAAGTGGAAGAAGCCAGGCACACATAGTCACATATACAAGTTATTTTTACCATATAAGCAAGCAAATATAATATGTCAGGTAGTAATAGGTACCAGGAGATAATGTAAACTTCACTATACACCAACTCTTTGAGACAAGTATTATCCCTACTTTACAGAAGCGGGGAAACTAAATTTCAGAGAGGCTGAGTGTGACCTGATCCAGATAGAGGAGCTGAGTTCCACCTGCTTTTGTGCGTTATCATGGAAACCTGGCTGCTGGCAGGAATCTAGTCCCTACAGGCACCAGAGAGGTGGACAACAGCCCACTCAAGACGACACCAAATGTGAAGCAGCTGATGGTTTCCAACCACTAAGCAGAGACATGAGAGGAGAGCAACATGCCCTTTTCACTTCCCCCTTCCCCCATGCACACACCAGATCCTTCTAGAAAGGATCCTTCTACACCTCCATGTAGAAAGCTCCTTGATTCATTTAGGAAGTTGTTTTAAACAAAATATTCCAAGTCTCATTTCTGACTCTCATCTTCAGAGAACTAACACAGAGGCAGACATAAAGGTTTACTGGGCAACTTTTATGCCAGATACTTAACTTATTTAAGACTCACAACGACCCCCAAAGTTAATCCAGATGCCCCTGTGGTTTACAATCAAGAAAACAGAATGGCTGATCAGAAAACTATTAGTCATAATAACCAGGAAGTTGAACCAACCCCACTGTTCATCACCTAATGAATGGCTAAACAAAATGTACTCTATCGATACAATGGAATATGATTCAGTCATAAAAAAGGAATGAGGTACTGGCTCATGTTACAACATGGATGATCTTTGAACATAGGATGTTACATGAAAGAAGTCCGACACTTGAGATCATATATTGTAGAATCCCATTCCACAAAAAAAGCAAATCCCTAGAGCCTAAAGGTCAATGAGTGGTTGCCAAGGACCAGGGGAGAGGGACAGATCTGGAGGAGGGATGGTTAAATAAGAATGGGGATTTCTCATGGGCGTGGTGAAAAGATTCCAAAATTGGATCGCAGTGACAATTGCACATTAACCCCTGGCAGTGCAGTGGTGGTTAAAGGTTGGTGGTCTTCATTTATTTATTTATTTGGGGGGGGGGGGTTGGTGGTCTTTATGAGGTAGTTCTACTCAGTCTTACAGGGCTATTCTGAGTTGGAAACAACTTAAAGGCAATCAATTTGACTTTGGGATGTTTGTACAACTTTGTGAACATACTAAAATTCTCTGAACTATACACTCACTGTAGGAGGCATATGAGTCATAGCCCATGTAAAAAATAGAAAAAGAAAAGGGGAAAAAAAGGGTATCTACCAGAAATCTTCATGTTCAAGTGGAGAGAGAGTGAGAGATCTGTGACTCCCCGTATGGGAACTGCTTTATCCATTTGGAGTTGAAAGCTCTGGGGCAGGGTAGGTACTCTATGAAGTTTGGTCCCAGTAGCCCTGCTTCCTTTTAGTCAAGAAGGCACATATTGGAGTCTAACCACAGTCCTACTTGCTGCAACTAAAACCCTCTCTTTCTAGGTTACCCTTAGGGCATTTATCTTTGCCACTCTCTGGTTCCTACAGGAAATCTCTTGAGTGTTTCTAATAGGCTCCCCCTTCCACACACCCCTTCCCTCATCCAGGTGCAGTTTCCTACCTGCCCTGGCCTTCCCTGCCTCTCCATTCCAACCTTTTTGGCATCTGACCCACCTCTTGAATTCTTTAGATCTGTCACTAGTTTTTCAAGATACCTAGGAAACCTTGCTGGCCCAGCCCAGGTTACCACAGAGGTCACTGCTGCCTAGTAAACCACTAAGACCAGCAGGCTCTTTTAATCACAACCCAGCAACACAGAGACGCCCTGACTTTGCCCTGACCTCACAGTTGCTACCTGACCTCTTCCTTTGACTTTCCACCCAGCTATCTTGCCCACCCCACTTCTTCCAGGTACCAGCCTCCCACAGTGGGCTTCCTGTTAGTCCCTTTGACCTTCACCTTTGGCTTCCAATAGGGAAATGGCTGAAGTCCAGGCTTGCCCTTTCAGCAACTTCCCAATCCAGAAAGATGAGACACAGGGTAAGGACTGGCTGGGTTCTGCCTCCTGCCCCTTCTTCCCATGCAGTATTACCCGTAAGACCCAGACCCATGCCCAAGGCTGGAAAGTTTTCTGAAATAGGGGAGGAGATGCCCACTGAGCAGCTGCCCAGTCCCCACAGCGCTGCTTCTGCAGTCTGCCAGGGCTGTCCAGTGCTCAGGGCAACTCTGTGAGCAAAGAGGAAGGAGGAAAGGACAGCCTTCTGACAGTTGGCCAGGCTGGCCCCGGCACCTTCCTGTGCAGTAATCATTTTGTCTCAAGTCCGCGGCGTGACTTTGGTTATCCCCATTTTACAGATGAGGAAATTAAGGCACGAACTGCTGGAGCATGGGCCCAGACTGGACTCCCACACTGGTTTTCAGACTCCTTTCATTGCAAGCTGCTTCCTGGAACCTGAACTTGGCAGATGTGGTCCTTGTCTTGACAGCACACACCTAGGTGAGTTGCAGACCCCTCTCTGCAGCCCTGAGGCCACTTGGTGACACCTTCCCCAAGGGCCATCCCCTCCCTCTCTTGCTAAATAAAGAAGTGCCTCCAATTAAAGGGGGAGCAGCTGGGGCCCAGGCTGGGGGAAGGGGGAGGGGAGGGGGAAAGGGAGGGCTCAGCCACAGGGGGAAATCTTTTGGATCCCACTCAGCCTCCTTCCCCCTCTGGGAGAGACCCCCGGGGCCAGGGGTTGTCCTTTTGCTTAGGGGTATGTGTGGTAACTTAATTACTTTGTGTTTGTGGGACTCCCACACCAGCGAGGGGACAGCAGGTGTGAAAGTTTGTGTGTATGACAGTGAGAGCAGAGAGGGCTGAGCAGATGAAACGGAGTACATCTTTAAAGAATCTCTCCAAAAAGAAAAAAGAATCTCTTCTTCCCCGCCCCCATTAAGTATCTATGGAGTCTCTGTTATGTATGGGACACCGTGGTGGCATAAAACTGCAAAGCAAACACTTGCTGTTCAGGTTTCTTTGGGAGAAGGCTCTTTACAACTGGATGGGTCTGTGTCCATAGGAAGTCCTGTGTCAGCAGGGATGCATGCGCTCGGCCCTGTGTTTTCTGAATGTAGCAGCATGTCTCTCTGTAAGGCTTACACAGGATGGGCTCTGCTCCCCTGGACAAAGTGTGAGCAGCGTAAGGATGTGAGCTTCCTTGACTAGTGAGGCTTGTGGGGCAAGAGGGGAGGGGCCGTCATCTAGTGTAGTTGTTAAGTGTAGCATGTGGCCCTGGGGTGGGATGGGGGTGAGGGATAAGGTAAGTCCCTGCTTAGCAGGGAAAGGGTGGGGCGGGCTGGGCAACATGAAGGGGCCCTAGTGGGCCCTTGGGGTCTGGGTCCAATACCCAAGGTACCCCTCTATCTTGCCCACCTCCTTCAGTAAAAGTGGTAGAAAATGGCCATTTCTGAGGGGGAAGTAGACCTAACTGGTACCTTAATGATTTAGTCAAGGCCACTACATTCATTGCTAGGGAGGCCCATTGGCCCATCATCTTTGACAGGCTCATTCAGTGAGGAGGGCTTGGACAGCCAGGCTGGTTCCAGCCACGCAAATCAGGGACTCCTCAGGGTGTGGTCCAGGGCCAGGGCCAGCACCAGGCTGGCTGCCAGCCAGTTCTTGCAGTCCCAGTGAGGCAGGGTCTGCCCAACACCTCGGCAAGCATTTCTCCTTCACTGAAGGGACCAGAATGGATAGAGGACAGACACCTCCCTGCTGTAGGTCATTCTTCTACTGTCACCCAGTGTCTGGCTGGGCACTGCTCTCTACAGCCCAAAGTGGGTCCCTTCCCTCCTCTCACCCTAGTCTCAGCAGGACCCAGGTTCAAAAGCAAGGATTGGGTTCTGGAAGAAGCCAGGTCCCCCCTCTGCACAACAGGCTATTCTATCTGACCCTCCTCTCCAATCCACTGCTTCTCAGCTTCTGACACCAAAGAAAGCCCGAGATCACCCATCTTCCCCCTGACTCTGGGTGGCAATGGAAGGCTCCAGGCCTCCCTCTGACCTGTTTCTGCCCAAGCGAGGCCCAGAGACCTTGGGTCCCAATGCCAGATGGGCTGCCCCAGCTGGGAATCTCTGTGCGTTTGGCAGGGCACATCCTCCAAACTCTGTCTCCCCAGGACAGACTTTGAGCCCTACCTTCTGACAGCTGGGCACTGCCCCTTCCCACTGACCCAGTTGGGTTCCTACTTGCCTCTGCCAGGACCCCGGGTCTCTCCAACCCTGGGCTCCATTCTGAATCACTAGGGTCTGAGGCTTTCCTCTGACCACTGGGTCCCAGGAATCGCAGGCAGAGGAGGGTACTCCTCTGGGGAGAGAGCGAGATCCCGGGTGGTTAGGAACCACTTTCTTCCCTGTGAGTTCCGGACTTGCAGGAGCCCTTCTGGCCTGAGCGCTGTGCTGTCCCTGTAGGAAAGCTTTCTGTTTAGACCTGGACCCTCCAGCGGCCAGAACTACCCATGTTTTCTCCTCACCCCAGGTGCGGATCTGGCCGCTGAGAGGGATACCCAGCCTCCAGCTTCCAAGAAGCCCTGTCTGGGCTGGGGTTGGGAGGCAGAACAGGCCAGGGTCAGACCCGCTGTCGGTCTTAGACTCTGGGGCTGCCCTGGCCTGCACCACTGGGCTTTTTTCTGAGGACACTCAGGACTCCGTTTGCCCTCCCTTTGCAGTTTGCAGGGCTATCCCAGGGTGGGGAATCAGTGCCAGCTCCATTGAGATGTTCTGGGAGTTGCGGTCTCTGCCTCCCGCAGGAATCTGTGAGCCTGAAGAGTGGGATGACCATTCAAAGAAACCAGGCTGGAATTCCGTTTGAAATGAAAATCCCGAGTTCCTCCTCCATCAGAAAGCAAGGGGGTGGGTGAGAGGGGACCAGGTTGGGCCCAGGAGACCTAGCTGGTTGGCGTTGGCAGGGGATGGAGAGAGAACCTGTGTTCCAGGTCGGTGACCTGACCCCCAGCATATGCACAGAATAGGAGCATATAGATACTCCAGAAGGAGTACCTGCCCGCCCTCCCCCCACCCTCATCCCTATCCAGGGATACAGGCACACTCCCTGGTTACCTCAGGTGCAGGTGCGGTGGAGCCCATTCAGATGCAGGGGACCCAGTCCAGCACCTCCCCTCCCCCCACACACACTGCAGACCAAACCAGCATAAGCAAAGCAGACGGAGAAGCCACAGCCCATAGGGACCTGCAGGGGGGCCCTAGAGCACATCAAGGCACCAAGATTGACTTTACTACTCTGACCTTTCCCTAGTCCGCCCCCTCCTCCGCTCAGACACACACACACACACACACATCCCCAACTTTGCGGGTGGCGGGCGGAGCCGCAGGTGCAGACCAGGGCACCGGGTGCGGGCCTATCCATATGCATGACCGACACAAAGCGCAGCTGCCCCCGCGGCCGCCCCGCGGGCCAGGCGCTGTGTAGAGGCGGCGGCCACCCGGCTAATTGAATTAGGTCGCTCCGGCCCTGCCACCCGCACGCCACCCGCGCCCGCTCTGCTACCCGTCGCCGGCCGCCGCAGGCGCTCGCAGTGCGCCCAGGGACAGTTGAGGGACGGAGGCTTCACCGCCTGAGCCCAGGCGGACCCGAGGTGGCCGCTCCCCCACCCCGAGGTAATCCCATTGTCCCTGCGAGCTGCGCGTGGCACGGGGTGCCCGGGCCCTCGACTGGCTGCGACATGGTGATTAATGGGACAACGGCGAAGGAGCTGACATGGGGAGGGACCACGGCCCGCCTCCGCCCGCCTGTCCCGGGTTCTCAGCTGCCCTCGGTTCCGGTGCTCTCTCTGTGCGAGGCCTGGGAGGGAGGGCCGGAGCAGGAGGAGGCAGCGCTGCCCCAGGGAGCAGAGCAGTGGGTGCCTTGTGAGGGTGCTGGGGCCGGGGACAAGCCTGTGAAGGAATGGGCCTGAGGGCAGGTGTCTTCGAAAGTGTGGATGAGGACCCCTGTGGGCAGTAAGCCTGGGCTGGAGGGAGGGGGTTGGGAGGAGTAGTTTGGGGAGGGGGTTGAGGATGTGGATAGTGCAAGGTGGGTGTAGGGGACTGGAGTGTGAATGTGGGGACTGGGCACCGGTAGGAAACATTCTAGGCTTCATTTATCCCAGGACCAGGGGGTCCAGCCTGGCCACTTGCTCTCCTCTCAAACCAGGTGTCCTCAGCCGCCTGCCAGCCTCCAGCCCACAATGGGGTGCCTGGTGCTGGGGAGCCCCTTGCATCCCTGATTGGCTCATCTTCCTCCACTAAGCCAGTTCATTGGGTCAGCTCTTCTACCCAGACACCCAGGTGCTGGACTCCCTGCAGCCCCTCTACCCTGCTGCCTTCCCCCATAGGGACACATTACCATCTGTTGAAAACACACCTCCATGATTGGGTGTGTCTGTGTCTGTCCCACTCCTAGACTGCCTAGAATGTCAGCTGACTGTGCCCAAAAAGGTGGTTTGATGGGAAAGAGGCCACCCTTCCCCCCACCCTCCCCCATAATTCCCTGCCAACACTCTGGGTACAGCAGGAAGCAGTATGCCTGTGTTGGCCCAGAGGTAGGACACTAGGGACAGAGTCCCTGGCTTGCCAAAAAAAACCCCAAAAACAACAACCATGAGGAGGGCCCCTGATCTGGAACTGGGAGTGCAGCAGACTTTGGGGGCCGTCCCAGTGGTGTGAAAGAAGTGGTCACCTGAGGAGACTGAGAAGAGGTCGTATGGTGGGGGCTCTGGGCTGGACTTGACCTCCTGGAGGGCCGACACCCTGCTCACTATTAAAGCCCAGAGACCAGGCTCCGACTTGACTTCGCGGGACTTTTACTGCTGCACCGAGATGAGCAGTGACAACCCCCTCTCCCCTTTCATAAATATTACATCTTCCCAATGCAATTACAGGAGACGGAGCGGCATGAGCATTTACTCAATAAGATTATGGGGTAATGCTAATGCAGTTTATGTCTGCGACCTGACACCAGACACACTCCCTATTAATAACCTCTCAATGAGACATGAGGCTCAGAACGCAGAGCCCGTGGCGGCCGGCCGGCAGAGCGCTGGGTGAGTGGTCCCGGGGTGGCTCCGCCAGCCACTGCCCTTTCCCTGGGCTTTTTTGCCTTGGAGGGGGAAGGGGCTGCTTGCTCCCGGGACTGCCTCTCCATCCCCTTCTCTTGAGCCACCAACCCCCAAGCCAGGAGCTTCATCAAAATGCACAAGGAATTCATCTCATTTCTTTTTTTTTTTTAATTTCTTTTTCTGCAACAGTTTGCTCCCAGCGGGATGCCACGCCCCTTTCTAAATCTTCGCTGCTGCTGAGAAGCCACTAAGCCCCCTGCTGGGCGAACAGAGCCCCGCCCTCCCAGGCTCTGATCCTTGGGGCCTACAGGATACAAGTCCACTCCGCCTTGCTGTCCCCTTCTTCAGGACCCGCCCCCCTCCTTGCTGGTTGGCTATCACAGTCCTTGTTTCCCCCTGGGAGAAACACTCCCCCACCTTCCCACCTTACCTCTGGGGTGAAACACCCTGACAAAGCCCCCTCTTCAAAATACCATCCCCCAAACCTCCTACTTGCAAGTCCAAGTCCTGCCTCCCCCAACACCCTCCAGACTGACTGGAAAGTCCCACCCTGGAGTCTTGGAGTCTGAGTCTTCTGGTGCACGTTTGGAAAATTCCTACGTGGTCATAATAGATTTGGAGGCAGGAGGCCCACGTAGGAGCTCTAGGCACACCACTTGGCAAACATGCATTCGAGCAGATCACAGCTTGGCTTTGTGTTTTGTTTGTTTGTTTGTTAAGAAAATAGGCCCTATGGATTCAGCCTCCTAGTTCATCACACACTTGTCAGGATCAACATAAAAACAAAACAGCTTAAACAGTTTCCTAATTCTTTGGGCCCACGTCTGCATTACCATCTTACAGCACCAACACTTAGGGAAAATGCCATCCCTTTTGAGCCTGGCGTTGAAGCTCAGCCCAGCTCAGGGTCTCTGACCCAGTTGGTGAGCTCTTTGGCCATGGGTGAGGCCCTTCTCCTGACCTCCTTGAATTTCCTCCTCTTACAGCGTCTGCAGGCTCCCATTGAGAGGACCAGACTCAGGCAGCAGACACAAGACCTGGAAAAGGAGGACCGTGAGCAGCACAGCACAGCACAGCAGGGTGGGCAGAACTACAGGGTTAAGAAAGCCAGCCCCCTGCCTCAAGCCCCACCTTGGTGCTGGCCTGTTCTTCTCGGCTTTCAAATAAAAAGATTTTTGATGCCCAAAGACCTCAGTAATGAGGCAGGGAGGGGCTGGTTAGCCTGCAGACTCAGCAAAAGCTTCCCCACCTCAGAGGCCTCCTTCCTCCTACCTCTGAAGTCAGCGAAACCTCTCAGCAGCTTCTGGAAGAAGGCTCCTTGCCTTGAGAGCAGGCAGAGCAGTCATGGGACACCAGCAAGGTCACCAACTTCCCCCACCAACTGCCCTGAAGTCAGGGAAGCCACAGGGCCCGAGGGAGAGTGCCAGGGCCCAGGGCTTGTTACCAGAGTTTCCAGGTCCCTGCCCCTAAAAATGGGACTAGGTTAGGTCTGCTCTGAAGGAGTCTGCATAGCATAGTGGGTTTCTTAAGGTGTTAACCACAAGGTCAGCAATTTGGGACCGCCTGCTACTTCTTGGGAGATAGATGAGATTTTCTCCTCCCATAAAGATTTAGTCTCAAACCCACAGGGGCAGTTCTATTTTGTCCTACAGAGTCCCGATGAGTCGGAATCCACTTGATGGCAGTGAGACAGAGGCCTGGTCTGATCAGCACACAGTTATCCCTCACCCTGCCCTCATCCATTCTGCTCTGGGCTGTAAGTGACTTTGCTGAGTGCTGCCCACCTGTCTGCATCTGTCTGGGGACAGTTCTCCCTCACCCCAATGTCCCTTCCCATATCTGTGAGGCCCGCCACGTGATTCTTTCCTGTTTCCCTATTTCTCGCCATTCTACCTTGCCTGTCCTGTCTCCCTCTCCAATCTCTTCTGAGTTTCCATGCTCTAGATGTGGGAAACTTGCCTGAACAGCCTTTTATGGAATGCATACATCATGCGTACACACGCACACTCAGAGATACACACACATACCATGTGCTCCACAAGGAGCAGAAAAGACGCCTGCACAGCATCACACAAATCCTTCGGGCACCTGTCCGATCTCCCACTGAAGAGTCAAGCTCCCCAAGATGTACATGACCACACGGGCAGCATGTTGCACACAGGGACACACAAGGACAGCTGTACAACCCATCAAGTTGCCAGCCAGACGCGGTTTCTGAAGTTGATGCTGCAGTGCAAGCTTCCAGAGGCTGCCCTGCTGGGGCTCAGGAAAGTGCTTTCGCTTCTCCTTGGTGGGACTTCTGCGTCCCTAGTCGAAGGTGCGCTTGGGGGATCTGGGGCTTGTACAATTGTAAGGACAGGACTGGGGAAAGCCACTTTGGGAAAGGTGTCTGGGCTATGAGTCATCCCAAAGGGTCTGGGAAGTAGGAGGAGCAACCGTTTGAACTGAGGGGTGTGGTTTACTTACTGGATTTGGAACCTGCCCATCACCTGCACTGTGTAAGCTGCTGGAAGATCCCAAGACAGGAAGTCGGGGAAACGTAGTGGGCAGGCTCCAGAGGGGCGTGGGCTTGGAAACCAGAAAGGCGCGTTGTGGGCGTGGTCTTCAGGTCTCCAAATCAGACAGCACCAGCGACGACGTGTGTCTTAGAGGTGGCCACTCGACCCTGATGAGCCCAGGTCTCCGGAAACCAGGAAGAGCAGCTACAGGACACCAAAAACCTTGGCTTCTACCAGCTCTTGCTTCAGGAAAACGAATCAGGGCAAAGAGAAATGGGCTGCAGGGAACCAGAAAGAAGCCAAGTATAAAGGAAAGACATTGGGGTTTTCATCAGATGGATTCGAATCCTTCTGCCGCTTCTCTGATCCTCACTTCCTCCTCAACACAATAAGAAGATACTGTCTATCTTGTATGGTGTGTGGAGGATTAAAAGAGATGAAAAAATATCGGTTAAAGTGTTTGACCGGATGGTAGAAACAAGCCAGGCTGTGCCTGTACTGGAAGAGGAGAAGCCCTTAAGGCAGAGGGCCTGAAGCAGGGGTGCGGGGGTGTCGCCCAGAGGAGGGAAGGGGGCAGTTGTAGAGTCCTTCCTTGGAGCATGGAGCCTGAGGCCGGGTCAAAGGGCAGTTTCAAAAGCTGAAGCGCCTGCTCACTACCCCGTCTCACTAGTTAGAACTCTGATGTCACCCACGTGAATGCTGCCCGCGATGTGACCACGGCGGGTTTCTCCAGGCCTCAGTTTCCTCGTGTGCGAAATGAGGATGACATTAGCAATAACAATAGCTTATTACGAGAAACCAATGCATACCTAGCTTTCAGTTCTTAGCCCAGTGGTTCTCCACCTTCCTAACGCAGTGGCCCACGTTCCTCATGGGGTGGTGACACCCCCCCCAACCATAAAATTATTTTCATTGCTACTTCATCACTGCTATTTTGCTGCTGTTATGAATCGTCATGTTAATATCTGATAGGCAGGATGTATTTTCTTTTTGTTCTAATCATTTTATTGGGGGCTCGTACAATTCTTATCACAATCCATATATACATCCATTGTGTCAAGAACCTATGTACATTTGTTGCCATCACCATTCTCAAAACATTTGCTTTCTACTTGAGCCCTTAATATCTGCTGCTCATTTTCCCCCTCCCTCCCCACTCCCCCAACCTCATGAACCCTTCATCATTCATAAATTATTATTATTTGGTCATATATTACACTGTCTGACATCTCCCCCCACCTTCTTCTCTGCTGTCCATCCCCCAGGGAGGAGGCTATACGTAGATTCTTGTAATCAGTTCCCCCTTCCTATCCCACATTCTCTCCACCCTCCAGGCATCGCCACTCTAACCACTAGTCCTGAAGGAGTCATCTGTCCTGGATTCCCTGTGTTTCCAGTTCCTATCTGTACCAGTGTACATCCTCTGGTCAAGCCAGATTTGTAAGGTAGAATTGGGATCATGATAGTGAGGGGGGGGGCAGGATATATTTTCACTGTTACAAATTGAATATAACTAAAGCATAGTGACTCATCACAAAATACTATGTCATTCTATATTGTGAAATATTTATTTCCAATGACAAATAAATGAAATTGTGTCTTGAAGCATGGTGTAGCATGGGTAACAGTCTTGACGCGGGGGGGGGGGGGTACTCCTAGGTGGGCGTCTCTGCATGTGGGCGGACCCTCCTGGAGACGATAGAGGAGCGCTGTCTCGTTCCTAAGACCATGTAAATCTGTGTTTTCTGATGGCCTTAGGCGATCCCTGTGAAAGGGTCGTTTGACCCCAAAAAGAATCACGGCCCACAGGTTGAGAACAGCTGTCTTAGCCGAAAACCTGGCCAATCATAAAAATAGGCTTGCAGAGTCCCAGAGAGGTGCATCCAGTCACTCACCTCACCAAGGCACCTAGACCCAGTGTGTCCTTGGGTGACCAGTGTCTGTGCTGCTGGGACCACTGGCATGGGGGGCGGCTGCCCCAGGGGAATTCCTTTTCCCCAAGAACAACTCAGTGTGGAAACCATGGGAAGTGAATCCGAGGACTTGGGGCAGGGTGGGGGTGGGGGGGTGTTTACGTGATGAGCAAGTCCCTTTGATAGTCCCAGGGAATCTCATTCAGAGGACTGTGGAGGTTGGCCTGAGACTGACTGAAAGAGGAAGTTTTGTTTATCATTTTATTGGGGGCTCATACAACTCTTATCACAATCCATAATCCACCCATTGTGTCATGCACAAATGTACATTTGTTGCCATCATCATTTTCAAAACATTTTTTTTCTACTTGAGCCCTTGGTATCAGCTCCTCTTTTTTCCTCTCCCTCTCTTCTTTCCTCCCTCCCTCCCTCTCTCATGAACCCTTGATAATTTATAAGTTATTATTTTTTCCTGTCTTTAACTGACCAATGTCTCCCTTCACCCACTTTTCTGTTGTCTGTTCCCCTGGGAGTAGGTCTATATAGATCATTGTGATCGGTTTCTCCTTCTTCCCCCCACCTTCCCGTTATCCTCCTGGTATCGCTACTCTCATTATTGGACCTGAGGGATTTATCTGTCCTGGATTCCCTGTGTTTCCAGCTATTATCTGTACCAGTGTACATGCCCTGATACAGTCTGATTTGTAAGGTAGAATTGGGGTCATGATAGTGGGAGGAGGAAGCATTAAAGAACTAGAGGAAAGTTGTATGTTTTATTGGTGCTATACTGCACCCTGACTAGTTCGTTTCTTCCTTGTGACCCTCCTGTGAAGGGATGTCCAATTGCCTACAGATGGGCTTTGGGTCTCCACTCTGCCCTCCCCCTCATTCACAAAGATATGATTTTTTTTCTGGGTCTTTGAAACCTGATACCTGATCCCATCAACACCCCATGATCACACAGGCTGGTGTGCTTCTCCCATGTGGGCTTTGTTGCTTCTGAAAAAGGAAAGTTTGGGACTCAGAGCTGGCTGATGATTCTGAGGAGTGACTTCAAGATCTCAGTCAACTTCAAGAGCCTTGGTTAACTGAAGCACAAGTTCCTGCTGATGAGCAAGTGCCCCAGACTTTCAGTCTGATAACTTCAGAGAAAAGAGTGAAGGCAACAATCCAATTAGCTGTGGTTTCACTCTAAAGGTGGTCACAGAGTGACCTGATTTATTTGTTCCAAGTCTTCATTCATGTTGTTGCTGGAGCTTTCCCATTCGGAGAAGAGTGCAAATATTTTCTTAAAATAAGTAAGTAATAAAATAAACCGGACTCTCAGTAGACAGGGAATCAGGCTCTGAGAATACAAGGGCAGCAGGCAGTCAGCCACCGGCCCAGGCAGCCTGCCTGTCTGGCTGTGGTTTCAGGCCTCTTGAATATGCTGTCCTCTCAAACTGCTGGTGGCTGCAGTTTGTTAACCTTAGGAACACATGGCCCTTGTAAGTCTTTAAGCTGTTCAAGCCCTGGTTTAGGGAAAAGTAGATATTTCTTTGTATGTTGCTGGTGGCACTATAAATTTGTTGCATCTTCCCGGGGTTATGTAACCAAAACTGTGATACTATTCATATCCTTTGTTCAGATAATCCCATTTTGGGGGACTACATTCCAAGGAAATAAAAAAGCACTTTGTTCAAAGATGTTTATAGCAGCACTATTCATGGTAGCCCAGGTTTGGAAGCAATCCAAAGAGCCAGCACTAGGGAAACAGCTAAGCTAGCCAGGGAACATCAGCACAAAGGAATAGTACACAGCCGTCCAAATAGCAAAGCATACCAATAAGTGATGAGATATACCATATTCCTAGATAAAGATCCTAAGCATGGTAAGAATGGCAATTCTTCCTAAAAATAGTCTTATGAGTTGAATTGTGTCTAATCCCCAACTCCCCCAAAAAATATATGTGTCAGCTTGGCTGGGACATAATTTTCAATGTCATGTAATTCTCCTCCATTTTGTGATATGATATAATTATCCTACCTGTTGTGTTGTGAATCCTCATTTCAAATGTTAATGAGGAGGCAAGATTCAAGGTAGCTAGGTGAATGCAATAAAATATAATCTACAGGATGAGGTTGTATTTTGCATCAATATTTTCTGAGCTGTAAAAGCGATAAAACCAATGAACAGATATCAAAGGGACTTACTGCCACCAAGAAAGAGCAGACTGTGTCCTTTGACCCCAGAGTTCTTTTGCTGAGCAGCAGCTAGACACAGAGAAAGGTCTTCCCCTAGAGAGGGCACCCTGAAATTGGACAGCTTGCCTCTTCAACTGAAGGACTGCATTTCTGTTTGGTAAGGCCATCTACTTGTAGTATTTCTGTTATAGCTGCCCAAGATAGCTACGGTGATAAGTTAACATTTTAATACCAAATTAACCAAGGAAGTTTCACACCAGAAGCTTTCTTGGAACTCTACAAAAAGTGATTCAAAGTTTCACATGAAAGACTAAATAGGTGAACATAGCAAATGATTTTCTAAGGAAAGCGAGTTTGAGCAGGTATAAAAACATTTATAACAAGGTCACTACACGGATACAGTGTGGAGGCAGCATCAAAAGAGTCTTTGAAATCAGTGGGACAAACCAGAGCCCAGAAGCAGTCCCAATCACTCCTGAGAATTTAATCTAGA
Organism: Tenrec ecaudatus; assembly: GCF_050624435.1. Classification (NCBI taxonomy): domain Eukaryota; kingdom Metazoa; phylum Chordata; class Mammalia; order Afrosoricida; family Tenrecidae; genus Tenrec; species Tenrec ecaudatus. The sequence continues at coordinate 85,831,911 of NC_134545.1, read as the reverse complement.
CTTTAGAAGACAATAGGGATGGGAAGCTTACACATCGGTGGTGTTGGGCAAAAGCCTCCCCACTTGAAAGGTCAACATACTTAAGGTAGCTTATGTCTTCTGCAAAAGTCAGCCCAAGATGGATTCAAGACTTAAATGATCATTCTGAGGATGTGTTGGTGCAGGAAAATTCATGGACATGTTAACGGTTACGTTGAAGAAAACAAAAAAAGAAAAACTCAAAAAAGACTGTATGTTCCTACCAACTGCAGCTTGGAAAAAGGACAGGTATTAGTCTTGATAAGATCAATGGATGAAACATTATGATTGATGGGAATAGTTGTGTTTCAAATGCATGAGACTTTTTATTGTTGAGAAAACAGAACGTAAATGGACTGGAAAGAGAGATGCTTTCACCGTTTGGTCAGCAAGACAAGAGTTGGTACAAGGTATTGGCACTATACCTGCTGTGGGTCAGATGGGGGAACCTGGGCAGTGAAGTTCCAGGACAACTAGGTTGACAGCTCTCCTTCTGACTCCTGAACTTGTCTCTCCATCTGGATCTTCCTGTCCCCAAGCCAGACTCAGATCCCGCCGGCCTCCTAGATGCCTGGTTCCAATTCCAGCCCTTACCCTGGACAATTGAGCAGCAGCTAGACACACTCACTTCACCTCCAGAGAGTTCAGTTTTCTAATCAGTAGAACGAAGATACTAACAGCACCAATTCAGAGAGTTACTGTGAGGATTAAAATCATTTCATCCAAGTGAAGACCCTAGCACAGGGGTGCTCGGTATGTCGGCGGCGATCTACTAGTCGATCGCTAATGTAGTGTGGGTAGATCGCATGGCATTAAAAAAATAGACGTAAATCTATCATTAATCCCATCACTTAACTGATATACAGCGCAGCCAATCAGATGCAACCTAGCTACCAAACGCATGCACAAACAACTGCGCTAAGTGCAGCAAAACTGACAAGCTAAATTATCGCCGATTTTTAGACCTTGGTTTTTTTCTCTTAAACGTAAGAAAGGGTATTAAAATGAGTGGGGGAGCTGGACCAAGTAAGAAGACAAAAATGTATCACTTTCATACGGACTGGGAGATTTTGACACGACAAGCTGACATTCAGCTGAAGTCCGGAGCGCATGAACAGTTCTAGAACTTACTCGCAGAGGAAAAGCGCCCAAACACGAGAAAATGTGCTACTCCTTGCTTGCGTTATTCGGCTCTACTTCTTTATGTGCGTCAGCCTTTACCCACATAAAGATGATTCAGTCCAAGTACCGTTCCGCCAGGACTGATGATCATTCGGAAGTGTGCTTGAGGCTGGCTGTCCGCAGCTCCTGTCCGGACTGTGCAGCCCTGGCTCGTTCCATTCAGTGCAAGTCATCAGAGTAAACTCAGGTCATGACAAAAATGTACATAGTTAATTGTGTTGTGTTGTGCAATCTGGACTTATGTGGCTATGCAAAGTCCAGAAACATACATTGTCCATACAAAGAATTCTCAATGCGTTTATGAATAAATGTAATAAATAAATATGTGTTTAGCATGTTTGTAGTTGGTAGGTCATTTTGACCTGATCATTTTATAAGGCAGCTCACATGCTGGAAACGTGTGAGCGCCCCTGGTCTGGGACAGTGTCCGGCATAGAGTCACTTTCAGTAAAAGTGGGTTATACTTTGAGTTGCGGTTTCAGAAACCCTGACGGAGGAGACAGAAAACCATGTTTGATTCCTAAGATGCCTTTGACTTGCCAGTCTGCCTGCTGTTGCAGCTGAGTCTCCCTGGCTTGCTTCCTCATCAGCTGACCTGATAAGAGGCATTTATCCAAGAGGAACCTTGAGTGTAGACCAGGAATCCGTGCTGACACCCAAGGCTCAGCTGCTTGCAATCTCTCCTTCCCCAGGGGCAACGATCAGACCAGCTTACACTCAGGGGTATGAGGAAAATTAGGTCTTGTGCCCAGAGGAGACAGAGGGGCCAGTTGTGGACACTTGGCTACAAGGCATGTCTCACTCGACAGAGGGAAGTCCTCCGGCCAAGGACAGACCCCCATGCTAGCTTTGTCCTGTTTGGGGCTCGCTGCCCTGTAATCACTCTGCTAGCCACAAATCTGCAGGCTTTCAGGAAATGGGGGTGCATTTCTTGAACTGCCCAACCTTCCTCCTACGTTGGGACAGATGGGATGGCTGGGGTAGCCAGCATAACTGCGTGTCCAGCCATCTACCTCTGTGTGTCCTTTACACATAAACCTGAGAGTCTCCTTTGGGGGACACTTTGTGTTTATTGCTTTATTTTTATTATCATCATCAGTCTTTCATTGCAAACTGGCAAGGAAGGAATGCTCATGGAAGCAGTAGTCAAGTGTTCAGATACTGCCTTGTCTTGGCTAAATCTAAAACACAGGACCTCTTTAAAGTGTTGAAAATCAAAGAAGTTCCTTTTGAGGACTAAGGTGCACCTGACCCAAGCCGTGGCATTTTCAATGGCTTCATCTGAATGTGGAAGTTGAACGTTGAATCAGGTAAACCAAAGGAGAATCGATGCATTTTCATGATGGTGTTGATAATATTGAAAGTACCATGGGCTGCCCAAAACACCAACAAATCTGTCTCGGAAAAAGTACAGCCAGATGGTTCTTATTAACAAGGAGAGTGGAACTTCGTCCCGTGTACTTGGAACATGTTGTCAGGAGAGAGCAGTCCCCAGAGAAGGAACTCATGCTCAGTAACTAGCAGGGCAGTGAGAAAGAGGAGGACTCTGGACGAGATGAAGTGACACGCTCGCTGCAACACCAGGCTCAATAAGTGGCGAGGACTGTGCAGGACTGGGCAGTGTTTTGTGCTGTGGTACATAAATCGACTCAATGACACCCAACCAGTTAATGGCCACCAGGAGGAGCCATGGATGCGGCTTCTGGTGCACAATGGAGAAGCCAGACTGCAAAGGACCTTTGCCTGGGACCTGTACCAGGTGAACCAGAACCCAGATCCCTGGACAGGGAAGGGGACGGACGCAGAGGGTGGACTGCAGAGAGGAGAGGAAGAGGAGGCCCGGGAAGTGCCGAGGCTCTTGCCTGATGTCTCAGTGAAGCCGCCCTCAGATCCTACGTGTTTGAAGAGCTTCCAGTCCACACAGAGCTGGGGAGGCGGATTACGAAGACCCTTCCATCATTCATCCACCTATTCATTTATTCACTCTTTTATACCTGCGACCCCCTTTGCCAGAGCCAGAGACTGGACCAGATGCTGAGTGGGACAGGCCTTCTGAGAGAAAGACTGGGGGTAGGGTGGGAGTGGGGGTGCGGTGGGGGGCTATTAACACTCCCACTCTGCCAAAGCCTGCCTCAGCCACTTCTCAGCCTTTCTTGGATGATGGGATGGGGTGGGGGAGGAGACTTTGTCTCTGCCCTGTGTATGTTATTTTTGCTAACCTTGGTTTGTCTGTAGTTCCTGGTGATCAGAAAAACAAAAACAAGCAAACCAAGGCTTCAACAGGAGAAGGGGGAGGTGTGTGTGTTTCAGAGTCCGGGAGCAGAAGAGACCCCAGAGAGCGAACAGGACAGCAGTCTAGCACAGGGGAGGGGGTAGTGTCAGAGAAGAGCTCTCCTCTGGGTCCTAACTGCTTCCCCAAGGCCTCCTCCCAGTGTCCCCACTCTGTTGCCACATCCTTTGGTGCCCCTCCCCTTTCCCCATGCCCCACTCCCTTCACACCTCCTCTCCACTTTTATAGGTCTCTCTCCCCCCTTGGAAGTCTGGCCTTGAGCTTCTGGTGCTAGAGAATTTGGGCTGGCCCTGGGTACCTCCCTCCCTAATGAGCATCAGTGTGGGCTGAGCCTTGGCCTCAAAGGGGTCAGAGGTGGCAGTTTTATTTACTCACAGCTATGCGCTCCCTGCCCCTTCCTTTCTTCTTCTTCTTCTTTTTTTAAATAATGCAAACTGTCCCATGGTCACAGGCACCCTGGGAGACTACTCCACCGCCTTCCCTCTGTCCCCCCAACCTCCCAGACCCATGGACACTTGCAGCCCTCCTCTCAGGGCTCAGGTTTCTCAACCGAGCACAGCTTTGCTCTCAGGACAGCTGTCCATTTGCTCACGTCCCCTGGCTGTTTAGATCCCGAAGCGGAGGTGCTGGGAGTCTGCCAACATGGGAGCTCTGACAGGGCGTGCAGGGGACGGGGCCGCTTCCTTCTGGGAGTCTGGTGCATGTGAGATCCAGGAACGAGTGCCGAGTCTGCCTTCCGGTGTCTGCTTTGAGAACGTGTGTGTGGGAACCAGTGTGGATATCATCATGAGTGTTTGGGTGTGAGCATGTGCACAAGCCCAGAGAGAATCGAGTCCCTGGGCGATGCCAGTGGTTAATGAGCTCGGCTGTTAACTGAAATGTGGAGTGTTCGAGCTCACCGAAAGTCACCGTGGAAGAGCTCCTTTCTAAAGTGCACGCATGGGAAGCCTCACGGCACAAAAGGAAGAAAGAAGACCTCCTGGAGCGCAGTTCTAGGGTGACACCCGGGCTCGGGCTCGCTGTGAGCCCCAGTCATCTCGACGACAGCAGCTGATTAGTTATATAATAATAATACATTATTATATATCATATACAATAAAAAGTAATCTAATTAGTTATAAAATTGAGGTGTCCTGTGAGGAGGTTGAGTGACAGCTACGTATGCATATGGGTGTTTCTCTGTATATGAGATGAAGTGAACATGTGAAGATGTTGTGTCTGAGTGTAGATCTATCTGTGTGTGCAGGACACCCACACGGGTGAGAGAAGCTGGGTGTGTGCTTGTGTATAGGTATGCCTGAGTAAGCAGTGAAAGCATGTGTGCTCATGACAGAACCTTATAGACAGGAGGCTGCCTGGTTGTGGACGCTTAAGAGATAGAAAGATAGATACATAGATACATAGATAGTTAGATACATAGATAGATACATAGATAGATACATACATACATACATAGATACATATATAGATACACAGATAGATAGATAGATAGATAGATAGATAGATAGATAGATAGATAGATAGATGTGTGTGTGCACAACTTCCAACTTCCTGTCTGAATGCGGCTTCAGAAGGTGTCTGCCTTCAGAGAGCTTTGTAAAGTCAACGATGGCAGATGTAGTTGAGTTAAAAGGTAATTGCTTATCATTTGATCTCTCTTTTGATCCATTTAGAAGTTGCTCTAGTGTTTAATATTTTCTGCTTTCTTTCCCACTGTGATTTCTCTGTTTTGCTTTGTTATTATTGTTCGCTTTCGCTTGTTTGTCTGTATATGAAGTTCAGGAGAGGTAAATCTGTGAGACCATAACTGAATTAATAATTTCCTGTGGTTATGATTGTACAACTCTTCTTCATTCAGAGGAACTGGGTGTTCTTGGCAATACCCCAGCCTCGGTTCCTCCCTGAAGCCAGTCCCTCCACCCCCATCTCTGGCCTTCTCCTAAACCTACTCTGCCACCTGGCAGCACATCATCTCCCACAGGTGCCTCGGGTGACTTTATTCAGGACACAGTCGTCGTCCCGTCTCACCAGACTGAGGAGAGCCGGCCAGAGCTGTGGGCAGGAGAGAGAGCAGATGGACTACGTCGATGAGATTAAGGAAGTTAGCCTGCCCCTGCTCAAGCCCGGGATGTGTCTCTCTACTCTTGGCTGGCGGAGACCCTTCCTCCTTCCTCTGGGTTCCCTTTCCCTGCTAACCTGAACCCTGAACATGACCTCCTTCCTCCCACCCCATTTCCTCCCTCTGGCTCAGCTGACACTTTACCTGGGTGACGGGGGCGGTGCATTGGGGCCATTGCCACCTCAGGAATGCCCTGGGAGCACGGAAGAGATCTGAGACAGCTGTGTGCCATCCCTCTCACCTCAGAACTCTGGACTCTCAGCAGAAAGTGACCCCAGTCTCCTTACGCAACCCAGCTTCCCGTCCTAAGGTGACTACAGACCCAGCTCACCCTCTTTGATAAAAGAAGGCTTGAGAGAGTCTTAGTTCTCTAGTGCTGCTACAAAAGAATGGCCCCAAGAGGGGGGCTTTCACAAACAGAAATTTCCTTTCTCACAGCTTTAGGAAGTTAGAAGTTCAGAGCACCAGCTCCAGAGACAGACTCTTTCCATCTTCTCTGGAGGAAGGACCTGGTCTTGTTTCAGCTTTTATTCCTAGGTCCCTTGGCAATCATGTGGTACTATCTTACCACATGATCTTGCTTGCTTAATCTGCTTTATTATATTTTCAAAAAGGATTATTTTAAAAACACTCCCTACACTAATCCTACATCATTATCATGACAAAGAGAACCTATTCCCCAGTGGGATTATAACCACAGGCATAGGAGTTAAGGGTTAAGATTTACAACATATTTAAAAAATCATTTTACTGGGGGCTCCTACAATTCGTATCACACTCCATCCATCCTTCCATCCATCCACCCATCCATTGTATCAAGCACATTTGTACATTTTACAACATATTTACAACAATCCAACAGCGTCTCTCCTTTCCACCACCCCCCAATAGTTTTATTGGCATGTTTTCCACATGTCATACAATTCAGTAGCCCAGTCACATCAGGAAGTGTTGTACAATCAGAACACAATCAGTTTGGGAAGATATTCTTCATTCTTGTATGCAGCATATTAGCTCCCCAATTCCCCCCAACTTCCCTGCCATACCCCAGGAACAATTCTTCTAGTTACTGTCTCTGTAGATTTACCCAGCCTGGATTTCATACACAAAAAAACCATTAAAGTCAACCAGCAAAACAAACAAGCAAACAAAAACTAACAAGAATAATGAGTTTAAAAAAAAAAAAGAAAAATGAAGTAAAGCAGATAAACACGTCAATCAAAAAGAAAGCAGAAAACATTAAAAAGTAGAACAAATGTAAATGGATTGTAGGGAGACCAAAGGGTAGGGTGCTAAATTGTAACCTCGCTGAATCTGCAACCATCCACTTTCCAATGCCGGGGAGGGAGTGGGCGAAATGAGGAGCTGATGCCAGGGGCTTAAGTGGAGAGCAAATGTTTTGAGAATGATGAGGGCAATGAATGTACAAATGTGCTTTACACAACTGATGTATGCATGTATGGTGATAAGAGTTGTATGAGCCCCTAATAAAATGATTTTTAAAAAAAGAATTTTGGGTTTCCACTGTCATCCAAGCCTTCTGCAAACCATGTGTTCACAATTTAAGCTCTGATGCCATTCCCTCCTTTACATTTGGATTATATGCTTAACAATCCTTGGATCATATAGGCTGGTGTGCTTCTTCCATATAGATGGGGGTACCCTCCAAAATGGAAATTTTTTTCAAAGCTACGTATTAATTTTTTTTAACCAAACAACCTTATCACCTTCAAAGTACTCTCCATTACACCTAATACATTTATCAAATCAGTGATTCCATTCTTGGTAACATTTTTCAAACTCATCTGTTGGATGGCTGACAGCACCTCTTCATTTGAAGAAACAAAAAGAAGTCACCCGGAGCGAGGTCAGGTGAGTAAGATGCATGGGGCAAGAGAGGCATACTGGGTTTTGCCAAAACTAGCACACCAAGGTGGCTTCGTGAGCAGGTACATTGTCATGGTGGTAAAACCAGTCCCCAATCTGCCACAAATCAGGCCTTTTTTGTTTGCACACTGTTATGCAATCTTTTCAGAATCTCTAAATAGAAAGCTTGATTAACAGTCTGGCCTGGTGGAAAGAATTCCAAATGCACTATGCGTTGACAGTTTTGTACATTTGGGAAGTTGACAGACATCCTGGAGGAGGTTTGTCATCAATTGACATTGCACCTGTTTTGAAATGAGAAAACCACTCATACACTTTAGTTTTTCCCTTAATGCGGTCCTTATAAGCTATGTTCAACATCACAACAATTTCTGAAGCATTTTTCCCGAGCAGGAAACTAAATTTCACAGCCGCACACTGTTCCCTTAAATCAGCCATCACACAGAAAAACAAAGTTCGAGCAAAACTGCTTTTATGAAAAAATTCACTGTGCCCAGAGATAACTTTCCAGGCACTGCCGCTGGGCGCACTAACTCAGAGCAAGTTGCTTAATGCTCACCTAGTGGGAGAAATTCATCCTATGAAAGCTCCTCTCCACCCAGTGCAATTCTGGGTGTGTTTTTTTTAGGGGGAAGGTTCCCCTCGTAGACTTAGCTGCAGCATCTCTCCCTTTGAGATTAAAAATACTCGAACCAAACAAACAAAAAGCCTCACATATATACACAGATACATGTCACAACACACATCTTGAACATTCATTGTCTGCAGGAGGGGGAGCTTTTCAAAGAATTTTACATAATTGAGCTCATTTTAATCTGTCCAGCTGTCCTAAGGGAGAGACGTACCATCATCCCCATCATAAAGACAGGAAGGCTGAGGAACAAAAAGAATAAAGTAATTTAGCCAAGATCATACCTCCAGTTAATAATGGGTTCTGGATATAAAGCTAGGCAGCCCAGCTACGCCCAGCAGCACGTGCAGACTTCCCCGTCTGGATGTGCACACCTGCTCGCACTCAGACCACGTCACCTCACACTCGTAATTAGGCACCGAAATACCTCATTACTTAGATGCTAATCATAGCTAACATACACACCGCAATTTACGTACAAATCGCTTTCACACTAAACACAATGGCCACTGACGGAGGGATTGGTATACACTTACCAGGTAATAAGTAAGACTGCTGTCAAGGGGCCCTAGTGGTGTAGCAGGTAACGTTCAGCACTCAGATGGAGGCTGGAAGGTCAGCATTTCGAACCCATGCAGCCACTCCATAGGAAAAAGACTTGGAAATCCAGTCCCATAACAGTTATGGCCACTGCCAGTGAGTCGATTCCGACTCGCAAGGACTCTGTCCAGGGCTTCCCAGACTGTAACACTCAACCTGAGGAGAGCATCTTTCTCTCGATAATGGTTGTGACCTGGGAAACCCTATGTGGGGTGCTTCTCTTCTGTCCCATGAGGTCCCTGTGAGTCAAAATAGATGCGACAGAAAGGCTACCATGATTGACTTGATGGAAGGTCAGGTTCACAACTGGGTATGCTTCATCTCTGCCTTCCTAGCTCCACTTTAGATCAAAGTGTATTTGTCTAGTAGCAAAATTAAAACAGCACAAAATAGGTATAAAGTGAAACATAAACGCCCCCTCCCTCCTGTTACTCCCAATTCCAGAGGTACCATTGTTGAAAGCTTCTTTGCCTGGGTCCTTCCGGAAACTGGCTGTGCACACCCAAATGAATGACAGCAGAGATCCCGCCTGGACTTCTCTGCTTGTAGCGAACCCTTGTGAAGAGGCTCTTGCTCATTTCACTTCACAGGTGAAGAAACTCCTTGGAGGGCTCACTCAGGAACACAGTGAGAAGTTAAGAGGCCAGCTCAAGTCTCCATGACCTGACCACGAGCCTCTGCTGTGTCCTCTATTGCGCCTGCCCGGGAGGGAGGCTCATCACATCCTTACCCCCAGAGCCTCACTCAGGTAAGGCGAGAGTCCTATCGGCCCCAGCACTGGGGTTCTGCCAGTCCATGCCACTGAAGGCAGGGTGAGGAGCGGTGCCCGTCAGGCACCCCCTTTGGAAGTGCATTCTAAGGGAGGACTTGCCGGGCTAAGGTCTGCTAAGTGGCTCGAGAGCTTGGTAGGGACTTTTGTAGGATCCACATTGGCTAAAGATGGGCTCCCAGGATGCCCCCTCTCAAATTAGATCAAGTTCCACTGAGAGCTTGAGGGCAAACAGATAGGTTTAAGTCCTTACAGGACTTCACAGTCAAGGACACAGAATCAGGAAGGGCATATGGGCTTGAAGCTCGGAAGGAGAAGAGGGATCTTTCTATAGCTCCAGCTTCCTCACTCCTAGCTGGACCCTTCCTGGGTCAGCTTTCAGAAGGATCCTCCAGACCCTTCCTCAAATCCTCTTTCATTCAGAGTCTGGGGACACCGTCCAACCCCAGTCAGCTTGGGATCTCAGGAGATGGAATGTCTGGGTCTCAGACTGACCCAGCTGTTGTAGCCATGCGGTTGACTGGGGTGGGGGTGCCAGGGTGCTTGACCCAGTTAGCCTGGACTAGCTCAGCTAGGTCCTTTCTGCCTCACACTTCTTGTCCTTGTATGGGCTGGAGATGGACCAGGAGCAGATGCTAGTCAGACCCCAGCCTTCCCCAGACCTCAGGGAACGCTCTTTACAACAGGATCCACAGCAAGGTTCCCACTTCTTCTGTGACCAAGAGGGAGCTTCCATCGGGGATTCCTCTGTGGAGGGAGAGAAAGCCCAGGAGAGGCCTGAGAGGGCCAGAGAGGGATCAAAGCTAAGCTCTGTCTTGCCATAATTTCTAGATCAAGCTGATTCTAAGGGACCAAGAAGGAAGGCCTTCCTGAGAACTTGCTCTCTCCCCCCTTTGTCTATGCACCGGAACTTGAACTTGCTTTGAAGCACCACAGCGCTACTGGGCTGTGATGGTTAGGGGTGATGTCAGCCAGACACTCTTGGGTCCGGGTAGGAGCAGAGCTCCATCTTTCAATTGGATTGCAGCCTGGTGAGTCCTCTTTGCTGTCCTAAGCCATTTGATATAGAGAGAGACTGAGGACAGTGGAATCCCTTGGACCCTGCTATAGTTTATTGTGCCAGCCTGGCCGATAAACACAAGTAGGATTAACTGAAGGGCAGAGGGATAAATGGCTCGGTGAGCCTCACCTTGGTTGTTCTGTGCCTCAGTTTAAAGGGGTACACTACCTGTGGGATACCTAGCCTGTGGACTGTGTCGCTGTAAGTTGAGGTCCCTTTAAGCCCACACGATTGGAATGTTCATCTCTGGAGCTAGGGACTGACAGTTGATGACAGTTGGGGATCTGCCTTGCTGTTTGCTACCTGGATATATATAGCCCAGCTCTCTCTACAGAAGGGAACTGGCACCTGGCAGCTCTCAAAACTTGAAGGACTGCTAGTGTCTCACTGCTTTATAATTTAACTGTTAATTTCTTGTATTATCTATCTGTATATTATTTAACGGTTTATTTCTTGAATTATATATCTATCTTTATAAATATATTCATATATAATTACTAGAAATCTGGTTTGTCTCTCTAGAGAACCCTGTCCAATACAGACCCCTCGCCTTCCTCAGGAGCTACATCTTGCATCTGCTGCCTCCATCTCCTGTTGCGATCCCAGGAGCTGTAGCAGATGACTGAAGGTGGATCCATTCCACTGCCTCCGGACATCTGCATCCACCAGCCTGTGCGTCCCCCACCCCCACTGTCTCTGCATCATCATTCTGCTTCCTGTTCATCAGTTTCCTCAAGTCAGGAGAATCCTACCTTGAAATGGTCTAGACTTACCTATTTCTACAACTGTGTAAGCCATTTCTTGATAGAAATCTCTTTCCATGTACAACATAGACAAGTGTCACTGGTTGGAAACCAGTCTAACACATGGGTAGAGGGCAAGCATTTGTGGGATACTCCAAACTGTCTATGGTCTGCAATAGCCTTGCCCTGGGAGTCAGAGGACATGGGAACTGCTCCTAGCTTGGCTTCTAATGAATGAAAAGTTCTTGGACAAGTTAATTCCTCATTCTGAGCTTCAGTTTGCCCGTCTGCAAAACATGAGGGTTGAATTCCATTTGGAGTGATGGGAATCTAAAAATTACCTGCGTGCTTGAGGCTGGTGGGGAGGCATGGGATTAGGGTGCATGGTGTTGGCAATGGGCATTCTGCCTGTTGAATTGAGCAGGACATCTCTCCAGGGGCTGGACACTGGGAAGTAGGGTCTCAAAAGGATGTTATCCATCTAAAGAGAAAGCTATATGTACATTTACAGAATAGGGGTGTGTTTATGGATGTGTGTATGTGAGTGTGTGTGTGTATGTGTGTGTGTGTATGTGTGTAGCAGCAGCTAATTGATGCCTCCCTCCCAGTTGGGATGGGGGAAGGGGTCGAGAAGGCAGTCACTCATTAGGAGGCAGCTAATGGGCCCAAATGGCCATGTCAGCAAAGGCTGAGCTCAGATGAGCTTCCTCCCGAAGGGGAAGGGGAGAAATGTGGATTAGGAAGAGGAGGGGAGAAGAGAAGGAACAGGGAGGAGGAGGGAGAAGAATGAGGCTCTGCCAGAGAAACGACAAGGATGGCAATGTCCTGTGTGCCCACCCACCTGTGAGACGCAAAGGCTCCGTGACTGGAGGACGTGGTGTGGGGGAAGCCGGGGGAGGAGAGCACAGGTGTGTTACTGCTCACACACACGGGGAGGCCCGCCTGCGCGTGCACACTCAGGCAGTCTGAGATGCAAAGACACCCACCTGTGCAGAAATGCACCCTCTCACGTGCCCTGCCTATGGGCAAAGGCAGGCGCTGCACCAGAAGCCCAGCCCTGCCATCCCTGACCCCGAGCACACGGGAGTGCAAGCATAAAAACACGTGCCTACAAATTCACTCAAGTACTTCCAGCTCTGCGTTGGGTGTGAGGCAAACCCAGACATGAAGAGGGTGGCCCCTGTCCTGCAGGGACTGACATTCTAGTTGGGGAGGGGAGCTAAGAAGACAGACTGTCCAGTGGGGGATGACGGGAGCTGTTCTGGATGCCTGTGGGACACCAGGCAGACATCTCGATGCGCCATCCGAACTCCTCCTCCTCCTCCTCCTCAGGTGGCCAGCTGCTGTTCTCTTGGCCTGGAACTGTGTCATGTTAAGAGTGGGGAAGGGAGAGGTAAGGCCAGCACACGGTGGAGCCCTTACAATCATCCCTGTTCCTCCCCTACCTACCAATGACTCCTGTCCTTGCTTATCAGTCTGTCCACTCGAAAATGCAAACACGAACCATACAGCTGGCTGTTTGCAACTCAGGTTCATTGTTCAGATATCTGGTAGTAGCAGCGAGGTCTCCAAACTTTGGTGGACAAAAGGATTCTTTCCCATCTCTTACCACTCACAAGGTAGCTCCCAGAGGGAACAAAGAACAGACCATACAAATTCTAGAAGAAAATACAAGTCAGCATTAAGTTATTCAGATAACCACTGCATAATAAATACTAATATTTAGATTGTAAAAATTCAAATACACCAATAAGAAGAAGTCTTGCGAAGAAAAACCCAGTGGAAAACTGGGCAAAATACGTGAATAGACAATTCACAGAAAATGAAATCCCCAAATGTCCAATAAACTTAGAACAAGGTGCTCAGCCCTAGAGACAGGCCCTTGCCATTAGAGACCTGCAAATGAAAATGAACCTAACATGTGTTTCTGCTGGATCGATTAGATGCGCAGAACTTCAAGAGCCCGACGGGGTCTGATGTCGGAAAGAGTGTGAGTGAGTCACTCTATCCACTCTTACTGACACCACACACTGACTCGGGCTTTGGGGAGAGCACTTTGGCATTCTCTATTCAAATGCACTGGGCCCATCTTTGTACAAACGATCCTATTTCGAAGGAAATAGTCGCACCTGCCATGGGACCCCATAACAGGGTGTTCAAACAGTCCACTGGCAGGACAATGACCAGTGAAAAATAGCATCTACGTGCTATGGGATAACTAATATGTAGCTAGTTAAAAATAATTGGTTCATCTAGATGCATTGGTAGGAAGATCTCCAAGCCATATTTTTCATTTGAAAAATCAATCTTCAGAAAAAGAAGAATATGGTGTAAATGAAAACAGAGAAAGTGCTATGCGTCCATGTATGTAAAGTACATGTGTAAGCATGTAGAGGCAGAGCACATGATCTGGAAGCACACTGACGACCACTGTTGCATCCTCGGGGGTAGGAAAGGGTGATTCACTGCTACTGGCTAAAGCAAGAATCCATTCATGCCTGTGTCCTGGGTGAATACTGTCTCCCTCAAATTCAGTCACCCAGAACTTTAGGTGTCATTTATTTGGAAGTAGGGTTTGCGCAGATGGAATCACATTAAAATGAAGTCATAGGAGACTTGGGGGGTGCATGGGGTCCTGAAGTCCGCTTTGATCAGTTTCCCTCTAAGTAGAGGGACCTTCAGACACAGAGAGAGACACACGGGAAGGTGGCCTTGCAAAGATGGAAGGATAGAGACTGGAGCGATGTGTCTACAAGGCAAGGATGGATCGCTACCACCGGGAGCTAGACAGAGCAGAGAGTTTGTGTCCCAGAGCCTGCAGAGAGGACTCTGGCTGCCAGCATTTTGATGTCAAGCTTCTGGTTTCCAGAACTGCAAGTGAATACACTTCTCTTGTCCTAAGCCATGCGATTTGTGCTACTTGGTTACTGCCATCCTCGTAAACTAATGTGGCTTCTTAACATTTAAAAGAAATTGTCATGAGGGATGTTGAATGAATTAGTGAAGAGTAATTCATTCAGTCGCTAGATCTGGTAGACACAAACACAGGCACCGTGACTTTCTCCGCTGCAGGAAAAGTGGGGCCCCTCCCGTCAGCACTTACACTTAGGAAAACGTCACAGGGATTTGTCTTCTAGTCGAGCAGCCCTGGGGTGTGAGAACTGGGGACTGCCCAGACTGGGGGGGGGACCACTAGAGTTCCCCATTGTGCAGAGGTAAGGAAAGATGGCCTGGGTCCAAGCCACAGCTGCAGAAAGAACACAAAAGGTGAATGGAAGGCCAAGAGTGGCAAGTTGACGGGGCTCTTGTTTGACTGCAATTTGTCATCTTGGGGACAACCCCGGGCCCAGGGGCTCCAGGCTAAACCCACATCCCTTGGATTCGATCCCAGCAATTCTCATGGTAAGTGTTGGGTGACTCCTGGTGGTAACCGCCACTTGCACTGGGCTGCCCTGGGCAGAGGGTAAGGTCTCCCACCTTTCTGTACTTGTTCTTTATGACAAATCAGAGGGGTAGCTTCTGCTGCCGTCCCCCTGTCCCAGATGAACAAACTGAAGCTCAGAGGTTGAGGACGTATTTAGCTTTGCTCAGACAAGGGACAGAAAAGACTGAGCCTGGGTCCTTTTAAATCCTTATCTCCGACTCCTTCCAACTGCAATAAAATTCCTTCTAGGGGCTCCTTCTGCTCCCTGCCTCACCTTCGCCTGGCATGAGCCTTAGCCCTGGTGTGACATCGCTCTAGGAAGAATCTAGTTCTGATCCTGGCCCCAGGCACTATCGTACAGTGGTTCCGGCAACTCCTCCAGAGTCAGGTGCACCAGGATTCTAGCTCCAATTCCTTCCTGGCCTAGTGACCTTGGCAAGCTAGTTAATATTTTGCCTCTGTTTCTTTATCCATTAATTGGAATAAGAGGAATGTATCTCTTGGGGATGTGTGGAACATCCTCTGAGCTAATACATGTGGAAAGTCTTTCATTTGGTACCCAGAACATAATTAGCGTCCACTAGATGTTGAAAATGATTATGGTAAATACTACGACTAAAATAGCCCTTCTGTCCTGGTGAGCGCAACTTGAATCTCGGTGCTCATGCACGTTTGTACCATGGAAGGTGCTATATGAGACCAAGATGTAGCAGGGCAGCCTGGAAACTGCAGGGGACACCTGGGTCTAGTTGGCTGCTGAACCAGCATCCAGCTGCAAGCAGAGAGAAATGAAGTCCCCAAACAGGAAAACCAGCTGAGTGTCTTCCAAGGAGATGGTCTGAGAGGTGACAGAGCTCAGTGGCAGGGCGTGCGGGGTGGGGGAGGAGGATAGTCTAGAGCAGAATGGAACCAGTGGGTCAATCCAGGAGGACTGGCCTGGAAGAGGTCCCTGGGGACACTTAATGTTCACCATGGGAGTCATCTAGGGGAGAATTAAGGTCCAGAGTGATTTTGGGACTAGATTTCCCTTTATCTTGGCTTCTGTATCTGGGAGAGGGATAACATAGAGAGCCAAGGTGTTCAGAGGGCCAGATCCCCAGTCACGGCCACTGCTGACAGGGGCCTTCCAGGCTCACCCAAGAAGGAGCGCTTTCTACGCTATCAATTCCAGAACAGCAACCTGGAGCTTGCTTCCTGTGGTTCTCCCCAATCCTAGCCACAAAGGAACTGACCAGCTCACAGGTTGGCAGGTGTGAAGGGAAGTTCACAGTGCAGTGTGGGTATTCTTCCATGCCAGGTCTCAAGCCAGCAGTTGACTTAAGGGTCATTCTTTAATAATTATTTATAAACTATTAAGGGACCAGGGGGAAGGGGGACGCGGGGAGGGAGGGGGATGGGGGGAAAAAGGGAAACCGAGCTGATTCCAGGAAGCCAAGTGGAAGGTGAATTTTGAGAATGACGAGTGCAACGAATGTATAAGGGTGCTTTGCTCAATTGATGTATATATGGATTGTGATAAGAGTTGTATGAGCCCCAATAAAATGATTTATTAATTTTTTTAAAAGGGTCATTCTTTAGCCTCCTTCTTCTTCACCTCCTATTAATAGGAACAAGCCACTTCCTGCATAAAACCCTTCAGTGGTTCTTCACTGACCTTAGGATCAAATTCAACCTCTTTATCAAGGTTTGTAAGTCCCTTCTCTCCTTTCCAAGTTCGGCTCTTGTCATTCATCCTCTCAGTCTATGCTCTAGATAGAGCTTCTAATTCCTCAGTCTTTCACTCTAGACCTCTTCAAGATCCCCAGGTGATTCCAGGCTAGTGTCTCTGAAACTCCTTCATACTAAGAATCATCTGGGGGAATTATTAAACATCAGATTCCTGAGCCCCACCCCAGAATCAGAATTTCCAGGAAAGGCAGACTGGGAAGGCATTTGTTAACAAGCATCACCGGTGATGTCTCTCATCAAAGAATTTAGGAAACCTGACCGGTGGTTTTCAGTCTTGTTGCATTAACAAAAAGGTTCCTTGTTGGTTCTTTTAAGAACCTTGGAGCTGCTAACCACAAGGTCATCAGTTCGAAATCACCCCTTACTCCTCAAGAGAAAGACGAGGTTCCTACTCCTATAAAGAGTTACAGTCTTGGAAACCCAGTCCTGAAGCTTGTCCTTTAGGGTCACTGTGAGTTGGAATAAACTTGAGTGACTTTTTTTTCTTTATTATTATTTTATTATTAAATCATTTTATTTGGGGCTTGTATAGCTCTTATCCCAATCCATACATCCATCTTTTGTATCAAGCACATCTGTCCCTATGTTGCCATCATCATTTTCAAAACATTTTCTTTCTACTTGAACCCTTGGTATCAGCTCCTCACTTTTCTTCCCTTTCCCACCCTCCCTTCCCCATGAACCCTTGATAATTTTTTTTTCGTGTCTTACATTGACCACTGTCTCCCTTCACCCACTTTCTGTTGTGTGTTCCCCTAGGAGGCGGTTATGTGTAGATCATTGTGATCGGTTCCCCCTTTCTCCCACCTTACCCTTACCTCCTGGTATTACTACTTTCATTGTTGGTCCTAAAGGGTTTGTCTGTCCTGGATTCCCTGTGTTTCCAGCTCTGATCTGTACCAGTGTACATGTTATGGTCTAGCCGGATTTGTAAGGTAGAATTAGGGTCATGATATTGGGGGGGGGAGGCATTAAAGGACTAGAGGAAAGCTGTGTGTTTCCTCAGTGCTGTACTGCACCCTGACTGGCTCTTCTCTTCCTTGTGACCCTTCTGTGAGGGGAAATCCAATTGACTACAGATGGGCTTTGGGTCTCCACTCTGCACTCCCCCTCATTCACATCGATGTGATTTTTGTTTTGTGTCTTTGATGCCTGATACCTGATCTGATGACATGATGGCAGTGAGTTTTGAATGCTGTTTCTTTAAAGGCATCTTGGAGGTGCAGTGATGGCACACTGAGCAGGTAACTGAAATATGGGTAGTTCGATCCACCAGCCACTCGATGAAAGAAAGATGTGTCTGCTTCCACAAGGATGTATATAGTCTTGGAAACCCTATGAGGCAGTTCTATGGGGTTCTATAGGGTCTCTATGAGTCATAATTAACAGCCAGGAGTGTAGTTTTGATTGATGCTATTTCTTCAGGTCTTCGGATGGCACAGTGCTTGGTGCCATCTGGTGAGATCTCCTGCGAGGGACAGTTAGACTCTGTCCTATCGGGTTGCTCTAAACTGTAATTGACTCAATGGCATGCAACAACAGATTCTTCTGCTTAAGTGGTGACTGCCCCCTGAGGACCGCAGCTCTGTTCAGTGGCAGCTTCGACGGGAGTACCTACCTCAGGCAGTGTGAGTGGACTCCGAATCACAGCAAGTTCATGTGCAAGTGCAACAGCACAGACCGTTGGCTCGTCCAGCTCGTCCTTTGGCTCGCTAGCATGTTCAAGTCCACCATTGCGGCTGTTGTGCCCAACCATCTCCCTGAGAATCTTCCATGCCCCCACTGGCCCTCTACTCACCAAGCGATCCCTGTTGATGAGAGGCCCAAAGCAAGCACATCAGACAATACATCCTGCTGTGAGCCACAGGGCTTTCACTGGCGAACAATAGCTCTATTACTGCCAGGCTTCCCTTGGCAGTTTATCTTAGTCTGGAAGCTCTACTAAGGCCTGTTCTCCATTGGTGAGCCCACTGGGGGCATTTCTTCCAGCCTCGTCGTGACATGCAAGCCACCATGGGACAACAGGCCCAGGGCCGAGAACCCTAACATGTTGGCGGGGAAGAGTCTTGAGAAGGTCAAAAGGGAAACGTGGAGGGAGTCTCCTGCCCCTGGCCTTCACGTCCACAGATGCAGGAGCAGCATTGTCTGGAGCGGGGTAGGGGTGGGTGCTACACTGAGATGGAAGTGAGATGTTGAGTTAAGCACTAGGGTGAGGATGGACTGGTGCTGAAGGAGGGGGGAGTGGTCTTGAGTGAAGCATACCCTGTCAGCACTCTCAGCCAGTCAGCCTGGAGCTCAGAACCTCCCTAGGTGGGCTGAAGCCTAGAGACCCCCACAGCACCCCAGCTTAGGGCCTAAGTGGGGAGCTGGCTGCGAGGGTGAGGGGACGAGGTACAGGATGAACAGAGCTCCGGAATCTTCCCAAGTCTCCAGTGGACAGGGGGGCAGTGGCCGCACACACACCTGCCCTTGTCATCAAGGTGGTCCATGAGGGAGTCCCCCCACCCCCACCCCTGGTTCCAGGATGTGGAAACTGAGACTCAGAGAGGAAACTTGCCCAAAGGCACAGAGCTGGTCAGCAGTAGGGCAGAGATTGAACCCAGCTCTTCTGGAATTTTCTATTCAGTATACACAGCCTTCTGCGCTCATGTTCATTCTCTCACACCCAAGTACCACCATCTATCCTCGTAGGCACCCATGCCCACAGTGACCCTTGCTCAGTCACCCTCACTTCCACACTGGTGTGCAGACTGCGCCCCCTCCCCAACTCACACACTCTGTTGCACACACTCAGCCTCACTCACACTCGCCAGGACACATGCGTACACAGTCGCAGGCACACACACTGTCTGTGTGTTGTCACTCATACTTATGGTCATGTAGTGGCTCAGCCTTTTTTCTCAGAGAACAGTACCTGGTTGGGTGGCTTGGTCCCTGCAGGATACCTGAGGCAGCTCACTGGTTGCCCTTCCTGCTGAAGCTAAGGGTCCCCAGGGGCCCGGTGATGTTATGATCCAAATGAGGTCCTTTTCCACTCCCCTCCCACCTCTCTGCTGGAGGGAATGCTGCCCAAACCCTGCCCCTCCTCACTGCGAGGATGTGTGTGTGTGAGTGAGCAGGGGCGACTCCGGGCCTCTGTGGAGGGCTGGCAGCAGATGTCTGGCTCAAGCAGCCCACCTCCCACTCACTCTCCACCTGTCACACTGAGGTTCTAGCCTCAGGCAGGGCTGCTTGTGTTTGGGCAATTGCCAGAGATGAGTGAGCAGGAGACCAGAAAGAGACCAGAATAGAAGTCCCACCTTTAACTAGATCATAGGATCCCTACGGCCCCCTTTTCAGGGGGGAAGAAAAGATTACCCAGAGTTCCTCTGGCAATGAAAACGTTTGTGCTAAAGTCCAGAGTCCAGGATAAAGAGTAGCTCTCTAGATTTGCAGTCCCTCTGGGTCCTTCCAGCACCCACTTGGTAACCAGTGGTACAGAAGCTCCTCCAGGAAGCAGGGCTACACGCTGGACATTGATACTCAGATGCACGGAGCAGAAGCAGAGGTGCCTTGCCTTACTCTCCAGTGGAATTCTGGGGCTCCTGAGCCCTGAGTCACCAAAGGCTCTTCCAAACGCTGAACTTAAGAGCGCTGAACACATGGAGGCCCCCACAGAAGCCAGACCCTGAATTCCCACAGGGCTGGTGAAGCCAACCAGAGCACAGTCCCTCTACAGGCCACCTTGAACCTGAGGCCAAGCCTTGCTTTCACGGTCAGCTCAAAAGTCCCGATTCAGTTGTGTTAGGATCCAGTTCCACCACTTCTGGTTGTGTGGCTTGGGCCACTTACAGACCTTCTCTAAGTCTTAAAAACAAGCAAATTACCCTCCAGTCGCCCCACTCATAGCGGACACCGTAGGACTGGGTAGAACCGCTCCTGGGAGTTTCCAAGACTAATTGTTGTATGTTTTTTATTTTAAATCATTTTATTGGGGGTTCTTACAGATAACAATCCATAAATCAATTCTATCAAGCAAACTTGTACATATGTTGCCATCATAATTTAAAAAATATTTTTTAAACAAATCATTTTATTGGGGGCTCGTTTAATTCTTATCACAATTCATCCATTGATCCATCCATGTGTTAAGGACATTTGTACATTTGTTGCCATCATCGTTCTCAAAACATTTGCTTTCTACTTGAGCCCTTGGTGTCAGCTCCTTATTTTTCCCCTTCCTCCCCGCCCCCTCCCCAACCCTTGATAATTTATAAATTATTATTTTGTCATGTCTTACACTGTCCGATGTCTCCCTTCACCCACTTTTCTGTTGTCCATCCCCCAGGGAGGGAGTTATATGTAGATCCTTGTGATCAGTTCCCCCTTTCCACTGCACCTTCCCTCCACCCTCTCGGTATCACCACTCCCACCACTGGTCCTAAGAGGTTCCCTGTGTTTCCAGTTGCTATCTGTACCAGTGTCCATCCTCTGGTCTAGCCGGATTTGTAAGGCAGAATTGGGATCATGATAGTGGGGTGAGGAAGCGTTTAAGAATAGAGGAAAGGTGTATCAAACATTATCTTTCTGCTTGAACCTTTATTATCAGCTCCTTTTTTCCTCTCTCTCCCCCGCCCTTCCACCCTTATGACGCCTTGATAAAATATATACTTTTTTTTTCATATCTTATACCATCCGCTGTACCCCTTCACCCACATTTCTGTTATCCATCCCCCTTGGGGTGGGGTGGGGTTATACATC
This sequence comes from Tenrec ecaudatus, assembly GCF_050624435.1. NCBI lineage: Eukaryota > Metazoa > Chordata > Mammalia > Afrosoricida > Tenrecidae > Tenrec > Tenrec ecaudatus. The sequence goes on along the minus strand of NC_134545.1, from coordinate 85,810,720 downwards.
CATCATTGCTATCAGTTCCACCTTTGCTCTCACTATTCCCATTGCTGTTTCTGAGGGGTTATCTGTCCTGGCTTCTGTGTGTCCAAAGCTCATATCTGCACCAATGTACATACTCTGGTCTAGCAGGATTTGTGAGGTAGAACTGGGGTCATGATATTGCGGGGTAGGGTGGGGGAAGAAGCATTAAAGAACGAGAGGAATGCCGTGTGTTTCGTTAGTGCTAAGCTGCTCCCTGGCTGAATCATGCCTTCTGTGAGGGGATGTTCATTTGTCTACAGGTGGACTTTGGGTCTCTATTCCAACACCTCTCCTTCACATTGATAGAATTGTTTTTTTCTTCTGATACCTGATCCCGTCAACACCTCATGGTCACACAGGCTGATATGGTGCTTCCATGTGGACTTTGTTGCTCTCCTTCTAGATGGCCGCTTGTTTACCTTCAAGCCTTTAAGACCTCAGACACTGTATCTTTTGATATCCAGGCACCATCAGCTTTATTCACCACATTTGCTTATGTACCTGCTTTGTCTTTAGCGGTGTTGTCGGGAAGGTGAGTATCACAATGTGCCAGATTATTAGAACAAAGTGTTCTTGTGTTGAGGGAAGACTTAAATAGAGTCCCAATGTCCATCTGCTACTTAATACTTTAGCATATAAATATATGTACATAGACCAATATCCCTATTCTTATATATTAATAGGTTTACATATATACATGCTTATATTTATACTTCTATATATAGCCTTTGCCTCCTAGTTCTTTCCTCTATTTCCTTTTACTTTCCTCCTGCCCCACACTCATGTTCACCCTTGATTTGGCTCTCAGTAATTACTCTCAGTTGGTTACATTACAGTTGATCAAACCCCACTGGGCATTGTACACCCTCCTTGCCCATCAACTTCAGATCCCTTGTTATTCCCTTGTCCCTGAATTTATTGGCCTCCTGCTCCCTTTCCCTCATCTCCTCTCCCATGCTCCCCCACCCCAAACCATTGGTCCCATTGCTTCCTCCTTGGGATTGTTCATCCTGCCTATCTTTTTTTAAAAAAATCATTTTATTGGGGGCTTATGCAACTGATATCACAATCCATACGTACATCAATTGTGTAAAGCACATTTGTACATTCACCGCCCTCATCATTCTCAAAATATTTGCTCTCCACTTAAGCCCTTGGCATCAGCTCTTCATTTCCCCCCTCCCTCCTACTGCCCCCTCCCTCATGAACCCTTGATAATTTATAAATTATTATATAATCATATTTTACATTGTCTGATGTCTCCCTTCAGACAACCCATTTTTCTGTTGTCTGTCCCCCAGGGAGGAGGTTATATGTAGATCCATGTAATCAGTTCTCCCTTTCCATTCCACCCTCCCAGTATCACCACTCTTGCCACTGGTCCTGAGGGAATCATCTGTCCTGGATTCCCTGTGTCTTCAGTCCCTATATGCACCAGTGTACATCCTCTGGTCTAGTCAGATTTGTAAGGTAGAATTGGGATCATGATAGTTGGGGGGGTGGGGGTGGCGGGCATTTAGAACTAGAGGAAAGTTGTATGTTTCACAATTGCTACACTGCACCCTGGCTGGCTCATCTCCCCGTGACCCTTCTGTAAGGGGATGTCCAGTTGCCTAAAGAAGGGCCTTGGGTTCTCAATCTCATTCACATATGACTTTTTGTTCTTTGATGCCTGACACCTGATCCCTTTGACACCTCATTATCACACAGGCTGGTGTGCTTCTTCCATGTGGGCTTTGTTGCTTCTGAGCAAGATGGCTGCTTGTTTAGCTTCAAGCCTTTAAAACCCCAGACGCTATCTCTTTTGATAGCCGGGCACCATCAGCTTTCTTTACCACATTTGTTTATGTACCAATTTGTCTTCAGAGATCATATCGGGGAGGTGAGCACACAATGATATGATTTTTTTTTTGTTCTTTGATGCCTGATAACTGATCCCTTCGGCACCCCATGATCACACAGGCTGGTGTGCTTCTTCCATGTGGGCTTTGTTGCTTCTGAGCTACATGGCTGCTTATTTACCTTCAAGTCTTTAAGACCCTAGATCAGGGGTCCTCAAACTACTGCCCGCAGGCCATGTGCGACCCACCAAGGACATTTGTCTGGCCCACCGGGTGTTTTTGCCCCATTTTGTTTTTTACTTCAAAAGAAGATATGTGTAGTGTGCATAGGAATTTGCTCATAGTTTTTTTAAAAACTATAGTTCAGCCCTCCAATGGGTCTGAGGGACAGTGAACTGGCCCCCTGTTTAAAAAGTTTGAGGACCCCTGCCCTAGATGCTATATCTTATGATAGCCGGGCTCCATCAGATTTCTTCATCACATTTGCTTATGCACCTCCTTTGTCTTCAGCAATTATGTTGGGAAGGTGAGCATCATGGAATGCCAGTTTAATAGAACAAAGTATTCTTGCATTGAGGGAGAAGCACTTGAGTGGAGGCCCAATGTCCCAATGTTTATACTAAACCTATAAATGTGTACACATAGCTCTGTTTGCCCATACTCATATATAAATGTATTTGCATATGTACATGCCTGTATTTAGACCTCTATACATGCCCTTTGCCTTCTAGTTCTTTCCTCTATTTCCTTTTTTCCCTCTTGTTCCACTTTCATGGTCAGCCTTTATTTGGGTTTCAGTATGTGTTAGATGGCGTTCTTCAGAAATAAAACCAGAATGCTAATAATTTTATTTATATTGATACCAATAGGGAGATGTATAACATAAAAAATAGTTAATTAAGAGGACCCCATGGCTGGCTCCACTAGGAGACATGACGTCCCTCACTGACCCATAGCCCTACAGGGGACAACAATAGAGACACAGTGTGGGAATTGCACCCGATCTGATCCTACCACACTGAGGCAAAACACTAAGGGGGTCAAACAGAACAGCGAGGAAATGGAGCGGTGAGGTCCCCAGGGAATGCTAAAGGTGGACTTTGGGGCCAGGGCATGGTCCCCAACAGACTGGACTGGAAAACACTCTAGGGCCAACAAACAACCCTTGTACTAACTACCAGCTCGTGTTTTGTTTTATTTTGTTTTTGTCACAGGTTTGTGGTGATTGTTGTTTTGTTGTATATTGTTGCTTGGTTTTGCTCTCTTATTTTTGCATATGTTATTATCTCCACAGGTCTGTCTAAATAAGATAGGCTGGGTGAACAATCTGGAAGAGAAAACAACGGGACCAACAGTTCTGGGGGGACATGGGAGAGGGGAGGGGTGAGGGGAAAGGTAGTGGTGTTAATAAATCCAGGGACAAGGGAACAATAAGTGATTCAAATCGGTGGTGAGGAAGGTGTGGGAGGCCTGGTAGGGCAAGATCAAGGGTAATGTAACCAGGAGGGATTGCTGAAACCCTGTTGGGGACTGAGCATGATCGTGGGACAGGAGGAAAGTCAAAGGAAATAGAGGAAAGAGCTAGGAGGCAAAGGGGCAAAGGGCTTTTAGGAGGTCTAAATAAAGACATGTACATATGCAAATATATTTCTGTATCAGGACGGGGAAATAGATCTGTGTGCATATAGTTATAGGTTTAGTATTAAGGTAGAAGGACTTGGGCCTCCACTCAAGTACTCCCTCAATGGAAGAATATTTTCTTCTATTAAATTGGCATTCTATGATGCTCACCTTTCTGACACTCCCACTGAAAACAAAATGGGTGAATAAGCAAATGTAGTGAAGTAAGCTGATGGTGCCCAGCTATCAAAAGCACTAGTGTCTGGCGTCTTAAAGACTTGAAGGTAAACAAGTGGCCATCTAGTTCAGAAGCAACAAAGCCCACATGGAAGAAGTACACCGGCCTGTACAATCACAAGGTGTCAAGGGGATCATATACCAGAACAAGAAAACATATCATTGTGAATGAGGGGGGGTGCAGAGTGGAGACCCAAAGCCCATTTGTAGGCCACTGGACACTCCCTTACAGAAGGGTCTTGCATACGATGTAGAAACAATGAAAAATATAACTTTCCTTTAGTTCCTAAATGCTTCCTCCCCCCGCCACTATCATGATCCCAATTCTACTTTGCAAGTCTGGCTAGACCAGAGGATGTACAATGATACAGATAGGAACTGGAAATCCAGGGCAGATGATCCCTTCAGAACCAGTGGTGTGATTAGCGATACTGGGAGGGTAGAGAGAGGGTGGGTTGGAAAGTGGGAACCGATTACAAGGATCTGCAAGTGACCTGCTCCCTAGGGGATGGACAACAGAAAAGTGGGTGAAGGGAAACATTCGGACAGGGAAAGATATGACAAAACAATAATTTATAAATTATCAAAGGTTCATGAGGGAGGGGAAAATGAGGAGCTGATGCCAGGGGCTTAAGTAGAGAGCAAATGTTTTGAGAATGATGAGGGCAATGAATGTACAAATGTGCTTTACACAATTGATGTATGTATAGACTGTGGTTAGAATTGCATGAGCCCCTAATAAAAAATTTTTTAAATAGTTAAAATATAAAGTAGTACAAATGACTCAGTGCAACTCACTCCTGTGAGATAGTTGTGAGACACTGGCAGTCCTTCAAGTCCTGAGGGCTGCCGGGTAGTCCTACTCTGTAGAGCCATTCAGGCTATCCGGGCACAGGCAGCAAACAGCAAGGCAGGTCACTAACAGTCAGTCAGATGACAGGGTCTGACAGTCCCAGCTCAAGAGATGTAAATTCCAATGGTGTGGCAAAGCAAGTCTTGAAGGAACCTCAAATTACGTCGACAGAGTTCATGGGTTAGGTGTCCCACAGGTAGTGTAGTTTGCAAATTGAGGCACAGAACAAGAAAGGCAGCCGCACACTGGTCTGATGCTCAAAGAGCAAGAGACAAAAAAAGCAAGGCTTAAAGCCAAGCCATATATCTCTCCACCCTTCAATTAACCCCACATGTGTTTATTGGCCAGGTTAGCACAAAAAACTAACTACCTCACAGTAATTCCGCTCGGTTACATTACCCTTTTTAAAAAAAATTGTTTTATTAGGGGCTCATACAACTCTTTTCACAATCCATACATACATCAATTGTGTAAAGCACATTTGTACATTCATTGCCCTCATCATTCTCAAAACATTTGCTCTCCACCTAAGCCCTGGCATCAGCTCCTCATTTCCCCCTCCCTCCCTGCTCTCCCCTCTCTCATGAACCCTTGATAATTTATAAATTATTTTGTCATATCTTGCACTGTCTGATGTCTCCCTTCACCCACTTTCTGTTGTCTGTACCATCCCCCAGGGAGGAGGTCACATGTAGATCCTTGTAATAAATTCCCACTTTCCAACCCATCCTCCCTCCACAATCCCAGTATCGCCACTCGCACCACTGGTCCTGAAGGGATCATCCACCCTGGATTCTCTGCATTTCCAGTTCCTATCTGTACCAGTGTGCATCCTCTGGTCTAGCCAGATTTGTAAGATAGATAGAATTGGGATCATGATAGTGGGGGAGTAGGAAGCATTTAGGAATTAGAGGAAAGTTGTATGTTCCATCGTTGCTATACTGTACCCTGACTGGCTCGGTTCCTCCCCAAGACCCTTCTGTAAGAGAATGTCCAGTGGCCTACAAATGGGCTTTAGGTCTCCACTTCGCACTCCCCCCTTCATTCACTATGCTACGATTTTTTGTTCTGATGATGCCTGATAACTGATCCCTTCGACACCTCATGATCACACAGGCTGTGTTCTTCCATGTGGGTTTTGTTGCTTCTGAGCTAGGTGGCTGCTTGTTTACCTTCAAGCCTTTAAGACCCCAGATGCTATATCTTTTGATAGCCGGGCACCATCAGCTTTCTTTGCCACATTTGCTTATGCACCCATTTGTCTTCAGCGATTGTATCATGGAGGTGAGCACAAAATTATATGATTTTTTGTTCTGATGATGCCTGATAACTGATCCCTTTGGCACCTCGTGTTCACACAGGCTGGTGTGCTACTTCCATGTGGGCTTTGTTGCTTCTGAGCTAGATGGCAACTTGTTTACCTTCAAGCCTTTAAGACCCCAGATGCTATCTCTTTTGATAGCCGGGCACCATCAGCTTTCCTCACTACATTTGCTTATTCACCCATTTTGTTTTCAGCGGATGTGTCAGGAAGGTGAGCATCATAGAATGCCAATTTAATAGAAGAAAATATTCTTCCATTGAAGGAGTTACTTGAGTGGAGGCCCAATGTCCTTTTGTTACCTTAATACTAAACCTATAAATATATGCACATAGATCTAGTTCCAAATCCTCATATATAAATATACTTGCATATGTACATGTCTTTATTTAGACCTCTTAAATGCCCTTTGCCTCCTAGATCTTTCCTCTATTTCCTTTGACTTTCCTCCTGTCCCATGATCATGCTCAGTCCTCACCAGGGTTTCAGCAATCCCTCCTGGTTACATTACCCTTGATTATGTCCTACCAGGCCTCCCACACCCACTTCACCACCGATTTGGATCACTTGTTGTTCCCTTGTTCATGGGTTTATTAACACCACTACCTTTCTCCCCATCTCCCCATCTCCTACGTCCCCCTGGAACTGTCATTTCTATTGTTTCCTCCTCCGGATTGTTCATCCAGCCTATCTTATTTAGACAGACCTGTGGAGATAATAACATGCACAAAAACAAGACAGAGCCAAACCAAGTAACAATGTACAACAAAACAGCAGCAACAAACCAGTGACAAAAAATACAAAACACAAGAAATAAAAGCTTGTAGTTAGTTCAAGGATTGCCTGTTGGCCTTTAGGAGTGTTTTCCAGTCCAGTCTGTTGGGGACCATGCCCTGGCCCCAAAGTTCACCTTCAACATTCCCTGGGGACCTCGCTGCTCCATTCCTTTGCTATTCTGTTGCACCCACTTAGTGTTTTGCCTCAGTGTAGCGGGATCAGATCGGGTGCAATTCCCATACTGTGTCTCTGGTGTTGCCCCCTGTAGGGCTATGGGTCAGTGAGGGATGTCGTATCTCATAGTGGGGCCGGCCATGTTGTCCTCTCTGTGGGCTGGGTGTTCTAATAGGGAACATCGTCCTCATGGCCTGGTGGGCCAGGATGTGCTCCACTCTCTCCTCCCCCTTCATCTGCTCAGATCAGATATGTCCCTCTTCTGGAGCTGCAGATTCAATGCTGTCCTTTGAAATCAATTATTCTGGGGGGAGGGCCAGGTGTCCACATAGTTGTTGGGAATGGGGCCGGCCCCTCAGACCTCTATACTGACCCTTGATCTTATATAGACATATTTTAAAAATAAAATGTAAAAAAATAGATAATAAGGAGAAGGGGAAGCCTATAAATAGTTCCAGATCTATAAGCTGACTTTCATGAATGTCTTCCACCCAGGTCTGATGAGGTGCCGCCCCCAAAGTCAGACGTCTATTTTGGGGATTCCTTGGAGATTTCGTGACTTTGCTCCCATTGCTATTCTGTTGTATTCTTTTTGACCCACTGTCTAGGGGTCAGACTGGACACACTTACCAAACTGTGCCAAGACTAGAGCCCCATCTTTCTCTTATGGAGTTGCAGGTGGTTTCGAACTACTGACTTTACAGGCAGCAGCCCAACACATAACCACTATGCCACCAGGGCTCCTCTTTAAGGCTTAGCATCCTCATTTATATATGTCTGCCATGCAAACCTGATAAGAAGATCAATTTGGAAATGCATCTGACGTAACACATGGGAAATGGTCAATGAATGGGGACTATTTATTGTTATCTTTCCTATTATTCTTGGTGTTCAAGATGTCCCTAGGTGTGTCCCATGGTGGAGATCCGATGGACAGTAGAGACCTTTCCAGAGCAGAGTAAAAGGGCAAAGGTGGCGGTTAAGTCGGGTATTGGGGTAAGAAGTCAGAGAGAAAATTGATGAGGGGCTCCTCCTAACTGGAGGCAAGCCATTTGAGAGGGGGTGCTGAGCATGACCTCTGCTGGGACCCTAGTTCTGAAGGCACCTCCTGTCCCAAAGGTGCCTTTGGGCCTTTCATACAGTCCTGACAGCAGATCTTTCTGCAGCCTGACACAGGGACCCCCAGCCAGCAGAACCTCTGCCAGGACCCCCTTCCTCCTCATCTGTCAGAAGCAGGCACTCAGTTTTGCTCCCTATTGCTCCCTGAGAAGCTTCATGGCATTTTCCCAGGCACCCCAAGGAGGCTGGGAGGGTGGAATTCTTCTCCTTCTTGCACAGCCAGACTGGGAAGCATTGTCTGCTAATCTCAAAACTCAAGCTCACTGCAGTTGATTCTGACTCATATTGACCCTTTAGGACAAGGTAGAGCTGCCTCTGTGGGTTTCTGAGACAGTAACTCTTCACAGGAGTTGAAAGCCTCGTCTTTCTCCCTTGGAGTGGCTGGTAGTTTCAAACTACTGACTTGGCAGTGAGCAGCCTGATGCACACTGGGGCTCCTGTTGCTAACTGATCTAGTGACAGGAACCCAAGGCACAGAGTAGCCAATCCAGCAAGGACCCTTGCTTTACTTCCTCCCCAGACACTGACACCCAGGCCTCCAGGGAGATGGTTAAAGACCTCATGGGACAAGCAGTGACGATTGGCACCCTTGGAAGTGAGGCCACACTAAACCACAACTGGGGAGGGAGGAGGCTTCTCCACCGTACTGCACAGACTCATTGAGAACAGTAGTGAAGCTGGGGGCAGGGTGGGGAGAGGGGGCTGAGACCAAGACACTGGGCCTTCTGTAGCTTGGATCTAGCTGAAGAGACCAATTATCCACGAGCTCCCTGCTCCCCAGGGCCCCATCACTAGGAGCAGCTCTCATCACCTCCAACCCAAGCGGGTCCCCCTTCACCAGCCCCCCTGGCACCAGCCTGTCTGAGACTCCCCCCCACTGCTGACACCCAGGACGTTTGTTTTGGTATCTGTGGTGACTGTGGTCGGAGCATAATTGAGGTTGAAACACCCGCCTTAAACCCCTTGTAGGATAAACAAGCCAGGCTGGGGCAGCCCTGAACCCGATGTGAAGACAGACGTCTGCGAAGACAGAGGGTCGGGGAAGCTTGGCAAGTTGGGTGTGTGTGAAAGGGCCAGAGGGCCGGTGATGAGTCAAGCGGTGTTAGTGGAAGGATGGTAGTGAAGAAGCCAGAGGGGGATCCCCTTCAAAGGCACCAGTCTGAGGGCCCCTCGCCCCGCCCCATCCTGGTCCATCTCAGCCGGGCTGCCCTCAGGAAGCTATTAATGCATGGGCACTGTGCTTGGGCTCTCGGAAAGCCTCCTGCTCAGTGAGGCTCCGGTTTTAAGACTCTTGCTAAAAATGGAGATCCCTGGATTCAGTGTAAGTCCCCAGATTGGTAGGTCTGTAGCAAGCCCAGGAGTCACATCTGGAGAAATATGGGTCTTTCTTGATGGGGCCACTTCAACCCTGCCCTGGGGAGTCTCAGAACTGGAGATGGGGGCACAAAGACCCTTCTAGGAGATGGGAGGGACTCTCCAGGATCCCAGTTAGTGTCTACAGAGAGCTTGACATGGGAGTCCCAGCAAGGCCACGGAAGCAAGGACTGCCAAGGAGACCCACATTCCAGATATTTTCCTGGGGTTCCCTGGAGACAGTCAGGGTTCTGGATGATGCCATGGGCCATGCCAGCTCCACCCTCAGGGCTCAGGGTGTTCAAAGGGTCAGAGCCCCGCAGCCGAGGGGAAGACATGTTGACATCAGCGCCATGCCAGGCAGGTGTAGTTCCCAGTGTAGTATCCTGCCCTGTCTCAGCAGAGGGATGATGCTGTCGCCTCAGGGTGTATGGGGAAGTGGGGGGCGGGGCGGATCAGGTTGGGGCTCTCTGGCAAGTCCAGGATTGAAGCCACAAATCTCCTAAATATTAGAACCCATTCCTATCTCTGGGCAGCCCCCCTTTCCATCTAGGGGTGGGAGGAACTGTACAAGTTGGGGACCAAGCATTCTGGAGCAGACTGGGTCTAAGCAACTCACAGTCCTTTACATCTGCAATGAGACCCAAGGGCTCCTCACCCCACGGGTTGGCTCTTGCTGGACCCCTGATGACTACCCATCCGGCCCGGGTCACGCCTGGCGTGGCTGCCTCACAGGGTCTTCCGCTGCGAGCGACAAGCTCATGCCAGGGATAGGCTGGAGTCTGCCGAGCAGAGCAGGCACAGTTCAAGGCGGTTAGGTCAGAACCAGTTACGTTGGAGCTAGCGTGCCCTTCCCCTTGCAGGTCCTGTTGCCCACACACACCTCCTGGGCCCCCAACCTGACTCCTCAGAGTCCTCATTTGAAGATGGTCTGTGTGGTCTACTGGGTGGGATTAAGGTTCGAATCTTTGGTTCTACCTAGACTAGGAGGCCTCCCCCTCAGCGGGGCCTCCCGATCTCTACCAACTCTCCTCCTCCCACCCCCACCCCACCCCACCCCCACCTTGGCCTCCCCTGTTTTCCCAGCCATATTTCCCAGTCCAAGCTCCAGTCTCCTGCCTCCCGCCTCCACCTGCCACCTGGTGGACACTGCTGTAAAGACCGTAACCACTTTCGGAGGCGTGGCCAGAGAGAGCCACCGAGCTCTAGATAGGTTGGGGCGCCCGGGAGGCGGCCTCCCAACACATGGACACGCCCACATCCTGCTGGCTGGGATGCAGACCTCCCTAGGGCGGGGCTTGAGGGCGGGGAGCCGAAACCTCTCGCCGAGACTCGCCTAGTTCCAGGCCCTTAGCCCCTAGCAACCCAGCGACCACCACCCCCCAGGCCCTAGCCCTGAGTCCTGGGTGCGCTCTTCCGTGGGGCAGGTTCCCCTGAAGGAAGCACCCCCACCCCCAGCCCCGCCAGGCCCTCCGTCCGTCCCGGGCCGTGGCTCCGTGCCTGTCAGTCTGTCGGGGCTCACCCCCAAAAGTCTGAGGCTCCACCCCAGAGACGAGAATGGAGGCCCTCATTATAAACTGCTTTCTCGCCGCCCCGGCAAGAGTGAATAATTTATGTACAAGGCGGAGGAGACAATAAATCAGCGGCAATGATTAACACGAGCTATTTCACGTGTGAGAAAGATCTATGGCAGGCGCTGCCAGGTTGCTGGTGATTAATGCAGCCGCTCGCTCGCACCAGCTTCTGGGCCTCGCTATTCAATTATGGGCCCGGAGTGCGTGGGAGGTCCTGGGGACGTTATAGGGGAGGGCTGATGCTGAGGACCGGTGTCGGTGACAACAGGTGGCACTAAAGGGGAGCTGGAGAATGGAGCCATAAGGGGAGTCACTTTGTCTCGGGGTCACCTACCTGGAGCACCAGTGCCCAGTGAAGGAGGCATCCTTAGGAAAAGCTGACTCTCCTGAAGTCAACTGTTGGGTTTCTGAACTGCCCGCCCCCCTCCCCCACGCCACGCTAGAAATGGAGTCATGTCAGCAGGCAGCTGGTGGGGGGGTATACAAATGCTGGGAAAAGTCCCTGTCAGTCACAGAGCCAGGGAGCCTGGACCTGTCCCCACACACCCTAGAGGAGGGCTGGTGGGGAGGGGCAGGCAGGAGGAGAGAAGCATCCATCCTCCCAGCTGACCCAGGAAGCCTCACAGCCCCCCTCCCTGGATTCCCACACTTGAGCCTCCCTCCCTCCAAAGGCTCCAGCTGGCCCCTGTCATGGCCAGGGATTTCCAAAGACCAGTGGCGGCTTTGGGGTTAAGCGATTTCCCCCTGCCCAGCCCTGTCTCCTGTCCAACTCCTTCCTTTCTTCCTCCTCCTCCTCTTTAGTGATCTTCACGTGGTATGTAGGCACCCACTGGGTGCAGGGTTCTTCTGGGAGCTGGTCACGGGAACTCTCTTAGCTAGACTGGGCTGTGGGGAAGGGGAACAAGGGAAGAAGAACCGACACCCCCACCTCCTCCCCACACAAACCCACCCTCGCCCAGCTCCCCCAGCCTAGCTAGGAGCCTGCTCTCAGCTATTCCCCCACAGGGTACTGCCCTGAAGTGAGCAGAGGGACTGGCAGGGAGGGGGAGACATCCTGGCCCTGGTGGGGTTGCAGGGAGGAGGCTGACAAGGGCAAGCTAGCATGTCAGCTGGAGAGAAAACCCCCATCCCCTCTCCTACCCTGGGTCCCAGGCCTTGCCTTAGCAGGGCTGCCTGAAAAGTGGCTCCAACACGGGGTGTGAGTATGGACGTGAGCCTGAGATTCTGAGTGAGCCAGGGACTGGAGCTCGAATCGCTGTGGGCTGAACACCTGTTGTGGCTGAATACCTGTTATGGCCCTGGGATGAGTGTGAGCACCCCTCCAGCAGCCCTGGGCAGGGCGGGCCTTCCAGCCCTGTTTTAGCCAGATTGCCCCAGAACAGCTTTCCCTGGCCCTTAATCCCCTGTTTGCCCCGCTCATCCCCTGGACTCTTTGGAACCCCATTAATGAGCCCTGGCTGCCCCGGGACAAGCCCCAAATTAACCCGACTGCTGACCCTAGCCACGGACACCTGTAATTAGCCCAGGAGTGGTTGAGGCCGAGCAGCCCCAGGGCTGGCTGGGCTGGGTGGGACAGGGAGCCTAATGCCCAGGAATGCTCTCAAATCTGAGCCTGGCTCCAGGGCCCGCCACCCGGCTCACCTCTAATACCACACAAAGCCTCTACCCTAGGCTCCCCAGGGATTACCCGGGCCGCTCAGGAGGGCGGGGGTAGTGGGGAACACGGTGGGCCCCCGATGCTGGGCAAGCCCACCCAGCCAGCGCCGGGATGGGGCAGCCTAAGCGGTCCTCAGACTCCAGGCCTGCGCCCACGATGGCAGCTGCCCAGGGAGGGTCCAAGTCCTGGCTGGCTGCCGCCCCTCCCACTAGTGAACCGGACCCCTCCCCCACCCCGACTTGCTCTGTTTGCTCTGTGCAGTGTGTCCCAGTAGCTGCATCCGCATTAACCCCTGACCCCGGACTGTAACTCTTCCTCTTCTCTGATAACTGTGTTTACCCAGGGGCTTTCTCAGCCAAGGACTCCTTTTCCCTCCTGCCCAGCGTTCACCCAGACTGCACTCCCGTGTGATCACCTGGGAATTCCCCAAAGCAGGAACTTCTAGAAAAATGCTAGCCTGGAGTGGGCCTAGGGGCAGCGAAATTGGCCCGAAGCCAACGACCCTTCATCACCTATATCACGTTCATAATGGAATAGACTGGTGCTACCCTCTTAAGGTAGCAAGATGACAACTCAATGTCCAGAAAACCAAAATCCTCCCTACTGGACCAAGTGTTATTATAATAAGAAACGAAGAAAAGATTGAGGTTGTCAAGGATTTTTTTTTTCTTGCTTGGATCCATGATCAATGTTCATGGAAGCAACAGGCAAGAGATCAAAGGATGCGCTGCATGGGGTAATCTGCTGCCAGAGACCTCTCTATGGTGTTGAAAAGCAAGGAGGTTACTTTAAGGACTAAGGTGCTTCTGACCTAAACCATGTCAGTCCAGCACATGCATGTGAAAGTTGGACCTTGAATAAGGGAGAGCAAAGAAGAATCCCAGGATTTGAATCATGTGCTGTCAGAGAATCTTTTTTAAAAATTGTATTTACTTAGAAGCATTCAGAATGTCAACAAAACAGTTGCAACTTTTTTTGTTTTTGCAATTAGAGTGGTATTCAGTTAACAGAAAAACAATTATTTCATACAAGCTGCATCATAGACAACTGAAGATGAAAAAAATGAAACAAAAAAGAACTACCATCCCCATCTATAACTAATTTGTGCTGTGCACCAGCAAGAACCTGCTTTAAATTTCCATGCCAATTTACAACCCCCATACTGTACCAGGCCAGGTTAGTGGCTATTGAAAAGACCACCAGGACAGGGCTATCTAGAGACACATTCGGTAGTGTGTTAACTATACAAAAAAAAAAAAAAGACACTGTACAGTTTAAAAACAAATCTTACACAGCCTTACATTTAATTTTTTTGTCTTTAAAAGGAGTGAGTTGTGTACAGTGGGGTTAAATGCTTTATTGACAAGGAAAAAAACTGCGCCAGAACCAACTTCTTCATCATCAGCAGCTTTGTCCTCCTCCTCCTCATCTTCGTCCTCCTCCTTCTTTTTCTTGCTTTTCTTGGCCTTGACGACCCCCTCTTTGGCAGCGTCGGGCATCCCTTTAGCCTGGTACGCAGCGATATCCTTTTCATATTTCTCCTTCAGCTCGGCGACCTGCTTCACTTCTCGTCAGGCTGCTGGTCATCGGCCGTAGTGTGACTCCACTTCTCTCCCAACTTCTTCACAACGTCCCTGATGGACAGGCCAGGGTGCTCGCCTTTGATTTGGGGGCGATACTCAGAGCAAAACAAGAAAAAGGCCGAAGGAGGCCTCTTGGGTGCATTGGGATCCTTGAACTTCTTTTTAGTCTCCCCTTTAGGAGGGATATAAGTTTTCATTTCTCTCTCATAACGGGCCTTGTCCGCCTTGGCCATGTCTTCAGACTCCCCTTCTCTTTAGCAGACATGCTCTGCCACCTCTGAGCACGTCTTAGAAAACGCGGAGAAGCTGACAGGCACCGGATGCTTCTTCTTGTGCCCCCCCGGCAAGTTTGCACAACAAATGCACAGGATGACATTTTGCCTCTCGGCTTCTTAGAATCGCCTTTGCCCATGTTGTTATCTTTTTATTTCGTCCGCGAGGCACAGAGTCGCCCAGTGCCATCCGGCTCTGCCTGGCCCGGTGCTGTCTCTATGGAGCTCAATGTACTGCAATGGCTGTGAGAGCGGGAGCCAGACGCAGCCTCCTCACTCTCTCCGCTCTGTCGCTCTCAGAGAATCTTGACAATACCGAGGACTACTCAAAAGAACAAACACATCTGTCTTGGAAGAAGTACAGCCAGAATGCTCCTTAGAAACAATGACAAAGACTTGGTCTCAAGGACTTTGGGCATGTTGTCGGGAGAGACCGGTCCCTGGGAAAGAAGCTCGTGCTTGGTAAAGGAGAGAGGCCACGAAAAAGAGGAAGACTCTCAATGAGATGCACTGCCCCAGTGGCTGCGACCACAGGCTCAAACATAAGGACACTGTGAAGATGGTGTCGGCGTTGTGTTGGCCACAGGGTGGCTATGAGTTGGAACTGTGTCCCACCAGCACCTAGCCACAATAAATAGCTAGCAAAGTGTCTAATGAACACAGCGTTGTCACTTGACCCAGCAGTTCTATTTCTAAATATTTATATAAACCCTGCCTTTGTGCTCAAAGAACGAGATCAAGGATGGTTATTGAAGCAATCCATCCTGGAGACTCGAGAAATAATCAAGACAGACACCCAACGGAACGCTGCAGCCGTGAACCAGAACCATCTATGTGTTCTGCTGTAGAATGACTTTCAAGACAGAATGTTGTTGGTGGTGATTGTGCAACTCTTCTTGATGTGATTGAACTCTTGAGTTGTGTGGTGTGTAAATTAGATGCCAATGAAATTTAGAATATAATGCTGTTGTCGGGTGTCATCAGGCAGTTCCAACTCGGAGCAACGCCATGGGCAATAGACCCAAACGCTGCCTGGCCCTGGGCTGGCCTCCTGGTTGTTGCTATGTTTGAAACAGTGTTGCAGCCACTGCAACATTCCATCTCCTGGAGGGGCTTTATCTTTTCCGATGTTTGAAACAATGTTGCAGCCACTGCAATGATTCCATCTCCTGGAGGGGCTTTATCTTTTCCAATGTTTGAAACAATGTTGCAGCCACTGCAACGATTCCAGCTCCTGGAGGGGCTTTCTCTTTTCCACGGGCCCACAGTGAGGAAAAGGGCAAAGTGGTGAAGACAGCACAGTAGAGAGAAGGATAATATGCAAATATGCATGTCTTCGAAAATCTCTGAAAGAATCTCTCTGAAAGACTCTTTCCCAAAGTTGCAGAACTGCAGGGCAGGCGTGGGAGAGAGACCTCTTTTTGTTTTCCCCTCCCCACTTGCAATACTCTTTTGTTTAGGAGCCCTGGTGGCATAGTGGTTACTCATTGGACTGATAATGGAAAGGTCAGTAGTTCAAAAATCACCAGCCACTCCAAGGGAGAGAGATAAGGCTTTCTACTCCCGTGAAGTGTTCGTCTTGAAAAGCCACAGGGGGCAGTTCTAGCATACCCTGTGGGGTCACTAGGAGTCGGAATCCACTCGATGGCAGTGAGCTGAGCTGTTCTTTTGGACTCCGTGGTTTTTTTTTCACTGCGCATTTATCTTCCCAATACGCATGCCCTTGGACCCAGCCATTCAATTTCCAGCTCTCTGGCTTGCAAAAAAAGTCACAAGTATACAAAGATAATGCGAGCCTAGTCTATTGCTTTAGTGCTAAAATATCGGACACAAAGATCATCAATAGGTAGTGGCTTAAATAAATTGTGCTCCATCCTTACAAAAGAATTCTGAGTGGTCAGACAAAAAGAGGGAAGCAGGTCAACTCACAAGTAAACATGAAAGGAAGCTGGTCAAGGCAAAGGAGGAAGGAAAACACACCTTGCAAAACAAGACAAAAGCATCATCCTCTTGCTGTCAGGAAGAGCCCCAGTGGCACAGTGGTTAGGTGCTAGGTTGCTAACTGAAAGGTTGCCAGTTCGACTCCACTAGGTTCTCTGCGGGAGAAAGATACGGCAGTGGGTTTCCATAAAGTCTTGGAGACCCTGTGAGGCAATTCGACTCTCTCCTGTGGGTCACTCTGAGTTGGGATCCACTGCAGCCATGGATCCAGTAGTTATATTAAAAAGGAGAGAGGAAGGAGAGAAATGGGGTGTTTCTCTACACACCGCATCTCAAATGTTCTAGAAACAAACATCAAGTGGATGGCAGAAGGGAAATCAGGTGAGGAGCATGCTCTGTACAGGCCACAAGACTTCATCAAATAGTCCTCGTACAATTACAAAAACAAACCAATAGAAGCTTGGGAAAAGAACAACAGCACACCACAGTCCCTTGCCTCAGATCCTCCAGCCACAACAGCTCTGAAAACTTATAGCCACTCAGTTACTACCTGCATGTCCCAGAAAGGGCGACCGAGGCTGAGGAGGGAAGTCCGACAACTTCTCCACCATCGCACAGCCAGCAGGAGCGAGCCCAGCCCCAGAGTGCAAATGTCACATGCGTTTGTTCACTCCGTCTCTCCTAGGAGGGAACATTCATTTTGTACTGTGAGTCTCTTCCGGGGGGGAGGGGGGGCCTGGGTTGGAGTTCATCTTTCTCCCCTGGACTGTGGCCCTACCTGTCCACCTCATCCCCTGCAGCCCCCAGAGAGCCTGCTGGGGAGCCCCGCCAGGTGGGCTTCGAAGCTGGTGCTGCTCGAGGCCTTGGCATGATGACCAGCTTCCTCATCACCTGCTCCTGTTCTGGCTCTTTGCTCCTGACAAGAGCCCAGTAGCCATTCTCCGCCAACACCCCCACCACAAAGCACCCCCTTAATTACACTTAATGGCAAAGACCATAAGAGCTTTATTAACTTTATTGCGGACCCAATTAGCAACTAATGCCCCATGACTACTGCCCCCCCTCCCAATAATCCCATTAAATATAATGAAGCTGCCTTCCCTCCTCCCCTGCTGGGTGGGGCTTAAGGGACAGGGAAATCCATCTTCCTGGGCCTGATTCTGCCCCCTCAGGCCCATTGGACACCAACTCAGGCCCCAGAGCTTCCCAGGGACCTGGGCTGGATGCGTGGAAGACAAAGATTAATCAGCAAATATTTTGGTGCCAGCCATTGAGCCTGTGTTCACACACACGCACAGATGCACACGTTCACATATACACACAGACTGGCTGATATCCAAGAAGCGCCTTCCTTGAAACAGGGACATGGAAACACACAATCTCACAAGTCCAACCTCATCCGGCTCATCGACATCCTCCAGGCCAGCTTGAGAGCAGGGCCTTTGCCTGGGTTTGAAGCAGAACGAGGCATGGGACACCTGGGAGGGGGGTGAGAGCAAAGAACAGGAGTCTGATCGCTGAGCTCCCCACCCTACCTCACCCCAGGCTCTGCATCATCTTTGGCTGATGGTTTAAAATGTTCACTGAGCACTCACCAGGTGCCAAATGCGGTGTTGGGTCCTCTCTCCCATCTCACCTGCCATCTCAAGGAAGTAGGTGTTCCTTCTCCCGCTCCAAAGAAACTGAGACACAAAGAGGTGACCAGCTTTGGTTTTCTATTTGCCTTAAAAGTCCTCTCCTCTCTGCCTCCCACTTTTCCCCCATCCCTAAGGCAGAAGCAGTAGACTACAGAGTAATCATCTCCATTACCTACAAGTGGAGAGCTAGCCATGGAGAAGGGTCTGTGGACAGGCGTGGTAATCATGATCAGACAGTCCTTGGGGTCCGGGACCATGGCAGTGTTGATGGGAGTGAGAGAACCAGATGCCAACAATAGGCTTATCCCTACTGTCACCAGAGCCCCCCCCCCGATTCCCCAAATCACAAATCCCCAGGCACCCAGATCCAGGATCTCATATGAGAAGGTAGTTGTGTGTTGTGGGAGCAGGTGGGGGCAGTGTTGGGAACGCACCAAGAGTAACCATAACAGCTCAACCACCCCACCCCCCAGCACCTGTGTGATCCAAACCTAAGAGCTGAGGATACAGCTGCTGAGGGTCTGAGCTAATAGTCTCCATCTCTCCCCATCCCAAGCCGAAGAATGACCTCAAGGTAGAATGGGAGTTTCTCTTCCCTGCCTGGTCTTGCATAAGGAGGAAACTCTGAGACTGACAGGGTGGAATTCGTGACTGCCCTCCGTGGAGGGGTGGGGACTCAGGAAGGGAGACCCTTGAACCTTTGCTTGGAAACAGGCTCCCTTTTCCCGCTCCCCCTTCCCTGGGCTGGCCCAGCCTGGAAGCAGCCACTTGAAATGGGTCCCAGGGAGCCTGGGAGAGGGGCTGGCCCCACTCCAGCCTCCAACCCCAGATGCCCCAGGCAGACCCACTTCCCAGCCCAGCCAGGGCAGGAGGCGAAGAGGGAGGGCTCTCTCTCCAGGCCCATCCAAGATCCAAATCCGAACCTACTCCCCACCCCCCACACACTCACACTCACACTCACATTCAGCCTGGCCTCCCCCCAACTGCTCTGTCCCTGGGGAGGGTGGGGGGTGTGGGTAAGTCAGCACCCTCTCTTTTCCCAAGAGACTACAGTGCCTGGGAAGGGGGTGGGGCAAATCCTACTCCCTAGGGCTACTCCCTGGTAGGCCAGGGATTCTCCTGGGTGAAGCCCCTACTCAGCCCTTTGCTCTGGATGAGTGTTCTCTTACACTAAGCCCTAAACCCCATCCTCACCCCCTTTGAACAAACAGAAGCACCACCCTCTCCACCTCAGTCACCCAGGGGGACTGGTGCCTAGGCAACCTCAGCTGGTCACACACAGAAGTAGTGAAGCCTCTGTGGGGGTGGGAGGGCACGGAGGAGTGGGGTGAGGGCCTTGGGGAAGGTGAGCTGACAAGGAGGTCCTGGGAAGGGAGTGAACACTGGCTTTCCTGTTTCCAGGCTGTGCGAACTTGACTGTGTCTCCCACGTTCTCTGAACCTTAGTTTTTCATCTGTGAAATGGGCCTGAAAAATAGAATCAACTTCACGGGGTCTTTTGTGAACAAGCAATCTGACACTTAGCGAGGACACAGTCATGAACTCTTCTGGCCCGGTTGCTATCTGTGGCTCGGGAATGATACCCCTCAGGGAAATCACAGGTCACGTATGGAAAGACGAAAACCACAGCCGCCTCCGTGAGCCTTGTGCCTGGATCTTGCTGAGAAAGGAAAAGAAGATTTAGGGGTCTCTAAGACCCCCACTTCCCACAGCCCACCCCAGCCGGTGCTTTCAGAGAACTAAAGAAGTCCTGGCTTACTTCCAGTGGACCCTAAAGGTGCCCCCATTACGTCTATCTCACACACACGCGCGCACAGGATTCCTTCCCTTCCCTGGAGCAAGGGGGAAGAAAGAGATATCAGAATTTGAAGGATGCGAAAATTAGCTGGAGCTAAAAGAGTTATCAACTCCAAGACTTCAAGGCATTGCCCCCCCACCCCCACCCCACCCTTCTCTGCCGAAGGGGTGGTGTTCGCACAAGTCTCTGCAGGGAGAAGCCCCCCACCCCCTGGTGCCGAGTGATGCGCTCAGGCAGGGAGGAGAGTAAGCAGGAGAGGTGGCTTGCCAGGAAGCAGCTGTCCCAGCTCAGCGACTTGTTCCAGGGGTGAGGCCCCTGCCCAGCTCCCCCAGTGCTCAGATTTATAGCCAGGAGAAGGGCTCCATCCCACCTTCTTCCCCAGCTTCCTGGCCAGAGGGCGACTCTTCCCCAGCCTCCCTGGCCCACTGACCTCCATCCCAAAGTGGCTGCCCAGTCCTGCTGCTGACCTCTCTGAGGGGTTTGTCGGCGCCCCTGCCTCAACATCCCTACCTCTCCCGTGCTCCACTCTGGGAGAGAAGTCCGATGGCGGGCTAGGAGGAGAGGCCTCTCCTCCTCGTCCTGTCTCTGTCATCGTTAACAGCTATAATTATTATTATTTGGAGAGACAGGCCAGAGGTGGTCAGGGACGTGGTCGGGGTGAATGAAATGAAAAAGTCCTCGCTACGTGCCGTCTCGCCAGGTTAATACTCCTGCCTGTCGGCCTGACAGCTGCAAGATTGATTACCCAGGCCTCCCGCTCTTTATAACTCGATCAGTCAGATTAATCTCTGGCTGTCGGCCCATCTGATGCCTGAATCACAAATTTAATTTGGAGGGGTGTACAGCTCCTCCCCCAGCCTGTCTCCTCCTCCTCCTTTCTGCCAGCCTCCTTCCTGTCTTCCCTCACACACACCCTCCTGCGACCCTCCCTGGCTCCAGGGTTTCCTTCCACTTCCTTGGGCAGCCTCACAGGCCCCTCCAGGGGGTAGCAGGTGGAGCCGGCAGAGGAACAGGGGAAGTGGTGGCCCTGAGTCAGCAGCCCCTCTGCCCAGGCCAGGGGAGGGGTCATGTTCACCCACCCACTGGGCAAGGCGCCCACCCCACCATGCTCCACCCCAAACGGAGAAAGAGGTTTCGCTGACACTAAGTAAGACATATTAATGTACTAAAGACTTAATGAAGTTGGGGGGAGGGGGTGCGGGGTGGAAAGTGCTTGCTTTATTAGTTTATGGCCGATTAATGGGGACGCCATTACGGTGATGGAGATGGATGGCTGCTGTCAGCAGCAGGGCCGAGGGCTGGCCGCAGTTCTTTTCTCGGGTGGTGGGTGCCCCAAACGGAGTCAGAGAGAACTTCATTACCAATGGTCTACAGTATCCCACCTGGGGAGGGCCCGAGGTTAAGCTGGAGGAGGGGGTGTGGGGAGGCATGGACTCAGCTCTGGGTTTGGGGAGGGAGAATTCAAGGGCCTCCAGTAGCTAGACACTCAACATCTCTCCTGGGAAAAGGAATCTCCACCCAAAGGCCTTAGGACAGGGAAGT
This sequence comes from Tenrec ecaudatus, assembly GCF_050624435.1. NCBI lineage: Eukaryota > Metazoa > Chordata > Mammalia > Afrosoricida > Tenrecidae > Tenrec > Tenrec ecaudatus. Next base: position 85,789,404 of record NC_134545.1, on the reverse strand, counting down.
GACTGGACTGGGCTGACTTTGGGGAATGGAGGGAGACAGAGACTAGACGAGCTGCCCCGCAGGGCACGGCCATATGCTCTGGAGGATTTCCAAAGGCTGGGTTTTCAGAAGTGGACCCCAGGTCTTTCTTGCAAGGTTCAACCAGGTCTTTCTTGCAAGGTTCAGCCTGTCAGCAGCACCTTCACCATTGGTCCCATGCAGCGAACCCAAGGAGGATGACTTGTCACAGCAGCCAGGGCCCACTCGATCTAAAGATCTTTCCAGGGGTGGAGGGAGTGAAGGGCAGGGGAGGTGAGCCTGTTCCTCTAGCCTTTCTCAGAGGGGGAATGGTGCATTCAGGAAGTCCGCTGGCCAACCAACCAGGAGGCAATTCTTCCCCGAAAAGAAGACTCCACAGCACTGGTGCCAAGGTGGAGGTGGAACCCCAAGACTTCAGCTACCTCGGAGCCGCTGTCCTTACACACAACAAGGGGATGAAATGGGGCAGGGACCAGGATGGGGCAAGTTTAGGGGAAAGAAAGAGGGATGGCTTGGTGGGGCAGACATGACCTCTAGTCTTTCACAAGCCTGGAGGCAGGGGTTCCCCATCATTGGACACATGAACTGGACCCTTCCCACCCCTTCAGCTTCCCATATCCATGACCCTCACTCCACCTTGTTTTAGATGAGGGGAGGTAAGAGCTGGGCCAGACACAGCTCAATCCCCGGGGCCACTTTCTGTAGGTACACCTCCAGTGGCCTTGAAACTCAGAGCCTTCTGTGAGGTCACCTCTCTCTGGATGATACACTTTGACTTGACTCTTCTGATGCAGGGACATCCGATTTGCAGGAATTACACAAAAGTACCGTGATGCTCATAATAGAGTCTCCTTAGCCCCTTCCGCTACTTGCCTTGAACTCTTCCCAACCTGAGAGTGATTCCTTGTCAGGGTGGAAAGAGATTCTAGGATAGTCTCATAATCAGAGTCCATTGACCAACGTATGTGGTCCTAAAAAAAGAAATGTTTGTATTTTGACACATGAGGCAAAACAACAGTGAGTCAAAAGGCCCCACTTGCTGTCTAGGCTCGAGCCTCCCTGGGTCACTGTGGGTGCCCAGCTCTGTGGGCTGTAAATGTCGAGAGTCTGCCAGAGGGCCAGGTGTTGCAAGGGGCCCTTGTGCTCTGGGAGGGCCTGTCTCAGTGGGTGCACCACCGTGTGGCCACACCCTGTTGGGCACCAAGGGACCCCTCAGGGCATGCTCAGACTGAGACCCAACCATCAGTTCAGGGGTCACTTCCCTGGCACCCTCTTCAAGGTAGGAGCTACCTGCGTAGCCTAACTGGGAAATAAATACCCCGTTTCTGAGAGTAATTTAATTATTGGCTCCTGCGGACTAGTGGGTAATTAAATTCTGTAGCTCCCAAAGTAATTAATTGCTATGCAAATAGTAATGCCCTCTGCTTTGGAGAGGAGGATCCCGACCTGGGTTTGCCCTGCAATTAGAAGCTAATAATTACCCTGTCAGTTCCCAGCTTCTGCCGGGTAATTACCTGCTAAAGCCTCTCTGGTCACTAAGGGCTGTGCTCATCACCTGCTGCTGTGGCCTTGACTCTAGTGGGCCCAACCTCCAGGCCAGGGGGTCCTGAGAGGGCTGTTTCATTTTGAGGGCCTCCCTGTCCTACACCGTGTCCACGCCCCAGAGAGAGCCTCTTGCTTCTGCCCCAGGAAAGGATGGATGGGACCCTCTTTGCATTAGTTGCTCCAGCTTCTCAATGTCTAGGAGTCCAGGCGCCACCAAAAGGTGCCAAGGTATCAGGGGTCCACAGCTCTGCCTCACCACATTTCCCCATATGATGGCCCTTTGCTGTGTCAACCAGGTTAGGGCTAATTACGAGACTGGAAGGGAGGGCAAGAGTCGTTTTGTAGCACGCACACCTTCCAGTTCTCCAATCAAACACGAAGCTAGGGCCCTCTACGAAAGGATGCGAAGAGGTGATTGAAGTCTGGAGTCAGTGATCTTGATGCTAGGAAAAAGATCTTGAGTGGGTGTGACCTAATCAGTCAAGCCCTCCAAAGGGCTTGAATGCTTCGCGATGAAGGAGATTCCAAACAGCAAGAGTCTACAGAGGCTCTCGATGGTCTCTTGCTGACTGGCTGTGGGCTACAGCTTGTGTCAAAGGTCAGGGGAATCTAGATCTTTCCTTCCTGACTGCTGCTGCCTGCCCTACAGCTTTTGAACTTGGTTGGCCAGTCTCGACAATAGCATAATGAGAATCTGTGTGTGTGTGTGTGTGTGTGTGTGTGTGTGTGTGTGTGTGTGTGTGCTGTCCCTCTTAGGCCCATACCTTTAGGAAGGAGTCAGCATCAAGCATCAGGATCCTAGGGTCCCAGAGTTCTTGATGCTCTCTGCTTCCTTCCTAAGGATGGAGACAGACGTGAGGGTGACAGTGTCTAGGTGGCTTTGTAGGCGTGAGTCATTCCCTTGACAGATTATTCAGATCCCACCCCTTTGGCTCCTCCTTCTCTAGATCTGACGTCTTCCAAGTGAATCCCTGCGGGATATTATCCTTTAGTCCCTGGGGAAGGTGGATGCAAGGCAAGGTGTGGGCCACAGAGGGGAAAGACTCATGGATGGAACTGAAGGGCACTGAGCTAAGAATGGGTCCTGGGAAAGAAGGCAGAGGGAGGGCAGGAGGAGCCCATAATAGGATGCATTTGAGCACTTCCTGCTTCTCCTTTGGGAATCAACTTTCATGTCTCCCATGCCCTAAAGGTGTGTGGGTGGGTCCTGTTCTCTCTCCCCCTCTTCTGTCCAAGTCCAGGTGAGTAGAAGGCAGCAAGCCTAGGTAGAAAAGACTGGCTTATCGAGTGACCAGCTCCCTCAGCCCTCAAGACTGACTAGGATGGAAGTGTGGGAATAGGAGATAACAGGAAGTCATATGGTCTTCAAAGTAAAAGTCTAGCCCCGGGAGGCAACGAAAAAATGCAATCAGAGGTAGCATCAGGGAAGCCAGAAACAATGATCAAACAAGTTCTCCAAACAGCAGATAGGAGAGGGGTAAAAAGCAAAAGCTACAGAGAAATGTTCAAGATTTTCAGTACCGGGAGGTAAGAGGTAACCTGATATCAGTGAGAGTTTCATAGTGTATTAGGTAGTTGTTGGGCTGTGAAATGCAAGGTCAACAGTTTGAAACTGCCAGCCGCTCTGTAAGGGAAAGACTCGGCTTTCTAGTCCCATAAAGCATTACAGTCTCAGAAACTCACAGGGGCAGTTCTACCATATCCTACAGGGTCACCATGAGTCGGCATCAACTCATCCCATGACAGAGGAGAAAGAATGATGCCCTGTGCTCTGGCGTCTGTATCCTGTCTCCTACTCCCAACCTCTGCTTCTGATTTGCAGCAGGACCTGGCTGGAGCCATGCTCCTATGTGTGCCTTCACCAGAAGGTGACTTCTTGCCTCTTGGATATTCCAGAAGGAGGCTGTCTGACCACTTACAAGTAAGTGCTCTACCAAGAGCTCAAAGGGCAGTCTAAACCAGGGGTCAGAAAACGAGATGGAAGAGCCAGTCCTGTTGTTCATAACAATTTTACAATTACTCAAAAGTCATAAATATATTTGCAAACAAATGAAATCACCATTATCTGCATAATATCATTTAAATTACCCCCCCCCAATTTTACTTCCAAGCCACATGCATGTACTGAAAGAGCTGCCTATGGCTGGCAAGCTGCAGTTTGCAAGCCCAGCTCTAGAACATTAATAGCAGGTCTACCCCATCAGACTGGAAACTCCTAAACAGAGAGATGGACCATGTACCTCCCATATAAATAAAAACTTCCCATGGCAATTGATAGTTCATATTTCCTGCCCTTTAAAACAGGGATTCTTTATTTGTATTGACTGGAGGGGGAAAGGGGGCACCTATGAAATGGCCTGATAGAGCCAGGTGCCAGGGTATGGTCAAGGGCTGCCGGGCGCCCTCTGCACAATCTGGCCAACTGTCTCAGCAAGTGTGCTTCCTGATCTGTTGACAGCTCTTTAGAATCCATTCAGAGTTTTTGCCTGTTGTAATCTCTGGGTGATGAATATTTCCTCTAATGAACTGACGGGAATTGGATTAGGTTTGAATGCCTGTGTGCTTAGATTCTGGCTGATTAAAACCCCATCTGTGCCAGGCCTGACTGTGAACAGCTCGTTACATATGTGTCATATAATTTTTTAAAGCAGGGGAAGCATGGCTTGGCATGCAGAGCATGAATTCTGCAAAACAGCAAGAGAGAAAGTGGAAGGACCTGGCCACTTTTAATCTGACCAGATCAGCATTCCCCCTCCATTGGGTATCCCCAACTTGCAGTCACTTTACCCAGGGAGGCTTTGCTCAGGCCAAAGCTCCCTCAGAGATCAAGTACCTGCATCCTTTCCTGGAAACTGCACCTAGATGACCGCAGAGTCCACACCCACCTGACCCCAGGAGGAAGAGTAAGGAACTGGACAGAGTAGCTTTGGGGAAAGGAGAAGGAGAGTAAGTAAAAGTGGACAATCAGACCTGTGGATTCATTTCTCATCAGCTAAGCCCCCAGTCCTTTGTCCTTACTTCAAAATCGCCTTCAAAGAAAATGGCAACATTTGGGGACGCTTCCAGAGCAGGGGCTTCTGTTGGTCAGGACCACGGACAGCACCATCGCCCTTTCAAGGACTGTCAAGCTTTCAGGGACCCCTCTACCTATTACTAGATTCTCTCCTCAACAAGCTCTCCGTTCTTCAACCCTCTGTCTCCTCCTTCCGCGCCGCCCCTTCTTCTCCTCCTGCCCCTTTTCTTATTTCTTCTCCTCCTCTCACTTGATCCAGAAACTAAGTCTGATTTCTGGTTTTTCACCATGGGGCATTTTACCTTAGGAATTTGTTGAGAAAAGACACCCCAAGAAGCCTATCGTGCCTTGTTTGTGTTAAGAAGCCTGATGCCCATGACTGACTCTTCCCCACAGTAGACAAGGACCCGTGCACACACTTGTTGAAATCTAGTGAAGGAAACTCAGGACTATTGATTTGAAAGACTGGCTAACTTTGTCTCACTCTTGCTTGGCCAGGGACTCCGCTGGCCCAGATGACTGTGGCTCAGACTCCACAGCCCTCCCTTTACCTCTCTCCCTCTCCCCCCCCCCCGTTTTCCTCCTTCCCCTCTACTTTTATCCTGTGTGTGTCTATGAAAAGCGGCAGCAGCTGTTGGAGAAGGCATACCTTTCCACGAGCATGAGCAATTGTAGTGACTGAGTGTCCCAGCCTTCTTTCCCGGTTAATGTAACTTGGGAAGAGTTGAGGTGTGCGCTGGCTCTGCTGCCCATGAAAGGCAGAGAATAAATAACAAGCCAGAGGCATAAACAGATGTGCAGATACATGCAGCTGGCACTTGCCTGCCAAATTACCATGGATGAAACACTGGCAGGGGGCCAAGATGCCTCCTCCTCTATTTGGAGTTTGGCCACCAGGACCCATCCAAGTTCACCATCCATTTGGCAACCACTGAGTGAGGGGAGGGAATTCAATGAAGACAGTGGAGAGACTGCAGCTGCCCTTAGGTCTGGTGAAGCGCTCTGGAGGGTTACCTTGAATACTCGGGCGGAGTCGTGAGCATAGTAGGGGAGGAGGAGGAAGTCCTGACCAGGCTTGTACAAAGGCTCTTCACCGTAGGTCCCCCGAAATGCAGCTGGCTTTAGGATCGGCTCTAAAGACTATATGGCTCTCTCTCCTAGGATTGGACATTCCTACCATCTTTGATCACATCTGCCTCTGCTCAGATTTCATCTGAAGTAGTGGGAGGTAGGCAGCAGCTGGATGGGATCCAATCAGAAACTGCCCAGCACACACATACACAAACACACAATGTTTCTGAAGACTCCAGTCTTGGAGAGATGGGCAAGGAAAAACTAGTCAGAATTGTTGTGGAGCCGGGTGACAGAGCAATTGAGAAAGGAGTGATGCATGAGGAGGGAATGTGCCCCCAAAGGACTTCTCTCTATGCTTTCTGCACGCTCACATCTGAATTCAGAGAGACATCAAGTCACCTTCCGGAGTCCATTCCGATCCCAGGGAGTGCTTTCTGTTCATTGGTTATTTGGTGATCTTTCTCATGCTGTGCCATCTCATACAGGTTTAGGGAGCACAAGCCAGTTTTCCCACTGCCTGATTACTGTCCCAGTCTCCAGATGAGAGGTTCACAGATTCCTGATCTATGGGGATGGGCGATCAACTGCTCTCATGACCAGTCATGGTACGTATTGAATGGACTCAGTTTTGTAGACAATGGGAAGCAAGAGAGTTGTGTGTTGGCAGTGGAGTGGAAGGGTGGGGTGAGGGGAGGAGATATGCAAAGTGGGGAGGCCAGGTAGGTGTTTGCTGTTGCAATCCAAACATGATACAAGTGTCCTGCACCAAGAAATGGAAAGAAACAGAAAGAAGAGTGAAGGATGGATTGGCGAGTCTTAGTGATGGATTGAACAACAGTTAAAGATGGAGAGGGATACCATGAACACACCAATTATTATGTAACCCAGAACCCTCTTAAGCATCAGATGTCCTCATGACTGTTTCACCAGCAAAATAGACATTAATTAGATCATTGTATGCACATCTGGACACAGAAACACCTTGGTCAAAGGTGGCCCATGGATCTCTGCACTTGTGTGACAGCATGTGGAGGGATCTTACTGCCTGAGCAAGGAGGCGGAGCGAGAGGATGGGAGCAGAAGGAATTGTGACTTTGATATTGTTCAGTGTGTGGTTGTCGGAGACATTCACCTGGAAATAACTAACTGGCTGCAGGATTTTAAAAAAATATTCCAAGAGTGGGAAAGAAGTCAGCGCATGTTTTTGACCCAGTGATCTCATTTCTAGAAATCTGAATCGCAGAAATACTCATTTTCGTGCCTTTGTTTACGGAGACTTCGTTTGTAAGGTTACAAACTTAGAACCAACCTAAAAGTCCATCCATGAAGTGTTGATTCATTCTATCACAAAAGTGCACTATGGGAGGGGTGTTAGAAACCCTCATGGTGTCATGATAAAGCACTCGGCTGCCAACCAAGAGGTGGACAGCTCAAATCCTCCCACTGGCTCCAAAGGACCAAGATCCGGCAGTCTGCTTCCACAGAGACAGCCAAGAAAACTCAACGGAGTTGTGCTACTATCACATGAGCCACTGTGAATCAGAATTGATTTGACAGCATCCAATCATGACCACCCTGTGGGGACTGTCCATTTATATTGAGATGCATTCGTATGTACTAGCAGTGTCTTCGATTTTCTGGGAGTGAAGAAGAAATTGCAAAATAATGATATGGCATGATAAATCTACCCAATCATTTAAATTTTTACAAAAAAAGACAATTTGTGAGTATGTGGGAGTGGTGAATAAGTGAGAGGCCTATAAAGATACACACTAAACTGTTGCCATCGGCCTCTTTGGGGTAAGAGATTAGGATAAGAGTGATGGAGGAAAGGGGCCTTTCATTTCTTACTCTACATACTTGGAATTGCTTAAAAACCATTTGGAATTGTTCTAAACATAGATGTAGATACTATTTGAAGGTGAAGAACACAGAATCTTCAATGAGACAGACTAAGTCGTTATTGCGGTTGAAGGTTGAGGCTCTGGGAGTGGGTGGACGGTGGGATCCGGGCTGAATCACTCAGAAAGGGGAAGTAGGAGGAAGAAGGCCAGGCTGAAGACAGAGCCGCCCAGTGTGTAGTCCAAGGGTGTGGGGAACCTTTCTGCCCTAGGAGATCAGGGAGCTAGAAGGGGATTACCTAAACCACGCCCTCCAAACCTCAGCGCCCCCTCTTCAGGAGGAAAGGAGTCTAAACCATGTCCCTCTCTATCATGTCCTAGACATGTCCCTAGACAGGATGGCCTAGTTCAATGCTTGGTACCATACAGTTCTGAGTGGCTCATGACCATTCCACATGACCTCACCCCAGGCAGTCCTGCTCCTCTTTGCTCTCTGGATGAAGAAACTACTACAGCCAGGGATTCTTTAGCCTGGAATAGGGCGCGGGTGAGGTGGGGGGAGAGGCACAGGTAAGAAGTAGGGGACAGGAGCAGCTCTGACTCACAGGAACTTCTCCCCTGGGGAGATGAAACTGACAGACCTGGGTGTGGAAGCTTCAGGTGATTTCCTGACAAGGCTGTCAGCCTGTTTCACTCCTCACTCTCAGCACGAGTCCCCTGTAGCTAAGCTGACACTTCCAGTGTTTTTTCTCTCTGCACCTCTCCCCCTTTCCCTGCACCACCACCTCCTCCTCTTCCTCCACCCCCACCTTCTCCATCTTCTCCTCCTCCCCCTTCACCTCCTCTTCCTCCTCCTCCTCCTTTGGCATGCCCTTTCCAGTGGAGGCCTCTCCAGCTCAGGGAGAGGCTGTTTGGTTCTTTTACTAAAAAGGCACAGAGTCAGCTTTTCTGTTGGGGCCCCATCTCCTTCCAAAGCACAGCGCATTTCATGGATGACTAGGAGTCCAGAGATGCACACACAGGACATAGGACCAGGTGGCTGCATGTGTGTGTGTGTGGGAGAGAGAGAGAGAGAGAGAGAGAGAGAGAGAGAGAGAGAGAGAGACCCTCCCCACCCCCGTGGTGTGTGCACCTTTTGATCTGCATAAAGATGTAAGTTGTAGATAGACTCAGGGGTGAGAAGGATTCAAAGTGTGTGTGGGGGGGGGGGCGCCACTGAGCCTAACTTAAGGTTCCTCTGGCCTTACAAGACTTTAAGACATCAGTGTGGGCAATGTCCATAGAAGGAGTCTCATCAACGGGAACTCTGAGGGCCAGGCAGGTTAAGTGACTTGTCTCTGGCACACAGCTAGTTAGGGGCAGATTCAGAAGGAGAACCCAGGGATCCTGACTCATGAGCAATTGCGTGCCTACCACGCTGTTAGGGACCTTAGAGGAAAAGGGCCTATTTCTCAGCGCCTGTAAGGGTGACAGGTTTGACTAAGAACTTCTCAAAGAGATGGAAGCAGCCAGAATGGCCCAGCATGCAGGCTGCCCAGGGGTCAGGCAGGGAGGGGCTCAGCAGTCACAGTAACATCGCCCCTTCCACAGTGGAGATGCTCTTCTGCCAAGGATCTGCTCCGTATGGACTCTATCCTGGGCACCAGCATGTGCACCCAAAGAATGCCCCACGCCTGCCTGTCTGAGCTTACCTCCTTGGCTGCGGAAGTTTGTGCCGACTCTGAGTCCCACCTGTCTCAAGGAAGGATCTAGTGTAAATGGAGGGTGTCTGCTCCTTTTCGGCTTCTTTTCCAGTTAAGAAGCCCCTCTGTCTCCCACTCCAAATCAGCAGCCCCTTTGAGCCACAGTTCCTTGGCACTTGGACCAAGCACCTTCTCCAGGAGTAAACCAAGGGCTTCTCTGCCTACCTGCACTGGAAGCAAAATTAATCCTAAAGCCATAAGCACGAAATATCAACATGACACCTTCCCTGCCCACCCCACCGGCCCCATCTCCACCCACCCCTGCCCCCCTGTAAAGCTAATATATGACCCTGACCAGAAGTCTTCTTCCTGGGGGCGGGAATCATGGTGACTTGACCAGGCGCTCAGGTCTCTCCGCAGCCGGCCGCTCACCTCTCCCGCGGGTCCCCCAAGAGTGGCGAGTGGAGAGAGGGTGGGGGAAAGCCTCTCCCCCCACCCCCAGCAGAGCAACATGGAAAGTCAGGCCTGGCCTTCAGCTCTCCCCAGGCCTCTGATCCGCTCCTCTCCCGCTTTCCCTCCACCCCTCTCTCTCTCCCGCTCCCTCCCTCCTGCTTCCGGGCGGACCCTGCTGCTGGGCCCAGGCAGCGGCTGGGGTGGGGGGGAGATGAAGCAGGAGAGGTTAATTATTGCTCCCCCGCCCCCCACGTCTCCCCCTCCCCACAAGATGTATCTGACTGTCAGAAGGGGTGACAGATGAAGACAAAGTACAGGTACGGCTCCGGAGAACCGGCCCTGGAAGTACCAGCCGGGGGCGGGGGTGGAGTGGGGTTTGCTACCCAAGTTTTAACCCCTCCAATACCGGTTCACGCCGCGGGGGAGCGAGGGTAGGCGTTGGAGAAGCTACAGTTAGAACCTAGGGCCCTGCGAAGGGCGGAAGGGCAAAGCCCAGGAAAACAGAGCCATTCCTTCTGTCCCAGCGGGGGTGGGGGGCGGTGAGCGAGAAGGGCGAGCTGGAAAGCCACTGGCCTACAGGTTACAAACCCCGGACAGGGACGCCGAGGGCCACCAGGGAGCTAGGGAGTAACCCAGGAGGCAGCTAGAAGAGCCCTGTGCTCTAAGGCCTGGTCAACTTAGTTACCAAATAATGGAAAGGTTGGTAATCAGAACCCACGGGGAGCCCAGGGGCTCGCGGAGGCAGGGCTGCGCAGTCACTGGAGGTGGGCGCGTGGGGGGTGATGGATTGGAATCAACTCAATGGCACCCAATAGCCACGTGGGGGGGACGCCCAGAAGAGGAAGAGGCCCGCCCCTCCTCCACCTTTTCCCTGACAAGCCCCCCTCTCCCTACCCCACCCCACCCCCCTCCTGGAAGTCAGTCCCAAGGCGTCCTGGTCTGAGTGCGCTGCAGTGAGTCTCTGGATCACTGTGTGTCAGAACACTATGGGTTCTTGAGGGTGGGCCTCAGTTGGCTCCAGAGTGCCTACCTACATGTTAGTGTTTGTGTACATGTCACGGCACATGCATGTGTGAGCATGAGAACCCGAGCCATGGAGGGGGGGGCTAAAAAAGGGTGTCTGGAGTGCCTGAGGGGCTGGTATGGTGAACACCATGTGGTGTGAGGGCTTGTGCTGGAGAGAGGCTGTTACCTCCAAGGGTGGCTGTGGTGACAGTGTCCTTGGGAGAAAGCGCGTGTGCTCGCACGTGCTGGGACGTCTCTTTGGGACCTATGCGCAAGGGGTCAATTCTGAGGGGACACAGGTGTGTGCCAGTGTGAGAGTATGTGTGTTGCTGCTGCTGCTGCTGCTGCTGCTACTGCTGCTGCTGCTTCGAGTGGGAGTGTGTGCATGTGTGCGCGCGTGTGCACACATGTGCGTCAGCAGAGGCTGCCACTCTTCCCCTCCCTGGCCCCTCCCCCTCCCAGTGCTTTCTCCATAAGCAAACGAGGTGAAATAATTACTTTTCCATTTAAAAGCCCCATGTTCAAGCCAGAATGAAAACAAAGTGATTTAATAAAATTGTCTTTAAAAGAGAAAAGAGGAAAATAAATGTCCGCTCTGCTCCCCTCCCTGGCGTTAGAGGAGGCCCCAAGCCCTTCAAAGTTAATTAAAACAGGAATGAAAATCACAGAAACACGTACTAAGCCTGCCCCCATCCAAGCCTTAAAGGTAAAGCAGGGCCCAGAAACCCCACCCAGGCTTGGCCCTGAGGGCGGGCTCACCCCTGTTCAAAGTCTCAGCATCTCCTTAGGCCCACCCTCACCAACAGGCAATCCCCCCCCCCTTCCTGAGCTCACACCTGAGAGAAAGAGCTCTGCCCCTTCTGTCCTCCCCAGGGGTCATTAGAGGCCCTGTCTGGTCATTTGAAGTCCTAGTTACTGTCCCCACCAGAAGCTTCCGGCCGTGCCTCCCCCCCCCCCAAAGCCCTCACCCTTGCTGCACCTCCCCGCAGATCCCCCGCCCCCCTCCCAGCCCTCAGCTGCACTGAGCTATATCTTTCTTCACTGACCCCCCTGGCCTGGCCCTCAGCTCCAGCTCGGCACAATTCCGGCAGCTTCCGCCTGGTCTGTATCTGTTCCCCATCAGAGGCCCCATCGGAGCTCCAGGCCTTCAGCAGCCCAGATAAAAGAGATGGATGGAGGGGAACTGGGGGGATGCCCCTCCCCATGAGCTCAGAGCTAGAGTCCAGGTTCTGACAGGGATTCCCCGAGGAGGATGGGGTAGGGGCTGGGGGGCAGAGGGGTGATGACTGCCAAGTGCTCTGGAAATCCAGTCCCTGCTGAGCCCCACCCAGCCTCAGCCTGTCCCCTCCTCCTGAGGCCTCTTTCAGGCAGGCACCGAGGCTGCATGGCACAGAACTTCAGCAGGATGCCCTCCACTGGGCGGCCCTGTCTCTGCAGATCACCAGCCCAGGAAGAGCAAGGCTGGGCATTTGGGGAGCATCTAGTGTGTTCCAGACACGTGATGTTCCAAAGGCATCACAGCCCCTGTGGAGTGGACGTGGTCACTATTTTGCGGAGGACACAGAATAAGGGAGGCGTGAAGGTATGAAGCCCTGCTGGCATAGTGGTTAAGAATGGGTCTGCTAGACTATAAGGTGAGCAGTGTGAAATCACAGCCACTCCTCAGGAGGAAACACTGGACTTTCTACTTCTGTGAAGAGTTTGTCTCAGGGACTGGCAAGGGAAGTTCTGCCCTGTCGTATAGGGTTGCAATGAGGAGGCATCGACTCAATAGCAGTGGGTTTGGATATTTTTTGGGGGGTGCATGTAGCAAGGGATAGAGCTGAGATTCAAACTCATACCACAAAGCCTCCTGCTTCGCCCAGGTCCATCCTTGATCTCAGAGACCCATCATTTGTGCTCACAAAGACCTATTAGTAGCCTTCAGGGAACACTACCAATAGTGCCCCACCCCAAATCCACCCCTGCTATGCCAGTTCACACAGGAGGGGGAAGAGAGGAACCTGAGGAAGTCCGAGTTAGAACCTGGGTCCCAGTGAGGACCAGAGGAACCCAGAACATGTGTGAGGCCTTCTCCAGCCTCTCTAGGCATCTGTGATGAGAAGCAAGTCAGAGACAGGTCGTGACTGCTCCTAGGACCCCCAATTCTCCTCCAAGGGGATGGCACTGCTCTCTAGGGCCTCACCTTTTCTCCTAGAGACCCTGTCCCCATTCAGGACCCTTAAGTCCACCCTGACGTCCAAGGGGATGGGCTGAGTGAGACTTGATGGTGGGTAACATTGGCCACAAAACCCAGACTTTCAGAACTGTCACCTGTTTGGAAAACCTTCAGTTACCCAATAGAAGAAATGCCAAAAAGTTCAGGCTAAGAACCAGCTGGGTTTCAGCCCCTCATTCTTCCCCACTAGTTGGAGGCACAAGATTCAAATAGGGAAAGACAAGAACGGAGGAAGGAGAGGAGAGGAGAGGCACTGAAGGGATAGAAATGGCGGGGCTCTGGTTTGAGGGAAGGTGAGCAAGAAGGGCAAGCATGAGGTTTCAGCAGACCGACCATTAGGATGGGGCCTGGAGATGCTTGGCCTTGACTGGGTAAGAAAATCACCTAGCGAATGATACGAGAACTGATTCAAACACTCTTTTCCAATTCAACTCTAGTAGTGTGTGTGTGTGTGTGTGTGTGTGTGTGTGTGTGTGTGTGTTTTGGGATGGATACTCTGTGACCTGTTCCACATCCATGCTTCTGCCCATGTTTGAATCCCCCAGGTTGAACCCAACCTGGAAGCTGATACTGGCAGGTGGGTAGGCAGTGACCCAGGTGGTTGGGACAGGGCTTCGTGGAACAGTGGAGATGTGAACCCTCCTCCACCCCACCTGCCACTGGGTTACCTAAGGCCTACTGAGTCCTCAGACCTAAGCGCTCCTCCTCTGCCTAGCTCATCTCAGGCTTAGCTTGAGCAGAGAGAGGAGTAGAGAACATTAGGGGTCCCGGCATGGGCAAGGAACAACTCCACCTGGTTGCTTGCAAGTTTTACTCCAAGACTGGTGTCCACCTGCCATCCAAGGCTCTGCCTTCCCATCCCCACATGCCATCCCCGATGCAGGCCTCATCACTGCCCTCATGCCCCATCTCCACCCACTACCCCAGTCCCTCAAAAGACCACTCCCGGTTATCCACGCCACACTCCCAGGGCTTCCTCACTACCTGCCAGACTTCATCGCTCACAGCCCCTCACTCAGTGCCCCCCTCCTCACCAACATGGCCCTCAGAGAATCCGCAGCCTCCCAAACTGCATTCCCACCTATCCCTCGCCATCATCCTTCCTCTGGATACCCTCTGAACTGAGAAGAGAGTTGAGACTTGATGTTGGTTAACATTTTATCATCCCAGTGAACCAAATTACATAACGATTCCCCCAGAGAACAGATCTAATCGTTTTGAGGGCTGGGGATATACAAGCATGTAGCCAGCCTATGTCTCCAGCCTCTTCCCACTGTCCTCAGCTGCCTCCACTCAGGATAGAGTACTGAGTATCGAATCTATGTTCCTGGATAAGACCCCTCTAATCTCCAGGTCCAGCAGGCAGTGGTGGGGGTGGGGGGTTGTAAGCCGATCTACACCTCACACAAGAAACCCTAGTGTGACAGATGGATATGCACACGCGATCCTCCAGCCACACACTTAAAGTAGAAACCATTCCCATCGAGTCCGTTTCAACGGTTCCACAGGGTTTTCTCAGCTTTAATCTTTATGAAAACAGATTGGCAGCCTTTCTTTCACAGCCCGGCTGGGTGAGTCACCCGCAAACTATCTGATCCACTCAGTGACTTGTATACATATGACTACAGTGCAGTGATTATTATTATTACTATGACATGAAGGGATCCCATAAAGACATGCTGTATTCGGCGCCACGGGATCCAGACTGACTCGTAGTGACTCTAGGTGACAGAGAACTGTCCTATAGAATTTTCCTGATGATTTAAAAAATTCTGGGGGGGGGGAGTTAATACCTATATCATATCATTCCACAGTTCAATCTCTGGTCATAATTTTTATGGACGCAAACCACCTGGTCTTTCTCCCTTGGAGTTACTAGGTGAGTTTGAATTGCCAGCCTTTGGTTAGCAGTAGCTGAAGGCTTAACTACTTGCACCACTAAGACTCCTCACATATGCAATACTCATAAGTTCATTCGTACACGTGCGCTAAATGAGTATTAATCAAAGCAAGCTTTTATTTAGCTTTTGCCAGAGTTCAGTTAACTGTCTCCAGTTCACAGGTGTCAAGGCCCTGACCCGGGTCTTAGTACCCACAACCAAAAAGCTCCACCAGGTGGCACTGTTTCGCCACTTCCCGGACTCCTCGGTGCTGCCAAAGGTGTCACCTCCGCACAAAATTAGCGGAGCCAGGTGCGCGCCCAGGCGACCACCAGGTGCCCACAGCCCGCGTGTGCAGCCTCCGGGGCCAGCCAGCTTTGACTTCGCGGCCTTCCCGGCCCCGTTTAGCCGGACGGCCTTCCCCTGGGGCCCCGGTTCCGCCCAGCTCTCCACTCGACCCCCGTTCACCACCGAACCAAGGTTTGGGCCCAGGCGGGGCTACCTCTGTTAGGCCAGGGCAGTCCAAGGACACTTCTTCGGGGCCTTCGCAGTAACGAGCAGCCAGCCGCACCTGCCCCCACGCGCAGCCCTCCATCCGATGGCCCGGCGGGTCCCTCTGAAGCAGGGAGGAGGCCGGCGGGGACCCGGGACACGGGCCTGGGCTTGGCTGAGAGCTGGTCTCTTGCAGTTAACGCTGCCCAGCCAGGTCGGCTCTGAACTCGGGACGGCCAGGTCGGAGAAGGAAGCGCATTGGCTGCACCTGAAGGAAACGTCTTCAAATCCCGGACCCAGGCCGGCTCCCCTGGAGCCTTCCGTCGGGGGCGACAGACGGCAGCGAGGCCCGAAAGCCCGAGGCTCCCGCAGCCGCTCTGACCACCTCCCCCCTCCCCAGGGACCGGCGGGAAATTATTTATTAAAACGCCGCCCGCGCTCTCATTTATTTGCGGTGAATAATCCTCGGCATCTCGGCGCGTTTATTAAACCTTTCCCGTCCCCGCGCCCGCGTTACTTTAATAATAAATCGCGTGTCACTTTCCAGCGACGTTATTAAAGCCAGTCCGCTGAGCAGAGGCGGCGGGGAGGGGTGGGGGTGGCGGTCAGCCGGGATTCCTCCCGTTCCTGCCTGTGGCGCCGGGCCGCGGGATGGGGCCCAGAGGCCGCACCCGAGCACCGCACACGTGGAAACGCAATCCGAGGGTCGCAAACCCCGGGCCTGGGTGCGGGGCTCGCGCGGAGCCCGGCTAAGTGGGCGCGGGGGTCTCTGGGGCCGCCAGAGGGTGCCCGCGAGCCAGTGGGCTGGAGCTCCGAGCTCCGAGCCTGAGCCCGGAGCCCGGCTGGTAGCAGACACTCCGCAGGCACCAAGACCCACCAGCCCCCGGGTCCCGCTTTCCCGTGCACCCGCCCGGCGAGGCCAAACGTCGCGCACAGACCCCTCCCCACCCCGCCTCTGCTTCTGCGACAGGTTTGGAATTTTCTCGAAGTATCCTAGGCTAGGCCGGCTGTTGAGTGCGGCTCCTGGGGAGGCCAGGCTGGTGCCTGGGCTCCACAGTGAGATCTGTCTTCTAGCCAGGCCTCAGCCTCAGGAGGAGTCGGTGGGGTCCCAGCCCAGCTTAGGGGGCCCGGGCCCGCCCCTCCCAGGAGGCCTGGCTCCCGAAGGAGGGCACCAGAGGACAAGCTCAGACACCGCCGCCTCCCAGGCACAGCGATTCCTCTTGTGGTGGCGCCAGGCTAGAGGGCGGGGAGGAGGGAGCCCAGGCGCGTAGGAGGATGTTGCCCTGCCATCCGGCATCCACGCACAGGGACTTGGCCTTGCTGTCGCACATTCTCACCACTCCTTCCATCATTCGATAAACATTCTCCCGACACAGCGTCTCCTGCGTGGCCCTGGGCTAGGTAAGGAGAGTGTGGACAGAAACTGGAGACAACATATATTGTGGTGCTATGAGGGCTCCCCTCCCCCCAACCCCACCCAGTGCAGGCCGATGAGGACACAGGATTACAATGGGTGATTGTGGTGATTTGGGTTCCTTGGTGGAAGCTGAAGAGGGGATAACAACCTATCAAAGTGCTGAATCTTCTCTTCTCCCCCTCCAGGTTTGTTTTCTTTCTTTCTGGCATTGGGACACAACCCGGGTAGTTGGCCTGGGGAAGAACCAGCTGAGGTGAACAGAGGGCCCTCCTGCCTCTACACCCCCTCAGCCAGATGGCTCCACAGTAGTCCAGGGTAGACCGCAAGCACAGGTAATGCGTATCTCTAAAGCTGTGTTACACAGCAAGACCTGCAGCTTCTGGGAGCCAGGCGCCCATGTGTGAGGCTCCCCCAGGGAAATGCAGGCAACTTGTGGACATCTGCATGAACCATTTGGGTACCTCTTGGTACCCCAGTTTTTCACAAAGCTTTATTGGGGCACTGGTATATGTCTTAGCTCTGTTCTGGGCATTATCAAATACAGGGTGGCCTGCGACAGTAAGGCTGGCCTCATGGAGTGTCTGGGTGGACAGGAAGACGTGGTTATGACCAAATGCTCACCATGTCCCCCTGTGCGCTCCTGGACAGCAGACACAGCACTAAGAGGCCTGCAGTTAGTGAGTGCAGCTGGGCCTTATGGAGGAAGAGTAGACTGAGGTAAGGTAAATGCTGGGGGCCAGGAAAACAAAGGCAAGAGCCAAGGTGTGTGGGGGAGGGCAGTTAGGGGAGACTGGCTGGACCAGACTGGAGAGGCATCCCGAGGTCTGTTTCAGCCTCCAGAGTGAACCCACCCCAGCCTGAGACCAGTAGGCAGCTGGTGCGTTCTGTTTGTCTGGCTCTATGCTGGACACTATCCTGGGAGGGCATCTCCTGCATGGACCCCTCTGGGTCCCACCCCTCCCCCTCCCTTCTCCCAACTTTTGTCTCAGTGCCCCCACTACCAGATACACCCTACTAAGAACACTAGCACTGCACTGGGTACATCTGCTGCACGAGACCTCTTTAAAGTGTTGAAAAGCAAGGCCGTGACTTTGAGGACCAAGGTGGGCCTGATCCAAGTCATGGTGTTTCTCATCTCTCCATGTGTATGTCTATGTTGGACACTGGATAAGGAAGAACAAAGAATCGCTACCTATGAGCTGTGATGTTGCTGAAGAATACTGCCCCTTGGAGTACCAAACGAAGAAACAGCTGTCATGGAAGAAGTAGTCAGAATGCTCCTTAGAGTCAAGGATTTTGCACATGTTGCCAGGAGAGACCAGTCCCCAGAGAAAGACATGATACTTGACAAAGTGGGAGGACAGTGAAAAAGAGGAGGACCCTTGACAAGATGGACTTCCCTAGCAGCTGCAACAATGGCTCAAAGAACTGGGAGGATGGTGCAGGGCCAGGCCCTGTTTCCTTCTCTTGTACATCGGGCCCCTGTGAGTCGGAACTGACCAAATGGCACCCCCTTAGGAATGATAAGGTGAGCGTTAGAGTCACCTTGGAAGGAGCTATGCCCCCCCACCACTGAAGGTCTTTTCAAGAGCAAGGATGAACCCTGTCCCGGCCCTCGCCAGCACCCCCAGGGCCCAGGGCTCCGGACCTAGTAGTAGTCCTCGCCCTCTTCGCTCTCAGCCTCCTCCGGGAGCACGTTCGGGGACCACAGCCGGTGGATGCCTGTGGAGTTCAGCTGGTCTGTAAACACATTAGGGCAAAGGAGAGAGGAGCTGTGAATGATCCCATTCCCCAGTGGGAAAGTCATGCACACCCAGACTCAGTTAAGGGCCCTAACCCACTACTTCCCACCCTGTCCAGGATCTGTCCTACCTGGTGTCAGCACTGTCAGGCTAGCTGGGGCCTCGACCTGACCCAGGGCATTGCGGGCAAAGCAGCGGTAAGTACCCTCATCACTGGGACGCAGGGCCTGGATCTGCAGCCAGCCAGTCACTTCGAACCTCTGTGGTCCCCCCCTAAACTGGAGTGAGGGAAGGAATCAGTGGGGTCTTTCAAGGAGGGTTCTGGGCTGCCCCAGGGAGGTCTCTGCTCTCAGCCCCTACCTGCACGGAGATGTGAGGGTCATCCCCGGGTAGCTGGATGTCCATGCCGTCTTTCCTCCACTCGATGGAAGCCATTGGGTAGGCAAACACTTCACAGCCAAAGATCACATCCTGCCCGGTCACGTTCCAAACGTCACGGGGTTGCGACACGATCTGGGGTTCTGGGGTAGAAGCAGGAGGCCTGAGAAGGGGACGTTCATCCAGCCTCCAAGAAAGACCCCATATACAACCCCCTGGAGACAACTTTGTAGGGAAATAGATCCTGAGGTTAGGCTATGGTCAGAGTGCTAGTGGCAGTTCAACCCACTGGCCTGGCCCTGCAAGGAAGTCGAGGCTAGCTGCTCGGGCTGGAGTCACAGCCTCAGACACTTTCCCCAGCTTCCTTCCCTACTGATGGCGGTGAGTACGCATGCATAAACAAGGCAGGGCATGGACACAGACAGGCACACACAAATGTTGACACAGGTACATATGGGTACAAAAGCAGATAGGGAAATGGGCGCACACATTCACACACACAGCCGTGCAGAGGCAATGCACACCCAAGCACACAGACCATTATCTCAGTTTGGCATCACTAGTCTGTCCCTGAGTGCTCCCCTGTCCTCATTCTCCCCTGCCAGTCCCCCTCCTGCCTGGCTGCTAACCAACACCTCCCTGCCCCGCCCCCCCCCCCCCACTTCTCTAACCAGGCCCTGTTCCCAGAGTCCTGCAGAGCCAGCGGCCCCTCCCCCACCCATTCCCTGGGGGCTCCACGTGGCAAATGCTGAGAATATGAAACCTGCCTGGGCGCCAGGCAGGAAGCCTGGAGGAGGGGAGAGGAGGGAAAGTGTTGGGACCCCCGCGGGGTGTTTGCTTTCTTGGAGCTCCCGGACCCCAGCTCAGGAAGTGAAAGTTACTGCCGCCTCTGGAGAAACCCAAGACCCCAGTGGCCCTCAGCCCAGCCCCGCCCCGCATGGGGCACTGAAAGAGACATCCCCTTTCACTAATCGCTAAACACAGAAGGGGGCGGGGACAGGACACTGGGATTCCTCTCCAAAGCTACACAAACGAAAACCTGATTGCATCGCACCGGAACCCGAGACAGTCCGTCTGGGCTCCAGATGGTCTGCGGAAAGTCGGGGCGGGGGCAGGGGGCACGTGGTGGTTTTCGTCTTTCTCTCCATTTAGAGGTCAGCCAGCGGCTATGTACCTGCTCCCAGAGAGAGCTGGCCCCGGTACACCTAGTCCAGCGCTCAGGCAGCTCGGCGCTCGAAGCTGACCTTGAACGCTCAGGGCCTCCTGCGGACCATCAGCATCAGCGGGGTCAAGTAGTGACACTGGGTTCTAGACCTCCGGCTTCCTCTCTGGCCAGAAGAGACCAATGCCCTTGGAATCTGGGGAGTAACTGTCTCCCAGCGAAATTCAAGGGCGATAGGTAGGGGCCCGCGCTGTGCATACCCGACTCGCAGGGGCCCGGGTGCGCCACGGTGAGGTTGGCGTCAGGCTGGGCGCCGGCTGCCTCTTGCAGGCGGCAGATCTGTGCATAGGTGCGGCCGTCCGAGCCGCAGAGGGCTCGCTGGGAACGACAGGCACACAGTGGCTCCGGCACCTCGCCGCGGCTCAGGTCGCCGCCTGCGTCCAAACGGCATTCGAGCTGCTCGCCGCAGCGCCCGTAGAAGTGAGCGCTGGGGTCCAGGTCGCAGAGCTGCCCCTCGAGGTTGGCGCATTCCCAGCAGCAGCCGCACGCGTCGCGCACTCGGCCCGCCAGACAGCCCCGCGGCGCAGCGCACTCTTCCAGCCGGCAGGGCGCGCAGCCCTCGCCCTCCACCAGCAGCCGCAGCCAGCTGCGCCGCAGGTAATCCGGGCCAGGGGGCGGTCGCGCGCTGGCCAGAGCCAGCGCCCGCAACAGCAGCAGTAGCAAAGGCAGCGCCGAGACAGCTGCGGGCGACCGTGGCATGGTTTACTGGAAGCCCTGTGAGCACTCGGGGCATCAGCACGGGTCTTGACACCCTGCCAGGGACGGAAGCCAGGTCAAAAGGTCCGCCTGTGCCTGCGCCCAAACGCCAACCTCCCTGCCCCTTGTACCACAGCCTGACCTTGGCCTTGCCTCTCTCCCTCTTCCACCGCTGGTTTCCTCCCCAGCTACCAGGGAATTGAAGGAGACCCTCAACACGAAGGCATGGACCCCCAGGCCGATCCCCTGATGTCCATGGCAACTTAACGGGTTGTTTCTGGGGGCTTGGGAGGTGAGAGGATGCAGCGGTAAATAGCTTCGAGGGCCTGCACACCCACCACCACTTAATCCTGCTGCTCCCTGTCTACATGGCTGATGGGAATGGCGGTTCTGGAGTTAAGGGAGGGGAAAGATGGGAGTAGGGAGATGTTGGCCTGGGGTCTGGGGCTCAGGACTCTCACCTCCTGTTCAGGATTAGACCCTTCGGAGCAGCCAGACTCTGGTCTGAAAAAGGCAGGCGGTGGAAAGAAAGCAGAGGCAGGCAATGGGCTGAGGCCCCCACCCTACCACCTCGGTTTCTGCTGAAAGATCTCTGAGAGAGCCCACTGACGACGACGGGGACTCCGAGAGCAGCTCCTCCGCCCCCTCTCCCCGCCCATCAACGTCCTCAGACGTCGCACACTGCCCCCAACCCCCTTGTTCAGAGGCTGCCGATGTTTTGCAGCCGCTCGGGACCCTCCGAGGCCACTTCCCCTTAACCTGGCTCAAAGTCAAAAGAAGCGCCCGAGGAACGGCAACCGTAACCAGACACCGAAATTAAGAAAGAAAACGACTAGGACCAGACGGGGTGGGGGTGGGGAGGCTAGGCAGCCAGGCCCTGCCCCATCAGACTTTCCGGTCCCTGGGATCAGCTAGAGTAGCTACAGAATGGGGAGACACTAGCAGCCCCGGTGCCATGGTGCCATGTCTTTTTAGGTCGACGTCTGGGCGCTCCGGGAAGATAGAACCAGTCAACGCCCTCTCCCCACAGTAGGGGTCCGACTTCCAGTGGGGTGGTTGCTGGTTTGCTGCAGCATCCCTCTCTCCGGGGCTTCACGTCCACCCCAAGGCGCCACCCAGACCGAGATTCAGCTGTTACATCTGCTTCGCCACAACTGGCCCCTTCCTGCCTTCCCACATCCGGCAGGTGCTTCAGCCAGAGGCTGAGCCCAGTGATTAGAAGTCGGATCCGGCTAGCGGCCGCAGGGGAAGGCGGGCCGGGTGCCTCCCCAGCGGGTGTCGCTCCGGGTCGGGATTACAGGTTAAGGCTTGTTGGGCTGGCAGGGGCCGGAGGCACTCCATCACCGCTGCCGCCACCAGCGCCACCGTGGCACTTTGGGGTGGGGGCTGGGAAGAAAGTGTTCCTGGACACTCGCCCACCCGAGCGGGGGTCGGCCAGGCCACGCCCCGGCCTGCCCCCGAGGCTTCTTCCGAGGCCCCACGGCCGGCGGAGCCCAGGGTTTGCAGTTGGAGAGAACTGCTATTTAGCCGGACTCCGCCCCGAAGGCCCGCCTCCAGCCAAGCCAGAGGCTCGGGGCGGGGCCCGGACTTGGGACCGCCCCCTGGGGGTTGGGCTCCGCATGCGTATTAGAGCGGCGCGCAGAATCGCGCTCCCGCGCGGCCGGCCTGCGTCCCTCGGCGCAACGCCCCGAAACTCGACCCGGCCCGTAGGGTGGTCGAGCCGGCCCCCGCCGAAGGGCTTCTGAGCCCGGCGGGTGAGGCCAGGAGCGCTTTCACCTCGGCTTCTGAGGTCGGGACGCGAGCTTCCCGCGGAACCTTCGCGAGAGTCCGAACAGGAAGTCAGGACCGAAAAAGCCCGCGGGTTTGAAGCCGGAGAGAGTAGGCGGAGCCCCGTATGGCTGGTACAAACCAAGCCTACCACCCTCGAGTTGATTTCGATTCCTAAGGGCTGAGTGTAATGTTTCTGAGGCTGTACGTCTTGAGGGGCGCAGAGAACTTCGCCTTCCTCCTGCAGAGAAAGTGAATTCACCGCTTACCCGCCTCCGCCATCCCATCCGCACTCCTGCCGCTGATAATTGTGGGACCTACAGGGTAATTGAAGGATCAGCCTGGAGCCGAGTGAGCTGTAAGAAACTGTCAACACTAAAGGCCGCTTGTTACCGGTGCTGGCCAGTTGGTTGCAGCGCATACTACCGAAGGAAACACGGATCTTGCTCTTTGCGCTGACCTCCAGCGACTAGCCCCTCATGAAAGCATGTCTAAAGCACACCATCCTTATCTCTTAGGAGCATTCTGAATGTATCTCTTTTAAGACAAAGATGTGCGTTTTTGTTGGTCCATAGTTACTCAGTTTTCGTCAACACGCCAAACTAAGAGCAGATGCGTGTGACCTTGGGTGAAGTGAAAGGTGATACACAAAAGTGGGAGGTCAGCACAAAATGACCAAAGTGAAGGAGAACAATAGGGGGAACAAACTGACTTAAAGGTCAGTAATATCAGACAATCCTGTGATAACAATAATTTATATGTTGATACAGCTATGGGAAGATGAATGAAACTACACATGAATATATATAGGTTTGACAGTATATCTCTACATAGGTATTTAGGCTTTGTGCAAATAATCCGTGTCTAGAATAAAGACTAGTAAAGAGAAATAAAAATGCAAGGAAACAATTTGTCCAAAGGACTCATAGACTGACCCTGGGACCAGAAGAACTAGATGGTGCCCGGCTATCACTATCAACCAGTCAGAAAGAGAGCACAATAGGAGGTCCAAGATATGGGTGGGGGTGGGATATGGAACAAAACTTAAAGTCATCTGAAAGACTAGGCTTACTGGACTGATAGAGACTGGCTGGATCCCTATGACTATGACTGTTAGTCACCTTCTAGCCTGAAACTGCACTCACGTAGTGGTTCAACTCTTAACCAAACAATAGGCCCATAAGGTGAACAATAATGCCAGGGAAGTATGTACTATCAATCAAATGAACCCCAAAGGGCAGCATTTGCCCCAAAAGGAGTTCAGAAGACAGGAAGGGATAGGAAAGATGGAGGAGTGGAAATGAGACCGTGGGCAGGGGAGTTGGAAGAGTGCTGTTAGATTGTAGCGACTGCAATAAATGTCAAAAGCAAAATGTGTATGAATTGCTGAACGGAAAACCAACTTTCTCTGTAAACTCTCACCCAAATTACACTAAAAATTTTTTGTTGTTTTTTTTAAGCCCTGAAAAAAAAAAAAGGTAATCCGTTAGCTTAGTCAATCTAGACACATGACAAACCCCTTATGTATCAAAGTAGAATTCCATGGGATTTTCAATGTCTGTGACTTTTTCTGAAGTAGATTATCAGGTCTTTCCTCCAACACACCTCTTGATGGGTGTGGTAGTTACATAATCTGGTGCCAATTTGAGGCTATTAAGAGTGAAGGGATGGAGTTTAGCCTGTCAATCAGGTTGCAGCTTGATGACCTTATTTGGAGGTGCTAAGGAGATAAATAGCTCGATGGAGGTGGGGCACACTCTCTCCCTGTGAGACATTCCTGATGACAAGCCATATGGAGCTAAGCTGAAGGTAGCCAGGGCCCTGGTGTTGGAGGAGCCACATGGAGACCCACACCAGCACTGAGATGCTTCCACTGCCACTGTATCCACAAGACTTTGCACCCACTGGCCTGTGATCTTCCTGCCTTCACATTATTGCATGGCTGCGTGAGTCTGAAGAAGAACTGATAGACTGATATCGGACATATGGGCTATATCAGACGTGGGGACTTGATCTGGACTGGGCTGGAATGTTTTCTTGATATCCACTTCATATATAAAGCTCTTTCTTAGACACTTATGAGTCTCCCTGGATTTGTTTTTCTAGTCTACCCAGATTAACACAGTGGGTTTGACCCACCTACTTCTCACAACACTTATTTGTGTGCCACCTAGGGACTTGAGAAGAATGTCATTGTACTGTCCAGTTGATTTATAGTGATGCTTAGTGACCCCATGTGACTGAGTGGAGTTGGCCTTTAAGGTTGCCAGGCTGAAAGACTGAGCAGGCTTTCGCTCTGGTTGCACATGGAATTCTGTGAGTTGGAACTCCCTTGGTGGCTCCTAGCAATAGCAGCAGTCTCGAGGAGAGCAGATCCGGCTCTTTTTTTTCCCAGCGTCACTGGGTGTGTCCATCCATGTTGACTAGATAAACAAATCCAGAGATACTCATCTGTGTGTGAGAGAGAGTTTGATATCCAAGAGTAAGTGCATATTTAAAAATCCTGGCCCCGTCCAGATCAAGTCCATAAGTTCGGTATGCGTCCACAAGCCCAATCTCCCCATCAATTACTAATAATGGGCTTCTGGAAGAAAGGAGTATTTAAAAAAACAAACTCCATGGACCTGGAAACTCATTCACCTTAATTGTAACCTTTTTTCTTAGGCTCTAAGTTTCTGGTGCCTAACTCACCACTGTATCCTGTGAACCTACTCCTGTATTAAGCGCACAGATTTCCAGTAAATATTTGAATAATGTGAAAGACTTCCAGAGCATTAAGGTCAAGTTTTATCAGGATTCTGAGCCACAGAAGTGGGCCGAATAGATGGGGAGTGAGCGCCCTCTGGTGAGAACATGGCTGCATGTAAGAAAAGATGACCTAGCCCAGTGGTTCTCCACCTTCCTCATGCCTAATGCCCTTTCTTACCGTTCCTCTTGTGGTGGTGACCCCCCAGCCATAAAACTATTTTCGTTGCTACCTCATAACTGTCATTTTGTCACTGTGGTGAATCGTCATGTAAATATCCGATATGCAGGATGTATTTTCATTGTTACACATTGAACATAATTAAAGCA
Source organism: Tenrec ecaudatus (assembly GCF_050624435.1). Taxonomy (NCBI): domain Eukaryota; kingdom Metazoa; phylum Chordata; class Mammalia; order Afrosoricida; family Tenrecidae; genus Tenrec; species Tenrec ecaudatus. The sequence goes on along the minus strand of NC_134545.1, from coordinate 85,763,886 downwards.
TAGTGATGAATCACAAAAACAATGTCATTCCATATTATAAAATATTTATTATTGCAAAATATATTTTTTCCAATGGTCTCAGACGACCCCCGTGAAAGGGTCGTTTGACTCCCAAAAGGGTCGCGACCCACAGGTTGAGAACCACTGACCTACCCTCAAGTCTATTCTGACTTACAGGGACCGTATAGGCTAGAACTGCACCACGGGGTTTCCAAGGCTGTGGTCCTTACTGAAGCCGACTGGCACATCTTTCTCCCACGGAGCAGCGGGGTGGGGGGTCGGTTCAAAGGGCTGCTCTTTGAGTTGTCAGCCAAGCACTTAACCACTGTGCCACACTGCCCTCTGCATTGACTTTTCCAAGGCAGCATCTTGTAGTAAGTAGAGATTGTGTTCCAGGAAAACATAATTGTAAAAATAAAGAAACCCTGAAAATGGGGAGTTGCTTGTATAAGACAAAAACATTAAAGGCTAAATAAGTGCCCAGATCTTTACCTGATATATATCTCAGTCATGTCTCCAAATACATTCAGTCACACCTCTGGGCATTACCATTAACTAAATAATAACAAAAGACGTGTGCAGATCCATGCCTTGAAAATGTCACCTTGATTTGATGGGAGAATTGTGGGTTCGAACAAAACTTGTTGGGTGTCCTTGAGCGGACTCTGACGCTCTGATAGGTCAGAGGACAAGCATTCTCGGTGGGTAGTCTAGATGAGGCGAGAACTGCAAGGTGCCAGGACGGAAGGGAGTAGCACCCTTTGCACCTACCCAAGGGAGATTACATCTAGAGGAAGAACGCGAAGGCACAATTGTTGAAACACAAAAGTTCTCTCTCCTTCTTGGTTTCCTTTCCTGTAGACAGTGGTTCTCAACCTTCCTAATGCCGTGACCTTTAATACACTTTCTCATGTTGTAGTGACCCCACCCCCAACCGTAGAATTAATTTCGTTGCTACTTCATACCTGTCATTTTGCTACTGTTCCGAATTGGGCCACCCCTGTGAAAGGGTCATTCGACTCCCAAAGGGGTCACGACCCACAGGTTGAGGACCGCTGCTGAAGACTCTCGCACTGAAGAAGGAAGGAGGTGAGCATGTAGTTTGCTTTCCGCCGTGAGGCACAGCGTAGGGTTCACAGGTCATCCTACTCTCCCTTTCCGGCTCCTCATCCATGAGATAACAGTGACACCGAATGGTGCGCCATGAAATGGGTCCTGTAAGATGAAGATTGGGTGACTTAGTAGAGCAACACCCGCTTCCCACTTGTCAAGATGAGTAGCTTCTAAAGGTCATTATACAAAAATCAGTATTATGCAAAAACGGCAGATGATTTCATCTCTGTTGTGGTCGTTACATAATCTTTTGTCAATTTGAGACTATTAAGAGTTGGAGTTTAGCCTGTCAATCAGGTGGCAGCCTGATGACCTCAGCTGGAGGCACTCAGGAGATAAATAGCTGCCTGGAGGCAGGATATTCTTGCTGACAGGACACATGGAACTATGCCTGGAGCTGGAGGAGCCACGTGGAGACCCCTGTCAATGCTGAGGTGTTTCCACTGCCACTGGGTCTGCAAGACCTTCCACCCCCTGGCCTGTGATTTTCCTGCTCTCGGTGTCATTGCATGTGTTGCATGAGTCTGGAGAGGAATTTATAGACTGTTGCTGGACATTTGGGCTAATATCAGACTTATGGACTTGATCTGGACTGGGCTGGAATGTTTTCTTAATGTACAATTACTCTTTATATAAAGCTCTTTCTTTTTAAAAAAAATTTTTATAAAACTCTTTCATAGACACATGAGTGTCTATGAGTTTGTTTCTCTAGTCTACACAGATTAGTAAAACTGGCAAATTTTATCATGATATAACTGCCAAATTACATCATGAGAGAACTGCCTAACCACTGAGAATCATTGTCCAGCCAGGTTTACATAACCTAAACCATGATAGCCAGTGTGACTTTTACTTTTGCCTCACACCTCAGCATTCATTACTGCCAGATATGTCCTGTTACAGACTGAGGATTTTTTTACTATCATAAATGTAAAACGTCAGATAATGAGATGGGTAGGTATATCTGCAGGTATACCCATGGGGGGACACGTGCACGCCAACCTGTACCTTCATCATGAGCCTTGTTTGACCCAGCAGATAACAATAGTAAGGTTGCAACTTAGAGGATGAAGCAGAAATGAAATGAATGATCCAGAATGGCCGTTAGAGATGGCTGTAGAAAAACCGTGCTTCCTCCTATGACCATTAAGCTCCATTAAGCCAAAAGAAGGCTCAACCAGGATCATTAAGATGGAACATTTTATAGCTACCTGCTGTGACAAATAGGTGGCTGAGCCAAAGTGAAAAATATGTGCAGGAAAACAAGGTTAAGTGAAAACGAGGAATATATGGGTTGATCACAACCATGTAAGTGTTTTTATATGTATCATCCATAAACACCCAAAGAGAATTTGGAATGAGGCAAATGGTTATGTATAATCCTCACTTTTCTTTATTTTGTAACAATTATTTTTTATAATAAAGGAAACACTGTTTTTATAGATGAGTTATAATGTAGGGACACCAAGTAGGAAGAGAGCCATGGTGTCTTCAGCTACAAGTTATGTTACAAAGTGCAACTTCCCCCAGCCAGGAGACTCGCTCTCTGGAAAACCTGGTCCTGACAGCAAGCACCTCTCTCCTCCTTACCCGCCGGTTTCACCTCTGAGGTAGAGATCATCTGCTGGATGGTTTGGCCAAATATTTTGTGATAGACTTAGGAGAGATGTGAAAGTCGTTCAGACTCTGCCTACAATTTTTCATTCTCTTTACGTTTTTAACTGTATTATGTTTGGAAGTATAACATATAAGGATGGAAATATATGAACTAGATATAAAAATCAAACTCACTGCCATCGAGTCAATTAGGGGCCTCTAGGACAGGGAAGACCGGCCCCTGTGAGTTTCTGAGATGTAGCTCTACAGGAATGGAGATCGCGCTCCATGGATCATTGCCAGACAAGCACCTGTGGGGCAGTGAAACTTCCTGGAGTGGCTCTTCTATGTGTGTCTTTGTAACTCCCACCCAATGATAGTGTGGGACCCTGTAAATAGGGTCCTGTGAAGCACTCAGAGAAGAGATCCGTAGGTATAAGAATGAGGTGTTTCACAGGGAATCCAGACGGATGATCCCTTCAGGACCAGTGCTGAGAGTGGCGATACCGGGAGGGTGGAGGGAAGGTAGGGGAGAAAAGGGGGAACTGATTATAAGGATCTACATATAACTTCCTCCCTGGGGGATGGACAGCAGAAAAGTGGGTGAAGGGAGATTTCAGGCAGTGTAAGATATGACAAAATAATAATTTATAAATTATCAAGGGTTCATGAGGGAAAGGGGAAACACTGAGGAGCTGATACCAAGGGCTCAAGTAGAAAGCAAATGTTTTGAGAATGATGATGGCAACAAATGTACAAATGTGCTTGACACAATGGATGGATGTGTGGATTGTGATACGAGTTGTATGAACCTCCAATATAATGATTTAAAAAAAAAAAAAAGCTGTCAGCAGATCTCCTCTGAGATCACTGCCTAATGTGGCGGAGGCTGAGTCCAGAGGCGCCTGAAGCTACAGCAGGAGACCATGGAACAGAGGCTCAGGCCACGGCCAGAGGCAGAGGCGAAAAGACTGGGCAATGGTGAGGTGGAGTGGCTGGGGGGTGGGGGGGTGCTTCCTGGCCTAACCAAGTGGCTGAGAGGCTGAGAACCAGGAAGAGAGAGAGAGGGCTGCTGGCTGAGGAGAGGGGGTTACTATGGACCAATGACCAATTCCTCATCCCCTAATGTTTTCTGATTCTGGGTGGTGATAACCTGTTAACATCCCTAATCAATTTCCTAAAGCATGCTTATTGTCAGTAAGTTCTGTGTGGACATTGCAATGAAGTATCAAACCCAGTCGAAAAGTCAAGAACTCCTACGGATGCTTCCCCCAGCCTGCCCAAATGATCACATGCAGCACAGGACAAGGGGCAAAGCCAGGACGTTGACGCTGCTGCAGAACGAACAGCTGAACTAGAGGCCTTCTTCAGATGTCACCAGCTTTTTTTTAAAAAGGGGCTTGTTTGACTTTATATTTTTAGAGAACGTTTTATTGGGGGGTCTGACAGCTCTTATCACAATCCATACATCAATTGTATCAAGCATATTTGTACATAAGTTGCCATCATTACTTTTTAAACATTTACTTTCTTTTTGAGCCTTTGGTATCAACTCCTCCTTTTTCCCTCCCACCTCGTGTCCCCTTGATACATTATTATTATTTTCATACCTTACACTGCCCACTGGCTCCCTTCCCCCACGGTTTCTGTTGTTCATCCCTGGGTGGTGGTGGTGGTATGGGGTGGGGGGGAGGGTGGGGGGTGGAGCTATGTGTCAATCATTGTTATCACTTCCCCTTCCTCCCCTCATTTCCCTACCTTCCTTCTACCCTTCTGGTATGGCTACTCCCATTTCTGTTCTTGAGGGGCTATCTGACCTGGAATCCCTGTGTCATGTCACCAGCTTTTTATGTACATGTGTGTAGATGACATTTTATCACATGTACAGATTGGTATGACTATGTGGTGAGTAAATGGGTCTTGTGGGAGATGAAACTAAAATTGGTACCAAAGAAAGAGGTGTGCTATTGGACAAAGTGTACTTTAACCTCCAAGTTGCTTTTTACATGGTTACTGTTCAAAGATGGGAGCCCCGCTGTTGCCGTGGTGAAGCGCTTGGCCACTAACCTCAAAGTTGATGCTTCACACCGACCAGCCACTGCACGGGAGACACGGACTGGCAGGCTGTTCCCATAAACATTTACAGGCCAGGTAACCCCATGGGGCAGTTCTGCTCCGAGTGCCTAGGAGTCGGAATGGATCCGACCGGAAACAACAACAGTATAAGAAGTCAGTGATGAGAAGGAACGATAGTTTTGCAGCTCAGTATCCAAGGCCACACTTTGCATCTGCCTGCTTGCAAACGGTGGGCAGGAGGAAGGCCTCCGAGTCTTCGGTCGAAGTCCACTTTGAACTCCGACAAAACCAGAAGAAGAGTTGTTGAATCCAATGGCTGTTCTTCACCCTCCCAGCCCCCTTTTACCAGACAAACAGTATTCAGTAGGTGAGCCCAATACCAACACCTCTCCGGTGATCCCACATCCCTTCCGTCATCATCGGATGCCTTGGAAAGTCCCAGACTTCTATCTCTGGCCCAAGTCTCTCTTCTGAATGTCACATCAATATATTCAAACAGATGGACCCAGACCCTTAGTCCCCTCCTGTGGCAGATGCTCTTGTGACCCCCATCCCTTTGTCCTTGGCATACCCCGAAGGTTACCTCTAGACAGTTCCTGTTTCTTCTCATAGGTCTCTGTCGGATGAGTGAGCTCTGCTGGCACTCAGCGCCCGCCCGCTGGAAATGTTGTGGAGTTAACAGCTCAGTGGGGAGCCTCACTGGAAGAGAGGTGAAGACCTCTGCATCCTTTCCTTTCAGTGGGATACATCGGAGGTGTAGTCTATACAGCCTTGCAGGGGAACGCGGGTGGTATGACTGAGTCCAGTGGCCCTCAGTGGAGACCTACACATGAATGCACTCTCTACCGGCTTCCCTCCCTCTCCCCTGTCATTTCCCTCCTCCCTTACTGTGTTTTCTGGGATATGATCTCAAATACAGTGCTTTGCTTGGTGGCATAGCAGTTACACATTGAGCTGCTAATTGTAAGGTCAATGGTTCAAAACCACCATCCACAGGAGAAAGATAAGATTTTCTATTCCCTTAGAGTTCTAGCTTTGGAAACCCACAGGGGGCAGTACTACCTTGTCCTATAGGGTCACTATGCGTCGGAATTGATTCGATGACAAGTGAGTTTGGTTTTATCCAAATCCTTGTTTTAAGATCTCCTTTGGGGGGAACCAAAACTAAGACACCACCTGTACAGGGAGGTCATTGTGTGTCCTCAGAGTCTCATCAGGACTTTGTCAGGTAGGAAGCCAACGTTTTGAGAATGATGATGGAAGCAAATGTACAAATATGCTCGACACAATGGATGGATGGATTGTGATAAGAGTTGTACCAGCCCCCAATAAAATGATCTTTTTAATTTAAAGAAAAAAATAAAATAATTTAAAAGACTTGTGAACCATGAAGAGAGTTTGGACCCCCAAACCACACTTGTTTGTGACAATATCCTCGTTCACATCCCATTTTCTTTTTTTCCCACATCCTAGTTTTAATCTTTGCTCTTAATCTTTCATGACCTGTGATATTTCATGTCAACTTAATAAATAAGCTTAGAAGTGGAGTCTAGCCTGTCAGTCAGGTCACAGCCTGATGATGCTGCCTTGTGGGCGTGGAATTTTCATGAGAATTCTGGGAACTTCCTCTTTCTCCCTAGTGGTATGCCGCACTCTCTCTGCCTTCACCTTCATGTTGAGAGTCACGCTGAGACCTGCACCAGCCCTGTGATGCTTCTACCACCACTGGATCCACAAGACTTTTCACCACCGGCGTGTGATCTTCCTGGATTTTACACCATAGCATGTGGCTGCATGAGCCTGAAGAGGGGATTATGGAGTAATATCAGACTTATGGACTTGAGTTGGACTGGGCTGGGATGTTCTATCAATGCATAATTGTTCTTGATATAAAGCTCTTTCTTATACCTATATATGAGTGTCTCTGGATTTGTTTCTCTAGTCCACCCAGCCTAACACATAGCTGAGCCATTTTCAGTTTTGAATTTTTTGTTGTTACCATATGTTTTCAGTAGTGGAACGCATGCTGAAATCAGAGAAAAGCTTTTGGAGGTAATAGAGATTTTGATACAACTGTGTGAGAGACAAACAGGCCCACCTTGTGTGCTTTGCTTTCTCACACTCCACACAGTGTAGGTTTTGTTGTTGTTGCTTTAACAAAGGCAAGGCTTCCGGCACCCTACTTTAAGCAAGTCTCTTGGTGCCATTTTCCCATCAGCCTGTGCCCTCTTGTCCCTATGTCACATTTCAATAATCCTCACAAATAATGCTGTTGTACACTTATTAGTGTGTAGGGTGTGGTCATAACTTTTATATGCATTGAGAAACCACACCTTTCATGTGACTCGCTTTACCCCATATTTGTTTTACTGTGGTGGTCTGGAACCGAACCTGTAATATTTTTAAGGAATGACCATGTGTCTCAAGTGTAGTCCAGTAGGCAGTGTGAGTTACAAAGTTATACAAGTCTCTGTCAGATGGTAACCCCTAGTAATTTCCCCAGAAACCTGCGAGGCTGCAAATGTTGGTGGGTGCTTGTCACTGTGGTGAAGACACTGGTCACTAGTCACTGGTGAAGACACAGCAAGAGCGTTAGCTTGCTAGGGAGCTGGATGCCAGGTTAACATTCATAACTCCCCTGTTTCCTGAAACCAGAGAACTTGGTAAATGTAGGCTCAGAACCCCGAGGAAGAAACTGAAATGCTTCCTCTGAGGCCGATGGGAGATAAAGAGGAAAGTTGGCCATGAGCTACTTTGTTTTTAGGGACCCAAATCACACGAGGCAACCTGAGCTCTAGTCGTGCATCCGAGTATGATGAGTGTAATGCCCACTTCTCTGTTCAATGCGGGCAGCTCAATACCAGCACAAGTGATGGGCTAGACGGAGCAAACAAGGCCCAGCATGCACCTTTAAGCATGTCCCAATGTTAAAAAACCTTGTCAGGTTGATGGACTTGAGCCACCAAGCCCTAGATGCCCTTGCACCTCTTCTGCTAGTTCCTTCAAGGCAAAGAAGTAAAGGAAGAGAGAGAACAAAACTGAGGGCCAGCAAACCTCCCGTTGCTTTTGTCCCCTGATGGGGGCTTGGGGAAATCCACAGGGGGGGGCATTGGTTGAGACGAGGCCCCCCTACTCAAGAAGTGTGCTGAAGGAAGGCACTGTCCCTCAGGGGCTGCGGCCTCCTGGGTTCTGGGACCAGTCTGCTGGCTTGCTGTCACACCGCACTCTACCACACCCCGAGATCCTGCGTTTCCCACAAGAGAGGTGTCTCTGGAACTGTTGAGGGCTAACCCTGGCCCAGGCACTGGGCGCTGTCTGCAGCCCGTCTCGATGCCCCCACGGTCCTTCCTAACGGGCCTCCTAGGAGATGTTCTTGTTTTGAATTAGCCTCAACGCCTCCAGCTTCAGCTCTGCCAACAGCCGTGACCCATCTGAACCTCAGTTTCTTCTGAGACTTGAGGATGGAATTCAGCCTACAGACATGTTGTATTTGGCACAATGCTTTATATTTGTTTCATTTAATTGCCAATATTCAAGCCCTGAAATATTTTCTGTAAAAATACAGAAGTTGTTTTGGCCCAAATTGTCAGAGAGGTCGTGAGGGAGACCCCACAGCTGTTCCTAGTGAGGAGATGGGGAGGTGGGAGGTGAGCTAAATCAGAGTCCGTTTCTGAGTGGTCCGTGCTGGCAGACCTTGGGGGAGGAGGGGAATTGGAGTCTGGATGCATGAAGTTGGATAGTATTCCCCAAAATTCATGTCCTTCCCAGAGCCTCAGAATGTGAGGGTCTTCCCAGAACCTCAGAAGGTAAGAACTTGATTTGAAAATAGAGTCCTTGTAGACATCATTAATTAAGTTGAGGTCTTAGCAGAGTAGGGTGGGTCTTTAATCCAATAAAACCAATGCTCTTATAAGAAAAGAAGGAACTAGGCCATCTAGCTGAGAAGCAACAAAGCCCACAAGGAAGAAGCACAGCAGCCTATATGATCAGGAGATGTCCATGGGATTAGGCATCAGGCATCAAAGATCCAAAACAAAAAATCATATCTATGTGAATGGAGGGGAGGACAGAGTGGAGACCCAAAGCCCATCAGTAGTCAATTGGACACCCCAGTCAAAATAGCCACAAGGAAGAGGCAAGCCAGTCAATGTGCAGCATAGCACCGATGAAACCCACAACCTTCCTCTAGTTCTTTAATGCTTCCCCCACCCCACTACCATGACCCCAATTCTATCTTAACCAATGTGACTAGACCAGAACATGTACACTGGTACAGATAAGAGCTCGAAACACAGGGAATCCAGAACAGACAAACCTCTCAGGACCATTAAGGGAAGCAGGGATACTAGGAGTTTAAGGGTGGGGTGGGATAGAGTAAGGGGAAAACGATCACAATGATCGACCCCCATCCCAGGGGGACAGACAGCAGAAAAGTGGGTGAAAAGAGACAGCAGACAATGTAAGACATGAAATTTTTTTAATATAAATTATCAAGGTGGCATAGGGAAGGGAGGGATGGTGAGGGACTGGGGGAGATGAGGAGCTGATGCCAGGGGCTCAGTAGAAAAAAATGTTTTTTGTGGGGTTTTTTTTGTTTTTTTTTTAACAATTTATTGGGGCTCATACAATTCTTATCACAGTTCATACATATACATACATCAATTGTATAAAGCACATCGAAAGAAATGTTTTTAAAAAGATGATGACAACATATGTATAGATGAGTTTGACAAAATGGACATATGGATTGTGATAAGAGGCCCCAATAAAATAAAATACAATTTTAAATAGAAGGGACACAGACACCGAGGGAAACAGCCTTGTGAAGACCAGGAGAGAGGCTGTCATGATGGTACTAAAAGCCAAGGAATGGCTGGGACCATCGGACTGGAAGAAGCAAGGAAGGAGCCTCCTATAGTCTTGGGAGGAAGCAAACCTTCCAACACCTCCCAATCCCAGATGTGTAGCCTCCAGAACTGTGAGAAAAGGGGATTTCTATTGTTTCCGCCTCTCCGTTTGTGGTACTTCCTTCAGGCAGTCTTGGGAGTAAGATCCCCTGGCCTGCCCAGGGACAACTGGAGAGGAGAGCTGGCTGCTCTCTGAAGGGTAAGGAGCCCCGGCGGGGGCATGGGTTCTGCACTAGGCAGACAAGGCCCACAGCTGGGGCCACCAGTAGGAGAAAGATGATGTTTTCTGTCACGAGTCAGCACTGACGTTATGGCAGAGAAGGCGCTCGAGGCCCACTCTGGTTCTCCACAGTGCTGATCTGCTCTGACTTCCCTGAGGGATCCCAAAGATTCCAGGATGTCACTGTCTCCTTTGAGCTTATGATCCTTGAACTAGATGGAGCTGAAGGGTCAGCTCCAACACGTAGTAATTATACCAACAACAGTAAACATCCCAAACCAGTGGAGTTTGAGTCCTGGTGACTCCATGGGTGCCCAAGTCAAACTGGGCTCCCTGGGGTCTCTCACAGCTGATCCTCAGGAGTGGAGAGTCAGGTGTTTCTTCTAGGTGGATGCCACCCTCTACCCAGTGGTTCTCAACCTTCCTCATGCCGCAGCCCTTTCATACAGTTCCTCATGTGGTGGTGACCCCCAACCATAAGCTGGAGGCACAGGGAATCCAGGGTGGATAATACCTTCAGGACCAGGGGTGTGAATGGTGATACTGGGAGAGTAGAGGGTGAGTGGGTTGGAAAGGAGGTACCGATTACAAGGATCTACATGTGACCTCCTCCCTGGGGGACAGACAACAGAAAAGGGGGTGAAGGGAGACGTCGGATAGGGCAAGATATGACAAAATAATAATCCATAAATTATCAAGGGCTCATGAGGGAGAGGGGAGCGGGGAGGGAGGGAAAAAAAGAGGACCTGATGCAAGGGCTTAAGTGTAGAGCAAATGCTTTGAAAATGATTAGGGCAAAGAATGTACGGGTATGCTTTATACAATTGATGTATGTATATGTATGGATTGTGATAAGAGTTGTATGAGCCCCTAATAAAATGTTTTAAAAAAATTATTTTTGTTCATTGCTACTTCATCACTGTCATTTTGCTACTGTTATGAATCAGGCGACCCCAGTGAAAAGGTCGTTCGACCCCCTAAGGGGTCTCAACCCACAGGTTGAGAACCGCTTTGGTCTACCCTTTGGGTTACCAGCCAAGAGTGTGTTGACCACTTATACCAGCAGGGACTTGCAGCAAGACTAGCTAGCACTTAGCAAAGGGTTATCATGTGCCAGGCAGTGTGGCACACAGCGTCCAGATGCGAGCTTGTTTCCGCCTCACTAAAGTCTGCTGGAGGCTTACTAACTTCACTTTTGAGATGAGGGAGCTGAGGTTCAGATCCGTGAGCTGAGTGTGCAGCAGAGCTAAGAGCTGAACCCAGTGTGTTTCAGTCGCTCCCTGTCAGCCTGACCATGCTCTACTGCTGAGCAGGGCTGCAGCTGGGCCCTGGTGCAGTCAAAGCTGTCACAGCGAGCAGCCAAATGGTAGAAATAAATGTAGGGGAGTGTGTGCCCAGAGAGCAAGAGATTGGGGTTGGGGGGTGGCCTGGAGGACAGGGCAACTCCCTCCTCCCCCCCTCACGCCCCCCTTCCCTCGTTCAGAAGCCTCGGGGACCATGGGCACCTGCGAGTGCTAGGGGGAAAAACTCACTGCCATCAAGGTTACTCTGTCCCAAGTGACCCCATGGGACACAGAAGAACTGTCCCTGTAGATAATTTGAGGCTGTAAAAATTTCTGACTATCCCCCCCCCACCGCGAAATCTTTCTGAGTTGAAAACCTCATCTTTCTCTCTTGGAGCCACTGGTGGTTCCGAAATGCTGACCTTGCAGACCAACACTACATTGCCCCTAGGGCTTCCTAGTGAGAAGGGAAATGGGAAAAGTCAAAGATGATATGGGAACTGCAGGTACCTCCAGCAATCTCGCTCCCAGGCTGAGGGTGTGGCTCTCTCAGCTGAAGAGCAGCGTGGGCCTAGGGGTGCCCTCACCGCCTTCGCACTCTGACTCTCCGTGCCTGACCGGTTTCCTCTGCAAGGGGCAAGTCATCTGCTTTACAGGGGATCAGGACCCTCGGTAACCCCAGAAGCACGGCGACTCCCGAGACCTGGGCCAGCTTAGCGCCAGGCCGCGCAGCAGGGAGAAGGGAACCGTGGAAAGCCTTGTGCTGAAGCCCTTCACCCAGTCAGGTGGGTGGCCAGCAGCCCGAAACAACTGGCCGCCTTCGCGGAATCCCGCATCCAAGGCCTGGAGCAGCCCCTGGCGGGGCCGAGAACCCCACCAGCAGGGCGCGGGGGCGGCGGGAGCCCCAGCCCACCTGCGCGAGGGCAGCCCACCCACAGGGGGTGGGGGAGGAGGACGGGAGTCCGCGGCCGGTCGGATTCCCAGCCAGCTCCCTCCTCACGGGAGGCGGCCCATTATCCGGCGTCGTTAAAGAGCAATTAGATGGAAATTAAGCCGAGAACAAGTATTGATTATCTCATTAAGGCCGGGGGAGCCCGCGCGGTCGGGGAGATTTTACCGCTGCTCACCCCATTATCTGCAAGGTGAAAGCCTGCGGTCATCCAAACCCAGCGGTGTATTGATCGCTTGCCCCATTCCCCAAACCCAGGCCCGCCCCCTCTCCTGTGGAGGAAGTGGGGTCTAGAGAGGTGACACCCGGGGTCAGGGGTGAGGGGGCAGAGGGAGCGCTCAGAACCCACTCTCTGTCACACTTCTGACTCGTCCATTTGGCTACTCCTAAATCACAATCGTTCCCTGATCCAACCAACCCTTTGAGGCCTAGAAGGAGGGGGTTTCCCTGATTTCTATGTCCAAGGAGGAGAATCAGAATTGGGATTAGATGGCCAGGAGTTGCCCTGGTGACAAAGAGGGGAGGGAGTCCACTTCGCAGATGCCTGGGGCCTCTTGCAAGGCTTGGAGACCTCAGACTCCAGAAGGGGGCTCCTTGCATACCCTTTAGAGAAAAGTCACCGTGTGCTAGGGAGGAAGGTTACTTGGTGCCTGTTGGATTAGTTTGCTTCTAGCCCCTCTGCCTCTCCAGACCCCCAAGGGCTCAGAAGAAGGGGCTGGAAGAGCCCCCAGGCGCTTGACCCCAGGGAGACACTCAGTCTGTTCCAAGAAGCTCCCAACTCCTGGCAGCCAGCTGCGGATGGATGGCGCTGTGTGTCCAGGTCTGGTCTGCCCTCCATGAGCTTCTGGCCTGGGGGGGGGGGGAAGGCGGGAAGTACTAATCACGGACTTAATGGACGGTTCCAAGTGGGCTGAGTTACTGGGGAGAGTGCAGGTGCTCCCCCGAGAAGGGGCGCTGGCCTCAGGGCCTCTCACGGAGCCACAGATGTCCCAGTGACAGCACCGGGAGCAGACCTGTTGCCTCACTGACTTCATTCAACTCGTGGTCAAGGTCAACTACACTAGCTCTGAGAGACCGGTAGGAGCAAATTATGGTCCCCTTCTCCGGGGGCCCAGAGCCCAGTGGAGCCACCCCCCAATGATACATAATCTCACAAACCATACTTGATAGACAGCAAAGAGAGGAAGTAAGAGGAGAGACTGACTTGGGGGAGAGGGGACCACGGAAGTCTCTCCAAGAAAGTGATGGCCAGCCCTCCTATCAGGTCGGAGCTCCTGAAACCCAGCCTGTGGTCAGGAGGGTGGATGAGGGGGCTTCCTCCCAGACTTCCCAAGCCCTGACGTGCCTTGGAGCACGCTCAGGCGCGAGCACGCACTATGTTCTGGCTTCTGGGCTGCCCTGTGCGCCTGGGTGCTACTGAGGCCCAGGACAGGAGCAGGCGCCTCCCGCCTGGCCCGTGCAGAGCGAGCGGCGCAGCCCTGAATCTGGGCTCCTCTCCCTGCCCCGGAGCGGGGCAACTATTAATCTTGGTTGACAGTTTCTAATGTCCTAATTGGGAGGTGGGGAGAGCAGCCCAGTCCGCCCTAAAGGTAGAAGCGGCTAATGGGCCTCTTCATCACCGCCAGGAGCCGGTCCCCCGTGGAACGCGAGGGGCGCTGCTGCAGGTGAGCCACGCGGCTCTCACTGGCGGCAGCCCGGCCCTTAATGAAGCCGCGCACGGCGGCCTGGGGGCTCTGAGGGGCCACCTTGAGGGCAATCCCGGGCTGAAAGGACCAAACCGCCAGCCTGCCCACCCAGCAGTCATCCACAGTCCCAGGACTCACCTGGCTGCCCTTTGGGGGTGGAGGGCACCTGGGGACGCTGTTGGCAGGCGAGTAGTGCTGGGTCTGGAGTTGGGGGGACATTCCTGAGAGCCCAAGGACCAGGTACAAAGTGTGTGCTAGGAATTCAGGCCAAGGAGCCCGTTCTGGGACTCGGTTTCCCATCAGGGTAGGCTGGTGAGTTCCCCAAGCCAACACCTACCTACGCCTGTCCCTATCTCCCCGCTTACACTAGTGGGACTTGTCACTAACCCTGCCTCATCTCTCCAAAGACTGTCACCTCCACCACCACCACCCCGCTTCCCATCCAGTCCCAAACCACTGGCTGAGACTGTGGGCAAGGCTCAGCCCTCCCTTGGGACCTGCTGCAGGGGGTGGGGGGACCCCCGGAACCCAGGGTCTTAGGCTTTCCAGGCCTCTCCCTGGCAGTCAGCCTCCCGCTCCCGCCCGATCTGCCTCCAGAGGCAACAGAAATATCTTCTCAGCTAATCCGGTTCAATTACAGCATAATAAAACACATAATAAAAACCTAATTCATTTTTCTCCTGCGCGCCCCATCTCCCGGCATCTTCTTGCTCGGGATTAAAAATTTGTCTTCACGTTTGTGGCACCGTAGTGCCGGCGCCTCCACATCTTTAATGTATGAGCTGGGGAGCTAGGGACCCTCGAGTTCTGCCGCCTACGCGTCGGGACGGCGCCCTGTCAGTCACCAGGGGATGCCGGTGTCAGGGATGGAGGGAGGGGCGTGGACCTGCACGGGGCATCAGGGACCCACATCCCCCTCCACAGTCCCCAGATTTCTAGGGCGTGGGGGAGGGGTGGTAGGCTGGCACACCTTCTTGTCCAACGGACCCAGCAGGGCCTAATGGGGGTTCATTGTGGGGCGAGTCGCTGGGGATCGCAGGGCCTGTAGAGCAGAGCCTGGAGGGGAGAGGGCTCTCTGCCCTCAGCCCGCCTCCTCTCGTGGCAGCTGACCTTCGGAGACAGCCCTGCCCGCTCAGCTCCCGCTGCCGAGCCACAGCCACCACCCCTGGTCCCTAGGGGCGCTCTAACACACTAATTGATCCCACTGTGAACGACCCTGGATCACTGAAATGAAGTCCAAGCTTCCAGAAGGAATTATTAAGAATCCAATAAGAGCAAATGTCCTACAAAGGCACAGTACCTGGCGAATTTGCAGAGGGAAGGCGGGAGGCCAACTAACCCAGCCAGATTCCTTCATTTCTTCCTGCATCCAGGGCAGGGTCCCAAACACCATCCATTCATGGAATAATTTTCTATTCTACCCGCCCCAACCAGAATCGTAGGTCCAAAGAAATACCTAACCTTTCCTTGGGGGAGGGAGAAAAAGCTTATTAGTTAGGCGACAGCTTACAGAACACACTAGTTTTTCATTTAGCAGCTCATATACATTTTTTCATGTCATTGATTACAATTTCCACAGTGTGAAATTGCTTCTCCCATGTCCTCCCTATTTCTCATTTCCATTCCTCCTTTCTTAACTCTTCTATTGATTGAGGATGATCAATTCGAGGGTAGTGTGTTTGGTTTTTCTCTTTGGGAGGGTTGACTGATAGATGAAAACAGCAAGCTCTCGCCCTGTGAACAGGCCCTTTATTTGGAAGATGCTTCTCAGGGGCATGGGGCTCGTTTTCCTACTGTATGGTGGTGGGAGTGCCCATCTGTGTGTGTCTGGAAAACTGCCCCCCTACTTTCTCCTGGTCATAATTCAATCGCAAACCCTCTCTGGTCTGGACGACTGGACAGGGAAGGCAGGGACCTGGGGCTGCCAATGGCTCTCTGGCAGAGAGTAGGGCATGCCCCTTCTCTGAATAGGGTAGGGATTCGTCCAGGAAGCTCCCTTTTGTGGGGAATGATGTCACTGGGCCAAGATTGCTCCATAGTGCCTACCAAAATGATGTCTCCCACAACAGGACACCTGGAGATTCCAGCAAGGTGTGAGCAGGTCGATAAAGTGGCGTGAAAGGGCGGAGGCTGTGTTCCTGCAGGTGGGAAGGTAGCTATTCTGTCCATCTCTCCCCAACTCTTGGTAGAGTTGTTTCCTGACCAACTGGATGTAAGGGTGGGGTGAGGGCAGGGGGCTGATGGAACGGGCGGGCCGGGCGGCAGAGTCACCAGGCCTCTACAGACACTAAAAAAGGACCAATCTTGGGAACCTGCAGGAGAGACCTCCCGTGATTCCTGGAAAACCTCGCGGATTTCCGGGCAGGAAGTCACAGGGAGGGCGGTGGGGAATGTGTAGGTTTCCAAACGGAAACAGAGGAAGTGGCGTTGGAGGACCTCGCGGTCCAGGGACCCAGAGACCCTTGGAGCAAATAAGCGAGTGGGCTGTGCGCTCAGAAAGGGACAGATACCAGGACGCCTAGCGGCAGCCCAAAAACCAAGGCCTGAGGAGGCGGAGCCTAGCCTTGATTGACAGCTGCCAGGACAGGGGCGGGACTCGGCATCGGATTGGCTCTTTCCTGAGGCGTGGCCCGCCTATGACTGACAGCACAGGGGCTCAAAGTATCTGTGACTGACAGGCTTGACGGTGAGGAGGTGTGGCTTAACTCTGATTGCGAGCCCACCACCTGTCCGCTAGACTACCGTTTAGCTACAGGGACCCCCTGGGATCCCAGCTGTCCGAATCGGGGCCTCACCAGTCCTAGTGGCCCAGGGAAGGAAGGAGCAGATTATGCCCACGTGGGCCCCTCCCCACGGCCCGATCGAGCTAGCGCTCCAGGCTCAAGCGATCACTTTCATTGGAGCAAGGGGGCGGAGGGGGGAAGGGCTGTGGTCTTTCTGGTGTTAAGAATGGGGCAGATTGGGCCAGGCATGGGGGAGAACCTGGGAGGAGAGCCAAGGCCAGAAGTAAAAGCTCTTGAAGTCCGAGCAGTGGGAGGGAGGGAGGGAGAGAGGAGGCCTGCCCAAGAACCGGGCAGCGAGAAAGGCCTGCCCCTTCCTTCCAAAGGCTGACTTATGCGGAAAAAATGAAGCCTGCGAGAGGCAGTCTGGAAGACATAGCTGGCTAGGGTTTGCCCCCAGAGAGCCTGTAAAGTGGCCGCAATGAACTCTTCGGGTGTGTTTGAGAAGTTAGGACGGAAAGCAGACAGGGAAGCACTCTAAGAGACCCAGTGGAGGACTGACCACTCCTCTCATATGGTTTCTACTGCCTGCAGGGCTCCGATATTTCTGTTATGACAGTTTGGAGGGGCTTTGTTTTACAGAGGTTCTTGTACCTCACTTCCAAGTGGGTTTCTATGACATAGCTTTTTGCAATAAAACCTTGAAATCAGAAGCGAGAGATGGTGCCCAGGTACCACTGCGGACTGTTCTGATGAAAACCACGATGGATGGAGCTTAAGAGAGTATCTGGAAAGAGTGGGCGGGAAATGTGGAACAGAACTTAAATTCTGAGAAAGGGAAAGAAAACAGTCCAAGATTCCTGGACCAGTTGAAGCTAGAGGACTCCCTGCGATACTCTTTAACCCTGAACCCAAACTCTCCCGAATTCACTTCTTTTGCTAATAACAGATTGGAGATCTATATACAAGTATGCGTGTGTATATCCCATGAGTACTGAGCTCCGTTTAAAGAAGCACCGCTATGAGACCAGATGGTCCATAATTACGCTAAAGCAAAGGGGTCAAACTGGCAGCCCGTGGGCCACCAGTCTGGCACCCCTGCTCTAAAGCAAAGATGAGAGAGTAAGGGTCAGGAAAACTAGATGGCCGGAAATGGGACACCGGAACAGAAATCATGAGAACGTTGTCACATAGTGGACTATTAACCAATATCATTGAGCAAGTTGTACAAAAACTATTAGATGGAAACCTAAGTTGATGGGTAATTTTTCACCACACACATATACACAATAAACCAAACTCATTGCCTCACTGCCAATGCTGACTCGTCGCTACCCGTCAATGTTTCCGAGGCTGTAACTGTTTATGGGAGTAGAAAGTCTAGTCTTTCTTCCATGAAGCTGCAGGTGGTTTTGAACTATTAACCATGGAAATTGCAGCAGAGTGTGTAACCACTATAGCTCCAGGGCCTATATACATCTATCTATATAAAGGATACATATCTATGTGCATGTATTCTTTTTCAAAAGGATCATCAAAGGCAAAACTATCACTGCCAAAAGTGGCTTCAAGAAAGAATGGAGGGCCTCTGCCAGCTGGGAGGGAAGTGCCAGTCTAGATTGGCAGAATGGGATGGAATTGGAGCTACATTGAATGATCTTGGTGTTCTCCCATACTTAAACAAGAATGACATTCTTTGCTTATTCCTTCAGCTATAAAACCCTCAAGTTGGGAAAAGGGCTAGATACACCTGTGGACCTATCCATTTTGTTGGCTGGCAAACCACCTGGGCCCAGGGAGGAGCTATCCTGGGATGTCAAAGGGACCAGGGTGTCTATTGCCTCCAGTTTGTCTGGCACTAGACAGGATGCCTAATGAGGAGGAAGCAGTACACAGTAACTCCAGTCACAAAGACCTCAGCTGAGTCCTGGGCCCATCACCTCCTGGTTGTGTAAGTGAGGGCAACTTCTCAGTGTCTCTAAGCATGCTTCTTTGCTGAGAATGCACATCTGCCCAGATTCCCTGCCGTTGTGGTGAAGATCAGAAGAGACAGTAGGTTTATAGCACCTGGCTTTATTGAGATTGACACCACTGAGTGACATCATACACGGGGGTTCAATGAATAATAGATGATGGTGCTCCCTTTCTGTGCAAGGAAACTTTTACATACCCAAAGAAGAGTGAGTGACCCACAGGTCAATTTAATAGACTATTCTGGGGACCATTCATGGGAACCCAGGTGGTGTAGTGGTTTCATGTTGCATTACTGCAAGATTAGCTGTTCAAAACCACCATCCATTCGACAGGAGAAAGATGACGCTATCTGCTCAATAAAGATTTACATCCGTGGAAATCCTTGGGTTGTAATCCACTTGATGGCAGTGGATGGTTTTACTTTAGTAAAGGATGTGGGACTCAGGTCAGTGGTTGGGCCTCACCAGCCACTTCATGGAAGAAAGATGAGGCAGTCTACTTTCATAAAGATTTACAGCCTTACAAACTCAACAGGGACAGACAGCTCTACTCTGTTTTACAGGGGAAGTGGTAGGGGTTTGGGCGTTAGGACACAACAGGAGCTGATAGAACTGATTTTCTAATCTTAGATCGCCCTCTGCTGGGAGATCGAGGCTCCTACAAGAGTAGAGAGGGAGAAGCTTAAGGCCTGGCAGATTTTGTAGGGAGAAGCAGCTAGGCCACAGTCCTCTTCCTGGGTATTTAGGTCAGGGAATCAAATGAAGATCAAAGTTTGGATGCTTTATGGTTTATTGAGTAACACTGGCATCATAGCTGTCATCATTGGTGGAGAGTGATTGGAAGGGCAAGAAAATGTTCTCAGAGAGTCCCATGGGGGCCCTACACACCTGTCCCACTAACACCTTCAATCAGAGGTCATGGGAGTCAGAGCCAAAGTCCTTTTCTCTCTTCATGCTGAGCCTGGCACCACCAGTTCCATCACCACACCCACCTTTCATTTGGACCCGGCATCTGGGCCCAGGCCCTTCCTCTTTTCCAGGGTGGGTTGGGGGTAGGGGCAGAGCCAAGCCATAAGAATGAGAAGGCAATAGGAGGGAGTTTTGCTGAATGACTCACATAGGTCAACGGCGCACAAAAGTCCCTGAATGAGGAGGGCACCCTTGGGGCTAGTTAAGTGTTCTAGTTACAATCACTCAGCTACTCCTGGGGTTCAAGCACCGCGCCCAAGCTGCGTCCCTCTGGAAGAGGGTCTGCTGAGAGCTCATAGAAGGGAGTGCCAGCACAGCCTTTGTGGCTTTTGAGTTGGGGGTGGGGGTGGGAGTGCAGGATTTCGATGGGAGATTATGGTGTCAGAGCAGACCAAGGCTCCTAGGATTGTGTGATGTTCATACTGGGGAGTAGGGGAGATGATGAGGGCAAGAGAGGATTCTGGACCATCTTTGTTCTGGGAGGGGAGAGGAGTGGGAGAAGAGAGGAGAGAAGTGAATAGATTTCAGGATGTGGGGATGTATACACCCCCTGCCTCCATGATCCTAACATGTCTTCACTGGCCAGCCCCGTTCCTGAGTCAGCTTTGGAAGCCATGAATCAGAATCTAGACTGACTTTGGCTGGCTAGTGTCCCCCAGTGTCTGTGGAGAGTGTGGAGGGCAGTCGGGAAGGTGACTAGAACAGTTTAGGAAAGACAGTGCTACAAGCTGGCTAGCT
Source organism: Tenrec ecaudatus (assembly GCF_050624435.1). NCBI lineage: Eukaryota > Metazoa > Chordata > Mammalia > Afrosoricida > Tenrecidae > Tenrec > Tenrec ecaudatus. The sequence goes on along the minus strand of NC_134545.1, from coordinate 85,743,657 downwards.
GGCAAGTGGGGGAAAAGGGGATCTCACAACACCCCAGGACCACACATACATACACATGCATGCACAGAGGAAGTGGTTATCTGACTCTGCTCATCGGTACCAGAGTGGAGAGAGGGGGGTTATGGGAGCACTGCTTTGGGCCTAACGTATTGCTGTTCTCAGAATTCCCTCCACAGCCCCTTACCCAGTGCCAGGCAGCCAGAGAAGGGTCGGAGATGGCTAAGCCCCACTCCAGCAGCCACCCAAGGAGGTTAAGGAGGGTGTTAAGGCCAGCCCTCCCTCAAAGCCCCTTGTTGTAGAAAACCACTTGGATGCTGGGGGTTTGCTCATGGATCTGAGCTCGCAGGTCCGGCTCCAGCCTGCTCACATGGATGGAGCTGCAACAGAACAGCAAGGCCACTTGAGTGTCCCCTGAACCCAGCCCTCTCAGGCTAAGCGGCTGCCCCTCCTTTTAGATGGCCAGCCTGATGAGTTTTCTCCTTCTTTGCTAGCAGGGCTGACTCACTGCCACCTTCCCCAACTCTCAGAATCAGCCGTGCCAGTCCTCCTCTCAGGAAATGCAGAAGACCCTCACGGACAGTGGGTCCTGATAAGTAGATATCTGACCAGAACCCACCCACCCCGGGGTGTCACTTACCTCTTCTGAGGGAACAGGGCACAGCACAGGGGGGTGGCAAAGACCAGGCTGAGGGAGGAGACAGTTGGAGAGACTGGTGAAGCTTTGGCTTAAGGGGGCTCCCTCCCTGCAGCCTTGGGGACAGCCCCAGTAGATGGAGGTGGAGTAAAACTGGAAGGATCAGACATTTTGCTCTGGCAAAGGAGAATAGTCTCTGGGGCCTGGACCCAAAGGCCCCCTCATCAGAAAGTGGCAATCAGAAATTAAATGGATCTGATGCTGAGAGATCATGTCTGTGATGTCTCTTGAATATGGAGATTTGAACCCCCTCAACTAGACACCATGATCGTCAAGGATGGGGAGCACCACCCCCTAAACACACAGAGCACACCTACCACCAGGCATTCAGGGCACCCATGAGCTCAATACGTATAAACATCTTGAGCACAACAATCCCCCACCCAAGCCCACCACAGAACAGGCGCTCTGAGTCCCAATACACTTACCAGAAGCCCACCAGTCCCACCTGCAGGGGTGCCCCCAGCCAGGGGCGGCGCTGTTGGGAGACAGAGAATGGCAGTAGCATGGCATATGTCCCCTTCTCTCCACGCCCCCCATGCCACTGTACCCATCAGCCCTGACTTTGAGCCCTCAGGTGTGTGGCTCTGCACTTTCTCTCGAGCAGTCACAGGGCTGTGACCTCCAGGAGATCCACTCTACGCACGCCCACCCCCCCCCCAGGCCTGTTTGGTGACCATCCTCTGCTGTTTCGCCCATGCCTGTCTTCCAGCCTCAGGTTAGCTTCCAGAGCCCTCCTCATCCCTCCCTCTGTTTCCTCACTTCCTCCAGGAAGCCTCCTCTAACCCTCCGCTCACTTCCTCCCACCCCAGTGGCATGAATATGTCCCTTGTCAAACACATCTGCTCTGCACACCCTTCTCAGCTCCAACCATAGGGACCCCATTCTGTTTCTTGTAAGCCGCTGCCTTGGGCCCTTCGTCCTTGCTGTTCCTTCTAACTCAAACACCCTTCCCCACTCTCTTCCTTCCCAGCCTCCGAGTCTTCAGAGGTACCTCCTTGAGCCACTCTCTCTCAGCACCCCTCTGTCCCCCGTCCCCCGTGTCGATGAAATTGCCCCATTGGTTTCCAGCAGAGCAGTGGGTTTGTGTCCTTACTAGCAGATTCTGAATGCCGCCGCCTCCTCAGCCCAAGGACATGCGAGGGGCATAGTTGACGCTCAGTAGATATTCATGAGGGCAGGAGCCCATGCCTTCCTGTGCCTTGCTTCCCTGTCTGCTTAGTGCCTGTGCAGGTGTAGCCCATGATTACTGGGTGACGGCATGAAATGATGCCAGGTGTGGCTGTGAAGGTCCGTGGTGGCTGCATCTAGCAGAGGTCCCTAGAGTGCGGAGGCTTTCCTTCAGAGCAGAAACCATCCCCTCCAGCCCTTTTTCTCCTCCTCCCACCTTCTCCCATGCCCCTCCCCCACCCGCAGGCCTACCCCTGGAGGTTCAGGTTCTTCTTGCTAGCCTGGGGAGGTGGTGGGGAGGTGAATGAGGGAGTGGGGAGGGCAGGTGAAAGGTCTTGGACTCTGGTCAGGCTGGGGCTGAGTGGAGGGCTGGCCACTTCTGCTCCCAGCCATCCCCACTTCCAGGATGGGAGAGGCGTGCATCACCTACCTTCAGAAAGTCCTTCTTCTCCAGACTGTCCATGATCACAGGGGGAATGGCTGGGGGTGGGGGTGGGGGAGCAGGCAGGGAGGGAGTTAGTGGGGTGAAAATAGGAAGCCCTAAGAAAGAGGGAAGTGCCTTTCCCACTCTCCAAAGTCTTACCACCCCCAGAGCCCCCACCCCACCCTGAACTCCAAACACTTCATGGCTTCCAGTAGAGTTTGCCCCACCCCACTCAGCCACTCAGCCTCACCCATGGCAGGAATGGCCATGCAGATTCTCGATATCACCACCTGGAAGATTCCCTGTTTGGCTGCAGCCACTGACTGGCCAAGCCTCTGACCTTCCTCATCAGTCACTGGGATTCCCACCTGCAGCTCCCTGCAAAGGGAAGAGGAGGTCAGACGGAGGCCCCAAATCCCACCTGCAGTGTCCTGATAGACAGCTACTACCTGGGGCCTCTGGACATTCTAGATCAGTGGTTCTCAACCTTCCTAAAGCTACAAGCCTTTCATACAGTTTCTCCTGTGTGGTGACCCTCCCCCCCTACCGCCATAACATTATTTTTGTTGCTACTCTATAACTGAAATGTTGCTACTGTTATGACTTGGGCAACCCCTGTGAAAGGGTTGTTGGACCTCCAAAGGGGTCACAACCCACAGGTTGAGAACTGCTATTCAGGATGCAAAGACTGATGCTCCCACCCCTGGGACCCTTGTGATGAGAACAAGGCAGGGAGGGGCTGGAGCACCCCCACTCTGGGCTGATCTGCCATGGTGGGGCGGACAGTGTGCCCACAAGCTCACCTCTGCCTCATCAGGGGGATGTTGATGCAGTTGGCAGCAGCCACGGCTGCAAAAGGAACAAATCTGCCCACCAGGGGGGGCAGGTGCTAGGGGAGAAAATGCAAGGAGTCAGGGGCTTGGGCGCCACATGGAGGAGAGTCTGTGGGTCAGCGATGGATGGGTGCCAGGGAAGGGGGTGGGAAAGGAAGAAAGGGAGGAAGGGGACCATGGCTTAGGGGGTAGGAGGGCTTTACCTTGGTGAGGGATTTGAGGCCCAGAGCTGTGGCCACAGCCCCAGTAGTGGCACTCACATAAGCTGTTCCCAGCTGCCTGTGGGTGGAAGAGCCAGGTCACAAGGGGAGGTGAAGAGTCAGAGGTGATTATTTTCCTTCAAGGACCAGCCAAGAACTCAGCACATGAGGCAGAGGGGGGGGGGGGGCACTGCAGAGAAAGGCCGTGCCCCACCTTCGGTATAGGCTTGTCCCACAGTTCTACTCCCTGCCCTTGAAGATGGGTCGATTGACCCCCAAGTCATACAGAGGAGGGCCTCATGGTCTCTGTCAGGCAGAGGAAGCAGGATGGAGGATAAAGACAGGAGAGGCAGGTGTGGAGACAAGGTGCTACAGGGAAGAGGTGTGAAAAGGAGAGGAGAGTGGGTGCCAGGGGGGTGGTGGGGGGACTGTCTCTCACCCAACTGTGATGGGAGCGTCACCGCTCCGGTTGGAGTAGTTGACGATGGCATTGAAGGACTGATTCACCCACTGCCAGAACACCACAGTCGGGGTCTTCCTGAAGAAATAAGGACATGTACTTCGGTCTCCCTACAGTGTCCCTCATCACCCTTGGACCCCTATGATCAAACCCAACCTGTAGGAGGGTCTCAGAGGATGCCCTTAGAACCTGCTGAGGGCTACTTCCACAAACACCTCCCCTCTCTCTGGGGTGAAAGGACACCCCGGGCCAACAGCTGAGGACTGGAGTCTCTAGGACTCTCACCACCCACGGTCTTCTTCTCAAACCGGACCAGAGAGCAAGCACCTCCTCTAGTTCCGATGGACCACACAGGAAGGAGATGCCTGGGCCAGGACCTGCCTGTAGAAGGTGAGCATGCAGCCAGTGATGGTCATGTTCATGGGCACCTGGGCCGACATCCTGCCAATCAGCACAAGCTTCTCCCCCGTGTCTGGGTGGAAGGCGGAATCGTACACGTATTTAGCTCTCCACAGCTGGTCTTCGGTGAGCCCTGGAGCCACCACACCGGCCCTGCAGATGGCAGGGAAAAGATGTGCGATTCTGAGACCCAAACTTCTCTTGGGCCCAGCTGCCCAGTTTAGAAAGCAGCTGAAGAATGAGCTCAGAATTCTGCCCCTAAATCTCAGAATAAAGGCGCTCCCTGCCTCTTGGGGTGGGTCAGAGCTCAGGGATTTTCTATGCCCTCTCCAGCCACACACAGAGATGTGCTTCTCTATTTCTGTCTAAAGGCTGGATCCTGGCCAAGGGTGGTTACCGATGGGTCAAAAGGGTGAAGGTAAGGATTTCCACTTCCTCCTGTCTTTGAACTTGGAGGCTCATCTCATCTACAGAGCGTGGCTCAGCAGTGGTTTAGGCCCTCTTCTCGGAGGGTTTGGGAAGCACAGAGCAGGCTCCACCCATACATTCCAAATGCCCTTTCTTCAGTGAAAGCTCCCTATAGCCCTTTGGGCTAGAGCTTTGGCCAGTTATCTGTGATGCTAGGAGATGAACAGGAGTAGATTGGGAGTCGGGGGATGGTTCAGGAGAGGGGGATGGTTCAGGAGAGGGGGATGGTTCCGGAGAGGACACTTTGAGGTTGGGCGAAGCAGGTGTGAGGGGTCCTATGATCCTCACAGAGAAGAACGCCAGAGGCACAGAGCTGATAGTGGGGGGGGGGGTTACCTGTAGTTCTGTACAATGTTTCGGGAAGCTTCCAGCTGGGCTCCAGAGAGCAGCAGATTCCGGGGGTCGGTGACAGTGAAGAAGTGCCGGGCTCTGCCCATGAACGTGCTTTGATCCCAGCGAGGTTCTTGGATGTTGATATTTAAGGGCAACTCCCCCATTTTCTGCAGGGCAGGGTCAAGGGTCAGAGGGACCCCAGTAGGGCACTTAAGGGTTCCTCTTGGAGGAGACTTGGGAGGCCCTGCTCTTCTCTCCAAGCTGAAGGTGAGTCCCTTCTGTAGCTCTAGGTCACACCAGGTAGGTAAGCAAGGGTAAGGGGAGGAGCTGTTTCCTTAGCAATGCCCTGGCCCTGGGAGTCACCTGCAGCCACTGGAGGAGGGGAAGGAGAACAGAACAGGACACCAGATTTCCTGTCCTCTGGCCTGCTGTGGCGTCTCATGAGGGTGACTGATGCCCAAGCGGTAACTAGTTCCCCAGCATTTCTTGGCTCGTGAGCTCTGGACGCACAAACATGTGAACTATATGCAGGATCACTGACAGCTGTAGGGCCCAGCTGCCCTGCAACCTAGATACAAAGCCATCCCACACACTCCTTCATGATTGGAGGAGAACTCCGGCTCATTGGTCACCCCAGGGCTGATCCACTGCAAACCCCAACCAAGGGACTCATGCCAGCTTTGTGGGTGCTCTCACCCACATGTTCCTTCCCCAGACCCATCTTCCCCAAACCTGCACCTAAAGTCCTAAACTCTGCCCTGTCCCATAGCAGGGCAGGGTTAGCAGGCACCCACCAACTCTCCCTGAAGGCATCCAGTCCAGAAAGGAAGAGGATTCAGTAGGTACTCTCAACACACAACACAGAAAGGGCTGAAGCAGCCATCTGGTGCTGAGAAGCAAAATCCTACAGAATGACTAATCCCCTCCAGTCACACTTCCTGCTGCACAGACAGGCACGCCCTAGGCTGGCTCTCTTACACACTCGCATAGCCTCACACAAACACCATCCTGCACGATGGACACACAGACAAATTAGGCGGACACTCTACACAAATCAGCCCACAAAGACCGTTACTTACACACACCAGTGCAGACACATGAACACACAGCCCACACCCATCAACTACTGATTAAGAGCTGGTTCCCCAACTAGTCCCACCCTGGCATTTCTGTCCACAGCCCACCTCTCTACCGTCCTGGGGCCTCCCCAGAGCCGAACTTGCTGGATCCACAGAACAAAGAGATGGCCTCAGGCCGGACCTCCAGCCCCCAACCCAGGACTCACGATTTCCTGGGCTCCTGGGTCGCTGCAGCTCTCCAACCTGCCTTCCTCTCCGAGTCGCCCCGGCCTTCCCAGCCACTAGAGGGGACGTGACGCGTGACGTTGACTAGAGAGGGGGGTGGACTCACCCGATGCGTCCGTGTGCTGGGCCCCGGGATTGGCAGAGCCTAGGGGCGGCGGGTGTTATTTGGGGCTACGCCCGCGGCCCCGGTCCCAGGCCGTGGCCCTGCTCCTCCACCTTCCAGAGCCAATCGGAACGCGGGGAGCGGTCCAGTCCTGGCGGGGTCTCTCCGACAGAAAGAGGCGGCGGCGGCGCCAGCGCTGAGCCTGCAGGCTGCAGCTCCCAGGAGGGCCTCTTGAGGCACCCAGCAGCTGCGGCGCGGGGTCAGGGCGCCCTGGGAGAACTCGTGCAGGGCGCAGGTGGGCGGCGTGGAGGGCGGGTCCCGAGGGCTCGGCTTACCATCCGCTTTGTTTACTTGGTGGCTACCTTGGCAGTGGCTTCCGCCGATCTGATCCCCTGGTCCCCTGGCACCCCGGGACCCACGCGGTCCTGCCACCGCCGCGCCTTGGCATCTCCACCTCCTGTCACCAGCCACAGTCCCTCTCTGCTCGTCCACCGTGTCCCCAGCCTGCTAGTGGCCCCAGCACGGAGGCCTGGACCGCAGAGCTCGAGTCCCAGTCTCCTCCCTGGGGCGGGGCGGCGGGGACAGACGTTGAAGGGGAACTGCATCCAGACAAGTGGATCAGGATGCTCCTGCTTCCAGTGTCCTGGGGCCAGTTGGCCCGCCCTGTAGTCCTTTCAGAACAGAGTGGCCAGGGGGACCCCTGTATCACAGGAGGCGGACACACACACACCTACACACTTGCTAACCACCATACAAAGCTGTACCACCCCACACCAGATGCCAGCCCCACTCCCGCCCACCGCAGGTTCAAGTCCCGCTCTGCCCCGTGATAGTCCCCTACTGAGGGTGACACTTCCAGGAGCCCAGGGAGCTCGCTTGGTCTGGAGAAGACGCGGGTCAGCTAAACACCAAGTGCGCTGGAGAAGAACCTCAACTCCTGCCTCGAACGTGCTTGGGCAGGGCGTCGGCGGCTGCAGCCAGGAGGGTGACCAGCGACAGCCCTGGGCGCCCAAGGGAGGTTCCAGGAGAGAGTGACTGGTGGCCCCACTAGCCAATGGGAGCCCTCGGCCGCCCAGGCCAGCCCCCTTCCCGCAGCCTTGGCAGAGAGGAGGCGGGGTCCTCCCCGGCTGCTGCAGTCCCTCACACCCTCGGGCGGGCAGGCGGGTGAGGCTGTCGGCTGCGGGATCCGTGAGCAGGTAATGGGGGCCCAGGCCTGAGAGATGGGGGTTCTGGAAGACCGAGCTTGGCTCTGGGGCCTTGGTTTGCTGTGGTTCTAGCCAGCAGCTCCTCCTCGCGCGCTCCCACCCCCCCCCCTAGGCCCAAGCAACCTCCTGGAATGGGGTTCCCCCCGCCCCCCCCCACCGCGCCTGAGGCCCAGGGATCCCTGAGGAGTCTCTGCTGCAGCTGTCCTCTGTTCTGAAGGCCTACCCTGCAGTCCGAGCGGGGGGCGGGGAGGCTGGCCCACAGTCTCATGCATCCTAGTGGGGGTGTGGGGAGTGGCCTTCGACGCCCCTTTTTCTTCCACTGCATCAAGTTCGCAGGGCCCTCCTCAGTCCCAGGGCCACCCTCTCAGCCTCTGAGGATGAGCGGGGAGGGAGTAGATGACTCAGAGGAGGGGTGAACAAGATGTCCCCACCAGCTCTGGTGGGTGAGCCAAAGACCACGGTGCCAGGAACGGGCAGTTCTCTAGCCAGGACCAGGGCCCGTGGGGGTGGATCTAAGACATAGGGTAGCAGGATGGTCGGCCATGGGTAGCACCCACATCCCGTCCCAATCCCACATCCCCAGGCCTGGAGCGCACACTACCGAGCATCTGCCGCTGAGGACCACGGCCTCCCCGAGACCTGCACAAAAGGCCCATGGAGCCCCCGGAGCTCATAGCCCGCCTCTGGGGGGCTGGCAGCCTTCCTCTGAACGTGTAGGGCCCCCACTGCCATGGCGCACAGTTTCACAGTGGGTTTCGACCCCCTGGGCCTAGGCGACCTCAGCTCCGGCTCCCTGAGCTCCGTCTCCTCCCGGGGCCACCTGGGCAGCGACTCGGGCTCCGCAACGCGATACCTGCTGAGAAAGCAGCAGCGGCTGCTGAATGGGCCCCACCACGGAATCCGAGCCTCCTCGCCCATGGGCCGAGTCATCCTCATCAACTCCCCCATTGAAGGTGGGGGCGGGGGGCTGCGAAGGGAGGCGGGGACCTGGGACAACGGGACTTCAGAGGGAGGGGCAGAGGCAATATGAGTGGGAGGACCTGGGAGATAAGTGTCTTAGGGCCGTGGGGGCCCTCACCTGCCCGGCCTCTCCTCCGGGATTGTAGAGGGGCCAGAGGTGGGAGGGAGGACCAGGCGGCAGAGAAGAGTGAGTGAGTGAGTGAGTGAGTGAGTGAGTGAGTGAGTGAGTGAGTGAGTGAGTGTCTGTCTCTTCCCCCTCAGGGTGTGGGCAGCACCCTGTGGCATCTCTCAGTGTGTAATTGGCCCTCCCTCCCTCCTGTGAGCTTACCTTTCCTGGTATCCGACTCTGGTTTTGGCTGGGGCTGGGGGCAGGGAGAGGTAGGGAAGGACTTCCCATTGGGTGACCAGCTAGCTAGCTCTGTGCTGGGCTGTGTGGAGTCAGGCCCAGCTGAGCTGCCAGTATTAAAGGCTTCCTGGGGGTGCCGGATGTGAGTAGAGCTGCCAGCATTGGGAAGAGGGGAGACCAGGAGGGCTGAGCAGGGTGGGCTTCCGGGCCTGAACTGAGCCTCACAGGGTGAAGGCCTACACTACCGTGGTTGCTTGGTGGCACGTGCTTCCTTGCACACCAGTTCCCTACGTGCACTGGTTGGGCCCTGCAGGGGACCCTTACAGAAACCTGCTCCTTCCTCATCTTTTAGAAGTGTGCAAGTTAGTGGGGATTAGAGACAACAGGTTGGAGCAAGGGTGGGGGTGGGGGTGGGGGGGCTATCTTATGCCACAGCTGGAAGCGAGCACAGGCATGGCACTTCAGGGACCTAGCCTGACTGCATGGCATATGTGAGCTTGAATGTCCATGGAGGAGCCAGGGGTCCCCTCAGCCTGGGCCTTCATGGGCAGGACAAGGTCAACATCGCCAGTCTGTCTGCTCTGTCTCATCCAGCAGGACTCCCAGCTGGCACTTAGGCAGAACTTTTCAGACCCTGTTCTCTAGCCCTCATGGCAGCATAGTGGGTTACGAAAAGGGGTGCTAACCACAAGGTCAGCAGTTTGAAACCACAAGCTGCTTGCAGGAGACAGGTGAGGCTTTCTACCCTCGTAAAGAGTTACAGTCTGGGAAACCCACAGGGGCGCTTCTGTCCTGCCCGCTAGCATCACTAGAAGTCAAAATGGACTAGGTGGCAGTGCAGCCTGTTGTCCTCCCCTCCCCCGGGGCCCACCTATCAAGACTCCTGCTGAGGCAGCAGTGGACTATGCTGTCCAGGGAGCACAGCATGCTCAACCAGTCCTCCCCACTCTGTGACCCTCAGGTCAGCGGCCACGCACTGCTGAGGGTCCCTGCCATCTTTCTCATCCAGCCTCCAGTCCCCGGAAGAGTTCAGAGAATGGCAGTAAAGGCACTAATTGCATTTTATTCAAAGAGCCCCCCAACCCCACCCTAGTCCTTAGCTTGACCCCCGCCCCTGCCCCACATCCACACCCTGCCCAGCTCTGATGCAAGGATCATTTATGCTGTCCCTTTAAAGATACTCTTCTAGAAGGTTCCAAGATCGCTTTTCCCTTTCCCTCTCCCTCACCCTCGTCCTCCCTGCAGAACTGACCACTCCTCTTGTTGTTATACCCATCTGGCCCCAGATGCCTGGGCTGGGAGCCTCTGAGCTCAGGACACTCACCACTGCTCCTGAGCACATGCATCTTCCTTGGCCTCAGTCATATTGCTAGTGAGGCCCAGTCCAGAGAAATAGTCCCTGGTCATGGAGGCGCAGCAGAGAGCAAAACGCTGAGGGCTCCCTTCACTCCTTGAGTTCCACTGGCTCCTCAAACTCAACCTGTCGGAGAGAAAGTGTACTCTCTTTAATCTAAAGCAGCCCACTCCCCACCTCTCCTAGTTCCTCCATTTATTCATTCATTCATTCATTCATTCATTCATTCATTCATTCATTTAAAAGCAATCACTTGCCAAGCCCTGTATCAAACATGAGGGATGCCTTGGTGGAAGAGAATGACAAAATCCCTACTGTGATTGAATTCAGTCTTATGAGGAGACAGTAAGTCATATACAAATAAATCAGGAATGAGAAAGGTTAGTAAGAACTCCTGAAGGCAAAACTTTGAGGAACTGGTTAGCGCTGTGCTTCTCAGACTTCAAAGTGCACGAGAATTTCAGGAAGGTTTGTTAAGACACAGGTGACCAGGCTTCACCTCCAGAATTTCTGGCACGATGCCGCTATGGGGTAAGCCAAGAATTCACATGTTCAACATCCGAGGTGATGTAAGGGTGCGGCCAGTCTGGGGACCACCCTTTAAGAACCACCCCAACAGAGATGAACTGGGAGGAGGGGATGGGCTTTCTACAGGTAGGGTCATACAAGCAAGCAGACTTCTTGGAGAAAGTGGTACTGGAGGCAGGAACAGAATGAAGAAAAGAAAGTGACTTTGTTATATCTCAGTGTGGGCCAGAGTAGTCCAGGCAGAGGGCTGGGACCTGCCCTGCACTTGGAATGGAAAAGAGGTCAGTGGCCAAATCTCATGGTAGGAGGAAGACAGTGGCTAATGGTGAAGGCAGAGAGATGGACAGAGGAAAACCCATGTCCTTGGAGGAGTTTGGGTTTTATTCTAGAAGCGCAGGGAGTGGTTGGGAGGTTTTCCTTAGGGGGAAGGCAGGATCTCATTTTAAAAGTGGACTTTGGAATAAGAATAGGGGGCAGTGGCTACAATGTCCCCCTAGAGTACCAGAAGGAGAAAGAAACCCATAGCATAACCCCGCGCAGTGAAAGCTGAACAGGTACCAGTCTTGGAATCCCAAGCTTGGATTTGCCATCCCCCTAGCCCAGGGCCCTAAGAAGCCCCCCACCCCCACCCCGAGGGACAGAGGAGAAAGGGCGAGAGGAATGAGGACAGGAAAGGGCACAAAGGTCCCAAGGCCTGTGCAGCTCCAGCCCGCTGGGAAGGCCCGGGATCTCCCGAGTGTAATCCTGCACCATCCCTGCCCACAGGCTGTCCTTGGGAATTTTTTTCCTGAGCTGCCCTGGTCATGCCCTGTAACTTGATTTCTCTTAGATCAACTAGAGGTGTGTGTGTCGGGGTGGGGAGGTGCCCAGGTGATTTTCTTTTCTCCTCTCAAGCACCCCGAGTGGAAGCCTTGTCTACCACTGAACTCTCAGCTGTTCACCTGGCGCAGACCTCCTCAGGGCCCTTCCTAAGCCCTCCACCTGAGTGCCTTCTCCACGAAGCCTTCCCGGAGTAGCCCAGAGGACAGGGACAAGCTCCCACCGTGGGGCTAGGTGGGGGCAGCTGTGGACTCCATGACAAGGGAAGCTTGGGTCTGTCCTCTGGGCCACCTGGGCAAGACCACCGCTGGCTTCCACAAGATAGCTCTTCAGGGAGAGAGAGGTCTTGAAGAGAGAGCAGATCCACCATGTTTCTTCTCATGGAGCGCACCTGCAAAAGGGGCACACTCTCTCTGCCCGGCGAGCTTTTGGGGCCAGCACACGAAAGGGGTGCCAGGTTTGAGGGAGAAACAAGAAGCATCGAGTGAGTTCTTTGCCTGGAAATAGGTGAATCTGCAGGCTGAGAAGCCCAGGCTCTGTCGACCCTGTGCCACAGGATGGAGTCATTCACTACTCACTGCCATGACTCCAGGATGACGCATAGGGACCCTAAAGGACAGGCTTGACCTGCCCCCCGGGAGTCTCTGGGACTGGTTTCTTTACGGGAGTAGGAAGCTCGGCTGTTCTCCTGCAGCGCTGTGGGTGGGTCCAAACGAAACCAGAATCCCACGAGGGCTCCTATATGGAATAACACCCCCGACCCCATCCAGCTGACCCTTCGAGGGGCAGGACTTTTAGGAATTTGGGGACACAGAAGCTCAGTTATTAGGCCCGGCCTCCACACTGCCCCCTACCCATTATAGCAAGAGCAGAGCATCTCTTCAGCAGAGTCCTGTCCTGTTTCCGCTTATTCCTGTATCTCCCCTGGTCCATACTCTCCAAAACATCTGGGAGGGGAACTCAGAAATTGGCCACCTCCCTCCTCCTTAGGGCCCTAGGTACCTACCTGAGAGCTTGAGTCGGGGCCTCCTCTGGCCAGCCTGAGTGTAGGGGCCTGTCTGTGGCCCCATCTCCACAGCCAACAGTGATGAGAGCGACATCATCCACGCGGTCCGGGTGGAGAAGAACCCTGCGGGGAGGCTGGGATTCAGTGTGCGGGGCGGCTCTGAGCATGGCCTGGGCATCTTCGTCAGCAAAGTGGAGGAGGGGAGCAGTGCAGGTGAGTGGGGACCCCCCGTGAAGGAGACCCTGGCCTTTGGGAGTGACACTCCACCCCTACACTCATCTCGTCATGGCAAGATGAGGGTCATTGCTGTCAGTGATGATAAGGGAACGCGTCCTCAGGTCTGGGGGCCTGGTCCATGGAGAGACAGAATTCACCATCAGGGAAGGGGAGGGAATAAGGGACAGGCTCCTAGCCCTGGGGAAGTGGAGCCTCTTCCTTTGGGGACCCCTGATCTGATGGAAGCCGTGACTCCGTCTTCCCTTGGGGGCCCTTAATCTGATGGGGAGGCTCAGCTCCACCCTGGGTGGGGGACCCTTCTCCCAATGTCCCGTGCCGGCCGACCTCCTCCCTGTACGCAGAGCGGGCCGGCCTGTGTGTGGGCGACAAGATCACGGAGGTGAACGGCCTGAGCCTGGAGAGCACCACGATGGGCAGTGCCGTGAAGATGCTGACGGGCAGCAGCCACCTGCACATGGTGGTCCGCCGCATGGGCCGGGTGCCCGGCATTAAGTTCTCCAAGGAGAAGACCACATGGTAAGCAGCGCCCAGCCCTGACCCAGACTCTGCCCCGCCTGCACCCCACCACCTCCCCCCAGGAGTTCACTGGCAGAGGGCCTGGCTAGTGGGGCTCTGGAAACACTGACATTCTCAGACCTGACCTTGAACTTGGGATGCCCCCAACCCCCACCGCCCTCCTGCCCCAGCTCTGCTGCCCCAGCCACTGGTGGTCCTGAATCTTGGGATAATAGAGCACCTACCCCCCAGGGAGGTTGGAAGGGGGAGTCATGGGCCTGGCTCAGTGTTGCTGCTCAATTAAAAAGAGGGGCTCCCAGAAGTCCCTGGGCCCAGGGAGTCTCCCAGGGATAGCTCCCTTCTCCCCCTAATCTTCCCAGGCATGTGTCCACCTGCTGGGAGGAGAGGGGGCCCTGATGGCAGGGCAGGAACCTTGACTGAGTGACCCCTGCTGTTGGCCCAGGGTGGATGTGGTAAACCGGCGGCTGGTCGTGGAGAAGTGCAGCTCCACCCCATCCCACAGCAGCTCTGAGGACGGCGCGCGACGCATTGTCCACCTGTACACGACCTCCGACGACTTCTGTCTGGGCTTCAATATCCGAGGGGGCAAGGAGTTTGGCCTGGGCATCTATGTGTCCAAGTGAGAGCTGGGGGAGGGAGTGAAATGGGAAGCAGAGGAGGGGGGAGGGCTAGTAGCGGCCTGGAGTGGGGCCTGGGGATAGGTCAGCCAGGGAGCTATGGGCCAAATGAAGGTCTAGGTCAAGGGTGGGGCTAGGGAGGGGGCAGAAGTCACCAGGAGGAGGATCAAGGCAACCAACTGGAGCAAGCCTGTGTCCAAGAGACAGGAGTCTGCAAGAGGCGAAGGAAAGGCAAGAGATGGCTGACCAGTCTGATGCCCGTCTGTCCCCAGAGTAGACCATGGTGGCCTGGCCGAAGAGAATGGCATCAAGGTGGGGGACCAGGTCCTGGCGGCCAACGGTGTCAGATTTGATGACATCAGCCACAGCCAGGCCGTGGAGGTGCTGAAGAGCCAGACGCACATCATGCTGACCATCAAGGTGGGCAGGGGTGTGGGGGTCACGGAGAGGTCCACCCATTGCTCTGCATTCTACAAGGACATGTCCGCAGCCAGGGGAGGGAGGGTGGGCATTGTGCTCATTCTTATTTTTGCAGAAGAAACTGAGGCTCAGAGAGACCAAGCCACTCAGGGACCAATGTCTGTTACTCAGCTGCCCAGTGGGTAGGGTCTGGTCCCGGTCCTGCTGCCCAGGTTCCTAGGGTAGTGTGCTCCTTCTGAGGAGAGGGGGAGGCCTTGGGTGGAAGGGAGAAGAATGGGGGGAGCTGTGGCTCTGGGCAGGACTTGGTGGTGGGCACCCTCGACGCTCCAAAGGAGGGCTGTGCTGGGGCTGCAGATTGGATTTCAGGGGCGGCAGCTAGATTCATTATTCATGCAGGTCTCACACTCGCTTGGGGATCAGGTCTTTGTTGCTTTGGCTCCTGGAGGTGGTGATGCCTCACACTCATCCAGTGCCCAGTCCTGGCCCCTGCGCCCCCGGCCTTCTTCCCCCATCACCATCCAGGACCTCCTCTGCAGTCCTCACCCCACCCCACCTCGGTATCCCACCTCCCCCACATCTTGTTTCTCCACTCCCTTTCCCTTCAAAGTATCCCAAACACCCCTCTTCACTCCTGCCCCCCCCACCCCCACCCCAACTCATTCACTCAACAATAGTTGTGAGTACTTACTGTGAGTCGGCCACTAGACTGGGCACGGTAAACTCACTGCCATCAAGTTCATTTTGACTCCTAGCGACCCTTTAGGATTGAGTGGAACTGCCCCTATGCCTTTCTGAGACTGCTATCTCTTTAGAACAGACAGCCTCATTTTTCTTCCTCAGAGGAGCCTGGTGGTTTCGAACTGCTCACCTTGTGGCTAGCAGCCCAACACACAACCCATGACACCATCGAGGCTCCGATACTTGGCATTAAGGCCGCAAGAGTGAAGAGGCCAGACACAGCCTCTGCTACCGAAGGAGACAGCGAGACCCTTGCAGAGGATGCTAGTGCTCCAAGCATAAGGCCATTAGCAAAGAGATGGCAGAGAAATCGAGGAAAGCCGAAGGGGGGCAGTGGGGCGGGGGACCACGGAAGGAGCTAGCCGTAAAATGGAGAAAGACAGAGACTCTGGGAACAGGAGCGTGTGCCCAGCCGCCGAGACGTTCACTAGTACAGTGGCTCACATGACTAGATCAGGCGGTCGGCAAACTTTGGAGATGAAAAAGCCCATCCATCCTGCCCTCACACCAATTAAAAATTTCCCCGAGAGCCCTACAAATTGTTTTACCCACAAATGGAATCGCCATTATCTGAAAAATAGCTTCTTTTTTTTTTTTTTTCAGTTTTCTTCTGAGTCACATGCCTGTACTGGGAGAGCCCCACAGGGTTTGCGGGAGCCACAGGGCGTGGTGACCTTGGGGGACAGAGGCGGCTGAGAGGCTTATTCCTGGCTCTCGCTTGCTGCCCCTGCCCTCCTCTGCCTTTGTGTCCTCCCCAGGAGACTGGCCGCTACCCTGCCTACAAGGAGATGGTTTCGGAATACTGTTGGCTGGACCGATGTAAGTGGCCCAAGGCTCCAAGTTTGCAGGGCAGGAATGGGCCCAGGTTGGTGGGATCTCTGAACGTTTTGACCTTGCCGCTCAGCTAGTCAGGGGCAGATGGCTGAGCAGTGGGTCCTCCAGACCCGGTCTCCCCTGCTTGCGTGCCTGCCAAGCCCAGGGGAGACCCTGAGCCAGCCCTGCCTCCCCTCTCTGCAGTGAGCAATGGGACGCTGCAGCAGCTGTCGCAGGCCTCCGAGAGCAGCTCCAGTGTCTCCTCCTATGCCTCCAGCGTCCCCTTCAGCTCGGCCGAGGGGTCGGGCTCCCTGTCCTCTGACCGCCTGGATGTCTGCCTGGGGCCCGAAGAGCCACCGGGCAGCCAGGGGCCCGGCTGGGGCCGGGCGGACACCGCCATGCAGACGGAGCCCGATATGGGGGGCCGTGTGGAGACCTGGTGCAGCGTAAGGCCCACGGTCATTCTCAGGGACACCGCTATCCGCTCGGAGGGTCCAGCCTCAGCCCGCCGTCTTGACTCTGCCCTCTCCGAGTCCCCGAAGACTGCCCTGCTGCTGGCGCTCAGCCGACCCCGGCCCCCCATCACTCGCTCCCAGAGCCACCTGACCTTGTGGGGTACGTACGTGGGGAACAGATGGCTGCCGGGTGCTCCAGCCCCTGGCCCAACCCCAGCTCCACCCCAACCCTAGGCTACTCTGGGCTCCTTTTCCAACTGGGGCTGGACGCAAACCCACCCTCAGTCTTGGGTTCCTAACCAGTCTGGGTCCCAAACCAGTCCTAATTCAGCCTCTCCACCACAGGCTGCACCCTGCATTGTGTGTGTGTGTGCGCGCGTGCACGCACGCGGGCTTCAAGTAGTCAGCCCTCAATGGAAATGCCCACAGGTAGTAGGAGGGTCAGGAGCCTTGGTGACGTAGTGGTCACTATTGAGCTGCTAACCATACGGTCAAGACCACCAGCTGCTAATTGAGAGAAACACGAGGAGACTTTCTACCTCTGTAGAGTCTGTTTCTGAAACCCGCTCCTGCCCCTTAGAGCTGCTGTGAATCAGTAGCCACTCCATGGCAGGGAGTGAGCAGTGGGCGGGCGTCGGAGATTGGAGGGCCACCCCCCCCACACACACCATGGCTGCAGATCCTGTCTGCCTCCCCTACTCCCCCTTCTGGCTGCCCTTTCCCACACCCCTGTCTGCTGCCCCTCCTTCCTTTCTGCCCACCCCTCCAGCCCCCCGGGTGCTCCCTCGTGTCTGCAGAGGAGAAGAAGCAGCGGAAGAAGGAGAAGTCGGGGTCCCCTGGGGAGAAGGGTGCCTTGCAGAGATCCAAGACGCTGATGAACCTCTTCTTCAAGGGAGGGCGGCAGGGGCGGCCAGCAGGGGACAGGCGCAGAGAAGCTTGGACCCTGGACAGGGGGAGCTTGGCCAAGCCACGTCCTCGCCTGGACATGGACAAAGGTAAATGCTGGTGGGATCAGAGAGGGAGGGCGTAGCTGACGTGGCATCCAGCAGTTCTGAGAAAGGGAGCGGGCTGTGAGGAGAGCTGAAAACCAGGGTACTCTGGGAGTCATGATAGTAGCCCTGCTGGCATAGTGGTTACCCATCGGGATTCTAACCGCAAGGTTAGCAGTTTGAAACCACCAACCACTTGGGGAAAAAAGACAAGATTTTTACTCCTGCAAAGAGTTACCGTTGCGGGGAGTGGGGAGGGAGGGGAAAAAAGAGGACCTGATGCAAAGGGCTTAAGTGGAGAGCAAATGCTTTGAAAATGATGAGAGCAAAGAATGTATAGATGTGCTTTATACAATTGATGTATGTATATGTATGGATTGTGATAAGAGTTGTATGAGCCCCTAATAAAATGTTAAAAAAAAAAAAAAGAGTTACCATTACGTCCTGTCCTATAGGGTCACTATGAGCCACAATCAGCTCCATGGCAATGAGTTTTTCTGTATTGGTGTAATGAGTTATGAGTTGGGCTGTGAATGTAAGATTAGCAGTTCGAATCCACCAGCCTCTCTCAGGTAGAAAGATGGGGCTTTCTGGGCCTAGAAAGCATTACAATCTCAGAAACCCAAAGGTGGTGTCTACTTTGACCCCCAGGTCCTTATGGGTGTAAATCCACCTGATGGCTGTGGTTTTATTCTAGACTTTTCAAAGGGGGGTGTGGGTATTGGGCAGTGGAAACAGAACAAGGAGCTAGTGCTCCCTTTTCTGGGCATTAAATGTCCAGGGGTCTCAAGGTGACGGTCCCATGGGACAGACAAGCTCTTCAAATTATGTCAGGCCAACCTCACCCCTACCCCTCCCCACCCACCCCCCACTACCTCAACACCTCTCTCTCCCCACAGCTCTGCCTTGGCTGGATTCTCCCCCTACCTTTCTGGCCATTCCTCTCTCTTCTTCCAAGGCTCCTCTCTCTCCCTCTGTCTCCTGAAGGTAGGTGCCCCTCTAAGCTCTGTTCCCTAGGGGGTCTTCCCTCCCTTCAACATTTGCTTCCAAATGAAGCCCAAACCACCCTCTCTCTGGAACCACATCCTCTGCCGTGTCCATCACCAGCGACTGAGGTCAGCTGTCTGCAGAAGACTCTCGGGGCCTGTCCTGTGGCCTCCCTGTGCAGCCCGGCCTGAGCTCTCCCAAATGCCACTCTCAGATGAGAGCCAGGGCCTGAGGCTGAGCTTGTTTGTTCCCTAGCAGGGGGAGTCGGCCCTGTGCAGAAGTTTGTCACTTGGAGACTTAGACGGGGTAAGTCACGCATTCCTTCCTCAGGGCCTTGCTTACAGTTGAGCTACAGATGGGAGTGTGTGCTGTGTGGGGGTGGGGGCTTGGGAGTTGGGGGACAGGGTGGGGTAACTCTGGGGTTTGGGGCTAAACTCATTTGGTGGCCAACAAGGGGGTTCAGCAAATGAGCACATATATTGGGACCAGCTGCCAAAAGGATCTTCAATTTACTGGAAATACAGGCTTGAAACAGAAAGATCGGGTTGTAGGGGAGAACGTTGTCGGGGACTAAGGGGCTTGGATTGTATGCCCAAAAGAAAGATTTTGGGGGAGGTGAGGGTGCCTCTGCTTGGACTCCAGTGGGGGACACACTGGTTTCGGGGCCAAGGGCACTGTGCTAAGGCCCTTTAGAGGACAGACTGGTATGGCGGTCTGTTGGGGAGCAGAGAAATTGGGGTTTGTGAGCACTGGTGGGAGACACTGATGGGAAGCATCTGAGCCAGGCTGCTATCGGGGGCCCTCACTGGTCTGTTCCGGGCACTGGAAAGCCCCTCCCTCGTGGGTCCTGCTTGCTTGACTATCCCTTTTGTTGTGGCTCCGTAGACCGGGAGAGGGGCCGGGTCCTGCTCTCTGCCAGGTCTGGGAGCCCCTCCAGCCAGCTCCCCAACATGGATGAGCAGGTGCAGGCCTGGGAGAGCCGAAGGCCCCTAATTCAGGACCTGGCCCGGCGGCTGCTGACAGATGACGAGGTGTTGGCAGTCACTCGTCACTGCTCTCGGGTGAGTTCCCATTCCGCCCCAGCCCCTGGTCACTCTTTAATTCAAGACCCGCAGCCAGCTAGTCTTTCATTTATTCAACTCACTACCTACCCCCTGGCCAGTATCTGGGCCCAGTTGCTGAGAGGCCAGCGGTCAATAAAAGCAAATGCCCCCAGCATCCGAATCCCACCCCCACCCCCCAGCTAAGTCAGTAAGGGGAGGCAGACAACAGACAATAGCTAGAACCTGACACGGGGTGGAAACCAACCATTGGCAACTAACCTCTTCCGGAGTGACAGATGATGGCAAAGGCTCTGAAGGAGGAAGACAGGAGAAACCAAAGCCTTCCACCACAGTGTGGATGGATGGGCGTTAGATTTGAGGGAGTTTGTGGAAGCTTCGGGGAGGGGACAGGCTGCCGGAGCCGTGGCTCTGCCTCGCCTGGGGCTCCGGAGCCTGGTGGTGTCGTGGGTTGCACATTGCTCACCAACCACTCTGAGGAAGAAAGAGGAGGTCTTCTGAGCCTATAAAGCGCTTCCGCCTCCAGCCCTGTATAAGATCCTCGTGTGTGGGGATTGACTGGACCATAGCTGGACACTCTCTCCCGCTGGCTTTCCTGGGGTGGCCACAGGAGCACGGCGAGGGCGAACAGGGGAGTGTCAGGAAACCCTCTGCGGATTCCCCATTGCATGGTGCTTGCTTCACGTGTCTGTGGGGTTGGATGTCAGTTCTCTGGGTTTGTGTTGACATGACGATGATGCGTCTCAGGGTGTGAGCATGCAGGGGTCTGGCTAAAGCTTCTGTGAATCTGCACATGTTGACTAGTCCTGTTTTTTCCATTTTAGGTGGTATGTTTATTATTATTTATTTTAAAAGATCATTTTATTGGGGGCTCGCTCCTACAGCTCTTATCACAATCCATACATCAATTGTATCATATGTTGCCATCATCATTTTCTAAACATTTACTTTCTACTGGAACCTTTGGTATCAGCTCTTTTTTCCCCTCCCTTCCACCCTCGTGACCCCTTGATAAATTCTTTGAACTTTTTTGGATAAATTCTAAATTATTATTATTTTCATATCTTACACCGACCTCTATCTCCCTTCTCCCACGGTTTCTGTTGTTCATCCCGCCAGCGTGCAGCCAGGCAGGAATTGAACTGAACCTTAAGTGGGGCTGTGCCCCACCTCTGGTCAGCCTGCAGTTCCGAGATGTGGCCACAAGGTGGAAGTCTGTGTCTGCTTCCTCCGTTGACGCTTCCTCGGTCTCGCCTCCACTCCGGTGGCCCCACTTAGCCAAACCGGGGACCGCCTCTCACTGTCCCCTTCCGTCACCTGGGAGCTTTACAGACCATCCAAACCGGACCCAAAACACACCCACAGTAAAGCTCACCTAGTGATTTGATGCTTAGTCCTCCACTCTTCTCCAGCTCCCAGCCAGCTCTCCACCGCCACCAGGCCAGACCTTTGAAGTCACCTTTCTGATAACTTTACACATGTAGCCACAGCATGGTCTGCTCATTCCACTAGGAAGCTCCTCCATGTGGTACCCCACCCCCCAGCCCGTGAAACCTGTATGCCAGCGGTTCTCAACCTGTGAGTTGTGACCCCTTTGGAGGTCAAACGACCCTTTTCCAGAAATTGCCCGATTCCTAACAGTAGCAAACAAAATCATTTTATGGTTGGGGGGGGTCATCACCACATGAGAAACTGTAGGAAAGGGTCACGGCCTGACGAAGGTGGAGAACCACTGCTGTATACAATCACTGTCCCTACGGTCACTATGCCTTCTTCCCGCCTCCATGCTGCTCCTTCCAGCTGTCCTGCAATGCCCCACCTCCAGGAGGCCTCTGGGAACTCCACCTTCCACTGAGACACCCTCCCCATTGCTGGGGCTTTGTAGTCCATTGCGGCACGTGCTCATTCTCTTTCGGCTAGATTGAGCCCCTGGGGGTCTGCGACTGGGCCTGCATTGTGCCCCCACTGCCCCGTACAGGGCCGGTGGGACCAAGTTTGTGGCACTGATGGGTGTGCTGTGATACCCGGCTTAGTGCGATGATGCACTCAGGTAGGGTGCTGTTCAGACCTGTGTGTCCCTCTCACTTGATGTGGTTCAGCAAACACAAACCAAACCAAACCGAACTCACTGCCATCGAGTCGATGCCGACTCGCAGCGACCCAGCAGGACAGGGTAGAGCTGTCCCTGTGAGTAGAAGGTAGCCCAGGCGGCCTTTCTCCCCCGGAAGTACAGACGCGGGAGTGACCAGCCCTGCCCGCCCGCATGCTGCGAATGGGAGTGGCTGCCGGTAGAGGGCGCTCTGCGCCCGAGTGCGCGTCTGGACCAGTGTGTGCCTCTGGCCACCAGGGGGCGGGCGGCCGAGGAGGGGCTCCCAGAGTTCAGTTCGCCTGCGCCCGTGGCAGGGGTGGCATCCTGGCAGTGCCAGGCAGCAGGGACTCCATATCCAGGGCACTAACTGGAGAGCCTTGCTACAGAGGCAGCCTGCTCCCGGGTCCCCATCCCAGCCGGAAACCAAGCCTAGTCTGCGACACAGCGCGGAGACGGCCAGGCCCACCTTCGGGTGTTGGTCTCCAATTCCTTCCTTGGGCCTGGGAGGTGAGAGTGGGCGGAGAGTCCATTCCTGCACAGCCCTTTCGGTCCAGAGCAAAACTCAAAACCCAAACTCCTTGCCAGCGAGTGGATTCCGGAGCCTATTCGGTGACAGGGTCGAACTGCCCTCTGCGGTTTCTGAGACTATCAGTCTTTTAGGGGCGTAGACAGCCTCATCCTTCGCCCGTGGAGCAGCTGCTGGGTTTCAACCGCTGACTTTACAGTTAACAGTTCAGCCCAGCCAGTCTCTCCCTCCTCACACTTCCTTAATCTGTGTGGCCTTGGGCCAAGTCCTCTCCTGAGTTTCCTGATCTCTAAAACGGGCCTCATTACTGTGGTTGCAGAGCTAAATGAGAGTATGTGGAGAAATGTTTCCAACAGGGTCTGTCCCAGAGCTAGCACTTACTGTTGGTTTGTCTCTAACAAAGCCTGTGGTTATTACTCCAATCTCCTTAAGATACGGTGTTCTGTGGACAGCCTGGGGGTGGGGAGCTGTCCTAAAGCTGGGTGGGTCTGGGGGGACGGTTCGGTCGGCTCTCACCGAGCTCTGCAAGTCCCCCACGGCCGGCCGTCTGACCTGTGACCCCTCTACTGCAGTATGTGCACGAGGGTGGCGTGGAGGACCTGGTGAGGCCCCTGCTGGCCATTCTGGACAGACCAGAGAAGCTACTGCTGCTGCGGGACATCAGGTGGGGAGGGGCTTTGACAAAGGCTTGCGGGGCAGGGAGGGGCTCCTGGACTGAATCCTTCCCCATCTTCAGAACTGAGCCTCAGCTCAACCCCCGCTTGGCCTCTCCCAGGAGTGTGGTGGCCCCCACAGACCTGGGTCGCTTCGACAGCATGGTGATGCCCGTGGAGCTCGAGGCCTTTGACGCTCTCAAGAGCAGGGCAGGTCAGCAGGTGGGGGGTGGGAGGGTGTAGATTGAGCTCTGCCTCTCCAGGTGAGGGTACTGTTTCCCCATGGGAGAGGGAGACAGAGTTTGCTGGAGACCCTTTAGCTGTGTCCAGTAGGGAGCCTGGTAGGGGCACCCCACCTCTGACCTGTCTCCTCCTACCAGTTCGTCCTCCGGCTTTGCGGCCAGCCCGGCAGGACACCCCACCCAAGCGACATCTCATCACCCCTGTGCCTGGTCAGTCAGAATTCTAGGGTCTGAGGAGGGGGCACACCCTGGGGGGGCGGGGGCGGGTCCATGGGCTTCCTGATCCTGCCAGCTTCTGAGGGAGGGACTTGAAGATCCGCTGCAGGGGAGTTTGGAGCCTCGGGCGTCCCACCCGTGCTGATTTACTGAATCGTTTATAAATCACTCCTTAAATTTCTGAGAAACCATCAGCTGTGCTAATTCACCCCCACCCCTAGACACCTTCAAGTACAACTGTAACTATGTAAAAAAAAGTATTAGAACACTACTTCTGCATGTGGGATTACTATTACAGTGGGAACTGTTTGCCTGCTCTGGTGGCAAAAGGCTTTCAGGAAAAGGCTGCTGTTAGGGATGGGCAAACCCAAGCTGGCTTCCCACAGGCCCTTCCTGGCCAAGGGCTGGAGTCTGGCCGGGTGGGCTGCGCCCAGAGAGATGCCAGGACAGCCTGACCTTGATTCTCCTCCCCAGACAGCCGAGGAGGCTTCTATCTACTGCCTGTGAATGGCTTCGCAGAGGAAGATGAGGGAGAGCTGAGGGAGAGACTAGGGGGCCTCAAGGTCTCCCCAG